>NC_065581.1:124770851-125395851 GCF_024542745.1 Macaca thibetana thibetana
TGGTACCAGTTGTTCCTTTCCATGTTTAGTGCTTCCTTCAGGGTCTCTTGTAAGGCAGGTCTAGTGGTGACAAAATCTCTAAGCATTTGCTTATCTGTAAAGGATTTTATTTCTCCTTCACTTATGAAACTTAGTTTGGCTGGATATGAAATTCTGGGTTTAAAATTCTCTTCTTTAAGAATGTTGAATATTGGCCCCCACTCTCTTCTGGCTTGTAGAGTTTCTGCCGAGAGACCTGCTGTTAGTCTGATGGGCTTCCCTTTGTGGGTAACCCGACCTTTCTCTCTGGCTGCCCTTAAGATTTTTTCCTTCATTTCAACTTTGGTGAATCTGGCAATTATGTGTCTTGGAGTTGCTCTTCTCAAGGAGTATCTTTGTGGCGTTCTCTGTATTTCCTGGATTTGAATGTTGGCCTGCCATACTAGGTTGGGGAAGTTCTCCTGGATGATATCCTGAAGAGTGTTTTCCAACTTGGTTTCATTTTCCCCGTCACTTTCAGGCACCCCAATCATACGTAGATTTGGTCTTTTTACATAATCCCATACTTCTTGCAGGCTTTGTTCATTTCTTTTTCTTCTTTTTTCTTTTGGTTTTTCTTCTCGCTTCATTTCATTCATTTGATCCTCAATCGCAGATACTCTTTCTTCCAGTTGATCGAGTCGGTTACTGAAGCTTGTGCATTTGTCACGTATTTCTCATGTCATGGTTTTCATCTCTTTCATTTCGTTTATGACCTTCTCTGCATTAATTACTCTAGCCATCAATTCTTCCACTTTTTTTTCAAGATTTTTAGTTTCTTTGCGCTGGGTACGTAATTCCGCCTTTAGCTCTGAGAAGTTTGATGGACTGAAGCCTTCTTCTCTCATCTCGTCAAAGTGATTCTCTGTCCAGCTTTGATCCGTTGCTGGCGATGAGCTGCGCTCCTTTGCCGGGGGAGATGCGCTCTTATTTTTTGAATTTCCAGATTTTCTGTCCTGCTTTTTCCCCATCTTTGTGGTTTTATCTGCCTCTGGTCTTTGATGATGATGGTGACGTACTGATGGGGTTTTGGTGTAGGTGTCCTTCCTGTTTGATAGTTTTCCTTCTAACAGTCAGAACCCTCAGCTGTAAGTCTGTTGGAGTTTGCTTGAGGTCCACTCCAGACCTGTTTGCCTGGGTGTCAGCAGCAGAGGCTGCAGAAGATAGAATATTGCTGAACAGCGAGTGTACCTGTCTGATTCTTGCTTTGGAGGCTTCCTCTCAGGGGTGTACTCCACCCTGTGAGGTGTGGGGTGTCAGACTGCCCCTATTGGGGGATGTCTCCCAGTTAGGCTACTCAGGGGTCAGGGACCCACTTGAGCAGGCAGTCTGTCCCTTCTCAGATCTCAACCTCCGTGTTGGGAGATCCACTGCTCTCTTCAAAGCTGTCAGACAGTCGTTTGCGTCTGCAGAGGTTTCTGCTGCTTTGTTGTTGTTTATCTGTGCCCTGTCCCCAGAGGTGGAGTTTACAGAGACAGGCAGGTTTCCTTGAGCTGCTGTGAGCTCCACCCAGTTCGAGCTTCCCAGCGGCTTTGTTTACCTACTTAAGCCTCAGCAATGGCGGGCACCCCTCCCCCAACCTCGCTGCTGCCTTGCGGTTAGATCGCAGACTGCTGTGCTGGCAATGAAGGAGGCTCTGTGGGCGTGGGACCCTCCTGGCCAGGTGTGGGATATAATCTCCTGGTGTGCCTGTTTGCTTAAAGTGCAGTATTGGGGTGGGAGTTACCTGATTTTCCAGGTGTTGTGTGTCTCAGTTCCCCTGGCTAGTAAAAGGGATTCCCTTTCCCCTTGGGCTTCCCAGGTGAGGCGATGCCTCACCCTGCTTCAGCTCTTGCTGCTCGGGCTGCAGCAGCTGACCAGCACCGATTGTCCGGCACTCCCTAGTGAGATGAACCCAGTACCTCAGTTGAAAATGCAGAAATCACCGGTCTTCTGTGTCGCTCGCGCTGGGAGTTGGAGACTGGAGCTGTTCCTATTCCTCAAACAGTCAATTTTAAAGGTAAAACCAGCAAGTGTATACCATGCACTTAAAAATGATTTTGAATATCTATGATATTCCAGACATTGCACAAAGCACTACCGATATGAATAAAGCTCAATGTTTGCTCTACAACATCTTTATAGCCCTCTAGTAATGAATAAGGTAATCAATAAGGACAAAGTGATATGTGAAAGAAAATATTAGAAATATTCATATGGTACTATGAAAACACAAAAATGAATGCCCAACTTTTCTTATGTGCATAAAGAAAAGTTGCACAGAGATGAATTTGAATAATAGCTCAGAGGATAAGCTATAGTTTTCATAGGAAAGTAAAGGGAATGATAAGGGGAATAGCAGGGAGAGTATGCATCCCATCTGAACAACAAAATGCCTTCATAGACCAGAGGGAGGAGCAAGCTGTAGGAGTGTTTATTTATGGAGGAGACTGTAAAGCTAGTAGATGTGGACAGTCTTGAAAGCCATGCCACTGTCTTTTTTTCTGTTGTTTCAGTCTGTACTGCTAAAACAAAATATCTGAAACTGGGAAATGGATAAATAACAGAAACTTCTTGCAGTTCTGCAAGAGGGGAAGTCCAAGATCAAGGTGCTAGCAGGTTTTGGGTCTGGTGAGGGCTGCTCTCGGCTGCCAACATGGCATCTCTTGGTGAATCCTCACAAGAAGGAAAAGAAAAGCACAAAAGGACACTCCCTTCAATTTTTTTTTAATTTTATTATTATTATTATTTTTTTTTTGAGACGGAGTTTTGCTCTTGTTGTCCAGGCTGGAGTGCAATGGCATAATCTTGGCTCACCACAACCTCCATCTCCTGGGTTCAAGCAATTCTCCTTTCTCATCCGTTAGAGTAACCGCCATGCCTGGTTACTTTTGTATTCTTAGTAGAGACAGGGTTTCTCCATGTTGGTCAGGCTGGTCTCGAACTCCCGACCTCAGGTGATACACCTGCCTCGGCCTCCCAAAGTGCTGGGATTACAGGCGTGCTACCGCGCCCGGCCCCTTCAACTTCTTTTATAAGACCTCACAAGGTTTCTAATCCCATTCATGAGGGCTCCACACTCATGACAACTACCTCCTAAAGGCCCGTGTCTTTACATATGATCACAGTGGCAATTAAGTTTCTATGTATAAATGCTGGGAATGCATTTAGACTATAGCACCTATGAGGATTATTATGATGATACTAATGATGGGGGTCATGATTGAGATGACTAAAATGAATATTTATTAAGTACTTATGATGTGCCAACAGTTATTAGGCTGCACATTTATAGAAAGTCATTCATTCCTTTCCTTTGGACAGTCTATAAGTTCAATATTAACACCATTTAACAGATAAGGAAGATGAGGCACAGAGAGGTTAAATAAATGGGCCAAATTCCTCAACTTCTAAGTGGAAGAGCCAGCCCTTGAAGCCAGACTGTCTGCCTCTGTAACATTAAACACTCAATCAGACTGACCCTGATGGATATGGGGAAGATTTTAAGTATTTAATGCAGAATGATGACATAATTGACTTGTTTATTTAGAACAGTAACTCTGCAGTTGAAAGGATGAATAAGGATGAATTAAATGTTGGGAAGTGGTTATTAGAATGCTGTTGCAGTGGTCCAGGTAGCCAAACATAAGAACATCACTATGGTTATTGTAGTGAAGATACACAAATAAAGGACAGATTTGAGACTTTTTGAGCAACCGGAATTGGCAGAACCTGTTGATTGATTGGGGTAATTAACATTAGGGCACACACAAAAAAGGCAGGTAACATTTCATCTCCAAAGTAGAAAAAGATAGATATGATTTAGTTGGGGAAGATGAAGAACTTTGAGCATATTACCTGCAAGAGACTCAAACAAAACTCAGTAGGACACAATTATCCTAACAAGGTGAATCTCAAGAGAGAAAGGCTTTAAGTGCAGATGTGGTAGTCATCAGAGGAAAGCAGGTATTTGAAGATATGAGTGTGGATATCATTTTATAAAGAAGGGTGAGGAATGACAAGAGAAAAGGGCTACATACAGTTGATCTGTGGAGCAGCTGACTAAGTGATGTGCAAATTAGACTGGCAAGGAAGGACAAGAGTTAGAAAGAAAACCAGAGGAAAGAGATGCCCCAGAAACAAGAGAGAAGCAGGAAAATATTAGATTATCATTAAGTCTAAGGTTTTAGGGCTCCTCAAGAGTATCCTTTGGAATTGATTATAATGATGCCCCCAGTGATCTTAAGGAACACCCTGAAATGCAGTAGCTGGAGATAGTCCCAGTCACAAGGCACTAAATTTTTTTCCATGAGCAGTTCAGTGCTAGTGACAAAGGGAGCACCTGACTGATGCACAGAGATGACAGCTATGTGGCCAATAGACCCCCTTCTGGCCCTGCCCCCAGATGGAGCTGTATGCTCATCAGTGGAGCAATAAAATGCCAGGGCCTGGGAGTGGGGGAGGAAAAGTTCTCTGTAACTCTTACCATTCAAAAGTTTGTCAAGGCATCATTTTTCAGATGTCTGTCCCCTGTTGTTACCAGACAAGTATTAGCTAAAAGCTTACTCTGTGCCTTATGCTGGGAAATACCTTCCCATACTCACAGTAAGAAGAAGAGGAAGATTCTCAGAAGGTATTGACAACTTACTCAGTAACTTCCCAGATTTAAATTACTTGGAAAAAGCAATATAGAGTCTGTAATCTAATATGTAATTGATACAGGATACACAACTTCAGGGGAATTGTGATGTCCTGAAATATTCTTTCAAATGCAACGGAAGGTACAAAGTATAATTAGAAAATGACACTGGTTTCTACAAATCAAAGGAAACATTGGCCTTTGTTCAAGGTCACACATTACATTCAATTAGATGTTTGTATTTAGGAGGCTATCCCGACCCACACATGCTTTCAGCTTACAGACCCACACGTGTACGAAGAAGCACAGAACTCAAAAAATCATGAAAATCATAACGTGTATGTATAAATTTTTCAGAGCTATTAATTTTTCATATAAAATTTTAATCTTTAACCATTTCTTTTATAACCGGTAGTATTAGATCTCATATTTATATTTCATTCTCTTTCCTTACTTTGAAGCAGTTGATATATTTACATGAAAATGACATCTTTGTTCTTTAGAAAATCATCTCAGGCTTATTCTCTTCCCAGAATTACAATAATCCTATATTTGTGACATCTTAATCACCTCCACGGCAACCGATCGTGAGGCTAGAAACAGAGGATTAAAACTTCAAGTGGAAAATAAGAAGCAGGAATTGATGAGTTCTTAACAAACCAAGATTTTTTTTTTCAAAATAAATAACCCGAGGAACAAGAAAGGATTTGCAAACGAGGACTATGAAGAATACAGAGAAATACAGCAGAGCTGTTTATCAAAGTTTTCCTTGGTATGTCAGCAGGTCCTTTGGAACTGACAGTGCTGATATAAACGTTTCGATAATAATAGAAGTGTTAACAGTGATAGGAACAAATAATATTAAACACTGTCAACTGCAACATTTCATTTTCCCTGGCCTGACAACCACTGCTGCAAAAAATGAAATGAGGAGAAAGACACTTAACTGTTGAGTCATTGCAAATAAGACTCTATTAACAATACTAGCAATGGGAACGAGTGTATTAAAATGAAAGAATGTAAGAAAAAAATGAAAGAAAAAGAGAAAGGAGAGAGCGGGGGAGGAGAAAGAAGGAGACAGGGAGGGAGAAGAAAAGGAAACCAAGTCTGACTCCTGTCTTTAATAGTGAGTGCAAGTTTTTTTGTTGTTGTTTGTTTATATTTTTACAGGATACATAGAAACAAATATGTAGTAAAGAAAAATGTAAGTATGTTATATTATTGAAAAGTCAAACCTGCTTAAAAATATGTAGGAACCTGACGTTGATCCTTTAATGTTGGCCCCGTCTCCACCTCACCACTGTTAACCAAAGTAACAATCTACTTATTGAAGAGGATATGTGGCCTTTGAACTAAATGTCTTGGTCTTGTCTTAGTGGAACATGGCATCACTTACACAAACTTTACAAGAACAATATATTTGAACATTAAATATTTCGGTAACTTGTAATGTTACAGTGAATGGTAATAAGCATTATGAATATGAATAGTTAATTGTACTGTGTTAATAGTTAAATTTGAATATTCATTTTGATATCTTTATTTATTGTATTTCACAATAAATTTAAAGTAAGATATAAAAACATATGTAATACATAGAATTAAAAATATATTGCCAAATACATGGATATAAAGTTTTTTCTGACTTCCCAATGAAATTAATAAACATTTTGAGTCAATTTCAAAAATTTTATATGTAATTAAGACTATTAATTTAGGTACATGAACCTGTTTATAATAATGGACTGAGAAATAATCTAGTGATTCAAATGTATCTTTTCCACTCTTCACGCCAAAAACTGTATCTTTAAATTGTCATATGTGCAATCACTATCCTCCTAGACAACATCTGTTATCTAAGAGAAGCATGGATGTGCATTGTTATTCATGATAACAGGCAGCACTTGTTGAATTCAAGTGTAATGTTCTCATAGAAATTTTAATCTCAGTCACAAATATGATTATTATGAACATTACGACAGCTTCAAAAACATTTATCCTCTAGGTTGGATATTTTTATTAAATTTCTAACCTCCTCTACTTAAAAAAAAATGGATTCTTTCATATTATCTTGAAATCATATACAACTACTTTTAATTGAATTAACATGACAAATATACTTTCCACAAACATTAAATTATTCTAAATATTAAAATAAACATAGTGATTTGAGAGTTTGTTTTTAGGGACTCAAATTAAGGACACAGTTTTCTTTTCTGAAATACGTCTTTGCAAAAGAAAATCTCTGGTTTACATGGTTAGAAAAATTGAGAGACATAAAAATGGAAAAATATGTGAACAGAATAATAAAACCAGAGACACACTTTGCACATACAATCACAGCCCTGTGGACTAGTATATCACAAAAGCCTTGGTTTCAGTTCTAAATTTTGAATCAGAAAAAGAAAAAGAGAGATGCAATCGTAAATTTATAATTCCTGAAAGATACAAACAAAACAAGTACTTTTGAAGTTTCATACAGAGCACACACATTCTTTGATGATTTTCTGCTATATGATGTACATATCTTACAACATGACCTTGTGGTTGTAATTTCCATTGTATTGTAATATGTCATTCAATTTAATTGTATGAATAGTAATTGGGCTCCTTCCTGCTACATCCTCAGCACTGTTCTACAAGCTCTGAACTCTAGTAAAAGTGCATATTATAGGAGCAAATCACTTTACCTCGAGGGGGTAGAATAGTTTCATTCTGTATCTCCTCTCTCGTTAATTGAGAAGTTCTGTGCCTGGCAGGGATGAGGGTAAAATGTTCCCAGAAAATTTCTTTCCTTTTCTTGCAAGCTTCTCTCTGATGCCTACTAACACACACTGTGCTGTTAGGACAATGCCTAAACACTATGCCTTGCACCAACTGACACTGTGAAGAGCTTGAATTTGGTTCTGATTCTATCTAATTTTGGTTGAACTCAGAGAGGATAAGCACAAATACCACAGCAATGTTTACTAACTTTCTCAGGCTCCAAGCTCCTCCAGAAATCCCAGGCTCTCCACAATATATGCCTTGTAGGGATAGAGCTCTCTGCACTCAATCTCTGAGACCTGATCCTGTCAGGACTTGTTAGAGGTCACATACCAGATGCTGCTCAGCAAATGGCTGAAACATGAAACCTGATAATGACCTAAGTCTCACATCACGTAGTATGTTTCTCCCTCTAAATCCACAACCTCACTTGCAGGCTTTGATTTTTTTTTTTTTTTTTTTTTTTTGAGAGTTTGTTTTTTTTTTCCTTAACTTAAATATCCCTGGCACTTTTGCATATTTTTTAACAAACAACATTAAAGCATGATTTCTATGAAGAGAATAGATATGAAGAACATAGATTACAAAAAGCCACAATGCTCTCAAGATTTCCCCATCCACACACTGTTAACTCAGGAATCTACCTCTCTACTGTGCCTGTAACATCAGCAAGGCTGGAGCTAGGGTCTGAGATGATGCTGTAAGCTATTATTTTTAAAGGAGAGTACAATTTAGTCTAAGAGTCGATGAAGTCATTTTTGTGCCCTAAAGAAAGATTAAGCTATAGCCAGGCAAAAATGTTGAAACTTTGAGGGGATGAAGGTGGAAATTAGTGGGATGACAGAAGTGAGTGGAGAACTGAAGAATTAACAAGTATTTCAGAGTTTTTCCCAAAGTGTGCCTACTTATTTTTACAGAAAAAATTTACACTGGAGAAACTTTGCAGAAATTATTTTAACCAAGAGACCAATGTTAACATCATCAAAAATAGAACGAGACAATGTCATGTGCCTACTGATAGAATGAACTGGAAATGACACAAAAACAGACAAATACAAATTAAGAGGCATTCCACTAAATAAGTAGGCTTTACTCCTTAAAGTATCAAAATAACATAAGACAAAGAAAGGCTGGGTTCAGTGGTTCACAATTTGTAATCCCAGCACTTTTGGAAGCTGAGGTGGGAGGCTCACTTGAAGTCAGGAGTTGGAGACCACCATGGGAAATAGTGAAACCCCATCGCTACAAAAGAAAATTAAAAAATTCACTAGGTGGCATGTGTCTGTAGTCCTAGTTACTGGGGAGGCTGAGGCAGGGAGATTGCTTGAGCCTAAAAGTTTGAGGTTACAATAGCTATGATCACACCACTGCACTCCAGCCTGGGCAACAGAATGAGACCCTGTATATAATAAAAATAATAATTTTTTTAAAAGACACAGAAAGACTGAGGACCTATTGCAGAATGAACGTCAAAGAGCAGAAAAGAAAACATAACACAACCATGTGCTGGACTCTGGGTGATGACATTTAACTCGTCTATAGATTCAGTAATAATATTGTATTTGGGTTCATTTTGGACAGTGGTAATTGTGTTGTGAAGATATACAATGATGTTCTTGTTTTTAGGAAACACATACTGAAGTGTAAAGGGTAGCTGAGCGTAGAGTCATTTCAGAGTAAGATTCTCTCGGTGCCCATAGTCTTAGGGGAACCTCACACTTTTGTGGGCTTTACCTCTGGAATGTCCACCGAGTTATTATGGTAATAAATAAATAAACAAACAAACAAACAAACAACAACAAAACAGGAAAAATCGACTACAGTTCTAGCCTGAGGAGGAGAAGAGTAATCCTTGTGAAATGTGCTGAGAGCCTTCTGCATAAAAAAGGCCTACACTCTCTGAGGAAATAAAACTTTACCAGGGCCTTGTCCTGGAGCTATGAAGAGGTGCATTCCTCTCACTTCACTAGCATTCCTGTCTCAACTAAGAGGAAGAAAAAAAAATACATATATAAAAAGAAACACTAGTGAAAGTCATGGGACAGGGACACAGGAACATTAAAAGACTGAGATTAATTGAAAAATTATACAATCTTCTTCTCTACCTTACTGCAATTACAACAAAACTTTTGTTTAATAATGGTGGATTACAGAGCTGCAAGACATAGACTTTCTGCAATGAGGAGCACTTAGGGAAGTACAAAGTCAAGAGGGGAGACAAAAACAAGGACCCTAGAGGAGTTTGAAGCCTCTGCCACATAAAGCTACAACAAACATTGAACAAAGCCCAAACACTAGCCAGATTAACATAAATCCTCACATTACAGGTCTATTTACTTCACTTCCTATTATGTAAACAACAAGTATGGTTTCACAAATGAATGAATGAATGAATGAATGGCATGTCAACAGCAAAAAGGAAGAAAAAGAAACAAGAAAGTAAACAACAAAAAATAAAGTCTGAAGAGTCAAAGCAAAGATGAGACCCAGATTCAGGCATGTTACAAATATTGTAATTATCAGGCAGATAATTGTAAATGTCTATGATTAATATGTTAGGAGATCTAACACAAAAAGTAGACAATGTGCAAGAACAGATGGAACAGTAACCAGAGAGACAAAACTCTAAGAAAGAATCAAAATAAAATGGTGAAAATTTTAAAAGTATTTTAACACAAGTAGAAAAAATCTCTGATGGGCTCATCAGTAGAATCAATACAGTCAAGGGAAGAACTAGTGAGCCTGAATATAAATCTACAGAAACTTCCCAAATTGAAATGTCCAAAAAAAAAAAAAAAGAATAAAAACAAAAGACCAGAACATCCAAGAACTGTGAGACAAATTTAGGGATATAACATAAGGTGTAACTAAGTAAAATAATGAAAAATAAAGAGAAAAGAGAGCAAAAGAAGTGTTTGAAATAATAATGTCCAAAAACTTTTCAAAATTAGTGGAGAACACAAAACCACAGATTCAGTAATTTCAGAGAATGTCTAACCAAATAAATACAAATAAAGAGACAAAACTATATCTAGGCATAGGACATTCAAATTTTAATAAGCCAATGACAAAGAAAAGATCTTGAAATACTTTAGATGAAAAAAAATACTACCTATAAAGACACAAGCATAGAAATTACATTAGAATTCAGGTAAGAAACTATGCAATTAGAGGAATGGAGTAAAATCATATCTGTTTAAAGTTAACTGTTGAAAGAAACAAATCACCAACCTACTATTCTATCTCCAACAAAATAATCCTCAAAAATTAAAGTAAAAATAAAGACTTTCTCAAAAAATCTAGGAGGATCAATCACCAGCAGACTGCTTGCATTAGTCTGTTTTTACACTGCCATAAGGAACTACCTGAGACTTGGTAATTTATGAAGAAAGGAGCTTTAATTGACTCACAGTTCTGTAGGCTTAACAGGAAGCATGACTGGAAGGCCTCAGGACACTTACAATCATGTTGGAAGGCAAGCACGTCTTCACTTAGCAGGAGAGAGAAAAAGAAAGACAGAGAGAGAGGAAGTGCCATACACTATTGAACCATCACATCTCATGAGAACAGCTTGTGGGAAATCTGCCCCCATGATTCAATCACCTCTTACCAAATTCCTCCACTGACATGTGGGGATTACAATTCAACATGAGATTTGGATGAGGAAACAGGGTCAAACCATATAATTCTGACCCTGGCCCCTCCCAAATCTCATGCTGTTCTCACACTTCAAAACAAATCATGCTTTCTCATCAATCCCCTGAAGTCTTAATTCATTCTAGCATTAATCCAAAAGTCCACCTCCAAAGTCTCATCTGATAAGGCAAGTACCTTCCACCTATGATCCTATAAACTCAAAACCATGTCTATTACTTCCAATATATGGCATTTGCTAAATTCGTCATATGAAAATGGAAAAATTGGCCAGTACAAGGGGGCTACAGGCCCCATGCAAGTCCGAAACCCAGCAGGACAGTCATTAAATCCTAAAGCTCCAAAATAATCTTCTTTGATTCCATGTCTCACATCCAGGACACACTGATGCAAGGGTTGAGCACCCATGGCCTTGGGCAGCTCCATCCGTGTGGCTTTGCAGCATACAACCCCTGCAGCTGCTTTCATTCACTGGCATTGAGTGTCTGTGGCTTTTCCAGACACACAGTGCAAACTGTTGGTGGATCTACTATTCTGGGGTCTGGAGGACAGTGGCTCTCTTCTTACAGTTCTACCAGGCAGTGCCCCAGTGGGGACTCTGTATGGGGGCTCCAACCCCACATTTTCCCTTTGCACTTCCTTAGTAGAGGTTCTCCCTGAGTGCTCCTCCCTTGCCGCAGACTTCTGCCTGGACATCCAAGCATTTCCATACATCCTGTGAAATTTAGGCAGATTTTCCCAAACCTCAGCTCTTGCCTTCTGCACATCCACACTTCCAGCACCAAGGCTTGGGCCTTTCACTCTTTGAAGCAACCAACCAAGCTGTACCTTGGTTTCTTTGAGCCACAGCTGGAGTTGGAATGGCTGGGATGCAGGATGCCATGCCATGTATTGAGAGTGCACAGAGCAACTGGGCCCTAGGTCTGGCCCATGAAATCATTTACCCCTTCTAGGCCTCTGGGCATGTGATGGGAGGGGTTCCTCTGAAGGTTTCTGAAATGCCCTGTAGACATTTTCCCCATTGTCTTAGTGATTAACATTCAGATCCTCGTTACTTATGCAAACTTCTGCAGCAGGCTTGAATTCCTCCCCCTAAAATGGGTTTTTCTTTTCTACCACATGGTCAGGTGGCATATTTTTCAAACCTTTATGCTTTGCTTCCCTTTTAAACATAAGTTCCAATTTCAAATCATCTCTTTGTAAATGCATATGACTGTACGCTTTTAGAAAAAGGCAGATTACCTCTTTAATGCCTTGCTACTAGAAATTTCTTACACCAGATGCCCTAAATCATCTCTCTCAAGTTCAAAGTTTCACAGATTTCTAGGGATGGGGCAAAATGCTTCCAGTCTCTTTGCTAAAGCATAGCAAGAGTGACTCTAGTATTTACTCTAGTATACATTAAGTTCTTCATCTTCATGTGAGACCACCTCAACCTGGACTTCATTGTTCATATCACTATCAGCATTTTTGTAACAATCATTGAACAAATCTGTTTGGAAAACATCTTCCCATTTTCTTCTGAGCCCTCCTAATTGTTCCAATCTCTGTCCGTTACCCAGTTCCAAAGTTGTTTTCACATTTTCAGGTATCTTTATTGCAGTACCCCACTTCTGGTACCAATTTTCTGTATTAGTACACCTCTCACTGCTCTAAAGAACTACCTGTGACTGGGTAAGTTGTGAAGAAAAAAGTTTAATTGGCTCATAGTTCTGCAGGCTTAGCAGGAAGCATGATTGGGAGGCATTGGGAAACACAATTATGGCAAAAGGGGAAGCAAACACATCTTCACATGTTGGAATGAGAGAGAGAGAGAGAGAGAGAGAGAGAGAGAGAAAAGAAATGCCACAAACTTTTAAACCATCAAATATTGTGAGAAATCACTCCCTATCATGAGAACAGCATGGGGGGAATATGTCCCCATAATCCAATCACCTCCTACCAGGTCCCTCCCTAAAAATTGGGACTTACAACTCAACATGAGATTTAGGTGGTGGCACAGAAGCAAACCATATCACAGATGATGCAAGAAATATTAAAAAATATTCTTCAGGCAGAAGGAAGATGATCTGAATCAGAAAGTCATCTCTACACATAAAAAGATCCTCAGAGAAGAAATAAATAAAAGTAAAATAAAACCTATTTTTCTTATATTTAATTGATTTATAATACAAATAATAATTGTTATAGTGCTTTGGGTAATTATTATATATGAATACATGAAATAAATGACAAAAATTTCACAGGGATAGGAGGGAAAAATTGGGAATATTCTGATATAAGACCTCTGTACTACACAGGGAGCAGAATAAGATTATTTGAAAGTGGACTTAAGCTAGTAAAAAATGTTTATTGGTGAATGTATAATGTAAACTGTAGACAAAGTACGAAAATGTTCAAAGAAGAAGTGAAAAATACTATGCTAAGAGAGAAGATAAAAATCAATCACAAAAAGTACCCAATTAAAACCAGAGCAAGCAAGAAAATAACTTTGGCAATAGGTAGACAATATTTTAACATACAGTTGCTATTAATCCAAATATATAAATAATCACTTTAAATGTGAGTGGTCTAAATACACCACTTTTAAAAGCAGAGATATTGAGAGTGGGTAAAAGCAAATTCAAAGAGTATATTATTTATAAAACACTGAAGTTTAAATATAAAGACTCTAATAAGTTAGGAGCAGAAAGGCGGAAAAAATAAAACATGCTAACACAAATCAAAAGAGAGCTGTAACTTTGAATAACTGTGTTAATTTCTGACAAAACAGACTTCAGAGTGCAGAAAAACATTAGGTATAAACACTAGAACTACATAATGATAAAGAAATTACTTCTTTAAGAACACATAAAAATCCTAAATGGATTTTCACCCACCCATAAAAACATATGAAGCAATAATAAATAAAATTTAAAAGAAAAATAGGCAAATCTACTGTTTTAGTTGAAAACTTCAACACCTGACTATCAGTAATTATTAGATCAAATAGAAACAAAGTTACTAAAAATAGAGTTGACCTGAATAACATTGCCAGTCAATTTTATCTAAATAACTTTTATAGAAGACTTTATCTAAAACTGGTAGAAGACACATTCCTCTCAAGCGCACATGGAACATACACCATGATTGACCACATTATAAACATAAAATACACCTTAACAAATTTAAAAGTATACAAATCCTGCAAGTATGTTCGCATAACATAATTTAAAGAGGGACCAATAACTGAAAGATAGTTAAAAAATTCCAAATATTTGGAGAACAAACAACATACTTTTAAATAACACATGGGTCAAAGAATCTCCAAAAAATTGAAAAATATTTTTAACTAAATGATAATGAAAATAAAACACCAAAATTTGTAGAACGTATCAAAGCAGTATTTATAGGGAAATTTATACTATTAAATGCACACACTAGAAAGCTAAAAATACTTAAAACTCAATGGCCTAAACTTCCAACTTAAGAAACTAGAGACAGAAAAGAAATTCAAACCTAAAGTAAGCAGAAAAAAAGAAACAGCAAAAATCAGAGCAGAAATAAGTGAATTTGAAAAGAACAAAACAATAAAATCAACAAAACCAAAAGATGAGTTTTTGCAAAGATTAATAAAATTGATAAACCTCTAGCCAGGCTAACCAAAACATAATAACGATAAAATTAAATTAAATAGAGAAGACAAATAGCTAATACCACAAATGAAAAAAGGTCATCACTACAGACCCCATAAACATTAAAGGAAAATCAAGAGGTATGATGTAAAACTATATGTCCACAAATTTGATATATTTGGTTGAAATAAGCCATTTCATGAAAGATGAATTATGAAAACTCACACAAGTAGAAATAAATAATTTGAATAGCTTTGTATTTATTACAGTAAGAGAATTAGTAAAAAAATTACCTTCTAAAAAAGAAACAATCAAGAACAGATGGTTACACAGTGAATTCTACTAAATATTCAGTTTTAAAATATTATCAAATCTCCACAACCTCTTCCAGGAAATAGAAACCAAAGGAATACCTCCTACCTGATTCAGTGAGGCCAGCATTATCCCAACACGAAAACCAGATAAATGCATTACAGAAAAGAAATGCTTTTCTGTACAGAAATACTTTTTTCTTATGAACATAGACACCACATTTCTCAACAAAATATTAGCAAAAATTGTTAACAAAGACTCTCTGGCCAGACCCAGTGGCTCAGGTCTGTGATCCCAGTGCTTTGGAAATGTGAGGTTAGAGGATCACTTGAGGGCAGGAATTACAGACCAGCCTGGGCAACATTTGTTTTTCTACAAGAAAAATTCAACAAAATGTCAACAACTGAGTATAAACTGAGTTATATGCCACCGCCAAGAAAGATTTACTCCACCTATGTAAGTCTGGTTCAACATTTGAAAATCATGCAATACCTCAGCAATAGATTAACAAAGAAAAATCATATAATTATATCAATTAATGCAAAAATGCATTTGACAAAGACCCAACAGCTATTTATGAAAAGACTCTAAGCAAACTAGGTACAGGGGTAAACTTCCACAATTTAATTTTAAAAATCTACAAAACATGTACAATCAACATCATTCTAAATGATGAGAAACTGATCATATTTCTCACAAGATCGGCAAAAAGACAAGAATTGCCTCCCTCCCCACTTATATTTAACATTATACTGGAAGCCCTAGCCCTAACTAGTATAATAAGACAACAGAAGGAAACGAAACATTTAAATTTGAAAGGAAGAAAGAAAACATCCTAGTTGCAGATAACATAAATGTTTACTTGGAAAATTCCGAAGAATCACTAAAAAGTTCCCAAAACTAATAAGAGGGTAGAGCAAGTTCACAGGTTGTAATGGCTAATATACAAAACTCAATTGTTGTTATATCTTCCAGGAATAAATACACGAAATTTGAAATTTAAATGAAAGCCATATAGTTTACTAAGGTACCTCCAAAATAAAGTAAGTAGGTATATATCAAACAAAATATGTATAAGACATACATATATATATCAAAAGTGCAAACACTTATTTTTAAAAAATCAAAGAAAATCTATGTAAATCAAGAGATATTATTTGTTCAGTGATTAAGAGACTCAATATTGTGAAGACAGCAAACCTTCCCAACTACACATATTCAATTCAAAATTAATCAAAATCTCAATTTATTTTGGAGATATGGACATACTTGTCATAAACTTTACATGGAAAGTCTATGGAATCAGATAACCTCATATACTGGAGAAGAATAAACTTCAAGGATTCACATAACTTAATTTCAAGACTTGATGTAAGGCTATATTGATAAAAAGAGTGTAATATTGGCAAAAAATAGACACATAGATAATGGAGAAGGATAGAGAACCCAGAAGTAGACCCACACAAATATAATCAACTGATCTTTGACAAAGAAGCAAAGGCAATTCAATGTATAAAGAATGATCATTTCAACAAAATGGTGGTGGAAATTTTGACAACCATACGAACAGAGGTAGAACAGGATGGCAGAATAGAAGGCTCCACTAAGCATCCCTCCCCACAAGGACACCAAGTTAACAAATATCTACTCATAAAAACACCTTCATAAGAACCAAAAATTACAGCATGGTGGAGCACAAGTGGGCTCTTGGGGTCATCAGTTCCACAACTTGACACTTGGATGGCATTTCTGTACCTGCCCTGGGCCAGAGGGGAGCTCCCTGCCCTGCAGGGTGAGTATCAGGCCAGGTAGTATTCACCACCAGCTGACTTAAGGGAACTTGGGCCTTGAGGGAACATTGGTGGTAGTTTTACAGTACTTCTTGTGGCCTAAGGTGACAGTAGCTACAGGATGAGGCTTCTCCGATTTTGGAAGAAGAAAGGAAAAGTAGAAGAACTGTGTTTTATGGTTTGAGTGCCAGCTTAGCTGCACTACAATAGATTACCAGGTAGATGTCTAAGGTTTTTTACTTCAGTCCCTGACTCCTGAATGGTACTTCTGGACCCACCCAGGGCCTGGTGGACCTCACTGCCTTGAAAGGAAGGACATAGACGCGGCTGGCTTTGCAACCCACTGATTGTAGAGCCCCTACTTTCATGGCCTTGAATGAAAGTAAGATAGGAAGTAGTCAGCAAGTGGTTACAGCAGGCCTTAGGTAAGACCCAGTGGTGTGCTAGCTTCAGGCCTGATCAAGTATGGTCCCAGCAGTGGTGGCCACAGGGGTGCTTGTGTCATTTTACCCTCAACTTAGGTCATGACCTAAGCTGTATCTGTTTTCTTCCCTTACTTTCTTCCCAACATACAGAGTCTCTCTATATATATGTCTATTCTGAGCCACCTAAATTTGAGGGCAAAATGACACAAGCACCCCTGTAAATGAAGTACTGTCAAACTACCTCCAATGTTCCCTCAAGGCCCAAGTTCCCTGAAGTCAGCTGGTGGTGAATACTGCCTGGCCTGATACTCATGCTGGTCTCCTGATAGTGAGTTCTTATGAGGTCTGATGGTTTTATAAGCATCTGGTATTTCCCCCGCTTGCACTCACTCTCTCCTTCTGCCCTGTGAAGGGGTGCCTCCTGCCATGATTGTAAGTTTCCTGAGGCCTCCCCCGCCATGCAGAACTGTGAGTCAACACAACTTTTTCTTTTTATAAATTACCCAGTCTCAGGCAGTTATTTATAGCAGTGTGAGAGCAGACTAATGCAATATGCAAATCAATCAGTGTAATACATCATATCAACAGAATGAAGGACAAAAACCATGTGAGCATTTCAATTGATGCTGAAAAAGCATTTGACAAAATTCTACGTCCCTTAATGATAAAAAAAAAAAACCCTCAAAAAACTGAGGCTAGAAGAACATACCTCAACATAATAAAGACACGCATGACAGACCCACAGCTAGTAACATACTGAATTGGGAAAAACTGAAAGCCTTTCCTCTAAGATCTGGAACATGAAAAGGATGCTCACTGTCACCACTGTTATTCAACACAGTTCTGGAAGTCCTAACTAGAGCAATTAGACAAGAGAAAGATATAAAGGGCCTTCAAATAGAAAAGGAAGAAGTAAAATTATCCTTGTTTGCAGATGATGTGTTATTATACATGAAAAAAAACCTAAAGACTCCACGAGAAAACTATTAGAACTATCAAACAAATTCAGTAAAGTTGCTGGATACAAAATCAACATAAAAAAATCAGTAGCATTTCTATATGCCAACAGTGAACAATCTGAAAAAGAAACTTAAATAGTAATTTCATTTACAATAGCTATGTATATAATTAAATACCTAGGAATTAACCAAAGAAGTGAAAGATCTCTGTAATGAAAACTATAAAACACTTATGAAAGAAATTGAAGAGGACACCAAAAAATGGAAAAAAAAAATTCTATGTTTATGGATTGGAGGAATTAATATTGTTAACATGTTCATACTACCCAAAACAATCTATAGATTCAATAAAATCTCTATCAAAATACCAATGACATTCTCCACAGAAATAGAAAAAAAAAAATAAACCACAAAAGACACACAATAGCCAATGCTATTCTAAACCAAAAAAAAACAAAAACAAAAACAAAAACAAACAAACAAACAAACAAAACTGGAGGAATCATATTATCTGACTTCAAATTATACTACAGAGATATAGTAACCAAAACATGATACTGTCATATAAAGACACATAGACCAATGGAACAGACTAGAGAACCCAGAAACAAATCTGCCCACCTGCAATGAACAAATCTTTGACGAAGGTGCCAAGAGAATATATACTGGGGAAAAGGCAGTATCTTCAATAGATGGTGCTGGGAAGACTGGATATCCAAAAGCAGAAGAATAAAACTAGACCCCTATCTCATGCCATATAAAAAAAAAATCAAATCAAAATGAATTAAAGACTTAGCTCTAAAACCTCAAACCATGAAATTACTATGAGAAAACATTGGGGAACATCTCCAGGACATTGGTCTGTGCAAAAATTTCTCAAGCAATACCCCACAAACAGAGGCAAGCAAAGCCAACATAGACAAATGGGATCACACCAAATTAAAAAGCTTTTCCTTAGCAAAGTATACAATCAACACAATAAAGAGACAACACACAGAATGGAAGAAAATATTTGCAAACTACCTATCTGACAAGGGATTTATAGAGAGATCAAACAACTCTATAGAAACATCTCATAATCCAATGAAAAAATTGGCAAAAGATTTGAGTTGACATTTCTCAAAAGAAGACATGCAAATGGCAAACAGGCATATGAAGAGATGCTGAACATCATTGATTATCAGAGAAATGCAAATCAAAACTACAATATGATATCATCTCACCCCAGTTAAAATGGCTTATATCCAAAAGACAGGTAATAACACATGCTGGTGAGGATGTGAGAAAAGGGAATACTTATACACTGTTGGTGGGAATGTAAATTGGTACAACCACTATGGAGAACAGTTTGGAGGTTCCTCAAATCTCTAAAATTGAGTTTTAAAAATTTTAAAAATTAAAAAACAATGGATTCCTAACTCTATCACATAATACAGGAATCCCACTATTAGTATATCAAAGAGATATCTGCACTTCTATTCTTTGTTGCAGCAATGTTTATAATAACTAATATTAGGAAGCAACCTAAGTGTCCATCAGCAAATTAATAGATAAGGTAAATGTGGTACATACACACAATGGAGTACTATTCAGCCACAAAAATTAATGAGATCCAGTCATTTGCAACAACATGAATAAAACTGGAGGTCATTATGGTGAGTGAAATAAAGCACAGAAAGACAAACATTGCATGTTCTCATTAATTTGTGGCATCTAAATATCAAAACAATTGAATTATTGGGTGTAGAGAGCGAAGGATGATTAACAGAAGCTAAAAGAGCAGTGTGGGTTGGGTGAGGAGGTGGGCATGATTAATGGGTACAAAAAAATAGAAAGAATGAATAAGATCTACTATTTGATAGCACAACAGGGCTACTATAGTTAATAATAACTTAATTGTACATTTTTGAATAACTTAAAGAGTGTCATTGAATTGTTTGTAACTCAAAGGATAAATGCTTGAAGGAATAAATGCCCTATTCTTCATAATGTGCTTATTTCACATGGCATGCATGTATCAAAACATCTCTTATACCCCATAAATGTATATACCTCTATGTATCCACAAATTTAAAAAAAAAATTTACTACACTAAATAATTACACTAAACTTAGTTGTATTCCTTAACACTAGCCATACTGTCATAGTGTTATTTAAAATATACCATTTATGACAGCAACCGAAATTATAACAGGGTATAAAAAGTCAGTGAAAGATATTTAAAAGTTTTATTTTAAAAATTTGGGAACTTTTGAATGACTTTTAAAAGACCAATGTAATCTCCATCCAGAAAAAATTAGTGTGATAATGACGTTATTTCTATACAAGTAAGCTATACATTCAAAGTAGGTGACACACCAGCCTGATTCTTAAATGTATATGACATTAAAAATAGAAAAAGAATAGACAAGACAATTTTGAGGAAGAAAATCTCAGTAAAAAATTTGCCTTACTAAAGTCAAGTGTTACAATAAAGTTATTATAATTATAATATTATGAAACTGAATCAGGAATAAACAAAAGATTTAAGCACAGAATAAGCAGAATGAATCATCTGTATATTTATAGAATTTTATTTATTAAAGAGATTGCATTGTAGCTTAATTAAGAAACATTGGATTATTCAATAAATGATGCTATGAAAATGGTTGTACTTGTAGAAAAAATTGGATTTCTGACTCATATCATATATAAGCAACCTAGGATACATGAACTATCTAATGTGAAAAGTAAAAATTTCAAATCTTAGAAGAAATTATAATAATAATTTTATGACAATGACATAGGAAAGATAAATTAAATTACATAAAAATTGAAAACATCTATGCATGATGGTTACTATAAAATACAAGAAAGATAAAAATAAGGATAGGATACTTACGACTCATAATCTTTAACAAAAAATGATTAGTATATGGAACACATGATGAACTCAATATTAATAAGAAAAAGAGAAATATACCTTTTTAAAAATGAACAAAAGACATTATGAGACAATTTTATAGAAACAAAATGTTAATGATAAAGAAATAGATATAAAATGTGGTCAATATCAATTATAATGAGGAAAATATTAATTAAAACCACAATGATAAATCAGGCATAGTGGCAGGCACCTATAGTCTCAGCTACTCAGGAGGCCAAGGTGAGAGGTTCACTTGAGCCCAGAATTTCAAATCCAGTCCTGGCAGCACAGTGAGACACAGTTTCTTTTAAAACGAACCCACAGTGATAACTTTCCATACCCATTCGATTGATAAAATATTATTACTAATTGTTGAGAAGACTGTAGAACAACCTGAAATCATATCTAATGCTGTTGGAATGGTGATATGATTTGACTGGGTCTCCACCCAAAATCTCTTCTTGAATTATAACCTGAATTATAATCCCCATGTGCTGGGGGAGGGACATCATGAGAGGTGATTCGATCATGCGGACGGGTCCCTCATGCTGTTTTTGTGATAGTGAGTGAGTTCTCATGAGACGTGATGGCTTTTCCCTACTTTCCTCTTCTCTTCACTTCTCTCTCCTGTTGTCATGTGAAGAGGGATGTGATTGCTTCTCCTCCACCATGATTGTAGGTTTCCTGCGACCTCCCCAGCCGTGTGGAACTGTGAGTCAATTAAACCTCTTTTATTTATAAATTACCCAGTCTCGGGCAATTCTTTACAGCAGTGTGAGAATGGACTAATACGGATGGTAAACCAGTTCACCCAGTTTTGAGATTTGGAGCAATATCTTGTATAACTGAAACTGAAGAATAGTTCTAAACTCACTATATATTCTAGAGTCAGAGAATATTAACTACGGCCTTTGGCACAAATCCGACCACTTGCCTGTTTATTTGTCACCTGGGAGCCAAGAATGATTTTTCATGGTTACATTTAAAGCATTATCTGAGTACCCACATAATATCCTTGATGTTGACTCTTAGGCAGGAAAATCGGAAACATTTTGTATCTGGCTTATTAAGAAAAAAAATTGCTGACCCTTGTTCTAGAGAAACTTTCATACTTAATGAAATGTGTACATAAGCATTATTGTTTATAAATACTAGAAAATCAGAGACCCTGTAAATATCCATTAACAAGCATTGTATTTTATATGCAAAAATAAAACACTTTACTATACTGGAATACTACAAGCAGTGAATTAAATGGACTAAAGTTTTGCCTATAACTATAGACACATTTAATATTGTACACTGTACAAAATAAAATTGTAGGAATATCTTACCATTTATATGAAGCTTAAAAATGTAATACAAAACTATGTGACAAGACAATACACTTTCAATGAAGGCATAAAGATGGAAACAATACAGACACTTAATTTTAACACATACTATTATGAAATGACGAAAGATGCAGTTGGTTAGGAAAAAACATTCTGCTTTAGCTATATTCATTATGTATGATGAACACTATGTTACATTTCTCAAAACTAAGAATCTGAAATGGGTACATTACCATTCACAAACTCAATTTAATTTTGATTTTAACAGTTTTTCCATAATGTCCTCTTTCTATTTGGAGATCCATTTTTGGGTGATTCTTTGTATTTATTTGTCATCTCTCCTTGGTCTCCTCTGACCAGTGACAGTGTGTCAGCCTTTCCTCAGTTTTAATGAACTTGACAGACTTGAGGAGTACTGAGCAGATACTCTTTATAATGCCCTTCAATCTGAGTTTTTTTTTTTTTTTTTTTTTTTTATGTTTCCTTATGCTCTGGGATTTTGGAAATAATATAGTAGAGGTGAAGTGCTCTTCTCCTTACCTCATATGAGGGACCAGATGATACTCATATAGCATCACTGATTCATTTAGTTTGTTCATCTCTTGGTTCACGCACTTTTTCATAGGTTTCTCCTCTATACAATTACTCTTTTTGCCTTTCCCTACTTTGTTCTTTTGAGTTATCTGTGCAGGGAATTGAGCTCCACCTCCTGTAGCAGGGAGTATCTTCATATACATGATTCCTCCTTAGAGGTTTTTAAAATTAAAGCAACAGAATTATTATATGGTAAAGTTGAATACTTTATATTAATTAGACTTTGTTATAATCAGTAGCATTAATGTATCAAATTAATATTTATTCAACTTGTAATCCTTATGGAGTAATTGAAGTGATAAACTGTAAAACATTAACTATCATAATACTTGGTAAGAAAAACTGATTTCAATAAGTGTAGAATTTTTTTGAATGACATTCTTAAGTAAATCTGTTATTGTTCCATTTGTTTTTGCTCCTAGTGATGTGTATACTTAATTTGATTCTCCTCGAGGTTTATTTCTTTCATTTATAGTAACTCAGCATGCAATTCACAATACACTATATCTAACTACATTTCCTGTTTGCTACAAATAATTTTTTTCTAATGAGTATTTCATGTAAGTTTATGTTTGTAAGAATATTGGCAAAAAAATTAGATGAAAAATCTTAAAGTGGAGTATCTAAAGCTTAATAAAAAAGGAACTCACCAAACTTTATACTACTTTAGTAGCAGATCTAGGAAGGTTCAGTAGTCTTTTATTACTTTAAGATTTGTCTTTACTTGATTATTTTTAAAAGGTGATTATTTCCTGTGTGTTGTTTAAATTTTCATGTATATACTCAGAAATCAGGAGCATCTGTTTATGGAAGTAGCACAAGCATTGAAGTCAGACATTCAATTTCCTTCTCTCTCAATTACTAGCTTTGGGATTTTAGGAAACTTAAGTTAATTTGTATCCTGTTCCTCATTTGCAAAATGAATTGAATAGGAAAGTCAAGTGATAACAGATGTTGGCAAGATTATGGAGAAAAGAAGCCCTGTACACAGTTGGATGGAAGGCAGATTGGTGCCCTGTGTACAGGGCTTCTTTTGAAAAAACCTGTGCAGAGGTTCCTCAAGAAATTAAAAATAGAACCATATGACCCAGCAATCCCTCTTCTGGGTATGTATACAAAAGAAATGAATGTCTTACCTTGTAAAGATGTCTGGACTCCCATGCTTATTGTAGCATTATTCACAACAGCCAATATTTGAAAACAATCTCAGTGTATGTCAGGAGTTCAATGCACAAAGAAGCTGTGGTATGCATACACAATGGACTATCACTCAGCCTTAAAAAAGGAGATCCTGCCATTTGCCACAACATGAATGAGCTTGGAGGACATTACACTAAGAGAAATAAGCCAGGCACAGAAAGAAAATATATTGCATAATCTCATTTATATGTGGAATCTAAAAGTAGAGATGAATAGTTACTAACTTTATAGAATTGTTATAAAGAGAAAAAGAATGATGCTTGCAAAGTACTCAGTGGAGTGCATGATGAAGAATAGACACTTACCATATTCTTTGGGTCTTCTCTCTTTATAATGGAAACACCAGTGGTTCGGCCTAGGTCAGCTGCTCACTGAACGGAAAACCAATCACTAAGATAATGAGTATTGCCAGGGAAGAAGGCTTTAATTGGGTACTGCAACCAAGGAGATGAGAAATGAGTCTCAAATCCATCTCCTTGACTGACTAAAATTTGGGGTTTGCATAGTGGGGAAGCAGTGCAGCTGCATGTGGGAAAACAGGAATTAGGAAGAGGAGTTGTCAATAGGCATCAGGCGGTCAGTTAGGCAATGGACTAAATAGATGATGGGTGAAGGGTCTGGCATCTCATTGCCCAGATACGGTGGTCTAGTAAGTTTCAGTTCCCTGATACTATTATGGAACTGATTAATTCTTAGTAATTATGGTTTTGCCATTAAAAGTAATGGTAAAGTTGCAATTACTTCTGCGTCAACCTAATATTTGGGAGAATTGATGGTTTGTTTCCTAAGAAAGGAGCTCAGATAAGATAAATGTAAGATTCTCAAGTTTTAAGACTGTGAGGGTCAATTTCTGTGTTTATTGAAAAGAAACCATAAACATCAATTCTATAGGACTAATGAGTGAGTTACAAGTTCATCTTGAGGATTAGATAAGACTGTTCAAATTTCAGCTAAACTACTTATTTTTTCTTGTCTCAAGGGACATTCTTTAACTGACTCTGGTCTTCTTGTTTGAAAGAGAATAATATAGTTTAGGGATAAAATGTGCAAGCACCTAGCAAAATCTGTGATAATGTGGTTGATCAATCTTTATTTTTCCTTTACTTCCTCCTCATCTAGAACACCAACCAATATTTGTATTATGACTTATCACAGTTTTAAATTTGGCAAAGTCTTAGGTGCAAATTCACAATTATTAAGAACTCAAACTAATAGATAAAGACAAGGTAGAAACTACTTTTATAAGCAACACACTAAAACCATGGCAAAATCTAGGAGACCTGTGCTGGAGAGGCTGGGAAAATTGGCTATTTATTTTACTAACTCATGTGTGTCCTGTCTGCCTGTAGAGTATTTAAAGTAGACCCTGGGTTGGAACTAGGGGAATTTGAGTTTCAGTTCTGGCTTGGCCACTTATGGGCTGTATGACCTGGAATAAGTCACTTATTTATTCTAAGCCACAGTTTTCTGGTCTCCAAATAACAATAGGGTTACAGATTTTACTTGGCTGTTTTTGTAAAAATCAAGATCTGATAAAATATATCTTAATATCTAACATATTATATGCAATGCATAATAAATATGCTTAGCAACTCCAAGGAGTCATGCATAATTACTAATGATCCTGTTTGGTTCTTTATATTTTATTTGAATGGGTCTGTAGAATGCAGAGTTAAAGGCTAAAATAATTTTAAAACAGAGTTCCATAACATTGTAGTTTTTGAGTCTTTGTTCTTTTCCAGTAAGCAGCTTCAGGTGTTCCACTCACCAAGCCCTCTGCCTGGAACAGTGTGGGTAGCATGGCCAGTGCCCTGGCTAACTACCAGCTTACCGGGAGGAGGACTTGCTTAATTGCCTGAATTCTGGCTTCACAAAGCAGCTTTCACAGCTAAAGCTGGAGCAGCTCACATCTGTGGCTGTCAGGATTCTGCCTTGCAGATGAAAAAAATCAGCTGTGCCTGGTCCCCACAGGACCCCAGGGGGTCCAAGCCTCATGCATAAAGTCAAAACACACAAGCTAATTTCCATATAGAATACGAATAACATATTCATTTAAGAAGATAACTCCTGAAACTTACTGCCCATATTGTTTTAAGCTCCTGTGCAGGTAATTACAATCCTGCTTGGGAAAAAGCAATGAAACCATTAGATCAAAACCAAGTTCCTTTTATTTTATTTGCACATGTGTCATCTCTGTGCACATTCTCAGTACTTTTCTTAAATACACTCAACCAGAACAATTTTTCTCCTTAATGTTGAGGTAATTTACAGTGTTACCACAGGCTATGTGCCCTGTGTGTGTGTATGTGTGGGTGCGTGTGTGTGCGTGCACACACACGTGCACTGACACACATGAGCACACAAATGTAGTAGAGAAGGACTGGAGAGAAGGAGGGAGGACTTATTAGCTTTTATAGATATGGGTATATTATTCATTTTATAGCTATAAAATGTATAATTTTATTGCTATGCCATCAAAAGAAACACTAGCTGCTGATAAGGTACAGGAATTCACAGGATGCTATGCAATAAAGTACCATGCTTGACTTCACATCTGAGAGCACCACTAGGGTTCTAATAATGACAACTCTGATGGTAAGATTTTAATTTCAGCTACTGCTCAGTATAGCAACTGCATAAATAGGAGACAATGTACATCTTGTGCAATTTTGCAAACTTTCATTATTACCAATTATAGTGTTTTTTGTACTGTTTCAGCTTAGCTAAGCTGCAACTACACTCCCCTTTCTTTTATAATTCCTAGTTAGGGTTGGCCACAAGAAATATTCATGCAAGATATGTAACATACAAATAGAAATAAACCAGCGGTCATCACACTTTGAGGGTCTTTACAAGGTACCTCGGCTGCTGCAGCTCACACAAAATATTACTGATAAGCTGGCTCATTTTGTAGGTGCAGGGCAGCAATTGGGCCCACAGTTCCTCCAACTCTACCTCAATCTCCACCTCCACCTTCCTCAGTTCCCAGGCCAGAAATGTGTACAGCTCTGAGGTCCCAATAAATATGCTTTTTAAAAACTACTTTGAATTGACATCCAAATTCAATTTCACCTAAGGCTCCTACTATCAGTAGTCTAAATTAAGATTTGAAATTCAAAGTCAGCATATTAATTATAATTCACTGTTTCTCAAGTATAATGTTTCACAAAGTGCACACAAGTGGCTCACAATGTCATCCAAAGTATGGCTCTTAGTATTCACTGTCTTTATTGGCATATAGTGCTTCTACTAACAGTCTTTAGGTCTACTCTCTCCTTTAATTTATATTGTCATTGTTGTGGTTGTTGTTTTAAACATAGTGGATGGAGGGCAAGTGTAATAACAAATTAAGACGTGGATTAGCAATGTTCATTTGTAGCTACTTAAGTCAAGGCCAGGCTTATATGTAAGTATTAGTTAATATATGATATGATTTTCAAGTTAACAGCTGAGAAATTCTTCCAACCCAAATCCTAGGTTCTTGGAAATTATTTTCAGAGCAGCTATAATGTTTCTTACTGCCAGTGTATAACAATGTCTTCTTTGTTATCATTAGCAATGCATCCCTTTCGTGTAGGATGTGTGATTTCTGAAAACCCTTGATAAAGTGTCAACATACTGGTAGAAGTGGAACTTTAAGTGACTACCTCCTTTGTGAAATTAATTACAAAAATTAACAGTTTTTATTTTGAAACGCTGACCACCAGCCATAGAAAACTGAAACACAGGACAAGAATGTTGACAGAAGGAAGGAGAAATAGATTGAGATGGGACATTGATCAAGGCAGGAAGAGTATGTCTAGATGAGTTCTGGAGGTAGCAATAGCGTATAGATAAACGTTTGTTCCTCATTAAGTCATAGGAGACCTTGTCTTAAAGTACCAGACAACAGGGCCAACATTTTACTTAACTTACATTAGATCTTTACTTTATCAGAAGCCTAAGTGGTGTCTTCACTTTGGCCACTAATACCTCAAGTGGAGCGTGTGAATATGCTGTATTCCTAGGTATTCCTATGCTATATTCTTAGGTTGTATTCAAACACTCCACTTGAGGTATTAGTGGCCAAAGTGAAGTAATACGAGTAATGGTAAGTACATTCATGGTGTGGTCATGTGGGGGTAGGGGGGCATGGGGAGTAAGGTTATTGCAATATTTATGTAACTGTAGCCAGAAAAGCAATCTTCTGACATGAAAAGTCTTCAATAAGTTCATTTTCTCTCCCACTGGATTCTTCTCCCACACTTAGATGTTTTCCTTCCAATTTACAAATACTTCCCACTCCCTAGAAAGCAATGTAGCTTTCTGACAAAGCATTACTCTGCCTCCTTACATAGTGGAAATAAAACTTTTCCTTCCTTCTGTAGTTCACTTTTGTAGTGAAAAATTCAGAATATGTACTCCTTGCTCTCTTCTGGGAAGGTGCTTCAGCAAATGTGGAAATTAGTCATAATAAAGCAGCATAGAAGAAATGGCTTAATCAAACCTGAGAACGAAAGTAGAAAGAGGTCCTAAGATATCAGTGATAAAGTGGGACCAGAAAGCAGTGAGTCCACAAAAGACCAAGGGACAGAGTGGGAGGTAGTTAGAAAAAAAAGTTGTGCAGAGAATTGAAAAAAACAAAAAATTCAGTAAACAAAAAAAGACAAACAGACTAAGAAGAAATAAAGTGCAATTTTATTCTTTGGTTTCCATGGAAAATGTTATTAAACTATATCACCTGGTTATAAAATAAATAATAATATATATTCATAGTAATATCAACACTTGTATGTAATTGTTTTAATTTTAAAATTCAAGTTCTGGAAGATGGAGAAATAGGAAGCATCAAAAATTTGTCTCCCTGTTACTGGCAGCAAATCCATACAGATCTGCAGCAACCTCGATTCTTGCCTTCTCAGAAGAAAGACTTTGACTGAGGGGCATAAAGCAGAAGGAAGACGGAGGCACGTTTTAGAGCAGGAATGAGAGGAAGTAAAGTAAACTTGGAAGAAGGCCAAATCGGAGACTTGAGAGTTTAATGCCCTATTTAACCTTTGACTTAGGGTTTTATATGTTTGCTCCCCTAATTTTTCCTTCGGGTGGGCTGTCCACAAGCACAGTGGCCTGCTAGCAATTGGGAGGGGAGCATGCTCAGTATGTTTACTGGAGTTGTACACATGCTTACTTGAGGCTTCTTCCTTTACCAGTCAAACATCCCTAGAAAGTCATAAATCAGTTAAACTCCACCATTTTGGCTCTTAGTGTGCATGCTTAAGCCCATTCATCCAACTCCTGAGATCTTATTGGGAAACTGCTGATCACCAGTTTCAGTTTTTTTCTGTCTGTTGCGAGGCTGCCTTTCCCTGGCACTGACTGTGACCAATATTATTTTAGAGAGACAGTTAACAACCACCTAACCGTCACCTGATGGTCACCTGACATTCCTGGTGTGGGGGTGTATTAGTCCATTTTCATATTGCTATGAAGAAATACCTGAGATTGGGTAATTTATGAAGACACAGAGATTTAATGGAATCACAGTTCCATATGGTTGGGGAGACCTCACAATCATGGTGGAATGTGAAAAAGGAGCAAAGGCACATTTTATATGGTGGCAAGCAAGACAGTGTGTGCTGAGGAACTACTCTTATAAAACCATGAGATCTCCTGAGATTTACTCACTATCACAAGAGCAGCATAGAAAAAACCTGACCCCATGATTCAATTACCTTCCACTGGGTCTCTTTCATGACACATGAGGATTATGGGAACTACTATTCAAGAAGAGATTTGGGTGGGGACACAGACAAACCATATTGCAGTGGGGGCATCCCTCTCCTACCTCGTTCATGCCTGACTAGCTAGCTACTGTAACATCCCAACCGAGACAAAAAGTCCACCTACAGAGTCAGTCTAATGTAACTGTGTTGGAACTCTAGAGTTCATTGAAGGTTTGCAACTTCCAGGGGAAGAGTTGGGCAATAAATAGTGACTAAGTTTATCAAGTTTAGCATTTAACGCAGTCATAGCTAACCCTCCTTCACTCTTCAGCCACATAGCAGGCAGCTGTATATGTGTTCCTAGATTAGTTTGTAAACAGATTGCAGGAGCTAGCGAGGGCAGAAAGGAGCCTATCTGCCAAATATCAGTGGTCTGTGCTCTGATCACTTATTTCTGATTCTAATGACAGAGATGCAGGCAAAGAGGAAAGTGGTCATTGTTGTATTCCTGCCCACTGTTGCAAACCTTTCCTGCTATGGCTAAAGTGACTTGCAAGAGATTTAAAGAGTGAGAACTCTTATTTTTTCTTTCCTTTTCTTTTTTATCCTTTAGAAGTCCAACAAGACTAGGACATTTGGAAAACAACTGCATATATGATAAAAATTAGAAAGTTATGCCACAGGCCTAAGTAAAGACTTGGAAGAGACCAGAGAAGAGCTTAAGTTTACTTATCAGGCTAATCCTCACCATAGAGACAGGCTACAGCAATAACAAAAGTAACCAAACCCAGAAAACTTGGAGTAAGGGGAAAAGTCTCAAGAGTTACTACATTACAAATGTCCAGGTTTCAACAAAAAATTACAAAAAAAAATTCTATTGGCAGATATATTACACAAAGACTTTAAGGTAACTATATTAAAGATGCTCAAATAACATACAAGAAATGTAAAGAAAAGACAAAAAATGATACATAAACAAAATGGAAACATCAACAAAAATATTAAAAACCTAAAAAATTAAAACTATGAAGCTAAAAAGTACAATAACTGAAACAAAAAAAGTTGCTACAGAGATTTAAAGGCAGATTTGGGCAAGCAGAAGAAAGAATCAGTGAACTCGAAGATAGAATAATATAATTTATTAAGTATGGGGATTAGAAAGAAAAAACTTTGAAGAAAAGTGAATAGCATCTAAAAGAAATACAAAGAAAAGAGAGAAAAAAAGTGCAGAGAGAATATCTGAAGTAACAGGAAAACTTTCCAAATTTGATGAAAGACATGAAACTTTTACCTTGGATTAAACATCCAAGAAGCTGTCAAAAACTTCAAGTTAATAAACCCTAAGAGAGTCACACTGAGATACATTGTAATCAAGCTTTTGAAAGCATAAATCATAGAGGGAATCTTGAAAACAGCAAGAGAGAAGCATCTTGTCTCATACAAGGGATATTTAATATTATTAGTAGTAGATTTCTTATAAGAAACTTTGGAAGCCAGAAGGCAGTGGGACAACTTATTCAAAGTGCTGAAAGAAAAAACTGATAACTGAGAATCTTATATAGAGCAAAATGGTCCTTCAGAAGTGAGGGATACATTGATAATCCCAGATAATCAACAGCTGAGGAAATTTATTACCACTTGAACTTCCCTGCAAAAAAAATGCTGGAGGGAGTTTTGCAGGGTGAAACAAAAGAACTCTAGACAGTAACTTGGAGACATATGAAGAAATAAAGATCTCAAAAAAGGTATATACTTGTGCAGTTACAGAATCTAGTATTACTTTAATGCTATTTTATAATGACACTTCTTGTTTTCTACACGATTTCAGAGACTAATACATTTTTTAAAAGCAATTATGTGTCTAAAAGCCAGTATTATCACTATTTTGGTTTTTAACTTCACTTTGTTTTTATATATTTAAGAGATAATGTATCCAAAATTATTATTAGTTTACGTTTTTTTGGGCATGGAATGTATGAAGATATAATCTTGTGACATCAACAACCCAGATTGGTGGGGAAAGATCTAGAACGAAGCAGACTTTTTGTGTACAATTTAAGTTAGGTTGCTGTGTTAGTGTGTTCTCACCTTGCCATAAAGAACTAACTGAGCCTATGAAGAAAAGATATTTAATTGACTCACATTTTAACAGGAAGCATGACTGAGAGGTCTCAGGAAATATACAATCAAGACAGAAGGCAAAGGTGAAGAAAGCACCTTCTAATGGTGGCAGGAGAGAGGAACAATGAAGGTGGGAAGTGCCACACACTTTTAAGCAACCAGATCTCGTGAGAACCCACTCACTACCACGAGAACAGCAAGGGGGAAGTCCACTGTCATTAGCCAATTACCTCCCACCAGGTAGCTTCTTTGACACGTGGGGATAACAATTCAACATGAGATTTGGTTGGGTAAACAAAGCCAAACCATATTACTCTGCCACTGGCCACTCTCAAATCTCATGTCCTTCTCACATTTTGAAACCATTCATGCTTTCTGAATAGTCCCCCAAAGTCTTAACTCATTCAGCATTAACTCAAAAGTCCAAGCCCAGAGTCTCATCTGAGACAAGGCAAGTCCCTTCTGCCTATGAACCTGTAAAAATAAAAATAAAAATAAAAAAGTTAGTTACTTCCAAGGATACAATGCGGGTACAGGAATTGGGTAAATTCTCTCATTCCAAAGAAGAAAAATTAGACAAAACAAAGGGACTACAGGCCCCATGCAAGTCCAAAACTCAGCAGGACCATCATTAAAACTTGAAACTCCAAGTCTGCTTTGACTTCATGTCTCACATCCGGGGCTTGCTGATGCAAGGGGTGGGCTCCCAAGGCCTTGGGAAGCTCCACTACTGTGGATCTGCAGGTTACACCCCTGCGGCTGCTTTCACAGGCTAGAGATGAGTGCCTGTGGTTTTTCTTGGAACACGGTGCAAGCTGTTGGTGATCTACCATTCTGGGGTCTGGAAAACAGTGGCCCTCTTCTCAGAGCTCCACTAGGCAGTGCCCCAGTGGGGACTCTGTGTGGGGGATCCAACCCCACATTTCCCCTCTGCATTGCCCTAGTAGAGGATCTCCATGAGTGTTGCTCCCCTTCATCATACTTCTTCCTGGACATCCAGGCATTTTCCTACATCTTCTGAAATCTAGGTGGGTGTTCCCAAACCTCAACTCTTGCCTTCTGTGCACCTACAAGCCCAACACCAAGTGGAAGCCTCCAAGATTTTGGGCTTGCACCCCCTGAAGCAACAGCTTGAGCTGTACCTTGGCCCCTTTTAGTCACAACTGGAGCTAGGGTGGTTGAGATACAGGGTGCCATGTACCAAGGCTACACAGAGCAGCAGGACCTGGGGCCTGGTCCATGAAACAATTTTTCCCTCCTAGACCCATGAAAAGAGGGATTGCCGTGAAGGTCTCTGAAATGCCATGGAGACATTTTTTCCACTGTCTTGGCTATTAACATTCGGCTTCTCTTTACTTATGCAAATTTCTGTAGTAGGCTTGAATTTCTCCCCAGAAAATGGGTTTTTCCTTTCTACTGCATGTCCAGGCTACACATTTTCTAAACTTTTATGCTGTGCTTCCATTTTAAATATAAGTTCCAGCTTCAGCTAATCTTTTTGTTCACATATATGATCATACATATTTAGAAACAGCAAGGTCACCTCTTGAATGGTTTGCTGCTTAGAAATTCTTCTGCTAGATACTCTAAATCATCTCTCTCAACTTCAAAGTTCCACAGATCTCTAGGTTGTGGCAAAATGCTCCAGTCTCTTTGCTAAAGAATTGCAAGAGTGACATTTACTCCAGTTCCCAGTAAGTTCTTCATCTCCATCTCAGACCACCACAACCTGGACTTTATTGACTATATCACCATAGCACTTTGGTCAAAACCATTCAGCAATTCTCTAGAAAGTTCAAAACTTTCCCACATCTTCCTGTCTTCTTCTGATCCCTTCAAATTTTTCCAACCTTGCTCATTACCCAGTTCCAAAATCACTTCCACATTTTCAGGTATCTTTATGGCAATGCCCCACAACTCTGGTACCAATTTTCTATATTAGTTTGTTCTCACACTGCTATAAAGAATTACCTGAGACTGGATAATTTGTTAAGAAAAGAGGTTTTAGTTGACTCACAGTTCTCCAGGCTTAACAGGATGCATAACTGGGAGGCCTCAGAAAACTTGCAATTCTGGCAGTAGGCGAAGGGGAAGCAAGCAAGTTCTAATGGCAGCATGAGAGACAGAGAGCAAGAGAGAGCAAAAGGGGAAGTGCCACACACTTTTAAGCTATCAGATCTCATGAGAAATCATTCACTGTCATAAGAACAACAAAGGAGAAATCCACCATGATCCAATCACCTCTCAGGAGGCCCCTCCCCTGACACATGGGGATTATAATTTGACATATTTGGGTGGGGACACAAATAAAAAGCCAAACCATATCAGCTGGTATAAGTTAATTCAGAATGTTACAACTTTAGGATACTAAATGTAATCCCTATTATAACTACAAAGAAAATATTTATAGAATATACACAAAAGAAAATGAGAAAAAAATTAAAAAACATTTCACTGCAAAAAATCAATAAAACACAAAAGAAGACAGTAATGGAAGAAATTAGGCACACAAGAAATTTTAAAGTAGATGGAAATAGCACACCCAAATCAGTTGCATTTTTATACATTGACAATGAATCACCTATAAAGGAAATTTTTAAAAAATTAAATTTACAGTAGCATGAAAATGAATAAGATGTTTAGAAATTAATTTAACCAAAGAGGTAAAAAACTTGTACTGTGACAACTATGGAACATTGTTAAAAAAAAAATTACGACGGCATAAATAAATGGAAACATAGCCCATGATCTTGGACTAGAAGCATTAATAGTGTTAAGATGTCAGTATTACTCAAAGCAATGTACAGACTCACTGCAATCCCTATCAAAATCCCAGTGATGTCTTTTCATAAGTAGAAAATCGTATCCAAAAATTCATATGTCAAGGGACTCTGGATGATCAAAATAATATTTAAAAGGAAGAAGAAAGCTAGAGGACTCATACTTCCTGATTTCAAATTTTACTACAAAGTGATAGTAACCAAAACAATGTGGCACTGGCATAAAGACAGACATATAGGCCATTGGAATAAAATAGAGATCCTAAAAATAAATTCTCACATACATGGTCAAATATTTTTTGACAACGGTTTCAAGACCAATCGGAAAAGAAAAGACTTTTCAACAAATGGTGCTTGGAACTGGATATTAACATGCAAAAGAATGAAGGTGTACTCCTACCTGACACAATACACACACACACACAAAAAAACCTCAAAGAGCTAAATGTAACCTCAAAGGCCTAAATGCAAAACCTAAAATAACAAAACTCTCAGAATAAAATAGACTAAAAAGCTTAACAGAGTAGAAAGGCAACCCACGGATTGGGAAAACATATCTGCAAATCATATTTCTGATAAGGGATCAATATCCAGAATAAATAGTAATCTTCTAAAACTCAAAGATAATAAAAATATAACAAATATTCCATTGTATACCACATGTCCTTTTCCCATTGACCTGTCAATGGATATTTAAATTGTTTCTGTATCTTTCTATTGTGAATAGTGCTGAAATGAGCATGGAAGTACAGCTATCTCTTTCAGATCCTGATTTCAATTCTTTTGAATAACTACTCAGAATTGCTGGATCACATGGTAATTCTATTTGTAATATTTTGAGGAACTGCCGTATTGTTTTTCATAGTGACTGCACCATTTACATTCCTACCACCTGTGCACAAATGTTCCAATTCCCCCACATTCTCACCAATACTCATTATTTTCTGTTTCTTATAGTAGCCATCCTAATGAATATGGTGATACTGTAGTTTTGATTCTCATTGCCTGACTTGTGACACTGAGCATCTTTTCCTGTGCTTATTGTTGTTCATTTGTATATTTTCTTTGAGGAAATGTGTACTAAGTCCTTTGTGTATTTGTGTGTATATGAAACAATAAAAGATCCCTAATAGCCAAAGCAATCTTGGGGAAAAGGAACAAAGTTAGCGGCATCATATTGTCTATGAAATAAATTATCATATGAAAATATACTACAAAACTATAGTAATCAAAACAGTATGATATTGGCATAAAAATAGACACATTTACCAATGGAACAGGAAGGAGTCCAGAAATAAACTAATGCACTTATAGACAACTGATTTTTAATAAAGTTGCCAAGAACACACAACAAAGATAGTTTCTTCAATAAATGGTTCCAGACAACTGAATATCTACATGCAGAAGGATAAAACTGGATTTTTATCTCATACCATATACAGAAATCAACTCAACATGGGTTAATGCCTTAAATATAAGACTTGCAACTGTCAAATTAGTATAAGAAAACACAGGAAAAAAGCTGCATGACATTGGCTTGGCAATATTTTTTTTATCTGACCCTGAAAGCACAGGCAATAAAACCAAAAATAAACAAATGAGATTGCATCAGACTGGAAAACTTCTGCACAGTGAATGAAATAATTAGCACAGTGAAGAGACAACCCACAGAATGGGAGAAAGTATTTGCCAACAATATGTCTGATAAAGGGTTAATATACAATATGTAGCTATGTACCACATAATGACATGTCCATCAATGACAGACTCCATATACAATGGTGATCCTATAAAATTATAGTGGAGTTGAAAAATTCCTGTCACCTATTGACATCATAGCTATCCTAACATCAAAGTGCAACGCATTACATTTTCTATGTTTAGATATATTTAGGTACACAAATACTTACCATTGTGTTATAATTGCCTACAGCATGCAGTGCAGTAAAATGCTTTCCAGGTTTTTAGCCTAGGAGCAATAGGCTGTACTCCATACAGCCTAGGTGTGTAGTAGGCTATACCATCTAGGTTTGCATAAGCACTCTATGATGTTGGTACAATGGCAAAAATCACCTAAGCACACATTTCTCAGAACACAAACCCCTCAATAAGCAACACATGACTGTATATAAGGAACACAAACAACTCAATAACAAGAAAACAAGTAACCCAATGTAAAAATGGACAATCCTGTTGGCAGCAACATGGATGAATATGGAGAACGTTATACTAAGTGAAATAGCTAGGCACAAAAAGATAAACTCCATATGATATTACCCATATATGGAATCCAAAAAAGTCAAGCTCATAGAAGTAGAAAGCAGAATTGTGGTTGAGTATGATATTAGCTATAGGTTTGTTTATATAGCTTTTATTGTGTTCAGGTACATTCCTTTTACACTTAATCTGTTCATTTTTTATCATGAAAGGATGTTGAATTGTGTCAAATGCTTATTCTTCATCTATTTAGATGATTATATATTTTATCCTTCATTCAATTAATGTGGTGTATCACATTCATTGATTTGCATATGTTGAACCATCCTTGCATCTCAGGAATAAATCCCACTTGATCATGGATAAGCTTACTTCCTGATCTTACAGTTTTAAATCTTCATTTGCATAAGTAAAACACATAAGCAAACATCAGCTCATCTTTTAATTTTACTTGAAGTAACTTCACTATTTAATGAGAAACACCCTAGAAATTTACTAAATGAAAACTCTAAAGCAAACTAGTGTCATTTCCTTCTGATGTTATTATTTCAAACTGTTATAATATTTTTTAATGAGACATCTGTGTTTAAACAACATGTAATCTTCATCACAGGTAGGCTTTTTTTTTCCCCTTATAGGTTAACAATATACAGGTTAGAATAATTATTTTTGATAAATAAATTAGTTTACTATAACACAGATAGACATGCATATTAACATTTTTTCATAATGAAATATATAGGAAATAAGAGTTTCTAGTAAAATCTCCATATTAATGCCATTTAGTTTGGCAATTTGTATATATTCATTTAGGTTTTTATGTATATATTTCATTTATTCAGCAAATATTGAACTTTTTTTGTCTGTTTTCCATGCACTGTGTTAGACATTTGATCTAAAACAATAAGAAAAAAAAACAGATAATTCCCCTACCTACATTGAATGTCCAGTACGGCAAGAAAGATGAGTTTTAATCCAATAATAATGTTTATAAAAAGTAAATACACTTTGATACTTTTGGGGACAAAAAACTACATAATACTATAAAGTAAATAATTTCAGTTATTTGGCATAATTTAATGGGATCCAAGAAAGCAAAGCTGTTATTACTATACAAAATTAAAATTAGATACTCTTCCATAAACGAACATTTTCACCTATATTTTGGAGATATGTCCTAAAAGTACATATGTTTCCACTTCATTCTGTTTTAGTTCTGTGACTTCTGATTTTCTTTTCCATTGTAAATACAAAATTTGAATATTAACCACTGTTTCACAATGTGATCTTTGTATCCTCTAATATACTCTAGGCTCCTATCTGTTTCTTAGAATTGGTTATTTGCTTAAATATTCTTGACCCCTAATTATACTTGACCATTGTCTAACTGATCTTTTCCATGAGGCACCCCATGCCCAGAACTATTTATTTATTTATTTATTTATTTATTAACAATATTGTTTTAATGTCCTATTTTTCAATGGACTACTAATCAAGGTTCCAGTTTCATGCAAATATGAAAGATAAAAGCAGAAGAATCCTAGGGGGAAAATCTCATTTAGTATTATTATAAAATATGTTCTTCTCCCCCATTCCAATAAAAAAACACCTAGTCCCCTGCCACCAGTGTCCTTGTACCAGTGTTTTGGGACACCTTCCATTTTGACTGCCAGGGTGTCTGGTTCCTGCTCTATTTCCTTTTCATGGTCACTTGCCCATAGATGTCGGTAATTAGCTTTGTTTTTTAAAACTTAATATTTATTGAAACCCCTGCGTCTGTAGCCAATGGGATTACAAAGTCCAGTGTGAAAGATTTCAGAGACATATCACTACTGCTGAAATATCAGGATACACCACCTTGTGGTATTTTAATTTTTACAAAGGATTTTCTAATAACTTCTGTGATCTGAAATCCTGAAATTAGTTCATAAATTTTGAAATTATTTCTTAAAATTCAGTAGTTTAACAAACATGTAAGTGCCTACTATGAGTCAAACACTGTGGTTGGCTGTAGTTCTGCAAAGACAAATATAAAACCAATCTAACCGTGGTGGTACTTTCTGAGTAGATAAACAAATAAATACAACACAATATGGTACATTTATGATGCAAGAAAGGAATAAATACTTTTATCAAAACAGCATCAGGAAAGGGTCAACATAAAAGCAACTCTCACATTTTACCAAACTACAGTACTCAACTGTATTAGTTATCTGTACATGCTGTGCCACTTCAAATCATGATCTTTTACTCATGTTGCTTCTTCTGCTTGGAATAACCTAGTCCCTTGGCCTTTTTGAAAAATGGCTATTCATATTTGAAAGCCACAAACAGATTTGACATATCTAATGAGGAGACTGTAGAGGGAAAGAAATAGTGAGAAGATGAGAGGGTGGTGATAACATACGAGCCAGATTATGAGGGCTTCACATGTCGTATCAGAAATCTTGGAATTTCCAGAGAGCTATTCAACATTAGTAGCCAGATGGTGATAATTTCCAATGATAAGTCTGGCATCAATTTAGATAATATATTGGAGGGTAAAATGAGACTGGAGACAGTCTCTCCCTGCAATGTTCCAGCAATAGAAAGCAGTTGACAAATTTGGTAGAATTAAGCTAGTAATGGGAGGAGGATTAGGGAGAACATTCAAAAGACATTCCATAGTAGGATTTTCATATCTTGAATTGTTTGAATGTGTGTCATGTGGCTAAGAAAGGTTTCAAATATGCAGGGTGCAAGGTATTATTATTAGCAAATAACACATCATTTGAATCTGAAATATATTATGTTTCCCATTGGGGAATATTAAAAAATTACTCAAATTCAGGAAAAAGCATACTTCTGAAGGAGTGTTCCTTGAGAAAAATTTAAATGTTACAACAAAAAAGAGTTAGATGCCATTTACTTGGGGATATCCTATGTCTTTTTTTTTTTTTTTTTTTTTTAACAAAAATAGTGGCTTTAGTTGGTTCTTCAAGGATGAGTAGGATGTTAGGGTAAATCGAATGTAGTCAAAATGTATATGGTGACCAAGAACTAGGACATGTGTTTGCAGGACAGTAAATCATTCTCATAAAAATTAATGAAACAATTTTTATAGAACACATCATTTAGGTTATAGGGTATGGGCTATAGAGTGAAATAGACTTAAGTACAAAATTTGATTTTACTGCCTATTTTTTTAATTTGAGAAAGAGACTTAAAGTTGTAAAATCTTGATTTTCTGATACACTCACGGCATAATAATGAATATATTCCACATGTCATATAGGAAGCACTAAGTACTATGATTATAATTATATAAAAGCATGAACTGTAAAACAAGTAACAGATGGTATTATTGTTATTAACAAATTAAAGACAGTTTGTTTGAATAAGAAACCATAGATTTCTAAAAATTTATTGCTCTCAAATTTCAAAAAATACAAGAATTAATATTCAGTTTTAAATGACTACAATGACCATATACTTAAGAGAAATTCCGTCTGCCCCATTTTTCTTTATTTAATATGTAAACACAACAAACAAGGTCAACATAAGTCTATTAAACTGTTATTAAGACATAAATGGAAATATTTCAATTCTCCAATCAGCCTATTTTAAGATATATTAGAAATACTTTGTCACTAACCTAAATGTATAACTGCTTCTCTTTAACTTTTCTGAAAGGATATTTTGGTTAAAATAAATGAATGCATCTGTATGAAATTGTATAGGTGTACTCTGTCATGTCTTTCCTCCCACAAATTCAACCTGAGCTTGACAACAGCACAGTTATTGATTAGATATCATCAGTGCTGACATATACAGAGAGAACATAATTTCATTTTATGGGCTGCTATGCTGTTAGATAGAATTCATTTTATGAAATGGCTATTGCAAGGCCTTTCATTACAGCCACTTTGAAAAATTTTGTTTTACATTGGAATAATATTTTCTTACACCACGTTGGTTTTTTAATGGCTTATCTTTTGTAAATAATTTAACAATGACCTGTTTTATGTACTGTAGAATGGGGCACTCTACAAAATAGATCAGATCTGCCTAGGCATGCATTGAATCTCTGTACTTGAAGATAGTTTGCCTTACAGCTGTCTGTATTCTTCAGCTCGGGAGTTACTACCTTGGGACTTTATATAATTTGGTATCATTTTCAGTTGAGCCTAAAATATATACCAGTGTTTTGTTTTATTTATACCCAACTTGTTTTCAGTAAGATTTTGAAGTAGCATATTTGCTTTGTTTTTGGTGCAAACCAGGCACTTTCATATTTACTATCTCATTTATACAAAAATGAAAAAGACATGGTCCCAAAGCTCCAGAAGCTCATAAACTAACTAAAAACCAGCCAAAATTATGGTGCTATTGGAAACAAGAAAGTAAATTTTGCTGTTTTAACACAAAGGAAATACCCACTGCAAACATCTTGGGAAGAATACCAACACTGCCTGAGAGGTTGAAAAAACATCTCTGCCTTGGAAACAACAGGTGCTGGAGAGGATGTGGAGAAATAGGAACAATTTTACACTGTTGGTGGAATGGTAAACTAGTTCAACCATTGTGGAAGACAGTATAGCGATTCCTCAAGGATCTAGAACTAAAAATACCATTTGACCCAGCCATCCCATTACTGGGTATATACCCAAAGGATTATAAATCATGCTGCTATAAAGACACATGCACACGTATGTTTATTGTGGCACTATTCACAATAGCAAAGACTTGGAACCAACCCAAATGTCCATTAGTGATAGACTGTATTAAGAAAATGTGGCACATATACACCATGGAATACTATGTAGCCATAAAAAAGGATGAGTTCATGTCCTTGGCAGGGACATGGATGAAGCTGGAAACCATCATTCTGAGCAAACTATCCCAAGGACAGAAAACCAAACACCGCATGTTCTCACTCATAGGTGGGAATTAAACAATAAGAACACTTGGACACAGGGTGGGGAACATCACACCGGAGTCTGTCGTGCAGTGGCGGCGGGGGGAGGGATAGCATTAAGATATATACCTAATGTAAATGATGAGTTAATGGGTGCAGCACACCAACATGGCACATGTATACATATGTAACAAACCTGCACGTTGTGCACATGTACCCTAGAACTTAAAAGTATAATAATAAAAAAAAATCTCTGTCTTAAGTTATAATGGGGCCCTTGAATGAGCTGGTTCTGGGGTAATACACATTGTCAGTCAGGTCCTGACAATTCATAAACATAAACACAGTTGTGATACTCTACACCTATTTTAGAAATTATTTTGAATTATTCACTCAATAGAAGAGGTGATCGAGTTAGTGTTAGCAACTCGCTAATGCTTAGAATGACATAATTTAAAAATTAAAAATTTGCCATATAAAACATAAAAAATTTGGGAGCAATCTGTACCTAAAACCAGAATATCCTCAGCTGAATGACTTGCCAAATAAAGGCTGACATTTTGTCCTCTTTATTCTGTCCCCTATGTGGTAGAAAATATTTCTATCATACTTTAAAAATAGATAGCCCTACAGTAGTAAAGACACGAAGAATAAATGTCATTTTACAATTGTCTGAACTCCAAAAATGTACAACACCAAGAGTGAACCCTAATATAATCTATGAACTTGGGTGATAATGATGTGTTAATGTAAGTTCATCAATTGTAACAAATGTCCCATCTGGTGGGGGATATTGATAATGGACAAGGCTATTCATGTGTTGGGGTAGTCGGTATATGGAGAATCTCTGTGCCTTCCCCTCAATTTTACTATAACTCTAAAACTACTGTAAAAAAAATAGTCCAGCACTGTCTTACCTGCATGTTCTCATCCCCTAGGCTTTTTTCTAATAAGCAGACATACACACAAGTTTTCCTGCTTATTGTTAGGTTATTTTTGAGACTAACACAATGATAACTGAAGTTGCCACCATTTGCCTTAATATAAGTGCTCATTCTCTCATATGCTGAAAAAGAATAAGATGTAAACAACCTAAAAGAGCCAGTTATTTTGCTGATTAGAAAGGTATTCATTTTATATGTGAAAATGCAGTAAATATCACCGATATACACACACATACACACATACATTTTTTTTAAATTATTTTTTCTCTCAAGTCTATATGACTTCAATCTTGCATGCATGGGAAATAAAACACACATTCTATGATTTCTTTCTTTTGTTTATGTTGAGTTCTTTAAAGAAAACCATAGCCAAGAACCTAATGTTCTCTCTTTTGATGAATAGCTGAGTTTGTTTTAAAAGGAAAATCCTCTCTTTCAAAATTCTTTAAAATAGAATTACTTTAAAAATAACTCCATCTGGTTCATTGTGAAATACAATTTTAAAAATGTATGCAGACCTTAAAGGTATTTTATTTGGTCATGAAATAAATATCTGTGAATACACTACATTTCACATTTATCTAAGTTTTTGTGTCTGGTATTGAGCTTAAGACTTGATGGTTACATAAATATCAATATTGATAGTAGTCTCAACAGCATCAATATTAAATATATTTTATCTATATAGAGCCAGAAAATGATTACCAGCCAAAGATGTTCTTGTCCTTAATGTTACCGATTGAGTCCTGATGAGGTAATAAATTTACATTTTACACTAATTTACTTTTTATCCAGTAACTTAGCCATGTTTGCTGCAGCCCTGCAGCCTTGCCATTTCATTGGAAGCCACAGCCTGGTAGTAATAAACTTGAAGTACAATATAGAACTTTCTCGTAATTTTCCCCTGCTTCTTACTTGCTATGTTACTCTTACGTATGGCAACATCACCAGGAACTCTCATTCCAGTAGCAGGTACAATACATCCTTAACCTTGAGACTTTTGTAATTGATGAGGGTCTAGAATCAAGTGGTACATTCCTTCATATGGTTAAGTTATCTGTGGGCGATATTAAACCAATAAAAATGTATGATGGATTCCTCTGCCTCAAATCCTCTTTGAGCTAAGCATAAGCTATTAAGAATTCGTTTTTTTGTCTCTTTATTTCTCATTACTTGACATAATAAAGAAAATGAAATACCGAGTGGAGGCCTGCCTGTCTCTCCTACTCTGTTTCTTTTTCAATTTCTTCTATAAAAGAGGGAAAAATGAGCTCCCAATAAATACAGCTGAAGGAATTAAACCTGTGTTGTTGCTACACTGCACATATTCTTAGAGCCTTCTAAATCGTAAAATGTTAACAGCAAAACTAAATCTTGACATGTTGATAGCTAAAACCATACTGCAATATGGCACATCAATTGCCTGTTATGTTTCTGAGAACCAAAATATATTCTCTTCTGTACCATTAGCATAAATCATACTGGTTAAATCACTTTAATACTCCAGGTGGATTTTGTTTGTTTGTTTGTTTGTTTCTGTTTTTTCAGATGGTACATTCGTCAGTTTGTGCGGGGAAGGGATATCAGATAAGCTGTAGATTTGCTGTGGAGTTACGCACACAAATCAAACTCAATAAGCCTGTCAGATAAACATTCCGCATTAACCGAAAGAATGACACATCATATGACTTTAAACAGTTTCTCTATTTCCCACGTTTTAGATAAGCAATGTAGTGCTGTAAGTACCATAGCTGCATGCTTTCTTAAAAAAAAAAAAAAGATTCTAAAGCCCTCCATTACCATTATCCTATAGCTCTCCAGATATGAGTTCTAGGGCTGTGAGCAAGAAAAATTACTGGGTGTAACAGAACTTTAGAACATTATAGATATTTTTTAGAAACATTAAATAACTGGAAAAATACTGAAAGTAGTATTTGGTCCCAGGTGGCAGATGTCAACTAATTTCTTAAACATACATATAATTGACAATGTTCCTGTTTTTTGTTTGTTTGTTTGTTTGTTTGTTTTTGGAAAGCTGAACATGGTACATGAAGCAAACAAGGTCAAGACCTCAGCATCCTCTCTGCTAACCACAAGTGGTTGATTTTGTTCAAAGCTGCTCTATCCTCACCTTGGTGAATATTTTAATCCCTAAAGGCAGCTGCAGCCTGTGTTTGAAAGTCTTTCATTTTGAAAATAAGCAGAGCTCTAAAAAACCTCAGGAGTTCAAATAGGGTAATAAGACCTTGAATTTGGTTCTCATGAGATCGCTTACCAGTTTGCTGAATAATGTATGGTGATTTTCTCGCTGCCCATCTGGCCCCCGAGGTACTCTTGTCTTCCCGTAGTCATGTCCTTCTACATGCTCTGTTTTCTGCTGTATTGAAATTTGTTTTGTTCTTGAGTACTGGTGTAACATCAGTTGTTAATACATGATTATATTCAAGAAATATATGTAGTATCTCTCCATTATGAGTCACTAAGACTCTCTCAATTCGATAACTTGAACCCCATCCTTATGGAAATTTTGGTGTTGGAAATATAAATGAGGACACAGTAACTTCCATCAAAGGGCGTGAAATCTTTAGCTACATAAAGAAAGTTACTCAAATATTCATAACCCAAGGTGAATTAACATAAATGCCATATTAAAATGCAAATCAAGCAAAATTCAAAGGTTCAAAGGAAAGAGAATGTTGAGGGATTAAGAAAACACAATATGGCAGATACATAATCAATTGTGTACCTGGAAGAATGAGCTAATATTAACACAGAAAGCTGGGAGTCATAGAGAATTCCAGTTAGAAATAACATGAACAAAATCCGTAAGAGTTTGTCAGAGTCCTGCTGGAAGCAGTAAAAGTTATACAACTTTAAACATGGAGATACAACAGTGAGCAGCAGGAGGCAGGCATGTTTACGAAGGAATATTAGAAAAATACTACTACTGGAAAATGCCTGTTTGGAGAATTTATTATTCAGAATATTCAGATAGCCAATAAAATTTAAATAATGATGTATAAGGAGGGGCCCAATATGATTCCATGTGCGCTTTAGGAAGTATAATCTGACAAAAAAAAATTAACAGGTAGTGATATAGGATGCATAGCTTCTCTTTTTTTCCCCTAAATTCTATAAACTATCCTAACCTAAAGGATGATAAAGATTTGCCAATCTTAGATTGTGCAACTAAGTAAGTGCATGGTGGTATTGAACAAGTAACATGTTAATATTTATTTACTACATAGAACTAGTAATTTTTACTGACAGCTTTCCAGGCTTTTTCAAGAGGCATACTTCCCCCACTGCATTTCTGTGTGACACACATGCACAGTGACCCCTAATACATATACGTGGATACATGTACATGGATACATATACATGGATTGCCCAGAGAGTGTAGATAGCAGTTTGCTTTAAATAAAGAAAAAATTACCCCCATTTAAAAATACCATAAGTGATGGTAGGTGGGGTCATTTTAAAAAATACTCCTTAATGCCTATAATGAGAAGGGAGTGGACTCTATGGTTTTGGGGAGGCAGGAAATCAATATGGAAACAATGGACTTGAGCTACACTTTAGACCAGATCAAATGAACCTAACAGACATATACAGAATATTCCATTCAATCACTACAGAGAACACATTTTTCTCAAGTGCACAAAACATTCTCCAGGATAGATTACATGCTAGGTCACAAAACAGATCTTAATAAATTTAAGAAAATTGAAATCCTATCAAGTATATTTTCTGAACACAACGGCATAAAACTAGAAGTCAGTAACAGAATAAAATTTGGAAAATTTATAAAGATATGGAAATTAAACAACGTGCTCCTAAACAACCAATCGATCAAGGAAGAAATTTAAAGCAAAATTTAAAAATATGTTGAGAAAAATGAAAATGGAAACACAACATATCAAAGCTTATAGGATGCCATGAAAATAGTTCTAAGACATAAGTTTACAGCAATAAACACATCTGAAAAGAAGAAAGATCACAAATAAACAACCTAATATTAAACCTCAAAAAACAGAAAGAGAAGAACAACTAGGCCCAGAGTTAGGAGCAGGAAGGAAATAATGTCAGAACAGAAATAAATCAAATAAATCCTTGAAAAATGATAGAAAAGATAAACAAAAGAGAGGTTTTTTAAAAAAAGGTAAACAAAATCAACAAACTTTTTGCTAGTCTAACTAAAAACGAGAGAGAAACTAAAAGTATCTTTTTTCTTTTTTTTTTTTTTTTTTTTTGAGACAGAGTCTCCCTCTGTCCCCCAGGCTGGAGTGCAGTGGCGCAATCTCGGCTCACTGCAAGCTCCGCCTCCCGGGTTCACGCCATTTTCCTGCCTCAGCCTCCCGAGTAGCTGGGACTACAGGTGCCTGCCACCATGCCCGGCTAATTTTTTTGTATTTTTAGTAGAGACGGGCTTTCACCGTGTTAACCAGTATGGTCTCAATCTCCTGACCTTGTGATCCGCCCGCCTCGGCCTCCCGAAGTGCTGGAATTATAGGCGTGAGCCACCACACCTGGCCAAAAGTATCTTTTATTCTTTAGGCGCTCCATCTCTTGCAGCAAGGAATGACCATCTGACTAAATTTTTGATCTGTGAGGTATAAGCAGATGTCTTATGGAAAGATTTTTTATATGAGCTTTATTGCGATATAATTCACATACCCTAAAATTCACATATTTAAAGCATCAGATTAAATTCCTTTCAGTATATTTGCAAAGTTTTGCAATCATCATCACAGTCAATTGTAGATCACTTTTATCAACCCTCTAAAAAGCTGTGTTCTCATTATCCCCTCAAACTCATATGCCCTAGACAAACATTACTCTCTTTCTTCATAGAATTGCCAATCTGGACATTTTGTATAAATGGAATCATGTAATATGTGGTCTTTTGTGACAGATGTGTTTCATTTAGCATCATGTTTTCAAGGCATCCATGTTGTACCATTATTCCTTTTTATTGCTGATAATATTGTATTGTAGGAATTGACTATATTTTATCTACCTATTCATCAGTTAATAGACACTTGTGTTACTGCCTCTTTCCAACTAGTACAAGTAATGCTAGAAAGATTCATGCCCAACTTTTTTGTGTGTGCCGTGTTTATGCTAACAACGTGATTTTTGTGTCATTTCCTCTTTCCAATTATTATAGGTAATGCTAGGAAGATTCATCCCCAACTCTTTATGTGTGCTGTGTTTATGCTAAAAATGTAATTTTTGGTGTATGCATCAGGCCACATGCCAGTTTTACTTCGGCAGGGTCTGAACATTGAGTAAATAAGGTCAACTACTTTTGCATTTTATGCCTACTTGACGGATTCCCTGTAAAACCCTCGACACCTAGGCTTACCAGGTAATCTTCCCTAGTTAGCACTATTTTGTGCTGCTGTCACACATCATTGCTGGGAGAATTAAGTGTTGTCTATATGGCCACAATAAGAGAGGAAAATTGGAAGCTTTTGTTGGTACCTTGACTCTGTTTTATGTGCCTTTATTCTTTGCTAAATGCAATCTGTATTTTTTCTAATAATAAATCATAACTGCAGATATAACAGGTTTTCTGAGTTCTGTGAGTTTTTCTAGTGAATCAAGGAAAGTGAAGATGGTCTTGAGAATTCCAACAACAATATTCTTTGCCTATTTTATTTAAATTGGTTCATTTGCCTTGTATCGTTGAACTGTATGAGTTATTTTATGTATTCTAGATACACAAAATATGAAAAGATTCAAGTATCTTAGCAGCTATTTCAGTTGCAAATATTTTCTCCCATTCTGTGGTTATCTTATTTTTTTCATGGTGCCCTTTTAAGAAAAAAGTTTTTGTTTTGATGCAGTTAAATTTATTATTTTTTCCTTTCATCACTTATGCTTTTGGTGTCTTATCTAAAAAACTTTTCCTAATCTTAGATCACAATAATTTACTTCTATATTTTCTTCTAAGTGTTTTTAAAGTTTTAGCTTTTACATTTAGGCATTTTGATTCATTTGAGTTAATTATAGTGTATGGTACGTGTGGAAAGGTCCAACTTCATTTTTTGCATATTGATATCTAATTAAGTGCAGTTTCTTCGACTGAATTATCTTGGAACCTTTTATTGTAAATCAGTTGACTGTAAATATAATTATTTATTTCTGAACTGTCAATTCTATCCATCTATGTCTATGCTTATATTGGTAACATACTGTCTTTGACTACTGTAGCTTTGTAGTAAGTCCTCTAATTGTGTTGTTCTTTGCAATACCAGTTTGAAAATCTCTTGAGTTTTCATATGAATTATAGAGTAGATTTCTGCAAAAAGTCACCTGGAGTTTTGACAGTGAGGTATTACGTTGAATCTGTAGATTAGTTTGGGAAGGCTAGTGTTTTGACAGGGAGCGATTACATTGAATCTGTAGATCAATTTGGAGAGGATAGAGTTTTGACAGGGAGGGATTACATTGAATCTGTAGATCAATTTATTATTTTACCATTATAAAGTCTTCCTATCCGTGATCCAGGTAGTCTTTACTTTTATTTAAGTCTTATTTTATTTCTTCAAAAATGTTTCATTGCTTTCAGAGTATAAAATTGCAATTCTTTTAAATATAGAATATTTTAATTGTTATTTTGTCCTTTGTTAGTGGAATTATTTTCTAATTTCATTTTGGATTCTTCTCTGCTAATATATAAATACAATTGATTTTTATATTTATATTCTACTCTGCAATCTTACTGAACTCATTTATTAGTTCTCATAGTTTTCTAGCCAATTCTTTAGAATATTGTATTCACAAAATATTATCATCTCTCAACAAGGACAGTTTTACTTTTTCCTTTCAAATCTGGATGTCTTTATTTTATTTTTTGTCTAATTTCTCTAACTTAACTTCTATGAATACAAGTTAATAGAATTGGAAAGAGCATAAATACATGTCTTATTTCTGACCATCAGGTGAAAGCACTCAGACTTCACTACTGCAAAGAATAATTGCTAGAGATTTTTATAGATGCCCCATATCAGGTTTACGAAGTTCCCTACAGTTCCTAGTTTATTGAGAATTTTTTTTCATGAAATCAAGTTAAATATTGTCAACTGCTATTGTTGAATCTATGGAGATTATCATGTGTTTTTGTCTTTTACTGTCATGATATATCACATTACCTGATTTTCATATTAAACTAACTTTTTAAATTTTTTTCTATTTTTTTCTGTTCCCTATTTCATTTCACTATAATCTTTATTATTTCCTTCCTTCTGCTTGCTTTAGTTTGCGTTCTCTTTTACTAGTGTCTTAATGTGGAATATTAGATTGTTTATTTGAAATTATTCTTTTTTAATATAGGCATTTACAGTTGTACATTTCCCTTAAATAATTTATTTAGCTGCATTCCATAATATATGCTATGTTGTTTTTTCATTTTTATTCATTATAAAGTATTTTCCAATTTCCCTTTCAATGCTTCTTTGACCCATTTGTTATTTAAAGGTATGTTGTTTAATTTTTTATATATTTCTGAATTTTCCAAATTTCTTTATGTTATTGATTTCTAATGTCATTATATTGTGGTCAAAGAAAATGATTTGGATTATTTCAGTCCTATTATATTTATTGAGGTTTGTTTTATGGCCTAGAATATTGTCTATCTGGCAAAAAATGTTCCATGTTTACTTCAGAAGAGTGGATATTCTCTTGATTTTTGGTGGTGTGTTCTATTGATATCTGTTAGGTCTTTTGGGTTTTATAGTTTTATTGTTTTGTTCAAATATTCTATATTCTGTTCATCCTCTGTCTGCTTGTTCTATTCATTATTGAAAGGGAAGTATTAAATTATCCAGCTATCATTGCCATATTATATCTTTTTCCTTCCATTTTTTTTCCATTTTTGCTTCATGTAACTCATGGCTCTTTTGTAGGCTGCATTTATGCTTTGAACTCATATACATTCCTCATATAATTGACCACTTTTATTATAATAAAATTTCTCTCTATATATATATATTTTTTTTTTTTTAGTTTATTTTGTCTATTAGGATAGCCACTCCAGCTCTCTTATGAGTGCTGTTAGCGTAACATATCTTTTCCCATTCTTTTACTATCAACTAGTTTCTATCTCTGAATCGAAAGTAGTCCCTCTACACAGCATATGATTAGATCATGTGTTTCTTTTTATTTTTGTTTTTTATTTACTCTGCCAGTCCTTGTCTTTTAATTGGATTAAATTATTTTCATTTAATATTATTATTGATAGAGCTAAATTTTGGTCTGCCACTTTACTTTTTTGTCTCATTTCTTTTGACTCTATTCCTTCTTTATTATATTCTTTTGCATTAAATGTATGTTTCTACTTAAATATTTTAATTGTTTAATAGTTTTTTCTATTTTTGAGTTATTTTCTTAGTGGTTTTGCTAGAATTACTATATACATATTAACTTTTCAGAATCTACTTCAAATATATACTATCTTAATTCTAGTAAGTTATAGAAAAATTTGGTCTTCTTTAACTCTATGCTGTCCCTTTTTTGTGCTATTATTGTTATATATATTGCATGTAAATATTAACTGCATCAATTTATTGTTATAATTATTATTTAATATTTTTGATATCCTTAAATAAGTTGAGAGAAAAAAGAATAAGAATATATTTATAGAGTTTGTGATATTAACCTTCTTCTTTACCATATCTTAGTCTCTTGATTTGTTCCTATTTATTTGAATTACCATATGATATCGTTTCCTTAATCTAATACAAGTTTGTTTCCATGTGCCCTCTTTATCATCTTATTGTCAAATATATTATATTTCTATAATTACAGAATGTCTAATTGTAATAGAAATATACAATGTATAATTTTTAAAACTAACACTTGTAGTCTCCAGAATACAATTAGGTGCATATCGTTTTATATAATTCTATTTAAACCAGGGAAGAGAATAAAGAACGACTATACATTTATATCTTACATAATATAATTACTTTACCAATACTCTTTGTTTTTACATGATTTCGAAATATACTGTAGAATTACTTAATTTCAGCCTGAAGAACTTAATCTAATATTTTTAAGGCACATCTGCTATCCACAAATGTCTCTCTGTCTTTCTCTCTCATTTATCTGGGCATGCCATATTTCAGCTTCATTTTTGAAATGTAGTTTTCCTGGACATGTAATTCCTGGTTGACGTTTTCTTCTCTTTCAGCACTTAAATATGTCATCTCACTACCTTCTGGCCTTCATTGGTTCTGATCAGATTTTACTTGTTAACCTTAGTGAGGTTTTCGTGTACACATTGAATTATTTGTGTCTTGCTGCTTTCAAGATATCTCCTTGGCCTTTGTTTTTCAACCTTTTTACTATAATGTGCATGGTGTGTGATGTGGTTTGACTATGTGTTCCCACCCAAATCTCATCTTGTAGCTCCCATAATTCCCACGTATTGTAAGAGAGACCCGGTGGGAGATGACTGAATTATGGGAGTGAGTCTTTTCTGTGCTATTCTCATGATAGTAAATAAGTTTCATGACATCTGATGGCTTTAAAACGGAAGTTTGCCTGTACAAGCTCTCTCTTTTTGCCTGCTGCAATCCACTTAAGATGTGACTTGATACTGCTTGCCTTCTGCCATGACTGTGAGACCTCTCCAGCCATGTGGAAATGTGAGTCCAGTTAAACCTCCTTCTTTTGTAAATTGCCCAGTCTCGGTTATGTCTTTATCAGCAGCATGAAAACAGACTAATACAGTGTGGATCTTTTTTTTTATGCGTTTATTCTATTTGGAGTTTGTTGAGATAGTTGGATGTATAGATTGATGTTTTCATCAAACATTAATAAAATGTTATCTATAATTTCTTCCTTCCCTATCTCTTTTTTTTCCTGGTATCTCTAGTACTTTTAATAGCATCCCACATTTCTCTGAAGTTCTTTTATTTTTTTCATTCTGCTTTCTCTCTGTTCTTCATATTGAATAATCCCTGTTAATAATCTACCTTCAAGTTTGTTGATTCTTTCTTCTTGTTCAAATATATTCATTCCCTTCTAGTAAATTTCCACTTATATTATTGTAAAAGCCCACTTCTAAATTTACTTTTCAATTTTTAAAATAATTATATCATTTTATTCATATTCTGTGTTTAGTAACACATTTTCATAATACCTTTTTTATTTCTTTAAACATGTTTTCCTTTTTATCTTTGAATATATTTATGATGGTTGTTTTGAAGTGTTTATCTGATAAGTCCATCATCTAGGCCTTCTTATAGGTGGTTTCTGATGCCTAATTTTTTCCCCATGCCTGGCTCACATTTTCTATGGAGCTTGATGTTATTGTTTGTGTGTGTATTTACTCAGTAATTAACTCAGTGACTCAGTATTTCAACGAAGTCAATTTCTCCCAAAGTGGGAAATTTCTGATATCGTTGCTCAGGGCATGCACACAGCTATCTTGGGATGGCACTGTTTAGCAGGGCTCTCCTTGACTGTTTAGTTCCCTTCTTCTACAACAACATATCTCCTTTTTTATTTATTTTTGGTATCATACCTAGTTGGTAGCCTCTACTAATGCCAGCCTTTGCCCTGTTGCTTTTACAATGTCTTGAGTCTTACATCGCTCAACAGACAGATCCAATTAAGCTGGGGCTCTTTTGGAAGGTATTTTTCATGCCTTACAAAAGGGACCCGATTTAACTGGATCAGACTGTTGAGCAACGGATGCCTTTGATGACAATGAGTTTGATCTTTGAGGTTTGTTATGACTTCAGGATGACTTTTCCTGTCTTTCCTCCTGTTCTCTCTGTTAAACTAGTGTGCTTACAATTGATCTTGTTTTTCATGGAGCTTCTGGCCTTTTCAAAATTATTTACCACCAAAATCTCTTTTATTTTTAGAAGTAACCTTAGGCTTGAGCTTTCCCACACTCTGTTCTAAATAAATTTAGTTACTTTGGAAAGAGCTTTGTAGCTTTCTGTTCTTGTGGTCTGCTTCTCTCCCTGAGCAAAATATTTGAGGCATCACTTCAGAACTGGAAGTGAATTCTGTTGGGGTAACAGTTCTCTTTCAAGAGAAGGGGTCTGGATGGGGCCGCAGTCTCTAGTATTTCGAGTTTGCATTTCCCAGCATTGATCCTAAACTCTAAACATGAACTGGGACAAGAGTAATTGGAGTCCTCACAATTCTTGGTTTACTATCCCTTAGGTAGGGCTTTTTTCTCGCTAGTGAGATTAAGGAAATAAGTGGAATTTATGCACTTGTGTGTAGTTAGTTTTTGCAACATAGCACTAGGGAGAATGAGAAATGCTGGTGGAATACCTTGCCTGAAGATGTGCTGTAGTCCTTAACTGTAGCTTGGAACAGTGGGAGCCCTATCTTTTCGGTCATATGCACCTGGGGTAGAGCTTCCATCATAATGAGCTGAGGGTTCAAATATATTCATATGAGATTTTGTTTCTGATTTTGTTATTTTCCTCTTAATCTTGCTTAGAATATGAGTGTAGAATAGAGATGGAACAGCCATGTTGTGACCACTGGGCAAACAGAATGAGAATAAAACTAACTTAATAAAAGACATGTGGGTCCTAATGTGATTGGCCAGTTGAAGCAATGACAGGAGTTCCTCATCTCTAGATTAATGCTGTGTAAGAAAAATAAGCCACCATGTGCTTAAGTCATAGATTGTGGATTTTCTATTAAATAATAACAAACAATATTAACGGATACATACCCGTATTTACTATTTGTGTCTGAACATAGCTAATATGCCTTAAAGTCATCCCAAACTTAGCATAAACAAACCAAATTCTTATCCTTCAATCCCAATTCTTCTTTTTACTGTTGCTTTCATACTGGCACAAACATCCAGAGAATCTCCCTAGCCCAAAGCTAACATATTATTTTATATTCGTCCATCTCCTCCATTTAATGAACCACTAAATTTTATTTTTATTTCTTAAAAACCCCTTAGGTATTCCTCTTGTTTCCTTTTCTATCACCAGTGTCAGAATGTAAGCCTTCAGGAAAATCACTTGAATTATTGCAAGTGTATTTTAATTGGTTCTTTGTTTCTTCAGTTTCCATGCACTGAGTTGTTAGTAATCAATTTTTTTTTTTTTTGAGTCTGAGTTGCACTCTTGTCATCCAGGCTGGAGTGTAATGAAACGATCTCGGCTCCCTGCAACCTCTGCCTCCTGGGTTCAAGTGATTTTCCTGCCTCTGCCTCCTGAGTAGATGGGATTACAGGCACACACCACCATGCCTGGCTAATTTTTGTATTTTTAGTAGAGACGGGGTTTCTCCATGTTGGCCAGGCTGGTCTCAAACTCCTGACCTCAGGTGATCTGCCTGACTTGGCCTCCCAATGTGCTGAGATTACAGGCATGAGCCACCATGCTCAACAGCAATTATTTTTAAAAGTAACAATTTTAAAAGGCACTTTTAACCTATCTCTTCTCTAGTAAAATATAATATGATTTGGTTCAGTGTCCCCACCCAAATCTCACCTCAAATTGTAATCTGCACGTGTTGCAGGAAGGACCTGGTTTTTGGTGATTGGATGATGAAGGAAGTTTCCCCAGTTTTTGTTCTCATGAGAGTGAATGAGTTCTTACGAGAGCTGGTGGTTTGAAAGTATGGTGCTTCCTTTCTCTCTTTCTCTCCTGTTTTGCCATGGTAAGACATGCCTTACTTCCCTTCACCTTTTGCCATGATTTTACATTTCCTGAGGCCTCCCCAGCCATGTGGAACTGTGAGTCAATTAAGCCTCCTTTCTTTATAAATTACCCAGTTTCAGGTAGTATCTTCATAGCAGTCTGAAAACTTATTAATAAAGAGAATTGGTACTGGCAGAGTGGGGTATCGCTCTGATTGGTTATAGAGATAACCAGAAAAAAATGTGGAAGCATCTTAGCAGCTGGATAATGGGCAGAAGTTGGAACTTTGGAGGGCTCAGAAGAAGACAGGATGATGTGGGAAATCTGGAAACTTCCTAGAGACTTGTTGAACAGTTTTAACCAAAATGCTGATAGCCATATGGACAACAAAGTCCAGGCTGAGATGGTCTGAGAGGTTGATGAGTAATGTATTGGGAACTAGAGTAAAGGTCACTCTTGCTATGCATTAGCAAAGAGGCTGGCAGCATTTTTCCCCTGCCCTAGAGATCTGTGGAACTTTGAACTTGAGAAAGATTATTTAGGGTATCTGGTAGGAGAAATTTTTAAGCAGCAAAACATTCAAGAAGTGACGACTTATTCTGAAAGCACTCAGTTATATGCATTCACAACGAGATGGTTTCAAATTGGAACTTATGTTTAAAAGGGAAGCAGAGCATAAAGGTTTAGAAAATTTGCAGCCTGACCATATGGTAGAAAAGAAAAACCCATTTCCTTGGAAAGAGTTCAAGCCTGCTGCAGAAATTCACTTCAATAACAAGGAGTTGAATGTTATTAGCCAAGACAATGGAAAAATTGTCTTCAGGGCACATCAGAGATGTTGGTGGCAGCCCCTCCCATTACAGGCCCAGAGGCCTAGGAGAAGAAAATGTTTTTGTGGGCCAGACTCAGGCCTAGCTGCTCTGTACAGTTTTGGGACTTGGTGCCTTTTGTCCCAGCCACTTCAGCTCCAGCCATGGCTAAAAGGGGCGAAGGTACAGCTTGGACCGTGGCTTCAGAGGGTGCAAGCCACAAGCCTTGGTGGCTTCCAGGTGGTGTTGGGCCTGTGGGTGTGCAGAAGAGAAGAGTTGAGCTTTGGGAGCCTCTGCCTAGATTTCAGAGGATATATGGAAATGCCTCAATGTCCAGGCAGAAGTGCGATAAAAGGGTAGAGCCCTCATGGAGAACTTCTCCTAGGGCAATATGGAAGGGTTAAATTCCCTATACAGAGTCTCCTCTTTGTCACTGCCTAGTGGAGCTGTGAGAAGAGGACCACCATCTTCCAGACCGCAGACTAGTAGGTCCACTGACAGCTTGCACTGTGCACCTGGAAAAGTCACAGGCACTTAATGCCAGTCCAGGAAAGTAGACACAGGGGCTTTATCCTGCAGAACCAAAGGGAAGGCTCCCGAGGTAGAGCTCTCCAAGGCCTTGGGAGCCTTCCCTTTGCATCAGCATGCCCTGGATGTGAGACAAGGAGTAAAGGAGATTATTTTTGAGCTTTAAGATGTAATGATTGCCCCATTGGATTTCAGACTTGCATCAGACCTGTAGTGCCTTCATTTTTGCAAATTTCTCCCATTTGAAATGGGAGCATTTATGCAATGTCTGTATTATCCCATTTTATCTTGTAAGTAACTACTTGTTTCTGACTTTACAGGCTCATAGGTGGAGGGGACTTGCCTTGTCTCAGATGAGACTTTGGACTTGGACTTTTGGATTAATACTAGAATGAGTTAAGACTTTAGAGGACTGTTGCAAAGGCATTATTGGTATTGAAATGTGAAAAGGATATGAAATTTGGGAGGGTCAGGAGTGGATTGATATGGTTTGGCTCTGTGTCCCCACACAAATCTCATGTCAAATTGTAATCCCATGTTTCAAAGGAGGAACCTGGTGGATGGTGATGGCATCATGGACATGGTTTTTCTCATGCTATTCTCGTGATAATGAGTTCTCATGTGAGATGATGGTTTTAAAGTGTGGTACTTTCTCTCTCTTTCTCTCCTGCAGCCATGTGAAAATGGTGCCTGCTTCCTCTGCCTTCTGCCACAATTTTAAGTTTCCTGAGACCTCCCCAGTCATGTGGAACTGTGAGCCAATTAAAGTTCCTTTCTTTATAAATTGCTCAGCCCCAGGTAGTATCTTTAGAGAAGTGTGAAAAATGACTAATACAATACATGTTCAATGACTGCCTTCTTCTCTAAACTGTATAAGGCTCTAATGCTGCTTAGCATAGAAGCAAGGGTCTTCATAAACTCACCTGTGAACTATTCTGCTTCAATGTTCTACCACTGCCCAGTGAACAGTAGTATTCTCTTACATTTCAGTCTTTGTATGTAGTCTTTCCTATATTAAAAATGCCTTCTTTCTTCTTCCTTTTCTCTGCCTTGTGAATTAGAATGGCTTTAAAAATCCCACAAAAACACTACCACAAAAAAGATTTCTGCATCTTCTTTTCTTTATTTTTTTCCTTCTTAGACTATAAATTACCGGAAATTCAGGCCCTTTGTGTGTGTGTTTTGTGTGTGTGCATATTTTTGCTTAATTACAGGTAGACTGAGTGGCAGCATTGTGGCTTAATAAATGTTTACATAAAATATATATGCAAAATATTATTTTAACATGTAATCTAATTAAGACATATTAATGAGATATTTTACATTAATTTGTTTAGTCTTCAAAATCTGGTGTGTACAATTATAAACACAATTCAATTTGAATTTCATATTTTTAAAGGCTATGGTAATGTATAGGCCAACCAAAACAATAAAAATATTTTAACAGATAAAAAAATGAATTTTTAATAGCAAAGAAAGAATGCAGGGATATAGTTTGAGTCTAAGCTCCTAAACAAAAACACATGAGAAATCAAATTTATCATAAAATTATCAAATATACAATATGCTTCAAGTACATTGTAGGAAGCATGATTAGATCTCTTAAATTAACACCTAATATGAAAATGTTTTAAAGTTTCACATGAAATATCAGCCTCTAGAACAACTTAAATTTACCTGAAGTTTACAAGACTTGATCATTGAGATAAACAAAGTAGAAACACTACTCCTTCAAATCACTGGATACCTGTCTCCATGTACATTTTATCTGTGTTTTCAGACTCAGATATTAAAACACAGATATTAATATCTTAGACTCAGATATTAAAATCACGAAATTATTTTCCCTAAAAACATGAAAAATGCAGTCAATAAAATATTAATAAGTTCATGGCACCTTCAAAGTCTATCTGTGAATTAAAGAGTGATTTACCTTTTACAAGGGCAGCTTGTATTAATTTTAATGTAAATATCCAACACAACTCAGCTTTCATTCTCAAGGAGTTGGGAATAAATATAAAACTGGTGTAAATTTATATATAGTTAAACATAACAACTTATATAGGAATAAAATAAAATAAGTGCAGTGACATCAGGTACAAAGCAGTGGTCACAGCAGAGCAGGCAATTCTGCTTTGAAGAGATAATATGAAGTGAGGAAGGGGCAAGAATACCTTGAGGTTTAAGGTGGTTTAAGGAAAATACCTAAAGAAAAATTGTTTACTAAGATTCACCAAGTGAATCAGGGTAGCCCAGGGAGTGAAAGCTACTTCAACAAAGATGTCAAGATATACCCTCCCTGGTGCTTCCGAAAAGTGAAAGGCAGAGCATTCAGGGAAAAGGAGTCAAAGTGATCATGTCATAGACTAACATAGTGGTGAGAATTAAAACTAGAAAGAGAAGTAGAGGAAGACTGACTATGAAAGGTCTTGAAGGGCACGCTAAGGATGTGGGTGGGGCTGTTACATTGTTTTCGATACATCATTAGCTCTCTGTTTTAGAAAGATCACCCAAGTTCCACTGCAAAAGATGCGGTGGAGATAGGCAACACTAAGGAAGCAGAAGAAAAACAGGCCAGAAATAATAGCAGGCAAGAGATGAATGTCTAAACCAATGAACTGTGGAAACTGACAGATTATTGTACTTTGGGAATAAGTAAAAGGAGTTAACACCAGCAGATCATAGTGATGTATTTTATTTGGCATCTAGAATGACTACCAGGTTACTGAGTTTGACGCCTGGGAATTTGGCCTAAGTGATAAAGGATAACTTGGTTTAGATCTAAAGTGGGTCATTTAGTACAACTCCTTTATTTTATAAGTAATTAAAGTACATAGATCTTCAGTGATTTGTCCAAAGTTTTACAGTTGTTTGTGTAATCCTGAAAGGAATAGCATGTGACTCTTCTAACTTCTATTTCATCCTGTTTTCCAACATAGAGTATTATATTCAGCACCCAATTTTCAAACCACGCAAGATAACATAATGGGAAAAAAAAATAAGAGTTCCTACTTCCTAATTGTTCCATAGAAGGATTTGGGTGCTATGTATCAGACAATGACAGATTTGCCATTTGAAGATGTTATCTAAAATTTATGAGACAATTATTATAATCTAATCATTTTATTTTTAGGAATAAAAGTTTAAAATCCATCTAATTTTGTAATGCAAAAAATCATGACACTTTCTCTTGGTGATATATCATTTATCATCAGATGTAAAGAAATAGTGAAGTTTTATGTTTAATAATAAGGCAGCTCTTCTTGTGTAATGTCAGATAAGAAAATTTAAAAATCAAATTGCTTTCAGTAATTGCCTTGGCAACTTCGCATACATAAAAATGAGCATGGTGGAAATTTAAAATAGAAGGAAGAGTTCAGAGTAGGCATTTTAGAAAATATACAGATAGATTTCTAGTGTGTGTGTGTATGTGTGTGTGTATGTGTGTGTGTGTGTGTGTGTGTGTGTGTGTGTGTGCATGCCTTTCCCTGGCCTGAGAGAGTATAGACCACAAAATGAATGATAAGAAAATCTATGCCATTAATTTAGCATAACCAGTAACAAAATACAATCCTATTCATGAAAATAATGCAATACCCATGAAGTCATGATTACTCTCTGCAGCCACGCCACTTGATGGAACTTGGGGGAAGCACCAAGTTCTTAACTATTAAAATGCTTCACCACTTCTACCAATGAAGAATGGAACTGGTAAAAGACACATTTTCTATATTTTAGACTTAAAAGTTAAAACCACCTCTGTGGTAACAATTTTATTAGAAGTGCTCTCACTCTATTTCATAAACTTTCCACAAATAATTCTGTTTTCTCTTTCTCAAACAAAACTGCTTAGTCTTCTCTCTTCCTATGACTGCAAAAGCGATGTGTTCACTCATCTGAACTTAACCACAGGTGTTGCACTCTGGCAATATTTGTCTTAATAGGTACCTTTCCTTGCTCCAAACAAGTACTCCTTTTAAGTCAGTCTCTTTCCACATGCTCTGTCTACAAACATATCTTCCTGGCTTAAAGTTAGTCCCACTTTTTTTTTTTTAATTAACCACTCTACAGGCACCAGCTAATTACGAAACACTCAAAGTTACCCATGTATCATGATTCCTCTGTTCTGTGACTCATTAGCTCACTAAACATTGAATAATCACAGACATTAATTTCAAATAAGAAAAAACTTACTTCTAAAGGTAATACATTCTTTTCATTTTGTTTCTCAATTCCATTTTAATTCCTTCTGTGATCTTGCCTCATCTTTCTAACCCAGGCATTTCCTAAGCCATAAAGTTTGGAAATCATTATGTATCAAAGGCCTGGTGTTAGACCATGCTGGCCCTAAAACGTCATGCTACCTTGAGTCTCACCCTTTGTAAATGGAGTTACTTGGCTGGAAAATTGGTTCTTAACTTGGATATAGATACTAGAGAGAAATGATTAAGAATATTGCAATGCAATACACTAGCAGAGAAATAACTATATAATATGGCTTGTGATGAAATTCTAAAACCCTCTTGAGACAATCTAGCATGCATAGAACCAGATGTTGCCGAAATACCTTCCCTCTTTCCCTATTGAGATTAATTGGTCTGGAATTATTTCTTTAAACCTTCAGCTTTATCATCTCATGATTCTATAAAGCACATTTTACATGTAAATACAGTCTGTTTACAACCACCATCACACAGACACCAGTAAATAGCACTGTAAATCCTTTCATACAAAGAAACATTAATGAATTAATTATTACATTAATTAACTTCATAAGTATGTACCATATGTCTCATATGTTGCCAACTCATGCAGAATAATTTCCAGTAGGTTTTACAGATTAAACAAAAACAAAGCTCAAAAAGTTAAATAATTTGCCCAAGGTCACAGAGCCAGTAGTTAAACATATGGTCAAGTCGTAGCAAAGTCCATGTGTTTTTCATTCCATTCCACTGACCTCAAGGAGCTCCTGGGTTACAGAAGGAAATGTACAACCAAGTAAATAGTTGTAAAATGAAGAACAAGAAGGTGTTTTGCTATGAAGTTGTTTGGTGTATCCTCTCCCTCTGAGACCCTCCTGAGTCCAAAAAATAACTGAATAAAATATTTTTTATTATTTTAATCACTAGACTTTCTTTTAAAGTAGCAGTTGTTTGAGCAAGCCATAAAATTTATTATGGCTTATGAAGATTTATTTGCTGATGGTTTAAAATGTAAATATATTTGGCCTGAAGAGTAACTTAAAAAAAAAAAAGGTATTTTTACTTGGAGAAAGAATCTCAATATGCAAATTTTTCTGTACCCCTCTGGCCACCCTTGAAACAAGCAGATGGACTGGCCTCTGCCTGCCTGATCACTTTCCCAATGAGAGTCAGACTGTGGGGGAGAAGGAAGGCTCATTAAGGCCTCTTAACAGAGCAAGCTAAAGCAACAAGTCTCATCTTTGGCCCATGTTACTGCTATTTTGCATTCTGAGCCCTGTGTTGGAAGTTCTCTTACTTATTAAAGCACTTAATGAACAGATTCCATCTTTCTTCAGAGCAATTGCTGTAGAGACAGCACATTCCTGCCCCTTCTCAGCCATCATTGTCACCCTATAGTGCATAGAATGGTCGAAAATGAAAATCTCAACTCTCCTATTTGACTTGAAAGCTTCCTGTTTTTATTCTACTATTCCACTGGTTTGCAGAGGAAGAAAAGGAACATTCAGATTTATCTGTCTTCATTTGACAGCATACGTGTGGCTGCTTCTGTATAAAGTTTACTCATGGAGAAGAAAATAGCCTGTACAAGTATTAGTTCTCAAACCAAAACATTATTTTTCACTAGTTATACCTAAAGGTTATAACTTAGCTAAATATAAAAGGCAAGGAAGCGTGAAACAGAGAGGAATGAGCCATGGTTAAGGGTAGAAAACTTCTGAAGATGTCATGGAGAAGATGACATTACATTAGGGATCAGAAGGAAAAAAAAAAAAAAAAAGAATAAGAATGTTTAAGCAAAGCAGGGCAGGAAATAAAGTCCATGCCAAGGAAATAGCATGTGTCTGGATAAGGCAGTTTTAAGAGTTTATGTAGGAATTTGATCTCTGGGTTTATCAGGCAGGAGGGGAGGTATTCCAAGATGGAGTAAGTGAATGCCAAATTATAACTCCCACCCTAAGAAGACAAAAACTTCACCACAAGGTTATTTGTAATAGATTTCCTTTTCTGATTTTGATCAGTCAATAAGAAAACATGAATGAAGTAACAGAGGACGGGTTGCTGGTTTTATGACTAGAAGCATTGATCTTTTTATTAATTCAAACAAACTATGCTTGACTCTCCTCTTAAATATTTGCTTCCTGAATAAAAATTTAATTATTTAAAGATAGTTTATTCTAAAGGTATTTTTGTGCATAGCCTTATACTGTCACATTTTTCCCTATGCAATTTTCTCATAAAATTAGAGGCAAACTGCAAAAACGCAAAGCATCCAAAACAGAAAACAGGAAATTCTTCTTAAGCAAATATGTCATTAACTCATTAAATTCACCACTGCTTGAGAACATTGAAGTGGCCTAGAATATTTTAAAATGAGATCATAAATTTATATAAAGTAAACTAGATTTTAAAGTTGTAACTTTATAACAACTCAAACAAAACATAAATCCTTATGCAGAAAAATCCAGATTTATCAGGAAATATATCAGGGACTAAAATGTCTTCTAAAATTATACTATAATTTCATAGTTTCTGCATAAAAGTTGAAAAACATACTTTTAAATTACTTATGATTTTTATCTTTTTCCCATTACTTCATTAAAATAATTGCCATTTATATAGCAGTATTTACAGTCTACCATGTGATTTATTTACATATATTATAATATTTGATCTTTATAACAAAACTGATTTTTATAATAACATTGAGATATTTATCATCATCTCTATTTTACAAATAATGGAACTAAGACTAAACAGGTTAAAGATTTATTCAGATTTATACCATAGTATAATAAAGACAAATTTGGGAAGCAGTCCTAGCATCTGCTTTTTTATATAGAAAAAAGATTGTAAGACATTTTATGGGAAGTACATACAACTTAGATAAAGGTTATGTATTTTAAACTAATACAGAAAATACAGAAGATTATGTCTGGGAAGCAAATTTTTAAAATTTTACACTAAAAGTTACTTTAAATAAAGTCAACAGACAACAACTGAATTTGAAAAACATATTTGTGATGCATTCTATAGACTGTGAATTTAGATCTAAAAGACAAATATAAACTAACAATGAGAAATCTAATACCTACTTTATTTATATCCATTTAAGTAACAAAAATTTAGAAACAAGTACAAACACACCTATTGTTGGTTGGGACGTGAACATGTATTGGTAAGTGATATGTTTAAGACTGTACCAGAATCCATTAAAATTAATTATTCCATATGCTTTCAACAAAGCAATTGTGAAACTGTGGGTACATCCCATAATAATAAAACCAAGTATGTAAAATTGTATATACCAAAGATGTCTATCACAATATATAATAAATGGCAAATAAATGTTTTCATTCACTTTGAGGAATCACTAAATATACTGTGAAACATATCTAAAATAGAATATTATACAGACATGAAAATATATTAATTGGAACTATATTAGATTCAACATATTGGCATTTCAATGTGACATTGTTGAGTAAGGAAGCCAAGATGTAGAAAAGTAGGATAATATTTCTTAAAATAATATCTTGTTTTTAGCATTAAAAGAAGAAAAACAGTATTTGTGTATGTGAAAAGTATATATATATATGTCTATCTGTAAATGATTATATGAAAATTGAGGATCATAAGAACACATATCAATGAGAATTATGATGTGGATTATTAGAGGGGAGGGAGTGATTTGGGTTGAAAGAGACAGTGGTTGTGTTCAGGTAACAGGAAAATGTAAAACAATCTGCTTTTAAAAAATATAAATTTTTAAGAATTAAACAAGTAATATGATAATTGCTACTGTTATTGTTATTTTAACAATAATTTATCATCTAATATTTTGTGTATAATAAAAAGAGCAAATTTTATGATGCTCAGAATGAAGATTTAATGTCAATGCGCTGCTGGACTTCTTGACAGGAATTGTAGAAATATATTTTAAAAAGCGGTGAAAATATAGTTTAAAAAACTTTAGAATACTTATATCATTGGACACTAGTTTTGTCAGTTAATTACTTTTATCAAATAATATGACATTATATAATTTTACCTATCCCAAACTTAATACCCCTTTCCAGGTCCCTATATAAGTTGTACAAAATCCCTCTTTCTTTTACCTTATTTTTATGACATTTTACTGTCTTTGCTTTAGGTTTTATAAGCTATTCTAGTTTCCACTTGTATCACAAGTAGAGATTAAACTCCTTTTAGACTTCTCCCCAGGTGAGTGAATCCTATCCTTGACTTTGCCTTATGAAAATACAGAACATTTATTCTTTAAGCCTTTACCATACATTTCTGTTTCTCATAAACACCTTTACCCTAATACTTCCTTATGGCAAGGCCACTGTGGACTGATCCCTAGGTTTTGAAATTGTTTTGTCATACATTTTCCTAATTTTTATCCCTACTTCTGAAATCCATACACTTTTCCTAAAGATATCTTCCATCTTTAGATTTTTGATAAAATGCTACTCTTTATAAGATTAAAGTCAGGTAGTATACCTAATTTAGTCAGTGTGTTTCTTCTTGCAGTTTGATAGTTTGATATATTATATATTTCCTTAAAAAACTTTGAAGATTTGGGGGATGAAAAACTTTGCATAGGGAGGGTCACTTGAGCCCAGACCCTGTCTCTACAAAAACAAACAAACATGAAAAAAAAACTACCTAGGTGTGGTGGGGTGTGCTTGTGGTCCCAGCTACTCAGGAGGCTGAAATGGGAGGATCACTTGGGCTTAGGAGTTTGAGACTGCAGTGAGCTATGATAGTGCCACTGAACTCCAACATGAGCAACAGAGCAAGACCCTGTCAAAAGATAAGAAGAAAGAAAATAAAGGAAAGAAAGAGAGAAAGAGAGAGGAGGGAGGGAGGCAAGAAGGGAGGGAAGGAAGGAAAAGGAAAATGTTTGGTTTGGTTTGGTTTGGTTTGGCTTGGTTTAGTTTGGTTTGGTTTGGTTTGGTTTGGGAGGGAGGAGGTTTGTTAGGGTTTGTGCCATCTAGGTCTGGTAGTAACATATTTATGCCTTTAAACTTTGGTAAAATAATACAAAAAATCCATAAGAACTTGGGAAGAGTAAATTTTAAAAACTCTTACTAAAGACATGGGACCTAAGGAATGCATATGTGACTAAAAACATGTATGTCTTTTAAAATGTGTAAATTAAAAGAGATTACAGTTTATCTCCAGAATAATAAATAATGCCACTTTCACTCACTTTTTATATGTCTACTTCAGTGTAACATCACGGAGATGGAATTTACAAGGACTTATACAAATTTCATCATGTAATAGCCTATGATGTTAGCAACTCAGATTGTCAGCTATTAAGATATTATGAGTCTTCCTCCTGCTCTTATTTTCATTTTTATAGAATGGTTATTATAGATAATATGTAAATGAAAAAGAAGGAAATGATGGACAAAGAAGAGATAAATAGTAGATCTAAATTTACATTTCACGAGAGCTACTTTGATGCCTATTTCATTGTTTGCTTTAATGATTCAAAAGCTAGAATTATGCATTCAAGGCAAAGTCATAGAGCATTGGACATCTGCTATGAATCTCTTCATATTATTATTTAAATCTGTGTATTCTAATATTGTTGTTTTAACAGTAACATAAAAGTTGCTCTTTCATTGAGATAGATAGAAATATACAAAAGGCAGACTTATGAATATTACCTGCAGAATTTCAAGTTGAAAAAAATTGAGAGTAATTTTTATATATGTCAGTATTTTAAAAATTAAATAACCCATATCTATTTCATTTTCTTTGGTCAATAATGTTATGGAATAATTGTATTTTTTTCAACTTCTTGTTTTTCTATTTTTATTTTAGATTCAAGGGATACGTGTACAGGTTTTTTGCATGGGTAAATTGTGTGTTGTTGGGGTTTGGTTGCAAATGATCCTGTTACCAAGGTAGTGAGCACAGTACCTGGATAGGTATCCTTCCAACCCAGGTATTGAGCACAGTACCTGGATAGGTATCCTTCCAACCCAGGTAGTGAGCACAGTACCTGGATAGGTACCCTTCCAACCCACACCCCCTCCCCAAATCCCCTCTCCACCAAATCTGTCAAGAAATACTTTGTTGAATGTCACACAACCTCTGCTAGCTCCCTACCAAAAATAAAAAAGATCTAGAGAGAGCAAGAGGCAGAGCTGTGCTATTAGCTGTACTACGTAACGTTTTTTCTGGGTTTCACTTTCAGAGGGGTGTTAAATAGACAAATACTATCTCCATACGTGTGAGAACTTTCATGTGAAAAGACCCACCGTTTCCCCACATCTTCAGTACTAGCCCCGCCCTGTGACTTCCAGGAATTAAAAGGCAATTCTATGATGAATGAGGCCATGTTTTCTTTTCTGTACCATCCTGTCTGCACATTTATGTAGTTATTCTACACAACTCAATCACAAAATCAGGCTCTTCACAAATGAAGACAAAATGTATATTGAAGACTTCAATGCTATATTTTTACAGGTAGAAAAAACATTCTTACTTGAAGAATGTGAGTAGATCTGAAAGAGCCACATGTTCTAGTAATAAAAATAAGATTCTCTTTGAGATTCTCAAACATCAAGAAATGTATCCTACTACATCTTAAATAAATTGATTACACTGAAGTCATACATTAAAAGAAACAGATTATTTTGGCTAAAGGAAATGAAGTCATTACATTGAAGAACTTCCAGCCATAAAAATGAATTAGTAGAGGCCCCCAAGATGAAGAACTTTGAATCTCTAGATATATGGTGAAATTGAATAGCACTCAGTTAATTCGTTTACTGCACTAAAACATTTGCATGAGTCTTATATGGGAAAATGAAAGTGACCAGCAGGTTCATTATATTTTTTGAGTCAATAACTAATGTTTAGATTGGGAAGAATAATCCATATCACAATAATTGCTTTTCATTTCTATTCACTCTCTTTGCAAAATATGCAAATATGTATTTCAACTTGTTTTATGCTGTGAAAAGTGTGAATCTATGAAAACCAAGGCAGAAGAGAAAAAGCTTTACCTTAAGTCCTGTACAATGATGATGTCTAGTAGACATTTATGACTTTTTAATCTTAAAATTTCTGATCAGAAAACAAATGGTTTTCTTACCTACTGAATGGTTTCTTTATAAAACATTACTATAACTGTTTCTGCAAATGTGTGCATGTGTAGAAGGGATGTAGGTGGGAGATGTGTGGTAATTTTGCCATTTGCTTGCTTCCTGGTGTGCTGATTGGACCAGTGGATGTAGGTGTTAAGTAAAAATTGAACACATCTTGTGCACAATTATAGGGATGAGTGGGTAACAGAACCTCTGATTCTCCCTCTACCACATGAAGTTTGACCACAAAGTTTGGAGTTGCATCATCACTCCTGTTGGAGGTATGTATGCCAATGTCACAGACTGAAAACAAGGCAGCCTTAAATATAGTGCTCCTGCAGGGTGTCTTCCTGTTTCTCAGTGTGATTTCTTCTTCTTTCTTCTCCAGCTGGATATTAGTCCCAAGAAAGTCACCAGTTTCTTTCCCACAACAAAGAAAAACACTTGATGTTGAGAGGTTTAAATAATCCATCAGGATGGATAAATGAATTCTCCAAATGTATGCATTTTTAGAAACAGCTTTAATTCCTTTCACAGGCAAAGTAATCTTTTGAGGGGTAAATGTGTGCCATAGATAATATATTTTAGTCTATCTTAAGAATCATAGTCACTGCAACTTTTGGAACCATAAAAAAATTGAACTGATTCATTTACTAAAATGTCTTTTCTTTTCCTACCTTTATGCTGAACCTACTTTTATATTTATTGTAATATACTTTAAATAGCAGGAAATTGTTATGATAATACAGAGCTGCTTTTTAAACAACATTTTAAAGTTTTAGACAACCTCATGATTTTACAAAGGAGGTGTTGCATGTGTGAAAGACAAACCCACCACCATCAGATCAGAATGCTTTATGTAACTCAGATCATTTCACTGTGGGGAAAAAAAAAAAAAAACCCTTCTGCAATATAGTAGAGTCGTAAATACATGACTATGCTATTTCCTAAAAATAGAAGTGGCTTCAATTAAATTATCAGAGAGGCAGTAAGTCAGAATATTCTTAGAGTTCACACACATCATATGATCTATGTGAAGGAAGATTTTAAAAATAGAAATTTGGCTCGCGAGAGCCAAACTGTTCCCACTGCATTCACTTATAAATGTAGCATTAAGGGGAAAACATTACCTCCACCTACTCAACATTTTATGTCATGTGTGTGCACATGTGCAACGTTTTATGTCATGTGTGTGCACGCTTGCATGCATGCAAATTTGTATTTGTGAATTCAGAAAATTTGCAGAAGTGTGTACATTTAGAGAATTCACAGAAATGTGTGAATTTATCTTTATGTGTGTTTACCTTGTATATTTGACTTCAGTTTGCACTGATCAAAGATAAAGAGTTACCAATAAGTTTCATGGAGATATTTTATTTTATGAGAGCTGCAAAATTACATTAAAGAGCAATGACCATCTTTTTCATTCAGTCTACTGAGATGAACCCTTTGCAAATGATTGAAGTATCCATGCCTCATATGCTGAAGCGTCTGAAACTATGCCTGTTTTGGGCATGGTATTTTACTGTAACATTTACAGGATTGCAGTGCATTAACTATTAGACAAGTTAGCATGGTCTTATTTTCAGATATATGGATGGAATCCATTCTATGTGTAAAAACAGAATGAGATTAATTCATTTTCAAATTAATGAAACACAATCCAGGTAGAATTTGAATCCTTAGATATCATATGCCCATTAAAAACAGGAAGGATGATTCTTCTGAATAATGACAGCAGATATTATATAATTCATGGATAAATCCATTAAATTAAAAAAATCAGTTAACCATTTTAACCATTTGCACTGTTCAGTTTCGCATGTGTGCTTATTTTCATAATTAATTTGATTCATTCAAGTGCACATTCAGTGTGATATTTTTGGAATTAAAACCACACTTTTTTTCCTCACAGTATACATTTCGAGAAATCACATCATTGTAACTATATCAAACTTCAGGAAGGAATGTTGGGAAGATTTTGATCTGTGGAAGGAACAGAATGTCAAGAATACGACAACTTTTCCTTCGAACTTAGAGATAGATAAAAGTATATTCCTGGGATACAGCAAAACCATTAATGTAGCCTTTTGAAAACAAAATATATGCACAATATTTGCATGGCAGTTATCATAGAGGACCATTTGGAAACTGTCTCTGAGATGAGCTTTAGATTTGATACTATTAGCACAGCATTTGTTTTCAACATGTTCTGTGGGCATTCATCAGCAAAGGGACATCTTACGATGCAATAATTTATTTATAAAACCCCTAAAGTAGAATTTGCACATAAGAAATTTCTAAAATAGGAATGATAATTGTGAAATACTGGATTTCAATTTAACTGTATTAGAAAATATCTCACTTTCCTTGATTACAATATATATCATTCTTTAAAAAGACGTTTATAGAACTGTCATTCTAGAAAATGTTAGGAAGTTTCATATAACCATACATAGCTTAAACACACCGAAGTTAACACTGCTAAAAGATAAATGTAGGTACATTAAAATTCTAGAGTTCATTTGAGCAGACATAGATTCATGAATTGGGCAATACCAGAAAGCACGTGGTTGGGGCTTCACCAATGGGAAAACTTTTTCTTTTTTTTTTGAGACTCAGTTTCACTCTTTGTTGCCCAGGCTGGAGTGCAGTGGCGTGATCTCAGCTCTCTGCACCCTCCACCTCCTGGGTTCAAGCGATTCTCCTGTTTCAGCCTCCCAAGTAGCTGGGATTACAGGCGCCCGCAACCATGCCTGGCTAATTTTTATATTTTTAGCAGAGATGGGGTTTCACCATGTTGGCCAGGCTCGTCTCGAACTCCTGACCTCAGGTGATTGCCCACCTCAGTCTCCCAAAGTTACAGGCGTGAGCCACCACGCTCAGCCAGGGGAAAACTTTTATACAATGTTTATGGAAGCAAGACAAAGGAAATATTTGATTGGTTAAAGTGGAACAGTAGCCCCACAAGTTTCCAGTTAGAGGTTAGTTGGCAGTTTCTGATTGGTAAAGCTTAAGTTTCTTTTTTCTAGGATGTTATTTACATTGAGTTGGGTTTCAGTTTACTCATGTGGGGACCCAGGCTGCTGGAGCCACTTTGATCTTATGCCCCTGACACAGTTAATTACTTTTTGGTGACAACTTATAGGGAAGTAATCAAAGAATTTTGGGGGGGTTAATTTATTAGATGTCAGATACTAGTTATAGCACTCAAAGTTTTCAGGTTAGCCTTTAAATATGAGGCTATCTCTATGAGATTAATATTATGCTATGCATCCTTTCACTTTCTGTATCTTTATATATCTTCTTTCTCTTTGTAGAATTCTTCCAAGTAATTTTAGATTATACTTTTCTGGAATTAATAAAGTGAGACAATGAAGCATCTTCTTTGTGGAGTTGTTTGACATTCTTCCTTCGACATTTCCAATAGTTTCAAAGTTTAGAATTTACTGCCTTATACTTCAATGGGTTAATAAATCTCACTCAAAAACTTTTAGAAATGGATCTTCTTATCTCTCTCATAATTTGAATACAGTAACATGCCGCTTAACAATGGGGATGTTCTAAGATACACATCATTAGGCAATTCTGTGATTGTACTATCATCATTGAGTATACCTACACAAACCTAGATGGTATAGCCTACTACACTTAGTCTATATATCATAGCCTATTGTTCCTATGCTACAAACCTGTACAGCATGTTACTGTACTACATGCTGTAGGCAATTGTAAACACAATGGTAAACATTTATCTAAAAATATCTAAACATAGAAAAGGTACAGTAAAAATAGGTTTTATAATTTTATTGGACCACTGTCTTGTATGTGTGGTTCATCACTGGCTGAAACATCATTATGTTGTGCACAGCTGTATTTAAACAGAACAAGTTATTTATAATGCTGATGGTAGGATGTTGTTTTATAATAGTGGATTTCACTGACTTTTGACTCTGGTTCCTGGAAGGGGCTTTTTGTCTTTGTTATTCCTAAGCCCCTTGGGTCACATGTGAGTTTATATTAATGAAGTGACTCATAGTAAGCCTCTATGATAGCTTCAGGCTGTGGTTGGTCACCAGAAAAACAAACCACATGATTAGATAGTTGGAATTTTGAGCCAGCCCAACCTCTGCGGGAATGGGGAGGTAGAGAAAGAGTTCAATCACAAGACCAATGATTTAATCAATTATGCCTATGTAATGGAATCCCAATTAAAAGTCTAAACACTCCAAAACTCAGAGGAAATTCTGGGTTGCTGAATATATTAATGTTCCAGAAAGGTGATGTTCCCTGATTTATAGGGGAAGGTATTTAAGCTCTATGTCAGGACCCCTCCAGACCTTACATTATGTGTCTTTTCATTTGGCTGTTCCCAATTTTTATACTTTTTAAGAAAAATATAATCATGTAATCATTGTAAGCAATTTGCAAAGTTCTGTTAGTCATTTTAGCAAATAACCAAACCTGAGAGTGGTTCTAGGATCCCCTGGATTTGTACTCTGATGATCAGAAGTGGAGTTGGGGACCCCACCTCTGGCTGGCATCTGAAGTGAGAGCAGTCTCCTTGGGGACCATGCACATCAACCCTAGGTAGTTAGTGTCAGAACTGAATTGCATACATCAGTATATGAATATATATGAATATGTGTATGAATAAATCTAAAAGATGTATATGAAGACAAACTTTAAGTATTTGGAGACACAAAAGAAAGTAGAAAAAAAGAAAAGACATACCAGTGGTTTAATATAAGATAATTCACCAAGTTATAATGTTGAACATAACTGTGTATAATTATTATATGATTTCAATAAAAAATAATAGTAGAATTTTAAAGAAAAAGACAAGCTGCATTTTATATTAAGAAATCAAACAGATAATAACATTGAATGAAATTATAATAAAGAGAAAAAAGGAATTAGTTTCATCAAATAGTAAGTCATATGAACTTCTAATAATTATAGTGATTATGACTGTATTCCAAATGTTTAAGAAGGATAAAGGAAACATGACCGTATTAAGAATAGACAGAGAATGTTTTAAAATATCCAAATAAAACTCCTAGATATGAAAATACAATGTTTCAAATTAAAAACAAATAAACAAAAACCACTACGTAACATTCATAGTGTAATAGATAGTGCAGAAGAAAATATCAATAAGCTTGAAAACATAGCAGTAGAAATTACTGAAAAGGAAACAGAAAGAAAAAGATGAGAATAAACAAACTCATAAAATAAGTGAACTTTTTTAGCAGCCTAATGTATGTGTAATTAGTGTACATGAAGAAGAGAGTGAGTAAGGGAATACAAAAAAGCCCAAATTTGATTTTTTTAAAATCTAAAACATAATTCCCTGGGTGCAAAAATTTCAGTAAAGCCCAAGCACAAGAAATATAAAGAAAATCAGAGCAAGGTACAATACAGTCAAGAATTGGAAGACTCAATATTGCTAAGATGTCACTTACCCAAAATACTGATCTATATGTTCAATACAATTCCAATATTCCAGCTAAATTTTCTGAAATTAATACAACAGTTCTAAAATTAGATAGAAAGGCAAAGGAGGTAGAATGGCCAAAATGGCCATGTAAAAGAATAACAGAGTTTGAGGACTTACAACCTGATTTCAAAAGTTACTATTAACCACAGTAACAACACTGTGTGGTAATGGCAAAAAGACAATTAAACAGAACACAGATTCTAGAGGTAGAGTTATATAGTCATCATTTTTGACACAATTGCTAAGACAATTCAATGGCAGAAACACTTTTCATCAAATGATGGAACAATTTAATATTCATATGCAAATAAATGAATTATCTACATTCCCTACACCACTTACAAAAATTAATTCAAAATTGACCTTGAACCTAAAAACTATAAAATTAAAAACTGAAAACTACAGAATGTATAAGAAAAAACAAACAAGAAAATATTTATAACCATTTTGTTAGTCCATTTTCATGCTGCTGATAAAGACATACCCATGACTGGGCAAGTCACAAAACAGAGATTTAATGGACTTACAGTCCCACTTGGCTGGGGAGGTCTCACAAGCATGGCGGAAGGCAAGGAGGAGCAACTCACATCTTACATGGGTGGCAGCAGGCAAAGAGAGACATTGGAAAGGGAAACTCACATTTTTAAAACTAGCAAATCTTGTGAGACTTATTTACTATCATGAGAACAGCACAGGAAAGATCCACCCTCGTGATTCAATTACCTCTCACTGGGTCCCTCCAACAATAGATAGGAATTAAAGATGAGAGTTGGGTGGCAACACAGCCAAACCATGTCATTCTGCTCCTGGCCCCTCCCATTTCTCACATTCTCACATTTTGAAGCCAATCATGCCTTACAAGCAGTCCCCCAAAGTCTTAATTCATTTCAGCATTAACTGAAAAGCACACAGTCCCAAGTCTCATCTGAGACAAGGCAAGTGCCTTCTGCCTAGGAGCCTGTAAAATTAAAAGTAAGTTAGTTAATTCCTAGATACAATGGGGGTTCAGGCATTTGGTAAATACAGCCATTAAAAGTAGAAGAAATTAGCCAAAACAAATGGGCTACAGACCCCATGCAAGTCTGAAATCCAGCAGGCCATCAACTCTTAAAGCTCCAAAATGAGCTCCTTTGACTCCATGTCTCACATCTAGGTCACACTGATACAACAGGTGAGTTCCCATAGTCTTGGTTCTCCACCCTTGTGACTTTGCAGGGTACAGCCTCCCTCCTGGCTACCTTCATGGGCTGATGTTGAGTGTCTGTGGCTTTTCCAGGCACATGGTGCAAGCTGTTGGTGGATCTACCAGTCTGGGATCTGGAGGACAAAGACCCTTTTCTCACAGCTTCACTAGCAGTGTCCCATTAGGGACTCTGTGTTGGGGCTCCCATCCCACATTTCCCTTTCGCACTGCCCTAGCAAAGGTTTTCCATGAGGACCCCACCACTAGAGCAAACTTCTGCCTGGGCATCCAGGCATTACCATACATCTCCTGAAATCTAGGCAGAGGCTCCCAAACCTCAATTCTTGACATCTGTGCACTCACAGTGTCAGCACCACGTGAAAACTGCATGAGCCTTGCACCATCTGAAGCCATGGCCTGAGCTCTACATTGGCCCCTTTCAGCCATGGCTGCAGCAGCTGGGATGCAGGGCACTAAGTCCCTAGGCTGCACACAGCACGAGGACCTTGGGTGAGGCCCACAAAATCACTTTTTCCTCCTAGGTCTCCAGGCCTATGATGGAAGGGACTGCTGCAAAGGTCTCTGACATGCCCTGGAGACATTTTCCCCATTGTCTCGGTAATTAACATTCAGTTCCTTGTTACTTATGCAAATGTCTACAGCTGGCTTGAATTTCTCCTCAGAAAATGGGATTTTCTTGTATATTGCATTGTTAGGCTACAAATTTTCCAAACTTTTATGCACTATTTTCTTTTTGAAACTGAATGCCTTTAACAGCACCCAAGTCACTTCAAATTTTTTGAAGTGAATGTTTTGCTGCTTAGAAATTTTTTCCATCAAATATCCTACATCATCTTTCTCAAGTTCAAAGTTCCACAAATCTCTAGTGAAGAGGCAACATGCCACCAGTCCATTTGCTAAAACATAACAAGAGTCACCTTTGCTTCAGTTCCCAACAAGTTCCTCATCTCCATCTGAGACCACCTCAGCCTGAATTTTATTGTCCATATCATTATCAGCATTTTGGTCAAAGGTATTCAACAAGTCTCTAGGGAGTTCCAAACTTTCCCACATTTCCTTGTCTTCTTCTGAGCCCTCCAAACGGTTCCAACTATTCCTGTTACCCAGTTCCAAAGTCACTTCCATATTTTTGGGTATCTTTTCAACAACACCCCCCAACTCTACTGGTACCAGTTTTCTGCCTTAGTCTGTTTTCATGCCACAAAGACATCCCTGAGACTAGGCAATTTAGAAAAGAAAGAGAAATTTAATGGACTTACAGTTCCATGTGGCTGGGGAGGCCTTGCAGTCATGACAGAAGGCAAGGAGGAGCAAGTAATGTCTTACATGGATGGCAGCAAGCAAAGAGACAGCCTGTGAAGAGAAACTCCTGTTTTTAAAACCAGCAGGTTTAACCTCCCACCAGGGGCCTCCCACAATACACGGGAATTCAAGATGAGATTTGGGTGGGAACACAGCCAAACTATATCAACCATGATTTAGACAAAAATGATTGAGACACAAACCCAAAAACATGATTTATACAAGAACAAATGGAATAAATGATCTTTGTTAAAAAGTAGGTACCTCTGCTCTTTGAAAGACATTGGTAAGTAAGAGAATTAACAGACAATCCACACACTGGAAAACATATTTTCAAATGAGACAGACAAAAGTTCTATATCCAGGATATATATATATATATATATCTGTGTGTATATATATAACTCTCAAAACTCAATTGTTTAAAAAATGCAATTTAAAAATGGGCAAAAAATTTATAGACACTTCATCAATGAAGATTACATAAAAATGGCAAATATACACATAAAAGGTACTCTACATTTTATTTCATTAGGCTAATACAAATTAAAACCACAACCAGATACTACCACCCAACTGTTAGAATGGTTAAAATCAAAGAAACATCAATAATAAATACTGAGTAGAATAAGAAACACATTCCTAGTGGCTATGCAAAATTAGAGTTACTTTGAAAAATATTTTGGCAGCTTCTTATAAAATTAAGCATGTGCTCACCTTACAACTCAACAATCTGACCCTTAGGTATTACCCAAGTGCACTAAAAATCCTGTATGCAGTTGTTTACAGTGGTTTTAATTGTAATTGTCAAAGCTGGAAACAGCCCAAATATCCCTCAACTGGCAAATGGATAAAGTGTGGTACAAACAATAAATACTACTCAACAATTAAAAAGAAATGAACAGGTGATTCACACAGCAACATCATGGATGAGTCTCAGATGCATCATTCCAAGTGAAGGAAGTCAGTCTCAGAAAAATACATCCTCTATGATTATTTTAAGAGGGCGTTCTGAAAAAGGCCAATAGAAATTTAGACATATTAGCTATGGTTCTAGACACATGCTTTTATAAGGTAAAATCAATGTAATAAAAATAAAAACAAGTAACAGTAATGATGATAAGAAAAATATCACCTTAAGTTTATGTAATATTGTATGGCTTTCAAAGTTATTTATTCCTCACACCTCTGGGAATTTGGGTATATCTGAATCATTGTGCTTTAACAGGATTCTGCTATAATTCAACAAAGTTGCCTCCAGAGCTTCGTTTTCATGGTATATCCCCGCAATCCATCATCTAAGAGAATCTCATGCCATCAACAATGATTTATAGCAATATCAACAAGGATAAAGCTAATTGATATTATCAAACATGTTATTCTCTCATTGTTTGCAAAACAACAAAGGGAAAATACTTATGCATTAAGAACAAAATTTATCTTTGCATTGACTGAAATGCGAGAAGTCACATACACACTGCACTAAATTTAGTAATGCTACCCTAAGCAAGTACTCAAACTTGGGAAATAATGAAGTGACTAAAGCTAGGTGTAAAACAAAGAACCATATTTTTTAAAAGTCTATACATATGAGCTAACCTCTGACTGACCTATTCCCTCAAGCTATATGCATTGCAATATATCTTCACTGTGTCAGATTTTCAGTATCACATGGGTTATTAGAATTTGTGTCTACAGCAACCCAAATGTTTGAGACCAAACTGAAAGAAATATTTTAAGGACAGAGTGAAGAGAGGCCTTTATGGTTATAACCAGTCTGTCTTCAGCTATTCTGAGCTATTTTGGATGTAAGATTTTAACCTTGCCTTTGATTTCTTATTTTATCTATACATTTGAAATACAGTTTTCACACACACACACACACACAAATCAGAAATATAATATATTTGCATATGTCTTGCATTTTCAAATAGATTTCACAAATGAATTTCTAGCAAAAGTTTGAAAAATACATGAATATATACATAAACATGAATATAAATAACACTGGCACTCTGGTACATTTATGTTGAATGTGTTTACATCTATTTTTTTCATAGGCATCTATCATATTTCCATGATGATGTTGTTTTAAGGATAAAAGGAAGCAAACATGTTCTGGCAATGCAATTAAACCACCAAACACGAAGATACCTAAACATATCAATTGGCAACATAGCATTACCACGAGGTAACTGTTCCAACATCTGCAGCTCTGAAGTTAATCATGACTGTAGCAAGAGCCTCCTAATGTGCTGCATGAGAGAAGTACTAATTAATCATTAAGTGGCCTTACATCATAAAGGGCTTCTGCTTCTGTTTCAAATCAACTGGAGTGGTGCAGAGCAGCAGTGGCAGTAGCAATAGCACCAACTCCAAACATTAAACATGATGTGGAAAGTGTGGATTACTGAAACTGAGAGAACCACAGTTTGGAACTGATACTTGAATTGTTTAAGAAATAAGTACCCAACCTCATTTTACTGATTGACAGGCTGTATGGGCTACTTGCCAGGAGTGTTTTCTAATTTGCACTAACAGGAGCTAAATTTTCCTTGATTGTGGAGGTGTGAGCTCTTAAGACTTTCCGCCTTGTATCATGATGGAATATGATATGCTAAGATCAGTACTTTCTACCAGGTTTGTCTTTAAAATTGAGGGCATAACCCAGTACTTGAGAGGTTACATTTGATCACTCCACACAATATATATCCTCAGAAATAGTAAGTAAGGTAATCATACTATCATGATGATAATGTACTCCCCTGAAAATATTCTCACTCACTTATTTTATGCTCCCATTATTAGAGATTTGGAAAATACATAATAGATCACAGATGAAAATAAGAATTTCCGCCTGGTGCTGCGGCTCATTCCTATAATCTCAGCACTCTGAGTGCCCAAGGCAGGCAAATTGCTTGAGCTCAGGAGTTTGAGACCAGCCTGGGCAACATGACGAAATTGATTGCTACAAAAAATGCAAAAATACTAGTGGTGTGATGGCACATGCCTGTAGTCCCAGCTACTCGGGAGGCTGAGGTAGGGAGATTGCTGGAGCCTGGGAGGCAGAGGTTGCAGTGAACTGAGATTGTGCCCCTGCACTCCAGCCTGAGTGACAGAGCCAGATCCTGCCTCAAAAAAATTGAATTTGTAATAGCCACCAATCAAAGAAGCTCTGTGTTAAAATTTCTCTCTCTCTGATATATATATATATATATACACACACACACACACACACACACACACCAGATATATATATATATAAACCCCTGTAAACATGTGTGTGTATACATATATATGTTCCTTAAGCAATCAGTGATATATGTATCTGATATATATATCACTGATATCATATATATATCAGTATATGTATGTATCTGATATATATATCACTGATATATATATCACTGATATCATGTATATATCACTGATATCATATATGTGTATCACTGATTGCTTAAGGAATCACCAATTGCTTAAGATATATATATCACTGCTTAAGGAACATATATATGTATACACACGCATATTTAGAGGAGTTTCTTCATCTAACAGAAATATCCAACCTTTCCATGTGGGTGAACTAGGACACAGAGAAACTTAGTGATTTCCCCACGTACGTATGATTATTACATGGCAGAACCTGGATTTTAAATCCCACAGGCATATGTTGCTATAGACTTTCTCATACAAACGCACATCTATATGCAGTGGATATTCCAAGCAATGCCAAGGCCAACACGGCCAGAAATCTAACATTTCCCAGCTTTCTTCTATCCAAGTATTCCCAGGACTCCTGCGTCTGCATAAAGTGATCCGTTAAATCAGACCTTTTTGATGTTCCCTGCTTCTATTTACTGGGCGAGAGCAAGAACTGAGGTTTGTTTGTTTGCCACTGCTGACTGCTAGGTAGTTCTCCCTACTTCACCTAGTTTCTGTCATCAATGTTCTTGGTTACTCTTTAAGAGGGCCCAAAGTTTTGCCCTTGAAAATTCTGAGATCAGCCACAACACTGGTTGCTAAAGGGATTGCTGGAGAACCTGAGGAAACCCAAGTCACCTGACAGTTCTGTGCAAGAACTTCCCCGTGCAGCTCCATGTAGTTCCTTGGGAACTAAGGGAAGATATTCATTTCTTCAGGGTGAAGCTCACTCAACTTATGCTTCTTGTCAAAGTCATCAGTTCCACCTTCCCTTTTTTAGTAACGGGACACACATGGAGACCACCACTGTCTTTTCCAGAAGCTCCTCAATCTGGGTTGCCTTAGTTTATAGTAATAGTATGAACATCAAAGAATAAGAGGTCGGGATCCTGCCTTGCTCGTTCCTTGAGCAGATCCTTGTACCTTAAGAAAGCAGAGATACAAGAAGGGCAAGGTGTCTCACGCCTATAATCCCAGCACTTTGGGAGGCTGAGGTGGATGGATCACATAAGGTCAGGAGTTCAAGGCAAGCCTGGCCAACACAGTGAAACCCCATCTCTACTAAAAGACATAAATTAGCTGTGTGTGGTGGCAAGTGCCTGTAGGCCCAGCCACTTGGGAGGCTGAGGCAGGAGAATCACTCGAACCCAGGAGATGGAGGTTGCATCTAGCCGAGATCGCGCCACTGCACTCCAGCCTTGGTGACAGAGCGAGATCCTGTCTCAAAAAAAAAAAAAAAGAAAAAAATTGTTTCTGTGTTTTTTATACTGTTATTATAGTATCTTGCTACAAGCAGTCTTCCTGAGGCTACTACAACTCTTGCTGCACAGGTTGTAAACTTTGTGACAGCAGAGATATTTGCAAATAAGATCAAAGTCCTATATCTAGAATATATATAAATATCTCACAAACCTGAAATTTTTTTAAAAAAAATTTAAAAATAGGCAAAATATATGAACAGATATGTCACCAAAAAGATACATAGATGTCAAATAAGCACATGAAAAAGTGTTCAATATTATCAGTCATTAGGGAAATACAAATTAAAACCACTATAATGAGATATCACTATGCCCTATTAAGATAGCTAAAATTAAACAGACTGAGAATGAAAAGTGTTGGGATGAAGTTGAGCCACTTAGAACTCTCATGCATTATTTTTGGGAATTCCAAAAGGTTAAAATCACCTTGGAAACAATTTGGAAGTGTCTTAAACAGCTAAACATACATCAAAAATAGGTCATAGTTGTTCCGTTCTTAGGTATTTCCCCAAGACAAATGAAGGCATATATCTAATCCTAGCATCTCAACTGTCCCTTCTAAAACTCCAATGAAGCAGGTAAAAGGACCATACCCCTTCCCAGTGTGGCTAGGATCTGCACCTCACCTCCGTTTTGTGACCAATTTTTCCCAGTAAAGGTTATAACTTTTACACAAATGTTTATAAGAGCTTTATCAGTAATGATCAACCCAAGTTCCCATCAACAGGAAAGCGAATCTACCCTTTGTGGTCTATATATATAATAAAATATTATTCAGCAATAGAAAGAAATAAACTACTGATATACTCAATCACATGCATAAATTTCAAAACAAAAGCATTGAATGAAAAAAGCCAGATAAAAACACAGCACACATTCTAAGATTCTACTTATTAAAAATTCTAGAAAATGCAATCCAATCTATAGTGAAATAATGTTGATCAGTGTTTTCTTGGAGGAGAACGTGGGAGGGTGAACGTGGTGACAGTGAAGGATTAAAAACTGTATAAGGGAAATATGGGAGGATAATGGATCTATTCACTATCTTGATTGGGGTGATGGTTTCACACATGTATACATATGTCAGAACCCATAGGATACATAAAAGATATGTGCAGTTTATTGCACTGTATGTATATCTACGCAGATCATTTTTTTTTTTTTCATTTAAAAGCCATCGGCAGGGCGCAGTGGCTCAAGCCTGTAATAGCAGCACTTTGGGAGGCCGAGACGGGCAGATCACAAGGTCAGGAGATCGAGACCATCCTGGCTAACACGGTGAAACCCCGTCTCTACTAAAAAATACAAAAAACTAGCCGGGCGAGGTGGCGGGCGCCTGTAGTCCCGGCTACTCGGAGGCTGAGGCAGGAGAATGGCTTAAACCAGGGAGGCGGAGCTTGCAGTGAGCTGAGATCCGGCCACTGCACTCCAGCCTGGAAGACAGAGCGAGACTCCGTCTCAAAAAAAAAAAAAAAAAAGCCATCATTCACTAATTCTTTGGATCCTCCCGCTTTGTCCTTGTACCCCATGTTACACAGCACTGTTTTAGTTTCCTTTTGTTTTAGAAATTCTTTCTCTTCTAATGTCTTTTAACAGGTTATAGTATGTTAAAGTCAAGTTCATGTAAAGTTCATGAAGATTAAGTTTCAAGATATCCCACGTGAAGAAATTCTTCACAAAGAATTGCACCTAATTTGAATTTATAATTTTATATTTATTTTATTCGTTTGTAATCTCATTATTACACAAGTTTCACACCCTACAAATCCTAGACTATCTTCTGGCTGAATTTCTCTTGGGTATTATAGTAAGCAATTAAATCATTGAGTTAAAGGGGGTATTAGTGCTCAATTTTATAAAATAGTGCCAAGTTGTTTTTCAAGGTGATTGTTTCCATTTTAACACCTATCAGTGAGATGAAATTGCACCCGAGATCCCATTGCTCCAGGTCTTTTTCAGCACTTGGTGTTTTCAGAGTTAATTTTAAAGTCTATTTCTGATAATTACTTGGATTTTCTATTTATATAGTCTGTTGTTTCTTTTTATTTTGAAGGATAAAATTTGGTCTCCTTTCATGCTTGTGTTTAAAAGTGATAGACATTGCACATGAAAAAATTGTAGATAACTTAAGACTCTACATAATCTTAAGTTTCCTCAAAAAGGATTCAATTTACCTGTTGTAGACCATTAGTTCAGTGTGAGTGTCTTTTCTCTTACATCTGTCATAACAGAACACCAAAGAATGGGTAGCTTACAAACAACATAAATTATTTTTTACAGTTCCTGGGGCTGAAAAGTCCAAAATCAAGGAACTGGCAGATTCAGTGGCTGGTGGGGGCCTGTTTCCTGATTCAAAGACAGCCTGGCCATCTTCTGACTGAGCTCTTATACAGCAGCAGAAGGGAGAGAACTCTCTGGAAAATCTTCTCATCTTCTGTTGTTTATTTAGGAAAAAACAGGTATCTTTAATGGAAAATCTACCCAGATGTTACATCCAACTCTCTGAGGGGTTTTTTGTTTGTTTTTCTCCTGGATATTGGTCTGCAATTCTTCATTGTCTTGTTACTTAACTTATGTTCTTCAAAAGGACATATGTGGACTTACTTGTTTTTGTCTACTCTTGAAGTTGTTCTAAGTTAGAGTGGTCTGAATTAGCTAGCCTATCAGTATAGAAAGATTAGCTCCATTTGGTATTTTTAAAGTAAATTTGTTTATTGACATATAACACGTGCATACACAAGTATACCAATCGTATATAGCCTGATTAATTTTCACAAAGTAAACATTCTTGTGTAACCAGATCAAAAAATATAATGTTTCCTGCACTTGAGAAATATCTCTCATCCTCCCTGTGTCTCTACCCACCAAGGTAACCACTGTCTTGATTTTTAATACCATAGATTATTTTCACCTGTTTTTGAAATTTTTAGCTCAGGGCAAAATATGATTAACAAAAAACCTGCCACTGTCAAGGTAATGCTCTTTATATCAAGAGAGACAGATACAAAGGCAGAAAGTCAGATTAGAAATGATCTGAGAATTATGGCTAGGAAAGTATTGTAGGATTGTTATTAGCACATGGAATGGACTGGAATCATAAATATAACAAATATTATAATTTTGAAAAAATTGACCTGCCAATCAAAACACAAGTCTGGACTAAAAAGTTCTATATCTGCCCCAGATTTAACCTTCATGCAATAGAAAGTGAATTGGGAAAGCTGCTCAGCTCCCAATTAGCTCATTTCCCCCAGTGTTTATTTCAGATGGGTTCAAGGAGGATAATGGAAAAGAAATGATATTCCTGCAGTAGAAGCAGCAACCATTAAGAACATGGACAAGTGAGAACAATTAGGTTGCATTTAAGGAACAATCTCTATTCCCAGAGTAACAAGTCCTCACATTACCTAGTTCAATGGGATTTGAAAAATACTATCTACCAGTGACTATTTTGTGACACTCATTCTTCCTCTTCCCACATTGTAATGTTTCCTGTGGATCTAGTCCTTATACTGTCACTTTATAGTGTTGACTACCCAATGGGCAGACAACTTCTCTCTGCGGTTTATTAGTTTCTAGACCTAGAGATGCCACTTCCAAATTTGGTGCAGAAAATAATGCATATCACCCAGACATCCTTGCCTTTGAGCTCAGAATGCCAACTGGGTTGACTTGGGGTTGACGAGAATCCCTTGGAGAGGACAGAGTGTATTATGAGCGTAGAATGGAGCAAAGGGATATTTAATGACAAGAAGAATGGACTTCTACAGAAACAGTTGTTCTCACCAAAAATGCCCTCTGATGTCCCTGTTACTTTAGCCCTTTTGGAGTAAGACAGGACCATACACTTAGGGTTGGCCAAAAGCATGTAGGTAGGAGTGACATATGTTGCTTCTAAGCTACACTATAGAAGAGCTTGATGTCTTTGCCCTTGCTGAGATGACCCAGATAGCTCTGTTTCCTGTAGTGTAGTTACAAAATGATGGAGAAGAAAATTACTTTATTCACAAAGTTTCCACATCCTGAGAAACTGGCCAATGTAGCATGATATAAAGTAGAGGAAGGGATAAAATACACTCATCCATCCTCAGATAGACAGAACTCCCCTTTCAAGGGTCTGAAATAGAGAAACATCTCATTAAATCACAAGTCTCCTGAGATTATTTGGTTTTTCTTCTTATGCTGTATAATATAGTACTTAAATATTTTCTCTTCAAATGGTCATTGTTTTTTCTAGTTCTAATTATCTGAAAGTTAGAAACATTCAAAAGGATCATAATTAGAATTGTTTTCCCTTTAAACATCTATTTATCTTCTTACTCATTTTCTTATCTATTATCATTACCACACTAGAATGTAAGCCCCATAGTACTCACACTGAGAGATAACACAGCATGATAAAGGGAGTAAACTCTATGTCCACTCTGATTTGAATCCGGGCTTCATAGCTTCTGCAGACATAGGGGACAATATGAAACTATCTGCTGCCTTAGTTTTATCATCTGTAAAATATGTCTGATATTAATACCTACCTCATAGAGCTATTCTGAGGACAAAATAAGTTAACACAGTTAAATTATTTATAGATCAATGCCAGGTACACTTTCAGTGTTTTATAAATGTAGCCGATTCCATTAGAGTTTGGATCTTATTTATTAATATATTGCTTGCTAAGATATTCCCATTTATTTGTAAATGACCTTGCATATGATACCAGAAAATGGCCCAGAGACAAAAATGAATGCATGTACTATAAGAATAAATATCTTTGTCCATAAACTTGAGAATGACTTAAAATATCTGGAGTCCTGAAAAACATAAATTTATTCATAGAGACTTTACAGTAACCACCTCAGTAGCCTTTAATAACATACTATAGATCAGCTATTTCAGGATAATTTTCTTGGTTCATCTTGGCAAGAATATTCCACCATTAAGACAGAAAAATCAATCCAATATACCACCTACTGCCTTATGATGTAAATAGTCAATATAAATATTTGTTTGGATAGCTATGAATGAGGCATCAAAACAATTCATCATTTTCTTGAGTAATAACAGATAATGATTTCTGCTACCTATTATGGAATTATGGAACTGAAATGTTATTGTGTTGTTTGGATAAGAGCTAAGTACAGAATGTTCACAAGACCACTATGTGTACTGCCCTCTTTCTCTGACCAAACAAAATATTGAAAGCAATCACACATCACACACGCGCACACACACACACACACACACACACACACATTCAGAGAGAGAGAGAGAGAGATTGAGAGGAAAGAGAGGCAGATCAGTGTTATTGATCAATAGGCTATATGTAATATAACTAGAAAATTGTTTTATGCTGAGATAAAGCAAATGAGGAAATCTGCAGTATCCCGTATTGAAATATGAATTGTATGGAACAATTATACCCTGTTTTGCCTATTCTATTTGAAAAAATTATACCCTGTTTTGCCAAACTAGCTACACTACTTCGTTTCACTCTCAACTCAAAATGATGATAAAAGAAAGGAAGACAGAGAAGGTCAAAAAAGCTGAATTCTGCTGCTCATTTTAAACTGTTGAGATCTAGCTTGAGGGAAGAGAGAAAGATGAGAAATTGAGAGTTAAAATCAGATGCTAAGAGAAGCTGCAAGTTTTCCCTGGCTTCAATTTATCTGGGTTATGCAAACCTCCATTAGTGCAGACAAGAGTTTCTAAATTAAGGATTCTGTTTATTTGGTGTAGCATTTAAAATTTCTTAGGCTTTAAATTCTTAGATATAAATGTACTGATCATGGAGGGGAGAGAATGTGGTCTGTTCTGCGGTAACAATTTGGGAGTTAGCTGGAAGACAAATTCTGAATGAAAGAATCATTTCCTTAATACTGTTAATGGCTTCAAGGAAAGGTGTGATTACAAGAACGAGGGTGAATGTAAATATTGTATAAAGCTTCTTGGCTGGAAATAAGAACAGCCTGCAGAAAACATCAGATTCTAATGGACACTTACCCTTATTGGAGAATGACATTAATGTTAATTCAAAAAAAAAAAAAAATCCCTAAACACTAGTGTGAATTATAATTACAGATTTTGAGGCATCTGCTCCAGGAATATCTATAAGCTTTAGCAGACTGCTATTAAACAAACAAATAAAACTAGGTTTCTGTCTGTCTTGCCTGTATTTATTAAGCTTGTATAAGAATTACATCAAATTTGACTTCAGGCAAGACCTTCTCACAAAAACGATTTTCTTCTCTAGTTTCTAAAAACAAACAAACAAAACAAACAAAAATGAACATTTTCAAAAACATTGAAATTGAATTGTTAGTTCAACAAGATGACCCCTTGTTAGACAAAACTGGAGGAATTAGAAGAAAGTTTCCATCCAAGAGGTACATCAATGTGCCTTTAATGTCCTAAACACTCCCCTTTACGACAGACATGATTACTCCAAGTAACCAGAAACCAATAATCAGCTGATGTATTTCCTTGTCCCATCATATACTCAGCATCTATTATACTACATTTTAAAAGAAAAGGATAATTCAAACAAAAGTAACCAAATGTCAGGTTTTATTTTTTTAAAAAATTCTAACCCAGGAGCAGTTCAGGTAAGACTCAATCATAAATACTCTGTGTGCAGTTGAAGTCTGATAACTAATGTTTAAATGATGAATATCTCCCCTCATTCCAAGGAAAAGCAATCTGAGTCATGGAAAAAAATTATCAAAACAAAATGTATAAGACCAAAAGTGCTACTATAAACACTTTAGTTAAGTAGAAATCAGTTGAATGGATTATGTCTATTTCATTAACATACTGCTTAAGTTTTGCTGTACTCAATCCTATTATATTTGTTGATGGATAAAATTTCATCTTGAATTTCAGAAATAATTACCTTTTGGTTTCTAATTCTGCTTTGATTCATTCATTCATTTATTCCTACATTCAACAGATAATCATCATTCAAATGAAGCAAGCATTCTTCAGGGAACTAATCTAGTCCACATTCTACTTTAATTATTATTATTACAAAAGTTTTGTGCATTCAAGTATACTGAATAGTATAATGAAAAAACAAATACCCATAAATAAATTTCAACAGCAGTTAAAGTCTCTTGCCATATTTTGTGTACTAAAAACTATTTTGCAGAAACATTCTAAAGAAAATTACAAAGTATGTATTTTTAACCCTAAATATTTTAGTATATATTGCCTAGAAAATAAGGACATTTTCACCCAACCACAATACTATTGTTACACACGACAAAATTAATAATAATTTCTTAAAATTAGAGAATGCAAAAATCTTTATTCAAATTCCTCTATTAGTAATCAAAATGTTTTGGCAGTTTGTTTTTCAAACCAGAACTAAATCAAAGAATACATGTAATATCCACATGTAATGTTTCTTAAAGAGTTTTTAACAATTTTTGAATTGCACACAAAAGGTAAGTATAGAGCCAATGAATTACTACTAATTGAACTCAATTTTTTAATGTGACTCTCACTAAGAAATAGGCTAACACCTTAGGAGTGTGGCATCCCTGTCTGTCCCCTCTCAACTAATATCCCACCTTCCTCTCTAAATGTAACTACTGTCCTGTCTTCTGACAACATATTGAAAGTTTCATTCCTCTTCTTCAAAGGAATATTGGCTTTCCTTGATTATTTGAATAACTACTATATGCATTTTGAAAACAGCTCATTGTCTTTCAAATCATTCACACACAAAAATATGCATACACGTGGAAATTTCTATCGGCATTGTATATGTAGATCAACCTGAAATAAATTGATACTTTAAAAATTTTTGAAATACTCCCAAGCCAATGAACATACCATATCCTTCCATTTACTGAGGTCTTCAAAAAACCCAAACTTTTTAAAATAATGCTTTATAGTTTTTAACGTAGAGGTCTTGTTTTTCTTTTCTTTTTCACATTTATCACAAGATAATTGACTATTTTTATGTTAATGAAGATGTTAACATTGTTTCATTTTTCTCATTGTGTTTTGCTGGTTTATAAAAATATGCAATTATTTTTTGTATAATTACCTCAAATTTTGAAGCTCTGCTAATTAATTTACTGATCCAAATAGTGTATTTACAGGTTATTTCAAATTTTTCACCACACACAAACAACTTGCTATTAAATGACTGTTTTGTATCTCCCTTTCCAATTCTTAGAACTTTTCTTTCTTTCCTTTTTTTTTTTTTTTTTTTTGTGCTGGCTACAACCCCTAGTACAATATTGAAGGAATGCAGTGATTGAAGAAACAGAGAGAGTATCTCAGAAGAAGTGACATTTAAGGAAATAATTATCACAGAAAGGAGTGAGCCATAGAAAAGTGGGGGAAGAACTTCCTATTAAATGGACTGGCTCTAATGCTAAGGAATACACAAGTTTAGACTCTTCTAATGTTATAAAAAGGCAGTGTAGGTGGAAGCACAGCAAGAATGGAGAGAGATTAGATAAAAGGTCAAGGCACAGAGATCATATTTGCTCTTCACACCTTAACTCCACGGTAAAGACGTTATAATTTTTTTCTAAGTATCATGAGAATTCAAGGCATATTTTTAGTAATCTATATTTTAAAAAGACATCTCTCACTGCTCTCCTGAGAATAAAATATAGCCGTATAGGAGAGTAAAGGCCTCAATAATGAAACTGACTGATTTAACAAATGAATAAATGCATGAATGAAAGCAAGGAGTTAGGAGACAGTGTGACCTAACTTCCTTTTTAAGGATGTGATATTTTATCACTGATGCAAAAATCAAGTAAAAAATAGAGAGGAATTCTCAGATATAATTGGCGAAAGTGCTTATCAATCTTTATTTATTCAAGAAACTCAGGAAGCCAGGTTTTGGTGTCAAAATTAAAATTTTAATTGGAATTTGTATACAAGTGGAAAAAGAAGGTAATCTAGCCAAGAACATTAGTGAGTGATAAAGAGATTAACACACAAGTTTTTGCCTTGATCATCTATGTTCAGCTTTTGTTTGTTTGTTTGTCTGTTTTTCAAGCTGCCCAGTTTATTTGGTCTGGTTTCAAGTTCTCAGTGAACAAACTTCACGTAAGGTAAAAGCAAGGTTGAATCTACAAATAGAGAGTAAATTTCTCACTTCTTAGAATCCTAGCATGCACAATTAATCTCTGGGTATGTTTAAAGGTTGTGATAAACAGAAAATATTGTGGGTTCAAGGAGAGAATTACTCTTACTTAAATAGAAAGCAACAATGGTTACACATGTTAATGCCTAGTTCTGCCAACTAGTACTATCAATATATGAAAGGCAAAAGAATTTAAAAATATTTTGTCAAAATGACTAGAACCGGAAAGGAGATGAGAACAAAGAGTTAAGGGCCCAGATTAAGCATCACAGCTTGAATCTGACTCATTCGGCTATGGTCTTTCCAGAATCAGGCCTCTTTCTGTTATTTTGTTCATTTTTTGGACATCTTTCCCATCCTACTTCTACCTTCTTTTTTTCCTTTAGTTTCTCCTTTTTTAAAATCAATAATTCAATCCAAGTGCAAAAATACCATGAATGTCAGGTCCTTATACTGAGTACAATGGGCACCCATCTTTGGAGTATTCACTCTGGAACTTTTTCTGTACTAAAAGGCCTTAAGTTGGGAACATTTATTTTATATCTGCAGGGCATTTCAGTCAACAAAAAAGTATGTCTTTTATTTCTACCCAGCAATGTGGTAATACACAATGGAAAGAACGACAAAGGCCACTATGACCAAGATTCACTCATATTTTATTTCATATTTGGATAACGTAAGTGACTGAAAGCTTATCTTTATAACATTATATAAAAGATTCAAAACTTTTCCTCAACTATTCTTTCCTTAATGCTTATCACTGTCCAGGAAATAGTCAATAGAAATTAGTCCACAGAAAATATATATAATGCAAACATGTACAATTATAATTCTAATGTCTAAAACTGCAGAATAAACCTATGCCTATCCTAAAACTTCAGTTACAAATTTATGTAACATACAAAAATCTATGCCAAGTTTTATTCTCTACTGAGAATAATTTTTTCCAGTAGAAAAAAATAATTTTTATGTAACAGAATTTTCACACCAGTGAAATATTGACTAATTACTTATAACAATTTTCTGTAGCTATAAGTCTACAAGGTATAACTCAAAATGATAAATAAAATGGTTATCATTTTGAGTTTTTTTTAAAGTTATTGATACTGTCTGTAATTTTGTGATAGTGTAACGTAATTGGTTATTTAATAGAGTAGGATGAGGATAGGAAGTCAGAACAGCCATGAGAGTCAGTCAATTTTTAGAAGTACATTAATCAAGACATATCTAAGCTATGACTAAGGAAGCCAAGAAATGTTTAATATAATCATTTTGAGTTTACCTTTATATCAACCTGAAGTCAAGAAACGTGATCACGAAAAATATGGAATCCAACATACGCAGCTTTTTACCTTGATAATCATTGTCTCCATTTCTCCACAGATGACCCCTAAAATTAGGTTGCCCTTCCTTCTCAAAACGAATAGTATGCTATCTGTATATGTTACTGATAGATAGAAGCAAACCCTTCCTAGTCCCTGCCTGCTACCCAATATGTCATGATCCATAGAGACCCTCTTCCACATCCTGTCCCTGTTGTATATATGATAAAAATTACCCATCTGGAAAGTACTTAACTTCATTACTTCTCTGAAAATTCTACCCTGTGTTTAGAATCCTAATGACTTTTAGTGGTTTATTTTTTAAAATTTTTTCTCACTTATATTTCTATAAAACTATAATGATCTAACAATTTTAAAGACAGAGAGCACAGGAATAATATGATTATATATTCCCCAATATAGCTAATAGAATACATTTTGGAGAGGCTGAATGATTTTTTCAAGGTTATGTAGACTACAAAGCCATGATTATAATAAGTGAAACTCTTTCACAAAAGCTAGCCATGAAATGCATTTTCTCAATCAAGTGTTTTTTATTTTTTCACAGAGTAATAATGGCAATAGGTTAAAAAAGGAATAAATCAATTGCAACTCAACCCTATTTATATCCATTAAATATAAATAGTACCTAGCCACTTTTTAGCAGAGTACAATGCATTGTTATTGCTGGATTTTGAGATAAAAAAAATCCTAGCCATAGAATTCTGACCTACAACCTATGATACAACCATCCCCAGAAGCCACACCACAATCTCTGTAGCAATTGGCCCAGAATGGTCAGGCCTAGGTCAATAGCTGCCAGCTTTCCTACTGTTTTGTTCCACCCCCAATTCAGGAGGAACAAGACGAAGCCCAAAATGCTCCTCAAAACAATTGCATAGGATGTCCTGCTTCTAGGTAGCCTACCTGCAGCTTCCCCATGCCAACAAACTCCAACAGTGCATACCTAAAGCCTTTATTTGTTATCACTATACACCTTTTGTTTTTTATCACTATAATGGCTTCTATCCACAGCCTGTCTTTGAGTCTCTGCCAAATTTAATTCATGGTGGCTGACTCCTTTGATATAGCAAGCTCTGAATAACTGCCTTTGTTTTCATTTGGGTGGTCTTCCTTTATTTCCAAAAGGTAAAATCTTTAAGAAATCATGGATCTTGAGAGTTTATGATAAAATTTGAAAGAATAACTTTACTAAGCAAAACTTGTCCTACTTCCAAGGCTTGATATAATAAAAAAAACTTCAAAGGTAAAGTTTCTTTGCTGTAATTTGAGTGAAGCACCTAGCTAAGTGTCCCTGTTATATCTGTATACATTCAGTCTATAAGAATATACCTCAGGACCAATTTGCCTTAGTAGACTAAGGTCAGACCAATAAAAAGATGGAAAAAGCTCTTGAGAATCAAATAGGCTTTTTAAAAGTACCCAAATTACAGCTAATACAACTGGAATTGAAATGTACTAAGAATGCCTTTAAGCATGGAACAGAGGGCAATAGGAAAAAGACCCCAGCTATTGAAGAAATAAAGATATCCATCACTAATGTGGCAGAAGTTGGTGAAATATTCAACTCCCGGAGCAATACAAAGCAAAGAAGAAATCATTTTTAGATAAGAGGACAAAACTAATGGATATTCTCAGCAAGCCTAAAAGCCGTGTTACCACAATAGTGCAAAGATAATGGTTTCTACCTCTACAATTCCTTTCAGTGATTGTTTTGCCAATATACAGTGTAAAGGAAACAAAGACTAATAATTGCTTGTCAGTATTGACGAAGCATGACTGGCATCACCAAGGGGAAGAGCTGGGGGAGGTGGGTGCCACTTCACAGCTATCACAGATACTAACGGGCTGTGCTGTGCTCAAACCAAAAGAAGGAGGAAGGAAGGAACATTTGAAGGTCAAGTTAAATGAGCTGTTTACATCTTTCTAGTTAACAAAACACGTTCCAAAGGCCAAGGATTTGAGTCATTGAGGACATTTTAAAAGGTGTAAAATGATGCAAGAAATAACATTAAGAGTTAGAACTCTGTGTGCCAGGTCCCATTATAGGAGGCTGAGAGAAAGTTTGACTGTAGAATCTTATGAAGCAAAATTGTCAGCTATCAAGTATTTTTACTATATGGGAAAAAGTCCTATAGTACACTGACGTCCAATTCCTCAATGATATGTAACACAAAACGCTCAGACAGATTTGAGTAACTAAAAGGATTTTCTCACTTTCTACAATAAAATGAAAATGTATTACATAAAAATTGACGTTTCACTTTCAAATAAAGTAGCCTCAAAAAAGCAATACCAAAGAACCCACTGCCTTTAAACACATATTGAGTTCTAGCTATATCTGTCTAGAGATATAAAGAAAGCCTGGAACTGGAGGAGCTTCCAGTGTAGGGAAAGTAAAATTAGACAATCATGGGAGTTAAATGTGTCGTTATAGGCATTTAGTGCATCTGTAGTCAGTAACAGGAATAGCATTTTGCCCAGCAAGATCTCACAACACAAATGAAGAGCTGGAACAAAATGGATAGGAATAGACTACATACAAAAATAGTAGCTTGATATCCACATGTTTAAAAGACTCCCCTAAGAATTTAAAAACAAGTTTTTACATCTTTTTCTGGTAAATAGTATGAGAATTTAAGTAGTACTTGAGTTGAAAAGCTTTGTATATTTTCCACTATGGTTTAACTAAGCATGCTCGTGTTGATAATACCCAAATATCTCGAACGTGAAAAAAATTAATAACATTTTATTATGTTATGGCCAGACTTGAAACATGTTAGGTTCATCATTATCCACCAGTATTTCAACAGTAAAGCTCATTTGACTGGTATTTTTCTCCTGGATCAACCTAATTGCAATTCACTCAAGGAGGGTATGGCAATGAAAATGTTAGCAAACCTCACTCTTAGTAAGCAAATTCGATGCTATGTAAACTCATCACTTTATTTTTGTGCTCAGGCACCACTCTTGTTCAACAACCATTCAGATTCAAGGAAGGTGGGAGTCAGCAACTGTAGATTTTTCTGCTTGTCGAAAAAAATCATCAACAAAGCATAAATAAGATTGTATATTTCTGAAAACGTTCCTCTATGCTGACTGTAGATTTCTCACCGCTAATGTACAAAATATAAACATTCATTTTATTTGGTGGCTTCTTAAAGCAATCTCAAAACGATAGTCCAAAAAATGACATAATTCACTTCATACCTAAACTTCACATGAGCCACATGGTTACAACACAGATAAAACTCAGATTTAACCTTTTCATGGACAAGCCAGCATTTTTATTAAACAGGCAAACAAACACATAGATTTTCCAATGTCTTCCTCCTCTTTTGCTTAAATTACCTTCCCATTTTTCTTCTTCTTTTTATAATCAATTTTATTTAAAGACTTATCTGTATTTGGTATATTATCTCAAATCACTTTAATTCTAAAAGGTCAATATCAATGTTCTATTTTCCACCATTCAACTAGAAATGGCCTTCCTAGCTATTAAATGAGTGACTTGGGTTTTGTTTGTTTGTTTGTTTGTCTTGTTTTTGTTTGTTTGTTTGTTTTTTCAGTACCCTCTTCTGTAACTTCCTTCCCATCCAGGACCTCACTGAAGTCCTCAATATATCTCCCAAGGGATTTTGCAACTGCTTTCAAAATTGCACTAGTGTCAATTGCACTAGTGCCAAGTCCACCCTTAACACTGCTACCTGAGTATTTTCCTAAGACCAGCATCTGATCATGTTATTTTTTGCTCACAAACCTATTGAGTCCTTACTACCTACAGAATAAAGTCAAAATTTCTTAACTTCACAAACAACATTACCAAGCTACCATTTTAGTAACTTTCCTTCCTTCCTGACACAGACACTAAACTTCTGCCAATATAATTTTTCACTTTGTGAGTCACTGGGTAAATTGGAGATAGGAAATAGCATGGTATACCAGGCTGAAATACCTCTCATTTCTCTTTTCCATGGCTAGTCTATACTCACTTTTAGAGTGAGTTCAAATTTTAACTTTCAAGAGGCCTGGATCCCCTAGACTAATTTTTACCTTTCTCTGAAATTGTTTATACAGCTACTATTGCATCTATATCCTGAAGCATTAATTTATAAATGTACATTCCTACTTATATTACAGATTGCAGCCTTCTTAACTGAGAGGCTCATTAGCTTTTGCACTCTGTGGGACCTTGCTTAGGGCATCTAACACCTAAGGACTGTCAACACATCTTCATTGAATTATTGCACTGAATGAGAATTTGACTAAATGAATATGCTATGACTACACACTGTGCACTAATCTTTACACTGTTTTGAAATGATGACAGAAAAGACTGGGAAGTTAATGTAGGTGGAGTAATATCAATATATCTACATTTTAGAGTAAACAATTGAACCTGACACTTGAATATTTATAAAGATACTCATAGAACACATAGGAACTCCTACAATAAAGGAAAAGTACATTAGTATTCTCCCATATCCCTTGAAGTGTTTCCTTGTGGGCAACTATCCTACATATTGTATTGTCAAGTTTCAGAATGGCAAATCCAAAAGCTTTTCTCATTTTCCCTATCAGAAAGCATGAACAGGAGGGAGTTCCCAATTCAAAAACTGGAGACATTCCTAACTTGCCGTTGCAACGTGACTATATTCTAGAATGTACACTAACTCAAAACTCAGTGATTTTAGGAGATTTTTGGCTGAAAGTAAAGCTTCTACGCACAGGTTTTGACTTGTTTTTAGTTCATAGGTGATTGTTCTCATATCAGATGAGGTTTTATGTTAAGTTATTGTCTTCCACAATTCATTTATTACTGTATCAATTAAGTTATAATTTATGAAGTCAGTAAAAATTTAAAGTAGAAGAAATATCAGTAAATTTTACCATAGGTAGTTTTAAACAATTATTTAACAATGATTACCAGAAATTTACTAAGGAATAGTAATTCTTTTTAAGAACAAGAAAAAAAAAACCCACAAAGAACTATAGTAACTTTTGAAATATATTAGTTCACATTTTTTCAGATGTGCATGAAGAAATGGAATATGTAGAAAATACAGATGTCACATAAAAGGAAGACTAAGGGAAAGATGGTGATCACGACTTATTTATTACAGAGAAAAAGGGAGAATAAACAATGAAAATACACGAATATCTGAGAATTTAAAGTCAAACTGAAAGGTTTTCCCTAGGATCCTAGTAGCTCCCACCGGGAGGAGTATTTGTGTTCTTTTCTATATCCGGTAAAGGTTGTTTGCTAAGTCTCACAAAAACTTGGCTTCAATTTTACTTGCTGAAAGTTAAAATTTGTCATGTCTACTTTCATTTCCTTTATTTTTCCTCCTATTCCCCACTCCTGTTTTTCCTATTTCAACACCTTGATTTTAAAGATAACAAGATTACAATTTTGTAAGTCCTTAGAAGTTTTTTTAAAAAATATTCATTTAGTGTCCTACTCAAATGTGTTTTTGGTGATAAGTTAATCTAACAATAAGCATCACCAAAGAAAGAAGTCATTATTTGGAACATAAATCTAAGGATCCAAAATTACCTTTTCTTCATAATACTGCAATATAGATTTGTAATTCCTCATTAACACCACCCCACTGTCATCTTGTAGTGGCTGCATAAACAGCCAGATGATTACAGATAAGAATTATTGTTTACTCTCAGTGTGGTCGGCACTGTGCAGGTGAAACTTGCTGATCACAAAACTCCTCTATAATAAAGCAAGTGGAGAGTCATAAGCATGTTCAATAACCTCAGAACTAACCTCCACCAGTTGAGGTAAACAGGCTAACAAAAAACTCGAGATATTTCCTCAGAAGAATAAAAATTTCTACCTACTCCCTAAATCTTTCAAATAAATGTGGCTTTCCAAAGTTGGAGAAGGGAAAGAACAGATGGGATTGTGAAAATGAAGCGTGCAATACAGAATGAAACCATAGGGCTGGCCATGAAGAAGAGTCTTGAAGACTTCTGCACAAGATAGTATTAAGAAACCTATTAACCTTCACTGAGAAGCCTAAAAAATACTTGAATAAACAGATAAATATAGGAATTATCAACACTGTAAATATTATTTACTCTCAAATTAGTACACTGATATAATACAATTCTGATTATAATCTTAGTGTAGAAAATGTACAAAATTAATATTTCAATTTTAAAAATTACATTACAAAACTAAATGTACAGTTTGGGCCAGTTTGGGTCCTTTGGAAGACATATCTATGATAGCATATATAGGAACAAATATAGAAAAATGTTAATGATGATTGTCTCTTAATGGGAAGATCATTGTTAATTTAATTGTAATTGATATCATTTAGTATATTTAAATGAAGTCGTTACATAATAGAGCTCTTGAAGTTTATTGTTGTTTTGAAGTTTGAATGAAATGGAGAGGGAAGTGGCTGTAATCTATGAAAATTATGTAAATATGGAAATTTAAAATTATACATTAAACATTAACCATCTGGCTTTTCAATATTATTGGTTTTAATTGACTTAATAACTCTACATGGTATATCTCTTTCCTCTTCTACTTTTTAGCAATTTCTAGAGTGCTTGGAAAGGGTTCTGTAAGTTAAAAAATATCTCATCAATTTTCTCAGCAAGTAGATTTACCTTCTGCTTTACCAACATAGAAGCCCTCAGACAGGACCCATTCCAAATCACATGATGTATCCTGTGAGCCCATGTTCATGGGCACCCATGTATTCTTCCATTCTCTCTCCTTTTGTATTACAGGGTATGTACTTCCCTCACATAGCTATCCTCCTTTTTAATAGATGCACGTCTCTCTTGCCTTCTTAACAAGCTTAAGTGATTGAATATTGTTCTCTCACCTCTTTCTCAAATGGACATTTCTCTTTAGCTTTAAAACTACTCAAATATTCCTCATTCCTTTATCCTCACTTTCCCTACTCTTTCCTTCCATTAATGGTTAAATTCTGGAAAACTCTTTTTTGAGAGTATTCGTTTCCTTAAGTTTCATTGTTCATTGCACTCAACCCTGGCTCTCTTCTCCTACCCTTTCAGCCTTTTGGTAAGACCACAAATGGTCTACAGGTCCCTGAAACCAGTGAGCCCTTTACTCTACTCAAAATGAAACTCTATTGTTGACACACACTTTCCTGAACTTCTATGACTGTCACATTTGGCTACCTTTGATAGGAAGAGGAGACAGACAAATTCTTAGGCAGATAGGGATGAATCCCTAGTGAAACCCAACCTTCAAGCCAAGGACAGTTTAAACCTGAAAACCGAGCTCCCAGTCCCAGATAGAGTCCATGATCAGGGTGAGAACTTCTATCCCCGTCTTACCCACTCTCTCTCGGTTAATTGTGAATTATGCCTTTTAAACAATTGAATGGTGCTTTTTCCAAGACTGCCCATGGACCAAACAGCACACATCTCCCCAGTCTAAGCCCATAAAAACCCTGGACTTAGCCTCACAGATGGCAACTTGCTTTCAGGTCCTATATCATGGCTGAGAGCTTTTTTTCTGTTGCTCAATAAAATTCTACCCTTCCTTACTCACCCTCTGATGTCCGTGTACCTTATTCCTGTTGGTCACAGGACCAGAACCCAGAACTCGCCAAACTGCAGGAGTGAAAGAGCTGTTACACTCCTGCTCACGGAGCTGCAGGCAGCAGGATTGAAAACAGTGGTAACACTCCCAAACAACAGGAGAGAAGTAGCCACTACAGGAAGGGAGGTACTCCCTCCAGCTCACTCAACTATGGGAGCAAAAACACCACACATTTCTGGGGGCTCATCCAGAATCTTTGGAAGAGTGAGTAAGAGCAGACCTGTGACTCTTTACTTTCATTCCAAGGCTTCTCATCCTCAGATTTTTTTCTGAAAACAAATAAAACACCAGGCCTCTGTCCGCCAGTTAAGAGAGGATAGTGTAGCTGCTGAACTAAAAGACTCAGAGGACAGGCTTGCTGAGGAGGACTTTGTCAACCCCCCTTCACCCTAGGGTGTTGGGAATGTTGGCCTTGCTCAAATCCAGTTTCCCTTCACAGACATCTAGCCATCATATGGGATCAGAATAAGGTCCTGAGGCAAATGAAGGTATCTGGCCAAAGACACACCTTGATGTTACCCGAAAGCACCTAAACTGCCTCCAATCCCTGACAGAAGATTCAGTTGTCTGACCAAGACTTCCAGAGAGATAACATTACTGGGTAGAATGAGCACTTGGCTTAGTCATCAGGAGTGTAATCCAGGATGATGTTGCTTCTATCTATTCTTTGAAACAAGGGGATGTAACAATTAAGAGAGTTTTCTTTCCGCTGTTGAAGAAACCCACTAGTACAGGGCAAGAGGCTACTTGTACAAGCCACCTTTCCTCCTCTGCTTTTAAGTTGTTTTTTTCCACTATGTCAGTAGTCAACATAATCCTTTGAATACTAGGAGCTTTTCTGTGCAAGGGACTATTTTTTTTTTTCCTTTTGGGAAGGATCTTATTAGGCCAGGTCCCCAATTCTCAGGACTCCCCTTTTTCCCTTTGTTTGAGAAGGATCTCATTCCACAGATTTACCTTAATATTACTCCAATGTATTTTCCAAGCTTTGGTTTGGAGCCCTGAGAAGAAAACTAGATCTGAGGGAACCAGAGGCAGTTGACAGCAGAAGGCTAGGGCACAGAGTAGGTAAGCATGTCTATCCCTGCTAACTGGGCCTTCCTGCTTCAGGGATGGATGACTCACTCATATCCATGGCATAGATGAGGCCTAGAGAACTCAAAGATTACCAACAGCAGAGGGTTAGGGTGCAGTGTAGGTAAATGCAAATATCCCTACCTGTGGGCCCTCTCACCCCATGGCTGGAGGCCACCCTCACATCCATGGGTGGCTCCTATAGTAGCTGCCAGAGTAGCAGGGATAGTCATGCTTAGCCATGCTGTGCCTTAGCCTTCTGCTGTCAACTACCTCTGATTTCGTCAGATCTAGTTTTCTTCTCAGGGCTCCAAACCAAAGCTTGGACAATACATTGGAGTAATGTTAAGGTAAAGCTTGGGGAAGGAAAGGATGGAAGAAAGAAACGGACACCTTTTTTTCTCTCCCTCACATACCCCAGGTTTTAGCAGGAAGAGAGAAAGGAACAAAGGGATGCCATTTTCCCTCTTTTCAGATAAGTAATAAACCATCTTCATCCTGCACTCCTCTTGGGTACATCCTGAATCACTGGGACTCCTTTGACCCTCAGGTTCTGGAGAGAAAACACCTTATGGGTCTAGAACCAGAAATACCATTTGACCCAGCAATCCCATTACTGGATATGTACCCAAAGGATTATAAATGATTCTACCATAAAGACACATGCACACATATAATGGTACCATTCACAATAGCAAAGACTTGGAACCAACCCAAATGTCTATCAATGATAGACTGCATTAAGAAAATGTGGCACATATACACCCAGGAATACTATGCAGCCATAAAAAAGGATGAGCTCATGTCCTTCACAGGGACATGGATGAAACTGGAAACTATCATTCTCAGCAAACTAACACAGGAACAGAAAACCAAACACTGCATGTTCTCACTCATAAGTGGGAGTTAAACAATGAGAACACATGGACACAGGCAGTGTGACATCACATACAGGGGCCTGTCAGGAGGTAGGGGGAGGAGGAGATGGATAGCATTAGGAGGAATACCTAAGGTAAATGATGGGTTGATGGGTGCAGCAAACCACCATGGCACGTGTATACCTATGTAACAAACATGCACATTCTGCACAGGTATCCCAGAACTTAAAGTATAAAAAAAAAAAAAAAAAAAAAAAAAAAAAAAACACCTTATGTTCCTTTGTACAAGAGCATGGCCGAGTTATAAGTTACAGAATGGAGAGACTTAGTTTCCAGAGGAAAGTATTAATTTTAACACTATTCTGCAGTTGGAACTTTTCTGTGTTTAAAGGGCAAATAATCTGAGGTCCCATATGTGCAGGATTTCTTTGCCTTGCAGGATAATTTGGACATTTGCTGACATTGTAGGATTGATCCAGCCCTCCTAAGCGTTCATCTCAGGACAGGTTGCAAAATACAATCCCAGGAGACTAGGGAAGCAAATCCCAGAGGTGCCGCCAGAGGGAGAATCAGCCTCTTCTGGTCCTGCTTTTCCTGGTCCATCCTATCTTCACTATCCAGGTTCTCTGTCAAGCTTATCCTGCTTTAGAAATCCTTGTTTAGGTGGGCTCCAGCCTCAGTCATGCCCCTACAAGAGATGGCTTATGAATTTGGCCCCAGTAAAGCTCAGGTTCCCTTTTCTCTATAGGACTTAAGAAAATTTAAGGGGGATCTTGCCAAGTTTTCAGACAACCCTGACAGGTATATAGAGGTATTCCAGAATTTAACCCAAGTATTTGAAGACTCCTGGAAGGACATTATATTACTTTTGAATCAAACCCCGACTACCGCTGTGAGGCAGGCACCCCTGCAAGTGGCAGTAAGTTTGGGGATGAGCTTTGTATCTCATATAGTGCCAAGGAAAGGGAAGAGCCTTATCCAATTGGAAAAACAGTAGTACCATTGGAGGATCCTAACTGGGACCCCAATGATGACATGGAGAATTGAGGAGGAAATACTTTCAGACGTGCATATTGGAGGGCTTATGAAGGACTAAAACTAAGCCTCTCAGTTACTCCAAACTCTTCATGATAAACTAGAGATCAGACGAGAATCCCACTGCCTTCCTGGAAAGGCTAAGAGAGGCCTTGGTAAAGCACACTTCTCTATCTCCTGATTCAGTCAAGGGACAACTAATCCCTAAAGGATAAGTTTATTACTCAGGTGGGCCTTGACATCAGGAGGAAGCTGCAGAAATAGGCAATGAGACCAGAGAGTACTTTAGAGAACATCCTGAAAATGGCCACCTTGACTTTTTACAATAGGGATCAGAAGGAGGCTCGAGAGAGAAAGAAAACATAAGAAAAAGGCAGAGGTTCTAATGGACGCCTTGCAGGCTTCCCAACCCCAGAATCCTCGAGATGCAATTGTTAACTGCTAAAATGTAGCAAACCAGGGCACTTTAAGAAGGACTGCCCAGGCAGCATGAGGAAGTAACCTCAACCCTGTCCAATATGCAGAGAGGACCACTGGAGGGTAGACTGTCCCTGGAGACAGAGGTCACTGGATTCAGAGCCAGTCTCCAAGATGGTCTAGCAGGACTGATGGGTCCCAGGGTTACTCTCCCCAGCTCCGATGGCTCAAACCACCATTATTATCCAGGAGCCCCAGGTGATTCTGGAGGAGGAAGGGAGGAACTCCTGGATACTGGAGCTGCCATTTCTGTTCTCTGCAATCCAGGCTTCCCTTCCTCCATTAGCAAGACTGTGAAGGGGTGTCTCAAGAAAGCCTTTAATCCAATATTTTCCCCAACCCTTTACCCCTTGGTTGTAGTTGGGGAGTCCTTTTGTTTACTCATACCTTTTAAATCATACTTGAAAGCCTAACTCTTCTGCTAGGAAGGTATATTTTAGCCCACATGGGAACCACCATCCTTATGGCTCCAGGACAGACTATTTGTCTCCTCCTGGTGGAGACTGATGTTAATCCAGAAGTTTGTACAACTCACAGGAAAACTGGCCGAGCCACAACTGCCATACGGGTCCAAATCCACCTTAAGGATCCCACCTCCTTCCCTAATCAGAGACAATATCCCCTAAAACCAGAAGGTAGGAAAGGGCTAGGAGTCATCATCGATAATTGAGGATGCAAGTTTTCCTCAAATCCTGCAATAACTCTTGTAACACTCCAATATTGGGGGTAAAGAAACCCGACAGGAAATAGAGACTGGTCAAAGACTTCCACCTCATTCATAAAGGTGTAGTTCCAATTCATCTGGTGATTTCCAATCCCTATACCATACTAATTCAAATACCTGAGGGATCTAAATGGTTCACAATCCTGGACCTGAAGGATGCCTTTTTCTGCATACTGCTATACCCTGACTTCAAATGTTTGTTTACATTTGAGAATCCTTCCAACCAGACCACTCAGTTAACCTGGAAGGTATTACCTCAGGAGTTCTGAGACAGCCCCCACCTGTTTGGGCAGGCATTGACAAAAGATCTGAGTTCTTTTATACCCAAGTTAAAGTTTTACAATATGTAAATGACATTCTTCTTTGTACCTCAACTGAATAAATTATTCAAGAGTGCAGTGAAGCTTAATTTTCTGGCTAACAGAGGATATAAGGTCTCTGTGTTGGTTAATATTGAATGTCAACTTGATTGGATTGAAAGATGCAAATTTTGTTTCTGGGTGTGTCTCTGAGGGTGTTGCCAAAGGAGATTAACATTTGTGCCTGGGAGAAGCAGACTCACTCTCAATCTGAGTGGTCACCATCTAATCAGCTGCCTTTGTGGCTAGAATAAAGGGGGGAGGAGAAGATGGATGGGCTGACTTGCTGAGTCTTCCATCTTTCATCTTTCTCCCATACTACACATTTCCTGCCCTATAACCTCAGACTCCAAGTTCTTCAGTTTTTTGACTCTTGTACTTACACCAGTAGTTTTCCAGGGGCTCTCAAGCCACAAACTGAAGGCTGTGCTGTCAGCTTTCCTGCTTTTGAAGTTTTGGGGCTTGGGCTGATCCACCACTGGCTTCCTTGTGCCTCAACTTGCAGAAGGCTTATCATGGGACTTCACCTTGTGATACTGTGAGTCAACTCTTCTTAATAAATTCCATTTCATATACACATATATCCTATTAGTTCTGTCACGCTACAGAACCCTTACTAATACAGATTTTGGTACCAGAGTGGTTCTAGAGGAAAATAATTTTAAGGATGGATTTCTTCAGTTGGTTTTGGGGTTTCTGGAGTTGGCTGCTTAATCTGATTAGACTCAAAAATGCTAAGGACTCTACTCCTAATAGTATGGAGAACACTGATAGTCCTTGGTGTGAACTGTTTACAGACTTATGCAAAATAAATGCATTTGATAATTCTGATTCACTGCTTGTGAGAGGCAAGGATTTTAGTGACTCTATGTCTAATACCTTTTACCATATGTGTTGAACCAAGGAATATAATGAAGTTGCCTGGTTGCTCCTAAGTTTGCTGGAAAAAGTGGTGAAATAAAAGAATGAGCTCAAAGATTCTAACTCCCAGTTCCAGAAGCACATACTGAGCCTCAAGTCTTCTAACATTACCTTGAGTGAGAGTCTTACCTCTTATGGACAACCAGCAGAAATTGCCAAAAATCAGACACAAGTTTTTATCATGTGAGTGGCTGACCTGCAATGAAAAGTGCATGCTCAGTCTTACCAGATTATCCACAATTAAAGTGAGGGCATTGATTGGAAAATAACGAACCCCTGCAACTTGGAATGGGGACATGTGGGAGGAACCTGATGAAGCTGGGGACACTAAGTTTGTAAACTCTGATGAGACTTTTGGCCGGAGGAAACAGCCTTCCCACCTCCAGTGGTGGCAACATCCCATCCCCCACTTATGAGGCCATCAGCCTTTTCACCTTCATCTGAGGAGATTAACCATGCCTTGGCTGAGGCAACAGTGATGGCCTTCCCTCAGGCAGTTGCCAGGAAAGACAATGTTGAGTCTCCTCAGAACCCACCCCCAACACCCCTGTTTGCTTCTAGACCTATAACTAGACTAAAGTCTCGGCAGGCCCCTAGAAGTGAGGTTCAGAGTGTGACTCACAAGTTGTGCTACATCGCCCCAAAATGCTTGCATTTTCTAATTTATATAAGCATAAATCTGGAGAGCAGGCATGGATATTAGGGTGTGGAATAATGGTGGAAGGAACATAACGTTGGATCAGGCTGAATTCATTCATTTTGGGGCCACTAAGCAGGGATTCTGCATTTAATGTTGCAGCTTGGGGAGTTAAAAAAGTTCTAATAATTTATTTGCTTGGTTAGCTGAAATATAGATCAAAAGATAGTCCACAGTAAGCAAGCTGGAAATGCTGTTTCTCCCTTGGTTTAATGTAGAGGAAGGGATCCAAAGGCTAAGGGAAATTAGGATGCTAGAGTGGATTAGTCACTTTAGACCTACCCATCTCAGCAGGGAGGATCCAGAAGACATATTATTCACCAATACCTTGCCAAATAAGTTTGTGAGGGGAGCACCTGCTTCTTAAAGAGCTCTTTGACTGGTCTTCTCTGTATTCCAGATCTTTCAGTAGGAACCACAGTCATTCAATTATAAAATTTAAATGCAATGGGAATAATTGGATCTCAAGTTGGCAGGAGACAAGAGGTGGCACTCAACCATCAAAGGCAAAGTGGGCATAGTTACCGTAATGGACAGCAGAGGCAAAGCAGCAACCAGAAGAGTCTGACTCATGTAGAGCTCTGGCATTGGCTAATTAATCATGGTATTTCTAGAAATTAAATTAATAGGAAGTCTACTGCATTCTTACTTAATTTGTGTAAGCAGAAAACTTCCAGGTCAAGTAAACAAAAGACTAATCTTAATTATAAAAATGGAGAAGCACAGCCCCACAACAAATTTTCAGACTTGTACCAGTTTACAAATCCAGAAGGCCTTGAATGAAGGGGAGGCCGGGTCCCATTGAGGAAGGACACCACTACACTACCTACAATTTATGCTGTTAATATTTCTCCCATCCTTCCCCAAGGAGGCCTCTGGCTTTTTACCAGGGTAACTGCATTGGGAGAAGGGGAAATAATCAGATCTTTTGGGGACTGCTGGACACTGGCTCTGAGCTGTCATTGATTCCAGGGGACCCAAAATGTCATTATGGTCCTCCAGTTAAAGTAGGGCTTATGGAGTTTGGGTGATTAATGCAGTTTTAGCTCAGGTCTGACTTACAGTGGATCCAGTGGGTCCCTAGACTCATCCTGTGGTCATTTCCCCAGTGCTAGAATGCATAATTAGCATAGGCGTACTTAGCAGCTGGCAGAATCCCCACATTAGCTCCCTGACTGGTAAGGTGAGGGCTTCTATGGTGGAAAGGCCAAATGAAAGCCATTAGAGCTGCTAGAGCTGCCTCTATCAAGAAAAATAGTAAATCACAAACAATATTGCATTCCTGGAGGGATTGCAGAGATTAGTCCCACCATCAAGGACTCCTGCGACATCCCCATTCAACTCTCCTATTTGGCTTGTGCAGAAGACAGATGGATCTTGGAGAATGACAGTGGATTATCATAAGCTTAACCAAATGGTGGCTCCAATTGCAGCTGCTGTACCAGATGTGGTTTCATTGCTTGAGCAAATTAACACATCTCGTGGTACCTGGTATGCAGCCATTGATTTGGCAAATGCCATTTTCTCCATTCCTGTCCATACGGTTCACCAGAAACAATTTGCCTTCAGCTAGCAAAGCCAGCAATATACCTTTACTGTCCTACATCAGGGGTATATCAACTCTCTGGCTTTGTGTCATAATCTTGTTCACAGACCTCTTGGTCACTTTTTTCTTCCACAAGATACAAACAGATCCATTACACTAATGACATTATGCTTATTGGACCCATTGAGCAAGAAGCAGCAAACACACTTACTGGTGAGACATTTGCCTGCCAAAGAATAGGAAATAAATCCAACTAAAATTACATCAGTAAAATTCTAGAGGTCCAGTGGTGTGGGACCTGTTAAAATATTTCTTCTAAGGTGAAGGATACGTTGCTGCATTTGGCCCCTCCTGCAACCGAAAAAGAGGCACAATGCCTAGTGGGGCTATTTGGATTTTGGAGGCAACACATTCCTCATTTGGGTGTGTCACTCTGGGCCATTTATAGAGTGACCCTAAAGACTGCCAGCTTTGAGTGGGGCGCAGAATACGAGAAAGCTCTGCAACAGGTCCAGGCTGCAGTGCAAGCTACTCTGCTCCAAGGCCATATGACCCAGAATATCCAATGTTGCTTGAGGTGTCAGTGAGAGATAAGGATGCTGACTGGAGCCTTTGGCAGGCCCCCATAGGTGAATCACAGCAGAGGCATCTAGGATTTTGGAGCAAGGCCTTGCCATTTTCTGCAGGTAACCCCTCTCTTTTTGAGAGACTCTTTTTTGAGAGACACTGGGCTTTGGTAGAAACTGAAAGTTTGATTATGGGTCACAAATCATCACATGACCTGAACTGCGTATCAGGAACTGGGTGCTTTTTGACCCATCTAGCCATAAAGTGGGGCATGCACAGCAATATCCCATCACAAAATGGAAGTACTATATACGTGATAGTGCTTGAGCAGGTCCTAAAGGCACAAATAAGTTACATGAGCAAGTGGCTCCAATGCCCATAGTCTCCACTCCTGCCACCCTGCCTTCTCCCCAACAGCCTGCACCAATAGCCTCATGCAGAGATCCCTATGATCAACTGACAGAGGAAGAGAATGCAAGGGCCTAGTTTACAGGTGGTTCTGCACTATATGCAGGCACTACCTGAAAGTGGACAGCTGCAGCACAACAGCCCCTTTCTAGGACATTTCTGAAAGACACTGGTGAAGGGAAAACTTTTCAGTAGGCAGAACTTTGAGCAGTGTACCTGGTTGTGCACTTTGCATGAAAGGAGAAATGGCCAGATGTGCGATTATATGATTCATGGGCTGTAGCCAATGGTTTGGTTGGGTGGTCAGGGACTTGAAAGAAGCAGGATTGGAAAATTGTTAACAAAGAAATTTGGGGAAGAGGTATGTGGATGGACCTGTATGAGTTGTCAAAATTGTGAAGATATTTGTATCTCATGTGAGTGCTGATGAAAAGGTGACCTCAGCAGAGGAAGATTTTAATAATCAAGTGGATAGGATGACTCGTTCTGTGGACATCTCTTAGCCTCTTTCCCCAGCATCTCCCAGTGGGCCCATGAACAAAGTGGCCATAATGGCAGGGATGGAGGTTATGCATGAGTTCAGCAACATGGACTTCCACTCACCAAGGCTGACCTGGCTACCAATGACAGTCCAATTTGCCAGCAGCAGAGACCAACTCTGAGCCCTCTACATGGCACCATTCCTCTGGGTGATCAGCCAGCTACTTGGTGATAGGTTGGTTATATTGTATCTCTTCCATCATGGAAAGGGCAGTGGTTTATCATCACCAGCATAGACCCTTACCCTAGATATGGGTTTGCCTATCCTGCACACTATGCTTCTGCCAACACTACCATCTGTGGACTCACAGGATGCCTTATCCACCATCATGGTATTCAACATAGCATTGCCTGTGACCAAGGCACTCACTTTACAGCTAAAGAAGTAAGGCAGTGGACTCATGCTCATTTAATTCACTGGTCTTACCATCTTCTCCATCATCCTGAAACAGCTGGATTGTTAGAATGGTAGAATGGCCTTTTGAAGTCACAATTATGATGCCACGTAGGTGACAATACTTGGCAGAGCTGGGGCAAATGTATGCTCTGAATTTCATTTACTATGTGGTACTCTTTCTCACATAGCCAGAATTGATTGGTCCAGGAATCAAGGGATAGAAGTGGAAGTGGCACTATACATCATCACCCCTAGTGACCCCCTAGAAAGATGCTTCCTGTTCCTGCACCATTACGTTCTTCTGGCTTAGAAGTCTTAGTTCCAGAAAGAGGAATGCTGCCACCAGGAGACATAACAATGATTCCATTAAACTGGTAGTTAAGATTGACACCGGGACACTTTGGAGTCCTCCTACTCTGAGTCAACAGGCTAAGAAGGGAATTACAGTGTTGGATGGGGTGATTGACCCAGACTAACAAGATGAAATCAGTCTACTACTCCACAATGGAGGTAAGAAAGAGTATGTATGGAATACAGGAGATCCCTTAGGGTGTCTCTTAGTATTACCATGCCCTGTGATTAAAGTCAATAGGAAACAACAACAACCCAATCCAGGAAGGACTACAAATGGCCCAAACCCTTCAGGAATGAAGGTTTGGATCACTCCACGGGGTAAAAAAACCACAACCTGATGAGGTGCTTGCTGAAGGCAAAGGGAATACAGAATAGAGAGTAGAAGAAGCTAGTCATCAATACCAGCTACAACCACATGACCAGTTGCAGAAATGATTGTAACTGTCATGACTATTTCCTCCTTCTTTTGTTAAGAACATGTTTGTGTATGTATACACTTGTACTAAGAAAATATCTTCCTTTTATTTCCTTTCTTTTTCCTTTATCATATGACAAAAGATTTATTGACTTCATATCAGCATTTAAGCATTGTTAACTTTATGTAATAGTATTTATGGTAAGGATTAGTGTGCTTCTGGTTGTACGAAGGATAGTTGTATTGTGTCAGGCATAAATATGACCTTATTATTAACTTTATTTGAAGATTGTGTATGATTTCAGGAGATATGTATGGGTTCGAGTTGACAAGGGGTGGACTTGTAATGGTTAATATTGAGTGTCAACTTGATTGGACTGGAGAATGCAAAGTATTGTTCCTGGATGTGTCTGTTAGCATGTTGCCAAAGGAGATTAACATTTGAATCAGTGGACTGGGAAGAGGCAGACTCACCCTCAATCCAGGTGGGCACCATCTAGTCAGCTGCCTGTGTGGCTAGAATAAAGTAGGCAGGAGAAGATGGATGAGCAGACTTGCTGAGTCTTCCAGCCTTCATCTTCCTCCCGTGCCAGATGCTTCCTGCCCCATAACCTCAGACTCCAAGTTCTTCAGCTTTTGGACTCTTGGACTTAACCAGTGGTTTACCAAGGGCTCTCGGGCCCTTGGCCACAGACTGAAATCTGCACTGTTGGCTTCCCTACTTTTAAGGTTTTAGGACTCGAACTGATCCACCACTGGCTTCCTTGCTCCTCAGCTTGAACATGGCCTATCGTAGGACTTCACCATGTGATCAGGTGAGTCAATTCTCTTTAATAAACTCACATATATTCTATTAGTTCTGTCCCTCGAGATAACTCTGACTAATACAGTCTCAAAATCTAAGGCTCAGCTCTGTCAGACTTTAGTGAATTACCTAGGTCTAGTCTTGTCAGAGCATATCAGGGTACTAGGTGAAAAAAGTATTAAGCCCATCGCTTCCTTTCACGTCCCCAAAACCCTCAAACAACTGAGGAGATTCTTGGGCATTACAAGATTCTGCAGATTATGGATGTATACCTGGGTATGGTGAGATAGCTTGTTCCCTATGTCACCTAATAAAGGATACTCAGTCAGCTAAGACTCCCTAACTGGAGAACCAGAGGCTAAAAAGGCCTTTGACCAATTGAAACAGGCCTTGCTTGAGGCACCAGCCATTAGTCTTCCCATAGGTAAGACATTCAATCTTTGTGTATCAAAAAGGAAGGGAATGGCTCTGGAAGTTCTAACCCAGGTCTGTGGTCCAACTCAGCAGCCCATAGGCTATCTAAGAAAGGAGCTTAATTTGGTGGCTAAAGGATGATTTGCCTGCCTCTGAGGAGTTGCAGAGGTAGCTTTGCTGGTGCCAGAGGCTACTAAGTTAACCATGGGAAATAACCATTTATACCCCACATAATGTGGCAGTACTGCTGTCTTCCAAGGGGAGTTTCAGGCTACTGGACAACCACCTCCTCAAATATCAAGCTCTGCCATTGGAGAGGTCTACAGTCTAAGTAAAGACCTGTCTTTCCCTAAACATAGAGCCACCTTCCTCCCAGAGGAAGTTGGGGAGCCTGAACATGACTGTGAACAGATAGTAGTGCAAACCTATGTGGTCAAAGACGGCCTCAAAGAAACCCCCTTAAGGAACCCAGAATGAAGTCTCTTTACAAATGGAAGTTCTTTTGTAGAACAAAGGATTCATAAAGCAGGACATGCAGTACTCACCCTAAATGACATTATTGAGAGTGTGCCTCTCTGCTTGGGCACAAGTGCTTAACCAGCTGAGCTAATTGCCCTCATGAGGGCTCTTGAATTAAGCAAAGAGAAAGCAGTAAACATTTATGCTGATTCTAAGAATGCTTTCCTAGACTTCCATGCCCATGCCACTATCTGGAAAGAGAAAGACTTCCTCACTGCTAATGGGTCTCCCATTAAATGCCATCAGTAAATTAACTGACTATTATCCTCAATTTTCCTTCCACAGGGTGAGGTAATAATATATTGCAAAGGCCACCAAAAGGGGATGGATGAAATAGATGAGGGAAATACATTGGCAGATGAAGCAGCTAAATCAGCAGTGAGAGGCCCCAGATTTCTGATCTACTTGTTCCCCACCATAAGGTGTGTTTGCCAAGGACCACTTAGTCCTGAATGCTTGTGGGATTATATACTCTGCTAAACAGCTACCTCTCTTCTAAAATGTAACTGCCTTCCCCCATACAAGATTTAATTTCTTTCACCAGGGTGAAACAGCTCTGGCCACAACATATTTTTCAGAATTAGTCTATTTTCTTATTTCTGATATCTCTGGCACTAAATTTTCCCATTAGCTCTTCTTTATATAATAGTCATATTTGATCCATGCATACTTAACTTCCTTAAAAAATATGTTTCTTCTGGCCTAGAGGCCATCAAACTCCAAATGGTCATGCAAATGGAGCCTTGGATGATGGCTCCGTTTTTACTGGGGACCCTCAGATAGGCTTCTGAGAGAGATGTGAGTGCTATTTTCCCAAAACAATGCCCTCCTCAACATAAAGTAGTTATAACAGTCATTGCCCCTATCCTAAACAGTTACATGTACCTCTTCAGAGGGGGAATTAATAGTAACAGGAGACAGGCAAATTCTTATAGGTGAACAGGGACAGGTGACCAATGAAACACACCATTCAAGCCAAGGACAGTTTAAAGCCTGAAAATTGAACTGCCAGTTCCTGATAGAGTCCACAATTAGAGTGAGAACTTCTATCCCCATCTTACCCATTCTCTCTTGATTGGTTCCCTCTGAATGATGCCTTTTAACCAATTGAATGGTGCTTCATCCAAGACCACCCATGGACCAATCAGCACTCATTCCCCTATTCTAATCCCATAAAAACCCTGGACTCAGTCTCACAGATGACAACTTGTTTTCGGGTCCCCTCTTCTGGTTGAGAGTCTTTCTGTCACTCAATAAAATTCTACTCTGCCTTACTCACTCTCCATTGCCCACGTACCTTATTCCTCTTGGTCGTGGGACAGGAACCTGGAGCTCAGCAAACTGCAGGAGTGAAAGAGCTCCTGCTGGCTGAGCTGTGGGAGGTGGGAATAAAAGAGCTGTAACCCTCCTTCCCATTCACTGTACTACAGAAGAAGAGAAGCCACTGGGTGCCACTTCCTCCCACTTTCCAAAAAACCAGAGTGAAGAAGCAAAGCTGCTGGGCACCACTCTGTCCTGCTCACTGCGCTAGAGGAGTGAAGAAGCAAAGCCGCTGCATGCCATGCCCTCCTACTTGCCAAACTATGGGAGCAAAAATGCCACACTTTGCATCACTATGCCAGATATTTCTAAATTTGTGTCTTTAAATTTCTTGTTATGAATTATCAAGGCATATGCTGAATTATGTACTGTCTTTGGATGCCCAATGGGTGCCACAGACTATACATGTCAAATTAATGATCTCTTACTCACTTTATCACCATGCTTATTTTTAAAAAGTTATTCTTAACAAACTAATGCAGGAACAGAAAACCAAATACTGCATGTTCTCACTTATTAGTGAGAGCTAAATAAGAACATGTGGACACCAAGGGAGGAATAACAGACACTGGGACCTACCTGAAAGTGGAAGGTGAAAGGAGAGATTCAGAAAAAATAACTATCGGGTACCACACTTAGTACATAGGCGACAAAATAAACTATACAACAAAACCCCATGGTAAGAGTTTGCCTATGTAACAAACCTGCACATGTACCCCAAACCTAAAAGAAAAGTTAAAAAAAAAGAAAAAGAAAAAATAGTGAAACTTACAATTTGTCTATTGAATGAATTTGAAGTTAATTTATCAAACATTGGAAAATATGTTAACTAACATAATTTGGAATAAAAAATTTCTATTTATTCATGTATTTAGATAGGTAGATATTTCATGTCACAGTGTTTAAGAACATGGGGTTTTAGTTAAATATCTGAGCACAAGTGCCAGTTTTACCACTTAAAAGATGAAAATCTTGGATAATTTGTTTAATATCTGCCTTGACTCTCTCATGTGAAACATTCAAATTCATATTGAGAATTAATTGACTTAAGTAAAGTAGAGTTGGGAACATTATCTGACTTAGTGAACATTCAATAAATATTAACAATTGTTTCCTATCTCACCTATATCACTTAATTATATGAGATACAAATCTCAGAATCATACATGAAATGTACTAGTCTCTTACCTTCATACCAATTCTACCACCAACTCCCAATTTTTAAGCTCTAAAGAGCTCTCAAAAGTGTTTATCTCACCCTCTCACCATCATTCCTACTATAGTACTAACAACCATTATAAATCACTTATTTATTTGCCCTATCATTGCCAAATAAGAGTTTTAATTTTACTTACTAGAATCTTTTGGAGAAAATTAAATCTACTTAGTCTTCATTTCACTATGAAACCAACTGAAGGATTCCATTTCAAAACTGTACTAGAATGGTTTTAATTTATTTCCCATGTCATTGTGATATTGTGATTTATATATATTTTATCTTCATCCCCATTTTTTGACATACAGCCCCTAAAATCATTGGAATCTCCATAGTCATGAGTGTCTATTGTATGCTGAGTTGAATGGTGTTTGACATCCCCTTGGTAGCTTCAGAATAACATGGATCATGATAAAATCCAAGTTGCAATTTGGGAGTTGAGGCTTTTTAGCCCTACTCCCCAACCTCCAGGGAAGGGAGAACGACTGAAGACTAAGTTGATCACCAGTGGACAAAGATTTAATCAACCAAGTATTGTATGTAATGAAGCTTTCACTTAAAAAAAAAAAAAAAAAAAAAAAAAAAAAAAAGAATAGGATTTTGGGAGGTTGAGATAGCTGGACATGTCCAGGTCCCTAGAGGGTGGTACACCTGGGAATAAAATTGAAACTTAGAAACTCTGCTCCCCTTCTTCCATACCCAGTCTTATACATTTCTTCTATAAGTAAGTGTTTCCCTCAGTTCTGTAAGCTGCTCTAGCAAATTAATTGAATCTTGGGGGAAGGGTTATGGGAACCCCCAATTTATAGCAGGTCAGTCAGAACTTTAGGTAATAACCTACTGCTTGTGATTGGGATCAGAGATTAGGAGAAGCTTTGTAAAACGGATTCCTCAACCTGTGGGATCTGACCCAATTTTCAGGTAGATAATGTCATGATTGAATTGAATTAGAGGATATCAAGCTGGTGTCTGTGTAGAATCAATTGTTTGCTTGGCATAATGGAGAACCCTGCCCCCACCCCCGACCACACACACACATATATTTTGGATACCAGAGACACTGAGTTGTATTGAGATGTATACACTTTTTGTTTTTTGTTCTTTTTTCTCTCTTTTCCTACAGAGCATACCTACATATAAAATTTCCTACCTATACATGCAAAGAAAAACAAGAATACTATGGTCAGGTAAATTTGATAAACACTATATACTATTCCATTTTCAAAAGATTGCCCACTAATTAGTTCTAGAAAACTAATTTTTCTTTTACTATTTTTACTATTTTTACTATTTTTCTTTGTGTAATCTAGTTTTTACCGATGTATTTGGTCATCAAACATTATTGTGAAGTAACATGATTAGCACAGCTTGGGACATGACATTCCATATAATGAGGGCCTATGAACTTTTTAGCAAGAAAGGGGCAAGAATCAAGTAGAGCTATGTTGTAGAAAGACAATTGACAGTAACATAAACAATTGATTTGATGCTATTTGAAATATATATATATACACATTATAACTAAGGGTAGTAGTCTATGATTTTTCCTTAAGTATTTTCATGTAAACTAGTAATTCATCTTTTCAAATGATAACGCAAAACATCCTTTCAGTCACTTAAGCTCAAAATCAGTCAATCTTTACTCTCTAGGTTCTCCTGCACTCTCCAGATAATTTCTAATTCCACTGCAGTCACCTTTCAAACCCTCATTATCTTTAAAAAGAGAAATAATTAAAATAATTATCTGATTTCACCCTGTATCCATATTGTACATCTGAGCCAGATTAACATTACTATAGCAGCTATAGAACATGTAATTTTTCTAATAATGTCACAAATTAGTAAATTTTGACTGTGGGGGGAAGGCAGGAGATGAGGAGCAAGTGCAAATTTGGGAAAGGAACATATAAGGGAGAATAAAGAAAACATTCACACCAAATTAAGTGGAGGCTAGGAAAACGTTAGGAAAGAGTTGTAAGTATTGGCATCCTGGAGGAAGTTACAGCAAATGTATATCTTCGATTAATTGTTCCCATCTTCAACTCTACCTCCACTCCAAATACTAGTGCTTCAATCCTCAGAATATTATAATAGTACCAAAAGCAACTTCTGAGGCTTAAAAACAGATGGGTTTCATTGCCTATACTATAAAGTACAAATCCCTTAGGCTAAAATAGTCTACCACAATCTAGCCACAGTCTATCTTTCCAATGTATATTTCCACAGTGACATTACATAAACTCTATGATAGAAAATTCTGGAACAATTCACATTCAGTTCTCCTTTCCTTCTTGGTACCTCAGTAGATTCTACTTCCCAGTCCTTTGGGACATAGTTTGGTCTCTGCAACAAATGGTGGTCAATGGGCTTTAGGTAGTAGTGATGCATGTTATTACCAGTCCAAACGTCTAATTGTGGAAGCAATGCTTTCCCTTCCTCTCTTATTCTGCTACACAGACTGAGAAAGACATCTATTCCATATACTTCAATTTCAAGATGGTAAAGTTTTTGTCAGCCTGAATCAGTGATTGACCTTGTGCAAGAGAGTTCCTCAACTGACCCTTGTGGGACATGAAAGTTAAGGAAGAAGTAACATTTTGCTTTGTTCAGCCATTGAGAAATAAGGGTAGTTAGTTACTGTAGTGTAATCTAGCTGATCCTTACTAGCAAAAGAACTTTATAAAATCACCTCTTAATTCTTATAGCGAATGGGCATTCACCTTATTTGCATCTTTCCCAAGAAAAAGTAAGGGAAAATAAGATATCATAAGTCAGAGGAGAAAATGTAACAAAATCATCTTTTTAAAATTCTGTAATTATCCTGGGAAATAGTTTCTGGTAAAGGTCAGTGTACCATTAGTAGAGAAGCATGCTTTTCTTTTTCTTTTCTTTTCTTTCTTTCTTTCTTTCTTTCTTTTTTTTTTTTTTTTTTTTTTTTTTTGTTAGCATACCGTATAGCCACAGAGAAGATATCAGTTTTAAGAACATCAATCTTCTAAGCAATCAATTCTGCACATTTTATTACAGTCATTTCACATAAAAAAAGGAAGTTAGCACTCAAAGTTTCTAAAAAAAAAAAAGAAAGTTCACAAGAGACACATCAGAAAAATATCAAACAGTCACACAAATGAAGAAAGAAGAATCCTCTCTGTTCTTATAGGAATAAACCTTGCACATTCTTTTCTGAGTTTAGGGCTGTTTAAAGTCAGCATGTTATTGTTATCAAGGACAGAGGGCTTGATTGTTTTCCTCTGGTGATTTTGGGTGGTGTGTTGTCTGACATGAAAGAGATTTTTCTCCCTCTTATTTGGATTTGCCTTCTTAGGGATTTTCTTTGTATTTAGTTATTTGAAGTATTTTTAGGCAGAATGAATTTAAAAGGCTTACCACTCACTATTTTTGTCTTACGTATTGGAGTTCTTCCCTCTTAGTAAATGGCTTTGTGCCATACAAGTATGGAATGATTCTCAGTCTGTGTTTTTTTAAAAAGGTTTTTTTTTGTCTTTATTAGAAACATACTATTTCCCAATTGCATTGATTCCATGACAGTACACTCTGCTGTGTGAGATCTTAAGAAAATCAACTAGGCCATGTGCTAGATAAGATAAAGAGAGATGACTAGCTTTCATGGCTTCTCATTTAAGGATATTGGAATTAGGGAAAGTCGGTCAGTAGCAGCATCATAGAAGCAAGATAGGAAGAAAAATCTCCTCTCTACCTGCTACAGCAGCTCCAACTTTTTCTTACAAGCCCTGGCCTTATTACTTTACATAAATCCACACTATCCCTCTTCCCACTCATCCAGGGAAAAACTGGATTGAATTATTTTACAAGATAAATTTTTCTCACATATGAATATTGAAACAAAATTGGATCAGTTTCTAAATATCATTTTGCTTTAATAGCCTTAGGTTAAAAATGAAAATTTAAAATATGGCCTTGGCTTGACCTTAGTTTTCTTATTTCCGACGGTCACTGTGGAGGGTTTTAAATAAAAGATGATCACGTTAACTGAGGCTTCTTCAAAGGTCAGCTTGTTTATTTATCTAAATAGGTTTTTTTTTTTTTTTAGATAGTCATGTTTTCATTTGGAAGTTATCCATATGCATGGTTAAGTAATGTCTATTGTTTTAAAATTGCCAATTCCATGATTTAGTTTAAAACAAAGACATCCCTTAGAAAACTGTAATATGTCATTTCCTACATTCCTTGCTGTTATAGGAAGGAACTTGGGCAATGAGGAAATAGTGGCTTTCTTGGGAAACAGAAGGAAGTGCTGGGAGGACGTGCGGGGAGGACACAAAAAGAGACTTGGCCTACTTCTCAATTTTTTTCTAGGAATAGTTCCCCTCAAATTAAAAGCATTTCCTTATATACACTTACTTGTAAATAAGTCAAGTTTCTTTCGAGAAAGAACGGCTGAAACAAAACCCAACCTACAAATTAGCTCCATGTTAAAGGAAGTTGGACTGTTTACGGTGCTGGAAGAGAAACAAGTTGACTTTTAAATTCTTGGTTTGTGATTATTGACCAGAAATATTTATTCAATGTCCCAATGAATGTGAAGCTGTGGTAAGTTAAATATTGTGCAGAGGAAAGGGTAGGGAAGAACATAGTTAACATGGTTTTCTGAAGAATTTCCTTGAAAAGAGGAACCTCACGTAATTCTGCTTTTTAGCGAAAAGGAAACAAGCAAAATTATATAATTACAATAATACTCGATTGACTCGAGGGTCATATTAACATTTTGATTTCACATATTTACATTCAAAAAGACTCCCCAGCACTGTTGTCCAACACACAGAACCAGGTGCTAGAGATAAACAAAGATGATCCCTACTCTGAAGGAACTTAAACAGCACCATCAACAACCACCATATCAACAAAAATGAACTGGTATTTTTGGGTTTGTGAGCTCATCATCCAAGTATAAGGCTTTTATTATGGAGGTGCGAATCCTGGCACACATTTTATTTTTAAACGTGTGATAATGCAATCATTCTAAACCTATCTTACTTGATTTGAAAAAGCCTGTCATTGCAAGATGAAAATAAAAAAGAACTGTAATTTTATACTCTTTCAAAGTGCTTCCTGTTACTGCAAAAGTGGCCAGAATAGATTTCCAAATGGCTCCTCATCATACTCCTCTTCTGTTCACACATGGCTCTGGGTCACAGGAAGATAAACAAAATTTCTGAAAAAAAGTAAAAATCTCCCTATTATATTTAGTTTTCATTGTTTTAAGTAAATTGAATTCTACTCCATTTAAGGAAGGTATTAATTTATGATGTGTGGAAATATCTGTAATTAAATATGAAAATATTCAAATATTTAAACTGAAATGGTTTCTTATATGCTATTCTTAAATTGCATATAAAGTGTTTTTTTTTTTTACTTTTTTCACTAGAAAACAGGGCTCAGGGTAAGTGATTTGAGCATTGTTTCTCATGCCAGTATAATATAAGCATTTGATTTAAATTTTATTTTAATCCAACTATATTCTCATGTTTTGCATTTGTAGCATACCCTATTCTTACACACATTTATAAAATTGTTCAGTGTGAGTGAACCTATAGTAAATTGCCATTCTGAAGAATTGCACTGTTAATCAGTTCAGGAAAGGTCATGCTTTGTTTGCTTGTTCTATAAATCATGTACACATTTCTTCTAAGTTGTTTAAAGATGTGCAAGGTCTCAGTTCCACCAAGGAAGTAACTGCATATTTTTAAATGAAAATTTTCAACAGCTATCTTGGAAGAAGTGACATTGGTGCACAGTCTACATAAATACAACTAATAGTACATTCAAGGGCAAAAATCAGCCTGTGAAGATGAAACCAAAATGACTGGAAACAGAAGGCACACACTAAGTTAGTCATTGATTGATTTACTTGGGAGGGTCCCAGTAACAAGCTGACATTGATTTATCTTTTAATCTAACAGAATAACAACAAATCTTAAAGCAATCAGTTCTAATGGTCTTAATAACTCCAATCAAATTATTCACCTTCCACATTAATATAGGAGGTTGGCTTCATATTTATTCATCAGATTTGTCAAATAAATATCAGTTTGCCAAACTAAACCCTAGTCCTTCAGTCCTAATAGATTCTGTTAGCATTCCATTTTTAATTGCCCTCTTCTCATAATTAGGGTGACCACAGGTATCAGTTTGCCAGGCAATGGTCCTGGTTTTTGTTCTTCACACTAGTACTATTTTTAACAACGCTCCATTTTCTGAAGTGTCCTGATCTTGAAAGATAAAGCATATGTCCACCAAAGTTCGTAACTCCACTTTTATTAATTTGTGTTTCTTTAGGGCCTGTTAAACCTAAAAATCTTTTAAGATCTGTGTGAGCAAATACATGGAAAATACACAATTTAACAAATTGACTTGATATTTCCACACCTAACCAAAGAAAGAGCTTTCCTCAGCTCCAGGAGGTCCACAAAAATAGCAGGCTAGTGAGATAAAACTTTGCAGACAGGCTGCCCTGTGCAAAAAAGGCAAGCCACAGCCTGTTTGTTTATTTGATTTGATCTCTCCTAGTACAAACTTTAAATGTCTAAGATAGTGGTGTTTACTAATATCGATCACATTTTGCATTGGTTTTAGGCTCTGTAACTACAGGAGTTCTGTTAAGGAATGAAAATGGTAAGCACAGGAATCATCAGGATACTTTTGATGTCACACTGACTCTTTCACCATCAAAGTAATAGTTTTTCAAAGAGACATGCTACAGGGGCCACCTGGGGCTCTTCATGAGGTGATGATAGTTGAGTAAATGGACCCACTGCCAGGAGGGTGTGTTCAATGGATACAAGGTAAGGTTGATACCAGAAAGGAGAAATCAATGGCCACAGCAATGCAACTTCTAGGAGTTCCCAAGCTAATGGATTTTTCATTTAGCTGGACTGTGAATTTGATACTGTGAAGCATTTACTTTATTTAGATCAGGATTAAAAAGGAACACCCAAAAAGGCCACATAGGATAAAGAGGCTGTGAGATGCCTTCAAAGAGATGAGCATTTCCCAGTGGATATAAATAGATTGTTGTTTTGATATACTTCAAAGGTCATCAGTCAACTGTTCTGTTTCTTTCTCTCACTCTCGTTTCTCTCCATTTATTTCTGAAGTACAGAAGCACACATTAGAAAAAGAAATTAAGTCAATGAGCCAACCCATCCCTAGCTGTAACAATAAAACAAAAATTTAGAATGAAATTATTAGAGGTCTTAAAATTCAAGTTCCACATGCTCAGATACAGGCAGGCCCTTTTAATTCAACTAAAATGTACTTAAAGTCCTTCAAAATGCATGGAAATGGTGAACTCAACAGTCTTCTTTCAACCATAAGAATTTGAGAAATCATATTGCCAACTTTTGCCCTTTCTAAATTTATAGCCAGATAAGGCCATTAACTTCAGGTGCTCTGCTTCTCCATTTAAATTTTATATAAAGGATCCATCAAATTACTAATTGCTGATAATAATCAGGTTTTACCAGGTTTACAAAGCCAATTTTGAGGTGCTAATAGGCCCTAATGGGGAAATCAGTACTCAGTTAAATAAACAAATCATCAGGTTTGCAGAATAGTTAATATGGACAGAGTGCAAAATGGCTAATTTCATTAGTACCCTAAAATATTGCTCAAGTGAATGCTGTAAACATTATCTGAACACTATGACAGGAGAGATGGCCAGTGGCATAAAAGAAAAATATATAGTCCTCACTTAGTTATTTATATTTAACTGAAGAGCGACGCATGGAAGGCATAAAGCAACAGAGAATAGTTCCAAGCAAACTGTGCTACACTCACATTTGATTATAAGTTCCCAGTGTGCATGGCCTATGTCTTAAAACATTTACTATTTAACAAATATTTATTAAATACCTATTATAAGGTACCATAGTGAGCGCTGGATTTATGCTGGTGACAAATATACAGTCCTTATTGAGGAACATAGCTGCCCTTAGGACAAAGAAAAATGAGTCATAGGGAGGTGACAACCACAGTGAGGCCCAAGGTGAGGCACACTAAGGAAAAACAAGTGACAATGTGCTAGAGGTGAGAGGGAGTATGATGCAATATAGTGCTACAGATATTGGAGCACATATTGAAAACAGAATTGGAGGGACACAGACAGAGCCTTAGCTCTACCAAGGCTCAGAGCTCCAGAGTGTGGCATAGAACAGATCCGTAATGAAAATTGGTTTGAATTAAATTGTGAGGCTTTCTATTAAAAAAGCACTGAATGAGTTATACGGGCACTTTAAAATCATCATCATTATAGTCTTTACAGCACAATGACATCCCCAAATACCGCTTCCATTTACTTGTCTCACTCTGAAGACACTTTCGCTTTCTTGGATTCCTCTGCAAACCACGTATTACCTCCTAAATGCTCCAGAGATGTCCCGAACTTGGCAGTTCTAAAAATTAGGCTTATCATCTATTAACCCCAAAACCTGTACTTTCCTTGCATCCTCTTAAGTCAGTGAACACAACCTGTATTCACTTAGATCCAGAGTCAACTAGTCTTTCCAGATTCCTCCCTCTCCCTGATCTTGCCACATACATTGGGTCACACATTGTCTCAATTCTACCTCTTAAATACCCCTGGAATCAGATCCCTTTCTCTCAATCGCCACTGACTATATTGGTCTAACACCAATTTCTGTGATTGTCCCCTAACATTTAATTTTTCACATAATCTTGCAAACTGTTCTGCCAGAGTCATCTTCTACAATGTAAAGCTGATCCAGTTCTTCACTTGGCGAAATGCACCAGTGGCCATGCAAGACCTAGAGGATGCGGATGCCATGCAGCCTCCATGATCTGAATGCCTCAGGGCAACAAATTGCTGTTGTTTTGCACACCTGGGTCTTTGCCAAGAATCTACCCCATAATATGGGAAGCCTTTTCATAAATCTCTATCATAGCACCAAATCAGACTGCATTTATTTGTAAATTAAAGAGCTAAAAGTGCATGAGGTAATTCAGAAATGTGTTATCAAGCTAATCATGTTTTATAGCACATGCATTTAAAAAAGTATCCATGCTGATACATCGACTATTCATTTTAGTGCATTATATTAATCCATTCATTTATTCAATAAATATTGAGTACCTACTGCTACCAGATACATATTTACTATATAACTAGAGCTAAATTTATCTATACATTTCCTCTATCGACTGCTTCCAGATTTTGACTATTAAAATCTATGCTGCAATACACAGTTTTGTCCCTCTCTCCTTATACACATGTGCAATTCTGGGAATACCATTTTTAGGTTATTGAGTTAAAGCCTTCTTAAATTTTTAAAATATTATTGAATTATTCGCCAAAGATTGGAGTGATTTACATTTCCACCTGTAGTATATAAGAGTTATACATTTGTTGACATTTTGTGGTGACATCTGTTATTGTGAGAGGTTTTACTTTTTGGCAATATACAGGATGTGAGAAAGTATTTATTTGTTTCAAACTCTGTTTCCATTGTTTTTTGCTACAAAACACACTACTCTGAAACTTAATGGCTTAAGATAATAACCATTTTATTTTATGTTCATTCTTCCCATGGATCAGGAATTCAGGCAGAATACAGAAGGAATGTATTGTGTCTCCACCATAACATCCATGCCCTCAGGAAGAAAGATTTGAACAGCCAAGGATGACCAGTAGCTGAGGCTTGAAGACCAGAGCACCTATAAGCTTCTTATCAACACAGCAACTCAGAGAAGTCAGAGTTGTTGCTCAGGACTACCAGAGCAAGCATTTGAGTGGCCAAGAGTGAATCTGCCTGGCCTTTTATGACCTGGGCCTGGAAACAACAGACCATCAATTTTGTCATACTTTGTATTGATTGCAGCCAGAAAGGTCCACTCAGATTCAAGAGGAGGGGACATAGATCCACCATCTAGATGCAAGAAATGTCCAGAAATGTTGCAGTAAAGTTTTAAGACTACCAAAATCTACATATCCCTGATAATTAATGGATAACTTTTCATATATCATTCTCTAATCTTGCATCTTTTTTAACAAATCACCCATTCATATAGTTTTTTCTTATTATTATGAGATTGTTGTTTATCACTAATTGATCAGTAGGAATCTTTATGTATTTTATTCCAAATTCCTTGGGAATGACATGAATTACAAGTATTTTCTCATTGTAGTTTAAGTTTCTTTGTGGTATCTTTCCTGTTATTGAATGTTAAATTAAAAGCAGTAAAAGCCAGGCGTTGTGGCACATGCCTGCAGTTCCAGACAGGAGTATTGCTTGTACCCAGGAGCTCAAGGTTTCAGTGAACTGTGATTGCACCACTGCACTCCAGCCTGAGTGATAGAGTGAGGCCCTGTCAAAAAACAAAACAGAAAACAGTAAAGCATATGAATCTCTTCATTTAAGAATTATAAATCTTAAAGTTTTTAAATCTTTTCCTATTCAAAAGTCATAGCTGAGATATACTTAATACTAACATTTGCAGATTTTGATTTAATGATTATTACATTTTTATAGAATTTAGCTTTGAATTCAATAAGTTCTTTATTCTGCTTCTTTCCTCTCTCAATTTCTGTCTCTCTTTTTCTCAGTTTACCTCTCCATACACACACACACTTATACCTATAGCTATATATCTCTCTACATTTATATATATACATATATATGTACACACACAAGTATATAATGATATATAAACATATCACATATGCATATACACACATGCACTGATATGGTTTGCCTCTATGTCCCCACCCAAATCTCATCTCAAATTGTAGTCCCCACATGTTGAGGGAGGGACCTGATGAGAGGTGATTGGATCGTGGGGGCTATGTCCCCCATGCTGTTCTCATGATAGTGAGGAAGTTCTCAGGAGAGTTGATGGTCTTAAGTGTAGCACTGCCTCAATCTTTCTCTCTCTTTCTCTCTGTCTTTCCTGTCACCATGTAAGATATGTTTTACTTCCCCTTCATCTTTCACCATGATTTTAAGTTTCCTGAGGTCTCCCCAGCCATGTGGAACATGAATGAATTAAACCTCTTTTCTTCTTAAATTACTCAGTCTCAGGTAGTTCTTTACAGCAGTGTGAGAATGGACTAATACAGAGAATTGATACTGAAGTAGTGGGGTATGGCTATAAAAACAACCTGAAACTATAGAAGTGACTTTGGAACTGGGTAACAGTCAGAGGTTGAAACAGTTTGGAGGGCTCAGAAGAAGACAGGAAGATGAGTGAAAGTTTGGAACTTCTTAAAGACTTGTTGAATTGTTTCGACCAAAACACTGATACTGATATAGACAATGAAGTCCAGGCTGCCATGGTCTCAGATGAAGAGGAAGAACTTACTGGGAATTGGAGTAAATTCTATGCTTTAGCTGAGAGACTGGAGGCATTTTACTCCTGCCCTAGAGGTCCATAGAACTTTGAAGCTGAGAGAGACGACTTAAAGAGTATCTGGCAGAAGAAATTTCTAAGCAACAAAGCATTCAAAAGGTGACCTGGTTTATTCTGAAAGCATTCAGTTATATGTGTTCACGAAGAGATGATGTGAAATTGCAACTTAGGTTTAAAAGGGAAGCAGAGCATAAAGGTTTGGAAAACGTGCAGCCTGACCCTTTGGTAGAAAAGAAAACTCCATTTTCCAGGGAGAAATTCAAGCCTGTTACAGAAATTTGCATAAGTAATGAGGAGCCAAATGTTAATAGCCAAGACAATGGGGAAAATGTCTTCAGGGAATGTCAGAGATCTTTGTGGCAGCCCCTCCCATCACAGGCCCAAGGCCTAGCAGGGAAAAATGGCTTCTTGGGTCAGCCCCAGTGCTCTGCTGCTCTGTGCAACTTTGGGACTTGGTTCTCTGCATTCCAGCCACTCCGGCTCCAGCCACTTGCTACAAGGAGCCAAGGTACACTGCAGGCCATTGTTTAAGAGGGTGCAAGCCTCAGGCCTTGGCAGGTGCCGTGTGGTGTTGGGTCTACAGATGCACAGAAGACAAGAGCTGAGCTTTGGGAACCTCTGCCTGGATTTCAGAGGATGTATAAAAGCGCCTGAATGTCTGGGCAAAAGTCTACTGCAGAGGCAGAACCCTCATGGAGAGGCTCTACTAGGGGAATGCAAAGGGGAAATGTGGGTTTGGAGTCCCCACACAGAGTCCCCACTGGGGCACTGCCTATTGGAGCTGTGAGAAGAGGCCACACTCCTCTAAAACCAAGAATAATAGCTACACCAACAGCTTTCATTGTGCACCTGGAACAGCTGGAGGCACTCAATGCCAGCCCACGAAAGCCACCCCAGGGGCTGTACACTGCAGAGCCACGGGGGCGCAGTTGCCCAAGGCTTGGGAACCCACCCTTTGCATCAGCATGCCCTAGATGTGAGACATGGAATCCACAGAGATGAATTTTGGAGCTTTAAGATTTACTGAGTGCCCTGCCAGGGCCTGTGGCCCCTTTGTTTTGGCCAATTTCTCCTTTTTGGAATGGGAGCATTTACTCAATGCCTGTACCTCTATCATATCTTGGAAGTAATTAACTTGTTTCTTTTTTTTTTTTTTTTTTAATTGTATAGGCTCATAGGTGGAAGGGATTTGCCTTGTCTCAAATGAGACTTTGGACTTGGACTTTTGGGTCCAATGGGTTAATGCTGAAATGAGTTAAGACTTTGGGGGACTGCTGGGGAGGCATGATTGGTTTCGAAATGTAAAAAGAATATTGAATTCTGGGAGGGGGAAGAGGTGGACTGATTTGCTTTGGCTCTGTGTTTTCACCCATATCTCATCTTGAAGTATAATCCCCATGTATCAAGGGAGAGACCTGGTGGGAGGTGATGTGATGGATCATGGGGGTAGTTCCCCCCATTCTGTTCTCATGATAATGAGGGAGTTCTCACAAGAGCTGATGGTTTTAAATGTGGCTCTTTCTCTCTCTTTCTTTCTCTCTCTCTCCTCTGCCATCAGGTAAGACATATCTTGTTTCCACTTCCACTTCCTCTTCTGCCATGATTGTAAGTTTCCTGAGGCTTCCCCAACCATGCAGAACGGTGAGTCAATTAAACTTCCCTTCTTTATAAATTACTCTGTATCAGGTAGTATCTTCATAGCAGTGTGAAAATGTAATAATACATACACATATATATTTTAGCATATGTTGTATATACAAATGCATGTTATAGCACAGATATATGAATACATATATTTGTGTATTTTTGTACTAATACTACATCTTTATAAGTGTTGCTATCTAGTCCTCTATTCTTATTCAAAATTGCCTTCACTGCTATGATTTATTTACTTTTATATATGAATTGTAGGATCAACAGATCTCTATTTAGAAAAAGAGATCTGTGGGAAGTTTATAAAAAATTACATTATGTATATATGTTAATTTAGGAAGAACTGATATCTTTATCATATTAAGACTTCCTACCTGTAAGTATGCCTTATCTTTTTATTTAGTAAGTATCTTTTAATCAAGTTTTATAGTTTTCTCCTTCCAGATAAATTTGTGCTTTTTGATAGAAATATTCTGCAGGAATATATAATTTTGAAAATGGGATGTTTTATTACTGTTATTATTTTAACATTTCTAATTATTGTTGCTTGTATGAATACTATTCATTTTGTACACTGATTTGACTAAAGCCTATTATTATTTCTAACAGTTTGTGTGGAGAGCTTGGGCTGTTTTATAGACAATCATTTATTTCTGAATGATGGCAATTTTACCTAATTTTTTCCTATCTTAAAATCAGGCCTGTTTTATTGTACATTCCAGAGGCATCATTCACATTGCATATTATGTTCCCCTTAGAGTTATTCATTGTGGCAGTCCTCATTATAACTCTTCTTTTTAGTTCTTTGTTCTTTTTGTTTTGTGTTGCAGTGATAGATTAGAATCAGTGATACCAGATGCCCTTGTTTTGATCCTGACACTAAATAGATTTCTTCTAAGGATTCACCATTATCTATGATGCTTTGCTTAATATTATTGATGAAAAGCCTTCATTTGGTTAGGGAAATTTCTTCTTTTTTCTACTTTTCTACATGTCTGTTTGCATGAATGAGTGTTGAACTATCTCAAATGAGGGTTTTTTTTTTCATCAATTGAGTAATCCTATAACTTTTCCTCTTTTACTCTACATAGTATATAATTCGCATTAAGAATGCTAAATCATTCTTGCATTAATGAAACAAATACTCCTTGGTCTGGATATAAATTGTATATTTTATATATGAGTAGAATTTATATGCCAAAGTTAGCGTTATATTAATACTTTCATTATGTCAGATTTTGGAATCTTTATTAATCTGGCTGGCCTATAGTTTTCTTTTCTTGTACTTTTTAGAATCTGTTTCTGGTAACAGAAAAGTAGGCTTATAAAAGTAATTGGAGGCCTTTTCCTATCTAAGTTTTTTAAGGAAATATATAATATTAAAAGCAATAAGACTACTGATAAATGTATTTTCATAGTTCTATATGTCAGACATTATTCTAAGTCATTTAAATGTATTAATTCATTCAATACTTACAAAAATCCTCTGTGATACATACTATTGCTATTCCCATTTTACAGATGAAGAATCTGAGGTACTGAAAGGTTAAATAACTTGCTGTGGATCAAATAGATACAAACTCTGTTCTTCAAATTTAAGCAGTCTTGTACTAGATTTCACTTAAAGGAGGGAGTACCCAGCTACCAAGGAGGAAGGAGAATAGCTTGAACCTGGGAGGTGGAGGTTGCGATGAACCGAGATCACACCATTGCACTCCAGCCTGGGCAACAACAACGAAACTCAGTCTCAAAAGGAAAAAAAAAAGAGGGCATATAACCACCTGAAATATAGTAAGGTCCTTTGCTGTTCAGGAAGGGTTAAGAAACTCCTGGACACATTATGTCACTTTCTACTAAAAAAAAAATACTGCCATCTAGCATTTTATTGTGTGTTTTCTTTGCTTTGTAGACATAATTTTTATTACCCCACAGAGACTATTTACATAGATTTAATTATATATTTGTCAACTTTTTTCCTCCTTTTAGGGTCATTGTCTTTTTTAATAAAGTACACCCCTTAGAAGCTTTTTCTCAAGAGTATCATTATGGTCAGATCTCTTATTTTTGTCTGAAAATAATTGTATTTTGTTCTGTTTTCTGAAAGATAGATTATGGTGATACAATACAAGGCTGGCACTTGATTTTTTTTCTGGGAACATAACCTGAACACTACTACCTTGGTTCATGGCTGTTGAAAAATCATCTGTCACTCAAATTTTGTTTATATCTATTCATACATATATATGCATACATACAAATGACAGAACTTCAAAATGTTCATAGAAAAATTGAATTAAAAGATAAAAAATATAAACTTTATTTCTTCACATAAAGTTCATAACAATTGTCCATCAAGTTCAAGACAATTTCATAAGTCATGATACCAGACGTTTATTCTATCCCTAAAGAACTGAGCGTCCTGAGAATTTAATCATGTCAATGCAGTCTTTTTTTTTTTTTTTTTTTTTTTTTGAGACGGAGTCTCCCTCTTTCACCCAGGCTGGAGTGCAGTTGCTCGATCTCGGCTCACTGCAAGCTCCATCTCCCAGGTCCATGCTATTCCCCTGCCTCAGCCTCCCAAGTAGCTGGGACTACAGGCGCCCGCCACCACGCCCGGCTAATTTGTTATTGTTGTTGTATTTTTAGTAGAGATGGGGTTTCACTGTGTTAGCCAGGATTGTCTTGATCTCCTGACCTCGTGATCCACCTGCCTCATCCTCCCAAAGTGCTGGGATTACAGGCGTGAGCCACCACGCCCGGCCAATGCAGTCTTTTTATACATTATTAACTGAAGAAAAACGGGTGTTAAATATTTTTTAAGATTAGGGGAGAAAAAGGAGTCAAAAGGTGTCAAATCAGGACTGTCATGCGGATGCCTAATGATTTCCCACAGAAACTTTTGCCTTTGTTGAGAGGAATGAGCAGGAGAATTTTCATGGTGGAGAAAGATTCTGGTGAGGCTTTCCTGGAAGTTTCTTTGCTAAACACTAGTCTAACTTTCTAAAAACACTCTTATAATTAAGCAGATGTTATTATTCTTTGGTTCTTCAGGAAGTTAACAAGCAAAATACCTTGAGCATCCCGAAACACTTTTGCCATAATCTTTACTCTTGACTTTTGCTCTTGTGCTTTGCCTAAACCACTTCCACTTGGTAGCCATTGCTTTGATTGTGCTCTGTGTTCAGGATCATGCTAACAGAGCCTTGTTTATCTCCTTTTAAAATTCTTTGAAGAAATGCTTCATCGTTTTGATTTCCCTTGTTTAAAATTTTCATTGAAAGCTCTGCTCTTGTCTACAGTTGATTTGGTGCAATGGTTTTGGTCCCATCATACAGAAAGTTTGCTTGACTTTAATTTTTCAGTCAGAATTGTGTAATATAAGCCAATTGAGATATCTAATGGTGTTATTTATTGTTTGTGCTGTTCATTGTTGGTTCTCTTCAATTAAAGCACAAATCAGATGAATTTTTCCTTGTAAATGAATGTGGATGGTCTGCCTATGTGGACTTGATCTTCGACTTCTTCTTGTCACTTAAAAAAAATGAGTTTGACCGGGCGCGGTGGCTCACACCTGAAATTCCAGCACTTCAGGAGGCCAAGGCGAGTGGATCACGAGGTCAGGTGATCCAGACAATCTTGCCTAACACAGTGAAACCCCGTCACTACTCAAAATACAAAAAATTAGCCGGGTGTGGTGGCATGCACCTGTAGTCCCAGCTACTACAGGTTAAGGCAGGAGAATCTCTTGATCCCAGGAAGCAGAGGTTGCAGTGAGCCGAGATCTCACCACTGCACTGCAGCCTGAGCGACAGAGCTCAAAAAAAAAAAAAAAAAGAACTATCCATTTGTAAACTGCTGATTTCTTTGGGGCATTGTCCCCACAAACTTTCCGTAAGGCATCAATGACTGGACCATTCTTTTGCTCAGTCTTCATAAATTTGATATTTGTTCTTGCTTCAACTTTAGCAGAATTCATGTTGCTCTGATAAGGGCTCTTTTTAACCTGATACCTTATTATTTTTGGTGCATCAAACTAGATCCTATTCAGATAAGTTATAGCAAGTTAGAATGAGTTTATTTTGGTGCAAAAATTTTTTGAAATCCATACCTAAGTTTTTCCATAATATGAATTTTCCATGAATTTTTTGAAGACCTTTCCCTTGTATGTGTGTGTTGGTCTTTTTCTCTAATTTTGGTCTTCTCTGTTCTATTTTGTATTTTGAAGTTTCTCCTACAGTTAGTTATATATAGATTTCTTTTACTTTTTTCTGCTTGGTATACATAGTGATTTTTATATTTGGTCTGTACTTCTATTTGTTATATAATATTTCCAGCATTTATCACTTTGAATATTGGTTCTTCCCATTCTCTTCATTTTTCTGGAATTCTCATTAGATATATGACAGACTTTCTCAATGTACCCTTTAATTCTCACAACTTCAAAAAAAATTCCCGATGTTGTTGTCTCTCTGTCATCATTTATAAGATATATACAGTTTATCTTTCAGATTATTATTCCTGTTTTCAGGGGTCTGTAATCTGCTATTCAATGCATCCACTGATTTTCTTGTCAGTTCATTAATTGCATGTTTTACATATAAGATATTTATTTGTTTCTTTAGAAAAATATCTACCTAATTATTTTAAATAGTTACCAGTTCCCTTATTATTTTTCATTCTATGTTTTATTGTTTGAAAAATAATTCCTTATGGTTTACCTCACAATTTCAATATGACAAATTGTGTGTTGTTCTTCTGATGCTCAATTATGATGGTTTATTCCCTCCTATGTTGGGTAATGTGTTTTCTTATTGGGAGAACATATTTTGTAGAACACAACGTAAGCTTGGGGTTTCCCTGACTAAATAATTAGTGAATATTTGAACACCAGACCTGTATGAGAGCAGGCTACTAGCTATAAATTTTCTGTAAAGAGAATTATTAATATTTTCCCTGGTAGCCACCTTGAAAATTACCAGTTGCTTGATAGGATCTATTTTTTAGTGGATTTTTTTTTCTACCCTATATCATCACCATGGGGTACTCTGTTCAAGGGTCTAGGTCTGTTGGAGGAGTCTCAAGTTCATAAGTTGAATTGAAGATTCTCAGGCGTGGATTCTCAACTATTCATGGGGCTCAAAGCTCCACCTTCACCTCTTCATGTTTTTAAAATCATCTATAGCTCATGGCTCTACTTTCATCTGTGTGTTCATTTATTTATTTGTGTGCTTACCTGTTTGCTTGTTTTTTACACTATTGAGTGCTAGCCTATTGTTTCTGGGTAAGAAACAGATTAAAATTTACCTGGAATCTATTTTCATTGTAGCATGATAACATTTTTAAAGCATTTAGCTTGCTAGTCTGCTAGTCAAAATTAGAAGTGGTCTACTGTTTTGAGCTCTTTAAAGTGAGGGACTATGGTTCTGTTTTTTAATATTAACTTTGTTACAGTATGGTACAAGGAGTAATCAAAATGAGCTGAAATATGTAAGGAAATTTTAAAAAGTTATCTTGTTTTAAATTCACTTCATAAAACGTTTAATTGCTTTATGGGAGTACGATTTACTGTACTTACTGTACTTAGTAAGAATGTGCAACTTGGTAAGTTTTGGCATCTGTACACATTCATGGAACCATTGCAATCTGGATAATGAACATAGTAATTTCTCTTAAATGTTTCCTCATGTTCTTTTGTAGCTCTTAGTCTCACCACTCCTCACCCATCCTCAGGCAATCTCTGATCTGTTTTCTGTTCTTATATTTCAATTTAAATTTTCTAGAATTTTATGTAAACTGAATCATCTAGTAGGTATTGTTTTTTGCCTGGCTTCATTCACTCAGACTAGTTATTCTGAGATTCATCAACATTGTAGTGTGTGTCGAATTCCTTTATGTTTATTGCTGAGTAGTATTCCTGTGTAGTTTGAAATTTCTTTCTATACGGTGGCACAAATCCTTTATCAAATTTATTATTTGTAAATATTTCCTCCCATTCTGTGGTTTCTCTCTTATTTGCTTGATAGAACAGCAGGAGTTTTTAATTATAATGAAATTAATGTAAGTAATTTGTCCTTTAGTGGATTATATTTCTGATATTATATCTAAGAAATATTACTTAACATAATATTCTGTATTTTTTATTCTAGAAGTTTTCTAAATTTAAATTTTACATTTAGATTTTGACTGAATTTGAATTAATCCTGGTATATGATACAAGGTATAAATTGAAGTTCTTTTGTTTACATATGAATATGCAATTATTCCAGTGATACTTGTTGAAAGATATTAGATCAACCTAATTCTGGTGGTATAAATCTTTTATAATGGAAATTAAGGAGAATATTGTCTGTTGTGCATTCACATTATAGAAACTCTTGTTAGAGGATGAGTCTTCCACTGAGGAAGATGTACATGTACCTGAGTTGTCAAAAAAAAAAACCCAAAAAACCAAAAAAACAAAAAACTATGTTCATCCCAGAGGAAATGATGGAGAAGGCTATGGTAAAGAAATCAGAATTACAAAAATTTCTTTTGTAATTTGAGTGTTGTATGTAGGTGTTTCATTCTAAGTTCAAACAACCAATTTCATATTCTTTTTTATTTTTTGAGACAGGGTCTCATTTTGTCACCCAGGCTGAGGTACAGTGGAGTGATCCACGGCTTGCTGCAGCCTCAACCTCCCAGGCTCAAGTGATCCTCCCACCTCAGCCTCACAAGTAGCTGGGACTACAGTTGTATGCCACCATACTCAGCTAATTTTTTGTATATTTTTGTAGAGATGGGCTTTTGTGATGGTGCCCAGGCTGGTTTCTAACTCCTGAGCTCAAGCAATCCACTCGCCTCAGCCTCCCAAAGTGCTGGCTTTACAGGCACAAGTCACTGTGCCCAGCCCAATTTCGCATCATTTTAAAGAATTAAACATCTTAACAACTGTATCACTTCCATTCAGAATTAAAATCACTTTGTAAAACTTGCTTTGTTTTCTGCATCTTACTCTAATTATTTATTATATACATCAGAAGACTGCAGCTAGTATCAAAGACAATTATTTTACCTCACTCACTAACGTCCACACTTTGCAAAACCATAGACTATCAGTCTACCATCCTTCCATTTTAGAAATATGTGTCTCAGAGATGTTAAATAACTGCCTTAGTCACATAGCCAGTTAATTACAAAATGAAGATTAAAAGCCAAGTGTCCTATTTCTAGTATAATTCCCTTTTCTTCATACTACTTTTATAATCTAATATAGCATGTTTGATTAGCTCCTATCAGTCCAAGTAAAATTTGTGGGAGAAAAAATTGGCTAAAAATATTGGCTAAATATAATTTTCTGAATATTCCTGAATTTTAAAATCATATAAAATCAATTTGACCTAAAAATTTTATTACTATATGACTTTTATGAATATTTTAAATTATGTTTAATACATTTTTAATATATTCAATTTTAACATTGATTATTTACTAATTATTTCAAGTGTATATTTTATACAAAGTAATTAACTATATTAGGAAAGGCAGTTGCCAAATTAACCAAACAAGCAAATAAGAATGGTTTCTTAGGGATTCTGGTTATTTATTTTAAATTTTTAAAGTATTCTGCTATAATATATTTCCCAGCCTTTAATTATTGTGATAATTATTTAAATTAATATGAATGACACCATTTACTCAATCAGTACCAATGTGTGCCTACTGTGTGCAAAGCTCTTTATAAGGGAATACAAATAATATCAAGGCTCTGTCCCTAAGGAGCTTATAGTTCAAAAACAGGTGAAATAAGTTCATAAATGGCTGGTTTGCAATACAAATTGGAACTGACAAAAGAAAGGGAGCAAATGTAATGGAGGCTTTGAAAATAAACTAATGAAGGTTTCATAATGAATGAATTATTTATTTCTCTTTACCCTTAAATTTCTGTAGTGCAGCACTGCATTATCTATACCAACTTGAGGAATTATTGAAAAATCTGTGATGTGATCAAAAGAGTAGCAGAAACAAACCAACCAATGAGAGAAGAAATAGACCATTGCTCTAGGCACCCTGCATTTGTGTAACACTATCTCTTCCACAAAATCTGTCCTCATAATTCATTTAGAAGGCTTAATATTAGGACTACTATCTTTAGGTTAGACATACACCTTTTTCTGAATTTATCTCTCTGTTTTTTTACTTATAAAGAAAGCTTTTATAAAAGTATTGGGAGATATCAGTGTTTAACAATGATATGATAGTATATAATTTAGTCCCAAATATTTCCTGTGTCATTTTCTGGCTCATGATTTGGACCAGAAGTGTGACAAGCAAGGTATAGAGTCTCCTAAACTCTAAATATGGTATAATTCCACAGATATTTTTTCAACCCAAAAATAGGTTACTGAACCACAAAAATGATATTAGTATATGAGTAATCTTAGACCCAACTTAATTTATAAAAACTAAATTATTTACCATACTTTAGCACTTTATTACTAATAACAAATTACGTATGATTTGCTTACAGGTGTTAGAGATGTGGACAGGAGGCAGGAGGGTGGGATTCCTGGTGAGGGCTCCACCTTCAAGCCTGGACTTGTGGCCCAAAATGTGAACAGGCATTCCTGTTTTCATGCCCAAATGTTGTCTTTTGGCCCGCTATGTGCACCCTCCATCCTGTGTCCGTATAAACCACAAACCCCAGGCTTCACAAGCAGAAGAGCGGCAGAGAAGAAGAGAAGAGGGGGAGTGTCTGAACATCCAGAGGAGTTCTGCTGGGGCTGCTCAGAGAGGAACTCAGCCACAGGTTGGATGAACTCCAGAAGAAGATCATCTTCCCACTCCGTCTCCTCTCCAGCTCCCCATCCCACGAAAACCAACCTCCATCACTCAATAAAATCCCCACATTTACCATCCTTCAAGTCTGTGTGACCCTATTCTTTTTGGACACTGGACAAAAATTTCGGGAGACGCTGGGTGCGGGATCCCAAAAAGGCTGTCACCTGACTCTTCACTGAGCTATTTAACACTTAAGCCAATCCCGGATGGCAGAGCTAAAAGAGCATTGTAACACCCCTAGACACTGCCATGGGGCCGGAGCCCAAAATGCTCACACTGGCTGCTGCACCCACTCACTTGCATGCTCCATGTCCCGTAAGGGGTTTGAGCTGAATAAATAAGCCACACCGCTGTAGCACATCCATAAGAGGGTCAGGAAGCTCCCATGTTAGTAGAACACACCACTTCAGAATCACTCCTGAGACACACCACTTCAGAATCACTCCTGAGGTGCCTGGAGAAGCCAGGAGAACGTTGCCCAGAGTGAAATCACAGTGGTCCAGTGTGAAGTACTCTGACTTGCAAGTCTGCAAATGTATTTCCAATCAATATCTAGAAGGTATTGGGCCTACAGAAAAGACGTCAGTTTAGCGACCCTTAGAAAAGATTGATACGTAAAGTCAAAAGTCAAATGCACTTATTTACAGAGGATAACCTATTAAGTGCTCAGGATACTCTTAACTTTTCTTCAGGGCCTGTTGTTTCTTCATTTTATAGTAAGTAACTGAGAAACGGAGATTCTAATCCAAAAGCAAGAATGAGAGGTAACAGGAGATAAATAACCAGATCAAGGAAACGTCTGATTAAACATTTTTGTCTGCTCAATACGAACTTTCTGGTTATATACAAGTCTTTTTACCATTTTGATTCGGTGTCTCCCACTGGATAAAAACAAGAATGTTCCCTTTTCTGAGGTCAGGTTTTCTACATTTGCAAGTTGACTATTCCTTTATAAGTCAACATAATTTTATAGTATCAGATTCCTCTCAAATCTGTGCTGGGATTCAATAACAAAGAGTGCTTTATGAGAAAGTTTGATTCTTCTATAGAATATTATACAATTAAGAAATATTTAACTACATGTTCATTATGGCCAATAAAAACAATGCATAGATACATTCTTGTTAATGTTCCTCGTGAACATCTTTCAGTGATTTTTTTTTTCTTTTTTCTTTTTTCTTTTTTTTTTTTTTGAGTTGGAGTCTCACCCTATTGCCCAGGCTGGAATACAATGGCATGATCTTGGCTCACTGCAACCTCCACCTCCTGGTTTCAAGCAATTCTCCTGCCTCAGCCTCCCAAGTAGCTGGGATTACAGGCACTGGCCACCACGCCCACCTCATTTTTTGTATCTTTAATAGAGACGGGGTTTCACTATGTTGGCCAGACTGGTCTCGAACTCCTGACCTCGTGATCTGCCCACCTTCGCTTCCCAAAGTGCTAGGATTACAGGCCTGAGCCACCGCACCCAGCCTCAGTGAATTTTTAAGTAACTGACCTCTTCATTTCTCCACATAACCTGAACCTGTTTACACTCACCTGTGAGTGCTAATGAAATATGAATTATTTTTAATAATTGGTCAGAAACAGAGAAAAACAAATCTAAATTTAACAGTAACAAAATAATTTTATATTACGAAGCTAAAATACGTTGTCTTCTTTATTGTTTTTGCATTTATATTATGAGAAGAGTCAAACTCTGTAAAATATTTTTAAAAGTTTATTCAGAGCCAAATATGAGTGAGCATGGCCTGTGACAAAGCCCTAGGAGGTCCTGAGAACATGTGCCCTCGGTGGTTGGGGTGCAGCTTGGTTTTATACATTTTAGGGAGACATGATGTTGTAGCATTTGCTCCTTAGTTCAGCTGAAACCAGGCTCTTGTCACACAAGCAGGAAAATTTAGTCATGCAGACCCATTGAAGGGCAAGTAGGGCACAATTTAATGGGGCAAAAAGAGAAAAAAATGAAAAAAAAAAAAGCGAAGCAAGATGGAGTCCTGATTATAGGCCTACCACCTCAGAGATTGAATCCCAGGCCAACACAAAGGAACTGAAGAGGCCAATGAGATTTCAATCAAATACATTTAATAAATACATTGGTTTGGTCCAGAAAGATGGGACAACTAGAAGCTGGGGGTCTTCCAGGCTATAGGCATATTTAAAATTTTTCTGTTTGACAATTGGTTGAGTTTATCTAAAGACCTGGGATCAATAGAAAGGAAATGCATCTGTTGAGATAAGGGATTGTGGAGATCAACGTTCTTATTTGCAGATGAAGCCTTCAGTTAGTAGGCTTCAGAAAGAATAGGTTGTAAAATGATTTTTTTATTAGACTTAAAGTATGTGTTGATGTTAATGATGGAGAGGTGTAATAAGACATGTCCAACCCCCACTTCCCATCATGGCCTAAATCAGTCTTTCTGGTTAAACTTTAAGAGTGCCTTGGTTGAGGAAAAGTCCATTTGGATGGTTGAGGGGCCTCAGAATTTTATTTTTGGTTTATAATATATAACAATCTTTCCATTTCTTAACATATATAATAGAATATTAACTAAATTTCCTTTTTATGAGCTTAATGATGGCCAAACAGAATGTCAGAAGAGCTGAAGAAATGAAACGAATCACATAGCACTATGCTAGGAGCTCTGGGTCCATGAGAGAGCTTCTTGGGTTCAGATAAAGGTTAATCACTTAAAAGTGATGTGTCTTAGATGGATTTTGAAAGTTACCAAATCTCTGTAAGCTGTACCTTCTTTACCTATTAAATGGAGATAATAATACTTCCATCATTGGGGTTGTTAAAACTAAATATATATATGGCAAGAGAGAGGATATACACAGTAAGCATTAACAACTCATTTATACAAAACAGAATTCCCCCAGTTTGCCCCCAATTTCAGATTTTAAATGTTTCTTTAAAGCCTTGAAGAGAATGCATTCAGATGGCTATCAATTACTGAACACTTCAGTGTCTGTGGAAAAAAAAAAAAAATGCTTTCCTCACAATACAAATGCTTTAACCATAAGTAAGGCAAATTGCAGGAACAAATATTCTTGCATGTCTAATCTTCATTGATCATATAGTCACTAACTCAGATAGAGATTAATGGTAAGCCATGGGAAAAAAAAATGTGAGTGAACAATGTGTCCTGAAATCTCACTAATTAGTTTGGAAAAACAGAAGTTATTTTTACATTTAGTAACATGTATTTGTAAAAAAAGCCTGAGGCACAAAGCATTCAAACACCTAATCCACATTCCATTCTGATGGGATACATAATCACTTTCAACAAAAGAAACAAGCCATTTTGCAAAAGCCTAAATGTTTAATTTCTGCTGCTCCTTCTAAAGAAAAATAATTCCCAGCACTGAGTATTTGTATATACATCACTTAGTTATGGGATAATCTTCAACTGAGCAAAAATGTAAGCTCTTAGAAAATCACTAAATGCAAAGCAACTATGAAATAAAGGAAAGAGGAATAGTAGAGAAAAATAAATGAAAAAATTTTGTTTAATCTTACCTTTCAAAGTCTACTAAATCAATACTCCTGAAATTCTTTAATCATCAGAGTAGGTAATTTAGAATCCAAAATATGATGTTCACAGTGACTCTTAACAAAATATTAAGTCCATTTTTTAACTTAATGTGGAAAACTAAAACCAAAGCTACCATATCTTTAAAAACCAAAGCAAAATCTAATCTGATAGATTAGCTCAATAGAAACAGCTTTCAGTGACTTCTCTACAAGTATGTTGTTCTTAAACAGAAGAAGCAATTTATTCCTCTTGGAGCCTTTCTCATAGTTTTAGCTTGACACTCCTGAACCTTTTGATTCCTATAAGCCACTCTAATTTTACCTTCAAAGGCAGATCAAACAAGTCTCCTTACTCCAATTTACTCTGTTTCTTTTACTGATATATGCTTTGAAATAAAGATTTGTGATCATGCTGTCATTATTGTCTCTGACTTTCACGATGTGATTTTATTGTCTATAATAAGAGTCAAAAGATATCATCTGACTAAGACCAAATTATTCTTTTTCTCTGTACTTAATGTTATTCCATAAATAATCTATGGAAGAAAAGCTTTCAAGTTTGCCACAAGTCAGTGCTATTACATAACATTTTTTTTGAAACAAGAAAGGGTCATGGAATTGAATATGAAAATTTAAAGTAATAAATGGACACTTCACTAATAATGACAGTGTGAAGAGAAGAAGGAGTATCTGTTAAAAACCAATTCTGGCCATGTACAGTGGCTCACGCCTGTAATCCCAGCACTTTGGGAGGCAGAGGCAGATGGATCACGAGGTCAGGAGTTCAAGACCAGCCTGGAGAACATAGTGATACCCCCGTCTCTACTAAAAATACAAAAATTAGCTAGGTGTGGTAGAATGATCCTGTAATCCCAGCTACTCAGAAGGCTGAGGCAGAATAACTTGAACCTGGGAGGTGGAGATTGCAGTGAGCTGAGACCATGCCATTCCACTCCAGCCTGGGTGACAGAGCGAGACTCCATCCCAAAAAAAAAAAAAAAAAAAAAAAAGAACCAATTCCAATTCCCTATTGCCTCACTTCTTCTCCTCTTTAGCTACCTGACTCCGCCTCTCTCGCTCTTCTTTCACTGCTTCCCTGCCCCACATTAACCAAAACCCCAAAAAACATCAAAGTCTCTTCATCCCTATCCCTATCTTACTGAGCCATACATTCGTCTGCCTTCTCTCCTCCCTAGCATCTTCCCAGACTTTTTCTCCATTCATTTTTGCACTTAAACAATTTTGTTCTCTCTGCTTTTCCAATTTAGTGGACAGATAATTCACCTTTAAAGAAGGGATTATAAACAGCAGACACTATTATTTTTTCTGAGACATTGTTAGACACCAACAATGTCTTCTGATTTTAATAAAATAGTGAATACAGTTTTACTACCAGGAAACCTAATTTCATCAAGAAACAAGTAGTTAAATATATACTGTGGACACTATGCTCTTGATCGGGCAGGAACAATTCATACCCTCTACAGGCCCCCATATTCTGTTGGGGCATTACCAAAAGTATGTCTTAGAAAAGCCCACTGATCAGTCATTCAATATCAGTTTCCATGTTAAATTCACAGTATACTTCTACTTTTTCTTCCATTTGTGACAAGCTCTACAAACTGCTTGAAGAAGATGTATCCATACTCCTGTCCAGTCAGAGTAAGCATTGTGAGGATACCAAATTCCATGGCAAAATTAGTCTCTCTGGATATTCTCAAAACCCCCATTGGATGTCAAAGAAGTACTGGTCTCCATGTATAACTACTGTGAAATTAAGAAGAGCCACTGGGATGTTAGATTTATGGTTTGCAAAACACCTAATTTACTGTCTCATTTGGTTTTATATCAGCCATTTGATGCTGTAAAGAGGTTAAAGAAGTGTGTTCTCCCAAGTTCACAGAACTATTAATTATGGGGAATGAGACTCAAATCCTGGTTTTTCTTTCCAATGTTTCTGATGTTTTTCACTTTTGAATAAGTAAACTAAAAAACTTTATTTGTAGATTAATGCTTTTTGTGGCAGCTACCTTAGCAAAGTTGTCTAAGAAAAAATTAGTAAGCATCGATAATTTTAAGTAATAAAATCTGTTACATTATATGAATTCAAATCTGTCAGGAAAAAAAAATTCTTGATGCCAATATTTGATAAACTCTTTTGCCAAAGTAGCATTTCCTCTGACTTGCCAATATGCCAAAATTTTTGAAAGTGATTTCACAAAATCACTATAATTGTATCTTGTAGTTCAAAAAGATTAATAGTTTTAAATGTAGATTATTTAAATATATTGTTACATTAAATAATTTTAATAAATCAAATTATTATAAATTATTTAATACAAGTATAAATGATACCTTATCATTTGTAAAATATATGGATAACTCAGAAAAATAAACTAAACAAAAACTAAAGCTCAGAATGATTCAGCACCTAGATATGAAATATGACCTAAACTTTTTGAGATAGCTTTTTACCCAGGAATAAATGACATAAAAGCATTTACATGAACGAATACGATCAAACAACAGAAATGAAACCTTGGGACTGCTAAAACAAACATACGGAAAAGACATTAAAGAGAGAAACTTTGTTATTTAATATCTCAGCTGGATAAATGGTAATTTACAGAAGGAATAGCAAATTTAGATTAACTTCCAGACTGTAAGTATCACAGAAGGAATTCCACTATTTATGACAAATTAAAAATCAGTTGTTTAAAATGATGAGCTATTGAAACAAAAAGGCGTTTTTTTTTTTCCCCCTGGGGATGACAATCGAGGATATAGAGGAAAGGGAGAAAGAAAAGAAAATGAGTCCCATTTATGATAACAAGTAAGTAGGTAGCTGTATATATATGGCAACAAACAGGAAGCATCAACTGCTCAAAAATAAGTCTCCCACTGGCTTGTCATATGGTCTGAAATCCCACTATTAGAAATTATGCTTGGAAGTCTTAAAGGTCTTAAATAAATTTTCATACTCAAATAGAAGTATCTTGGAATGTAACAATTTAGCTTTTATTAGTCAATTTTATGGGGGACTTGGATTATTTAGTGAGAACCAGTCAAATAACACTGACACAGAATATCAATAAAGAGAGAGATTGCCTTGAGAAACAAGCAGGTAAATAATATTTGACATAGTTTAACTATTACCTCAAGTCTGTTTTTTGAGCTCAATGAATCAATGTGATAATACCTATAGAATGTGTACAATGTGAAAGTCAAGATGTCAATACTCAGGAAGATCAGGAAAACCATATGAAAATATCATATCTTCCTAAGAAATTTGCTTTCTTGTTGGAAAAATAAGACACACATCTGAAAAAAGTAACTTACTGATTCTAGACATAAACTGGTAATTTACACCAGAGTGCATGGATGAAAATGTCCTATAAGAATTGAAAGGCATATTTTATTTGCCTGTATCTGGAACACTCCATTGGAAAACAGGGAAGCAAAAGTGATCTAATGTGAGTTCAATTTATTTAAATTGCAGAAAATGAAATTTTTTGTATGATCTGGAAAACTGTATACATACAAATATCAAACTAAACACACAGAATAATACAGATATTTAGATATATCAAAAGTGAGTGAGCGCCGGGCGCGGTGGCTCACGCCTGTAATCCCAGCACTCTGGGAGGCCGAGGCGGGCGGATCACAAGGTCAGGAGATCGAGACCACGGTGAAACCCCGTCTCTACTAAAAATACAAAAAATTAGCCGGGCGCGGTTGTGGGCGCCTGTAGTCCCAGCTACCCGGGAGGCTGAGGCAGGAGAATGGCGTGAACCCGGGAGGCGGAGCTTGCAGTGAGCCGAGATCGCGCCACTGCACTCCAGCCTGGGCGACAGAGCGAGACTCCGTCTCAAAAAAAAAAAAAAAAAAAAAAAAAAAAAAAGTGAGTGAGCAAGAAAGAAATTCCTTGTCATGAGTAATACCAAATGAGGTCCACCCCATTCTGCCATCTTAGTAAATTTTTCCTGCTCCTCTCTGATTCATAACTCTACTCCTATATGTTAATTCTTATTATTTTCTTTTGCTTTTACTGATACCTAATATTTATACATATTTATGGAGTACATGTAGTATTTTGTTACATGCATAAAATATATCATAAATAAGTCAGGGAACTAGGATGTCCATCACTTTGTGTATTTATCATTTCTCTGTGTTGGTAACATTTTAAATTCTCTCTTCAAACTATTTTGAAATACCACATTGTTGTTAACTGAAGTGACTGTACTCTGTTCTTGAACATTAGAACTTATTCCTTCTATCTAACACTATGTTTATACCCATTAACCAATGCCTCTTCCTCTTGCTACACCCTTCTCTGCCTCTGGTAACTATCATTCTACTCTCTAACTCCATGAGATCAACTCTTTTCCCTCCTATATCAGTGAGAACATGTGATGTTTGTCTTTTTGTGCATCGCTTAATTTCACTTAATGTAATGATTTTCAGTTGTATCCATGCTGTCGCAAAGGACATAATTTCTTTTTTTTATGGCTGAATAGTATTTTGCTGTCTATATGGACCATATTTTCTTTATCATTCATCCATTGATGGACAATTAGATTGATTCCTTCTCTTTCCTATTATGGAGAGTGCAGCAATAAACACAAGGTGTGCCAGTATCTCTTTTATATAATGATTTCCTATCCTTTGGATAAATATCCAGTAGTGGAATTGCTAGATTGCACAGTAGTTCCATTTTTAGTTGTTTTTGAGAAATCTCCATACTGTTTTCCGTAATGGCTGTAGTAATTTACATTTCCACTAACAGTGTATAAGAGTTCCCTTTCACTACATCCTTGCCATCATATATTATTTTTTGTACTTTTTATAATAGCCATTCTAACTAGGGTAAGATGATATTCCACTGTTGTTTTGATTTGCATTTTCCTGATGACTAATGATCATATGACTGTTGGTCATTTTGTACATCTTCTTTTAAGAGTGTTTATTCATGCTCACTTTTAAATGTGATTATTTAGTGTTTTGCTATTGAGTTGTTTGAGTTCCTTATATATTCTCATTATTAGTCCTTTGTCAGAAGAGTAGCATCCAAATATTTTCTCCCATTCAAACAGTTGCTTCTGAACTCTGTTCATTGTTTTCTTAGCTGGGCAGAATCTTTTAGCTTAACATAGTTCCATTTGTCAATTTTTGTTTTTTGTTGCCTTGGCTTTTGAGGTCTTTGCCATAAAATCTTATCTTAGAAGATTATCCTGAAGTGTTTTCCCTATGTTTTCTTCTAGCAGTTTTATAGTTTGTGGTCTTACATTTAAGTGTTTAATTCATTTTCAGTTTATTTTTGTATAAAGTGAGAGACAGGGACCTACTTTCATTCTTCTGCATATGGATACCCAGTTATCCCAACAGTATTTATTGAAGAAGATGTCCTTTACCTATTGTATATTCTTGGCACTTTTATCAAAAATAAGTTGGCTGTAAATATGTGAATTTCTGAGTGCTCTCTTTTCTTACATTGGTCTGTATGTTTGATATCATGCTGTTTGGGTTACTATAACCTTGTAATATATTTTGAAGTCACATTTTGTGATGCCTCCAGCATTGTTCTTTTTGTTTAGGGTGGCTTTGGCTATTCAGGCTCTTTTGTGGCTTCATACAAATTTCAGGATTTTTTTCCCATTTCTGTAAAGAAAATCATTGGTATTTTGACAGAGATTGCATTGAATCTGTAGATTGCTTTGTGTAGTACAATTATTTTAATTATATTAATTTTTCCAATTAATGGGCATAAGATGTCTTTGCATTTATTTATGTCCTCTTCAATTTATTTCATCAGTGTTTTGTAGTTTTCCTTGTAGAGATCTTTTATCTCCTTCATTAAGTTGATTCTTAGTTGTTTTATTTTTGTAGCTATTATGAATGGGATTGCCTCCTTTCTTAATTTGTCTTCAGCTAGTGTATTATTGGTATACAGAAATGCTACTGATTTCTGTATGTTAATTTTGTATCCTACAACTTTACCAAATTTATGTGTCAATTCTAAGAATTTTCAGGGAGAGTCCTTAAGTTTTACTAAATATAAGATAATGTTGACACTGAAGCAAGGAGAAAATTACTTGAGTTCAGTAGTTTGAGACCAGCCTGGCAACATGGAGAAAACTTGTGTCTATAAAAAATACAAAAATTAGTCAGGCATGGTGGTGCATGTCTATAGTCTCAGCTACTTAGGAGGCTGAGGTGGGAGGACTGCTTGTGCCTGGGAGGTGGAGGTTGCCGTGAGCCAAAATTTTCCCACTGCACTCCAGGCTGGGTGACAGAGTAAGACCTTCCTCTCTCTCTCTCTCTCTCTCTCTCTCTCTCTCTCTCTATATATATATATATATATATATATATATATAAAATCTGCAAAGAGAGACAAATTGACATCTTTTTTTGTTTGGATGTTTTTATTTCTTTTTCTTGCCTGGTTGCTCTGGCTAGGACTTCCAGTACTATGTTGAATAGAAGTGGTGAATGTGAACATTCTTGCCTTTCTCTGGTTCTTAGAGAAAAAGCTTTTGTCTTTTCACTATTCAGTATGATGTTAGCTGTGGATTGACCATATATGGCCTTCATTATACTGAGGCATGGTCTTTCTATGCCTAATTTGTTTAGAGTTTTCATCATGAAGAGATACTGAATTATGTCAAATGCTGTTTCTGCATCTATTGAGATGATCATATGGTTTTTGTCCATATGTGGTGTGATGTATCATATGTATTGATTTGCATATATTGAACCTTCCTGGCATCCCTGGTATAAATCTCACTTGATCATATGTTATCTTTTTGATGTGGATTTCCATCACCTTTTCTATAGGGTTCACCACTATCCTGGTTACAACTTTCGCATCTATGTAAATCAGGGATTTTGGTATGTAGTTTTCTTTGTTTGCCATGTCATTGTCTGCTTTTGGTACCAGAGTAATCTTGGTCTCTTAGAATGAGACAGAGAGAAGTTTTTTCTCTTAAAATTTTGGAGTAGTTTGAGTGTCAGTATTAATTCTTCTTTACATGTTTGGCAGAATTGGCATTGAAGCCATACAGTCCAGGGTTTTTCCTTGAGGGTAAAGACTTTATTACTGATTAGTTTTCATCACTGCAACTCGGGTTATTGGCCTATTCAGTTTTTTGTATTTTTTTCTAACGGGGTTTATAACCTAATCTCCTGACAATCCGCCCTTGGGCCTCCCAAAGTGCTGGGGCTTGAGCCACCGCGCCCGGCCATTACTGATTGCATTGGCCTAAGGTTTTCTAATTTCTGTTTTGGGAGGTTGTCTAGAATTTTCTGTTTTTCTAGTCTGTTAGCAAATAGTAGTCTATAATAGACTCTTATTATCTTGGTTATTTCTGTGATACCAGTTTAATATCTCCTTTTTCATTTCTAATTTTGTTTATTTGAATATTTTTCATATTATACTTGGTTAGATTAGATAGTTATTTATCAATTTTATCTTTCTAAAAATCTAACTTTTTATTTTATTGATCCTTAGTATTATTTATTTTGCTTAGTTCTGTTCTGGTAGTCATTATTTTTCTTCCGGTAATTTTAGGTTTAATTTGTTTTTGGTTATCTAACTCCTTGAGAGACATTTTTAGATTTTTTTTTAATGTAAGTATTTATCTTAGCACTGTTTTTCCTGTATTCCATAGGTTTTAATTTGTTGTGTTTCCATTTTCATTTATTTCAAGAAACTTTTTGATTTTCTTCTTAATTTATTAATTGGCCCAGGGGTTATTCACAGAGAAAGATTTTTAATTTCCTTGTACAGTTTTTAAAGCTCCTGTGGTTAGTGATTTCTAGTTTTATTCCATTGTGGTCTAAGAAGATAGAAGATATAATTTTTAATTTTAAAAATTTCATTGAGACTTGTTTTGTAGACTAACATATTATCTATCCTGAAGGATATTCCATATGGTGATGAGAAGAATGTGTATTCTGCATCTATTGGATAAAATGTTCTGTAATGTCTGTTAGGTCTATTTGCTCTAAAATCTAGTTTAAATTCAATGCTTATTTGTTGATTTTACATCTAGAGCATCTAATGCTAAGAGCAGGACATTGAAATCTCCGACTGTTATTGTATTGAAGTCTCTCTCTCCTTTTACATCTAATAATATTTGCTTTATATAACTGGGTGCTCTGGTGTTGAATGCATATATATTTAGAATTATTTTATTCTCTTGCTGAATTGATACCTTTATATAATGACCTTCAGCTCTTTTTATTATTTTTGACTTAAAGTTTGTTTTATCTGTTATAGGTATAGCTACTCCTGCTAACTTTTGGTTTCCATTTATTTGTATGGAATTTTTTTTTGTATTCCTTTTCTTTTAGTCTATATGTGTCTTTACAAATGAATTGAGTTTCTCATAGATAGCATGTTGTTGGGTCATGTTTGTTTTAATCCATTCAGCCAGTCTATATCTTTTATGTGGAAAATTTAAATTTGTTTACATCCAAGGCTATTATTAATATGTAAGAACTTACTCCTATCATTTAAAAAATTGTTTTCTTATTTGATTTGTATATATTTTCTTTCTTCCTTTTGTATTGTTTATCATTGATTTTTAGTGCTTGAGTTCTTGTTATTTTTAATTTTGTCTTTGCTCTACCACTGAGTTTTGTCTCTTTCTGTGTTTTCACAATTATAGATATGGTTCTTTCATTTCCAGGTGTAGGTATCCCTTAAGTATTTCTTGTAGGGCCAGTCAGGTGATGATGAATTGCCTCAGTTTTTGCTTGTCTGAGAGAGACTTTATTTCTCCTTCATTTGGGTGGGATAGTTTTGCTGGGTGTAGTATTCTTGGTTAAGAGTTTTTTTCTTTCAGCACTTTTATTATATCATCCCATTCCTTTATGGTCTATAAGGTTTCTGTTGAGAAATCCAATATTTGTGTGATGGAGGTTCCCTTTTATATAACCAGATGCTTTTTACTCTTGATATTTTTAGAATTTTGTTATTGCCTTTGATTTTTTTACTTTGAATTGCTTCAGTGGCATCCATGATTTCCTCAGTGGCTTAGCTGCAATTTTTAGTGATGGTTGTGTTGAGGTTTTGCTGAGGATAAGGACGCCAGGTAGGTCAGACCTCAGGCTTCATGAGGCCAGTGGTGGGCCAACTGTGTCTATCCTTGGACCTCCAGTGGGGCATACATGGGCAGTGGTGTTAGCAGGTACAGGTGGGCCAGCTCTTGGGCCTCCAGGAAGCTCACTCATGTGCCAAGAGTGGCAGGGGTCAAGGAGAACAGTGGGTGTATCCTAGGGCTCCTGAGCTGCATACCTAGAATAGGCAATGGTAAGACCCCCTTGGGCTCTCAAGCTGCACTCATTAGTGTTAGTAGTGTCTATTATGGGCTGGGAAGGTCAGTACTCAAGCCCCTAGATGGTATGTGCAGGTTGGTGCCACCAGTGGAGTTGGTTGGAGGCATTTTTGGATGCCTCAAATATAAATTCCTTAGGCCCTTCCTCAGGTAATCAGGAGAAGTACACAGATGGCAGTAGTGGTAGGCTGGGAAGGGTGATCCTCAGGCTCTCAGATGGCCTACTCTGACACTAAAGGTGCAGTGCCAGGCCAGGTAGGCCTGTCATCAGGCCCCTTGGTGGTGCACAATGGCACAGGCTATGGTGAGTAGGAAAGGGCGATCTAATACCAAAGGGTACGGAAAAACTTTCCTCAGGGTACATGCAAATGCTCAGCAGCCCTGCTGTTGGGAAACAGGGCTGCAATCAGTGGGAGTATCTCCTGGCAGGCAAGTGGCTTTCAGACTCTGGAGGGCATGTACTTTGGCCCCCTGCAACAGCAGCAGGGAGGGTGCACAGGGAAAGCCTGTCTTTAGGAAACATGCTAGTGTTCAGTGGCCCTGCTGCTGTTGGTAGGGACAGGGTAGTTGGGGAGCAGCCCCAGGCAAGTGACTCTCAGAATCTAGGTAGCACACACTTGGTTTCCTTTGTTTTAGGGGCAGCTTCTTTGTTGCATTACACTATCTATTCCCTGGGCTGTAGGACTCTGTGTGGGTTAAAGTGCTTGAGACTTGAGACTGCCAGGTCCAGCCAGTGTTGTGCCACTACAGCCCTCCCAGGTAAATACAGGGTAAATTCAGGGGGGTTCCAAGAATGTGGAGGTTCTAGGGCTGTTGCGTCCCAAGGAATGATATAATCTAATTGGGCTAGATTAGATTATAATGGCACTGCCCTGAAGCTTCTTAGGTCTCAAGGTGTGTGTGGGACCCAGCATGAGCCCCCTCCATAGAGCAATGCTGCCATGCAGTATCCGATAGCTCCCTTTGCAAGTCTCGGGGCCACCAAAGGATGTGGGGTTTTCCCATGGCTAGGGTTGCAGGAGTCCCTGGTGGGAATGTGGACCACTGAGGATCTCTAATTTACCCTTTCTCCAGACAGGGGAGCCTCTTGGGTTCTCAGCCAATCCAGGCGAAGTTGGCTGCCTGACTTCCCATTCCTTGCGTGTATCAGGTGTTTCCTGTCATTTCTCTATTGAATTTCAGTATTCTCTGTTAGATGTTCTATTCAAAGTGTAATTGTCTTTTCCCTGTGTTTTTACTTATTTGTGAAGGAAGCAAGTGCTGGATGCTTCCAGTCAGCCACCTTGATACTTCCCCTCCTATTTTTTCTTTTTGGTTGCAACACTGTGCATAATCTGTAATGCAGGTCCAATGTCCTAATATGTTATTTTATATAAAGTTTTCCCTAAAATTTCTCTCTGATAGGAAATTTTCCCCCTTCTATTTAAGTACTTTCTTGGCAGTAAGAACAAACAAACAAACAAACAAAACCTTCTATTAGCTTTCTGCCTTCTCTACCAGATCATGAATAAATAAGTCCAACTGATGTGTCAATAGTCATGATTTTTGGATGCCTCAAATATAAATTCCTTAGGCAAGAATCAGAATGGGCTCATCTAAGTTGTCTTTTTGCATTGTGGAAATGTATTACCAAAGGGAGAGCAACAGAGCAAGTCCACTGATGATAGTTTTTCCATAATCATGTTACACCAAGGTCAGAAGGGTCTTGATAAAACCACACTGGTCTAGACCTACTTTTCTAGTTCAGAGCCAGAATGAAATGATATCTTCTGCCCTCTTGCCCCATGGGAATGTGGTTTTGAAAGAATAGATGAGTCTTGTGTTTCTTCAGCCTTTCAATCTATTGTATTCTTGTCCTTCTGCTGTGAATGCTACTTTAATTCTAACATGCTTCCCAAATGAGATATCCTTATAAGTAACAACAAATAAATGTTATTACTGCTGTTGTCTGTGAATGTCAAGTCTGTTGGCATCGGAAACTAAGAAAACAGTTGATTGTATATTAAAGCAGTAAAAAGGTAAACTGGCACCCTAAATATCTCAAAACTGTACTGGCATCTTCCTTTCTATTTCCCCCTATCACAATAGGTATAAATCACTATTGTCTAGTTTAATCAAATCCTATTCAAATATGCATTGCACAGAGTTTCAGAGATCTGATACATCTTATAAAATTGAAATAGTTCAAATCTAATTTCATCACTTCCATTAGAAAAACCAACCATCATAAAAGTGAAACAAAATTAAACCATGATCAATAGGACCTGTTTTGGTATGGATACAATGATCAGTGGCTAAAATAACAGACTTACACAGCCAAATTCATCTGGAAGAGTTGCAAACTGTTTTTTTTTTTTTTTTCCAGCTATCTTTTTCCTATACTCTCTAGTCTTGTCTTTCTAATTGAAAACAATTAGACCATAGTACAAACAAATCTCTAATTTAACTTTCATGGCATTTTATTCTTAGTACTGGATGGCTGGACCCGCTATTGCTACTTGAACTGTGAGACCAAAGAACATGGCAGGGACTGATTATTGGTAGAAATGGAACATCTGCGGATAAACAAGTGTCTGGCATTTTGTTTTATGAAAGAAGCCCCAAACAAGCTAGATCCTCAGTGAGATCATATAAAGCACTGGCTGGCACACAAGAGATTCATCATCACACTTCATTTAACATGGAGAAAAAAGGTCTCTGGCCCTAAATTTATAATTCTGAAAATGCCAGGTTGTATCAAAAAGTTAATGCACAAACCTTTCTTCTATTTTCAAAGTGACAATATAATTCAATATTACTAATCAATAAAATGGAACAAACTACTGATATCAATAGCATGGATAAATTTCAAATGCAGTATGCTAAGTGAAAGAAGTCAGATTCACAACACTATGGACTGATTCCATTTTAATAATATTCTTGCAAAGGCAAAGTGATAGGGATGGAAAACAAATCAGTTGTTTCAGGTGTTGGGAGGTGGAAGGGAGGGTGCTTGACTATCTAGAGGCAGAGAAGAACGTTTTAGAGTTATGGAACTATTCTGTGTCTTGATTTGTCAAAACACACAGAACTGGCACAAAAAGGTTAAATTTTACAGAATGTAAGTTACAGCTTAACAAGAAAGATAATCTCTGTCTCAATCACATGACTGACTCTAAGACTTAGTCTCCACCTAGGGCTCTAAAAGGGAAAAGGAAGAGAGAAAGAGAGAATTTTACCACAACCGTTCCCCTTATTCCCTCTGTTGTGGACCCAAAATCAGAATTTTGTCAGAAGAAGGTATAACGTTAATAACCCTTCTTCATTGCAGTTGAAACACTATTTTTCTGTGCTTTGTAACACAGTAGCTAAGATGCCAGTTATGTCAAAGGACTAAACCTGTTACATCTGAAGGAAAAGTTTAGTTTCTCCTTAGTGGTTTCATGTAATGTTGATGAAACAAATGCAATGCATTCATAGAAATTAAAAATATTTATAGCCCAAAGTCAGTAGCTTTACTGCATAATTTCTGATTATTTGTAAAATTTAACAAGCACTCACTATTAAAGAACATAAACATATTAATTATTGCTTTCCCTGGTGAGATAATCTCGACAATGTTTAGAAAATTCCCTACAAAATAAACATTCTTTTGTTTACCTTACAACTTAACATGAAATATGCACCAGCTTATCCTTAAAAAATATCTCCTGTATCGGGTCATACTTAAACAAAGAGGATGTTTTTTGTGAAACACCAGTCCCAGAAGGCAAGCTGCAGTGATCTGGGAGGGTCAAACATTGGAGGAGGGGAAGATAATAAAGCAATCCGTATTTTGTCAGACTCCTTGTCCTCACTCAAGAGTTTATTATGGCCTCAATTACACACTTAAATCAAACATTTTCTAAATCAAGAAACACATTACTAAGTTTTTAGGTGCTTGATTTTTAAATCATGTTTGTGGATTTTAGAAGGTTCATAAATTCTCTTAAATTGCATATAAAATTCATTTTTGTATCTGGGTATATGTTTTTTGAGTTTTGGTTTGTTCCTGGGAAAAGAATTCTTCCTTCTTTCAAAAAAGTTTAGAATCACTACTTGATAAGGTATCAAGAAGTATTCACATTGCGCATTTCCAAAAGATTAGCATTGCATTAGAAGATATCCAGAATATGATGGCAAGAATAGTACGTATGGGATGACTGGCATAATGGTAGTGTAGGCAATGATCCAGAGTCTGAACACAATCTTTTAATGCCTGAGTCACAGAAAAAAAAGAAAATAAATGTAATGATGGTAGGCATTATGTAATGGTCCCTATCTCACACATACACACAAAACACACACACACATACAGTAAGAATCATTTTACATATGTAATTCTTTTCCTATCTTTTATCCCTGAGTGTTAGATTAAGTTATAGTGTGTGTAATGGTTATATTGTGATACCCAATGATCACTTTATTTCCGTACCCTAACGGTCTTGGAAATTACATTTGAAAAATATCAAATTAATTTTAGATAAAATAATCCTTAAGATAAAAGGACCCTTTATACCTTCAATAATTTATGACATAGTTGGATAACATCTACTTAGAATGGTGCGGCATGCCTGATGGATATTTAGAAATAGTTTGTTTCCATTTGGGAGGTTGAAGTAGGAGAATTGCTGGAGCCCAGAAGTTTGACGCTGCAATGAGTTATGATCACACCACTGCACTTCAGCATAGATGACAAGTGAGACCCTGTGGAAGGAAGGAAGGAAGGAAGGAAGGAAGGAAGGAAGGAAGGAAGGAAGGAAGGAAGGAAGGAAGGAAGGAAGGAAGGAAGGAAGGAAGGAAGGAAGGAAGGAAGGAAATAAGAGAGAAATAAAAAAGAAAGAAAGGAAAGAAAGAAAGAAAGAAAGAAAGAAAGAAAGAAAGGAAAGAAAGAAAGAAAGAAAGAAAGAAAGAAAGAAAGAAAGAAAGAAAGAAAGCTGAAAGAAAGACAAAAGAAAGATGAAAGAAAGATGGAAGGAAGGAAGGAAGGAAGGAAATAAGAGAGAAATAAAAGAGAAAGAAAAAAGAAAGAAAGAAAGAAAGAAAGAAAGAAAGAAAGAAAGAAAGAAAGATGAAAGAAAGATGAAAGCAAGTTTGTTCAATTTCTCAAGAATGATGCTTTTATTCTAAAACCTGCAGAGCCCGATAAATAACAGACACTGCTCTCTCAGTCTGAGTTCTAAACCATTTGTTAAATGATAAAAATAATTCACGTATATAAAGAGCAAAATATCATTGATTACCAATGAAAATTAGGTAATCAATTAGGTAAAAAATTAGGTAAAAATATAGGGCATAGCAAAGCTGTATGTGGTAACAGTGGATTTTCTAATATCAAATGGCATGATTTGATAGCCATTTCCCCCCACTGTACTCTCTATCACAGGCAATGCTATAAAATCCCTCCACAACTCCCTTGTTGATGAAACATTACAATTAAGGCATGGTGTTGCAGTACAGAACCTGTGTTAGTTAAGCTGAAGGGAAGGAGAAAAAGACTGTATACTCTTTATCCTCCTAACTCATCAGTAAAGTAACTCTCTTTTCCTTCCCTGGAAGAAGCCAGGAATGTTACAAAAATGTAGACCCCTCTACATGAAGGGAAATGTGTGTGGCAATTAAGTGTTGTCTTCTTACAAGAAAGGGGCTTATCAGCTCAGAAGCTATTTGTTAGCCCCAATCCATGAAGGGATGGGGTTACCAACACAGCTGTAGATCCTAGCTGTGCCTTCTCTCAGCACATTATTTCACAAATATTTGTGGTAACAGGAAGAGGAGGAAGCAACTCTAACCCCAGAGCAGCTGAGTTAGCTACAATCACCAAGTACAGCCACCTCTCCTGGGATTTGCATGATTTGAGAGAGCAGCTGCTATGTTATTCTAAAACTGGTATAAGAACATGGGTTCAAGAGAAAATCAAGCAGGTTTTCTTCTTTTTAATTCCCTAAAAAGACCTTGTAGCTAACATCTTCCTAAGCTTCAAGTAAGGGGGAGGGGAATTATGACCTTCAAACTGAATTAAAAATAGTGGATTATTGATCTTCCTATAAACATTTTTCTAATATTTGAAAATATCTGCCATTTCCATCATAATGTTTATCCTGAGCATTGCTTCTTACATTTGAACCTATAACTTTATTTTCTTCCTTGGTAACCAAAGTGAACAAATTTTCTTTTTCCTTATCAGCTCAAAAAAATAGTAATTTACAGGCTTGTAGATTGCTATCATGCATCCCTGTAGATATTTATTTTATGCTCGTATCATTTTATGTTGTGCTTTCTGTTGTCATAAGAGGTCATATAAACTTTATTAAGCATGTGTAGTAAAACACTATATTTAGAAATACTAAATTTATTTCCCAAGGCTTCAAATTGCTATTTGATTGTTGGTGATGGTGTAGTTTAGTGTCACACTGAAGTAGATTTTTGTCATAAATATTGTACAGAGTAAAGTAAATCATAGCTACAACCTAGACCCAGAAATGAAAGTGAGGATATCAGATATCAACAGAGAGCTCTCCAAATTATTTTTTATTTCTGTTTAATAAATCTTGTAAGATGATATTCAATGGACACCTCAATACTATTGCTTTAATAAATATAAAGTTTGAAATAGAAGACAAAAGTCAGATAGAAGGTGATTAAAAGATTGCAGTAAGGTTCTTAGCCAAAGTTTGTACAACAAAGGTAGTGCCAGTCCAAGCAGTCATCTCCCTAAGCAAAACCAGACATCCACCCAGGAGTTTTCTTAGACTATTTCTTGAGGATCTTATCAGTGAATCCAGTGTCCAGCTAATACCCCTACTCCTTTCCTTCTAAGTCAAACATTAGCTTCATGCTGCCCTCATGGAACCTGAAAAAATTAAACATGGATCTTTAAAATCCTTAGTCAGACAAATGTTTCTAATTTTAGAGGACTTAGCAAAAGGATAAAATTGTGAAAATGTGCAAAGCTAAAGTAACCACTATTGGTTATAATTCAGAGGAAGAAGAATAACTTTGACATCAACATATTTCATCCTAAGGGGTAATAATAAAGAATAGTATAGATAAAAATTCCTACTTCATATTTTAATCCCCAAAGCTCCTTAGTCTATACATTTAAATTATTTTGTAAGAATATCTGTAAGAAATAGCTCTCATGCGATTGTTTTTGGGACCAAAGTATAAAATCATATATGAAGATTCTGGTCTAACTCATGCTTTGGGAAAATAAAGAAAACAATATGATACATAATAGCAAGTTAGAATTAATCTATTAAATTAATTTTATTAGAATAGCTGGATGGCAGGAAAACACGAAATACCCTTGCTAGTTTGGATAGCATAAAACAAATCTATCAGGACCAAATTGGAAAATGGATCCTCCAAAATAGAAATTCCAGGTTTCAGATAAGCCGAAGTACGAACAGTCTAAGTCTTTCCAACGTTCGGATGACATTTGAAATATAGGAGCCCGCTATGGCATGCTAGAACTAACTTGTGAGTGCCAATTGTTCAACCTTCAGAATTGTTCAAAACCATTTAATGTTACTTTGGTATCTTGAAATAGGCCAGAATAGAACTATGTACATAAGGAAAATCTCTAACGCTACAAATCAGAGCCACTTGCTTTCCTTTCAAAGAGCTAGTTATTAAATATTTACTGGCATAAAAATAAGAATATCCTATCCTAAAACAATTATTACATCCATTAGAAGGTATCGTGATCTGTACAACAAACATCTACATTAAATAGCTAAAATACATATTTTGGTTAACTGAAAAAGGAATATTATGTTCTATCTTCAATACAAGTCCTAAAATAAGCCCCATTAAACCAAAGAATGGTAGTAAATCATGTAAGAATACAATTATAAAACGATCTAAATGTGTTAGAAAATAGTTGGCTGAAACTGAAATAGGATGAATGGTACCCAGTGGGAATATAAATAACACACTGTGGCAATGTTGCAAGACTTTACTTGTGTTCCTCCCTCAGGGGTGATGAAAATGTGAAAAACAAATACACCTGCAGATGAAACTATTTGATTTTACTGTTGTTAGAAATTAACTAATGCTGAAACCAAGGATTGCTTTATCTGGATTTTATCTTAAATGTGACAGAAACAAAAGATGCTTTGTAAAGTAAAAATAGTAGAAAGTTATTAATGTGTAAGAATAGTGGCAAAGAACAAATATGGCAGTGTTGACTCTCTTAAGACAAGTCAGTTTCTTACAACAGGTCATAAGAATTATGCAGAAATATTTCACATCTCGAAAGAAACCAAGAAAATACTAGGAGAGCTTGTAACCTAAACAGATTATGTGTACTATAAAATAATGAGTAAAAAGTAAAATGTTATTTGATAAATCTCAACTGAACTGCCACATAAAAGTGAAATGAAAACCATTCACAAATAACAAATATATCTATCAAAATAAGAAAATATTATAGAAGAGCACATTTGTATTCCCTTTTTAAAGTTATGCCCTCAGGAACAAACTTACTTATAAATAGAATAAAACTATCTTGAAGAGGAAGAAAAATATTACAGGAGTAACATACACTTTGAATTAGTAGATAATAGATTCATTGTTAGGTGCCTAGGAGCAAACTGTATAAACTATTATTCAGACTCTATGAATAAATTAGTAGATAACAGATTAGTAGATAACAGATTCATTGTCAGGTGCCTAGGAATTAGCAAGTAACAGATTCATTGTTAGGTGCCTAGGAACAAACTACATAAACTATTCTTCTATTCAGATCTATGCCTACAATATTTTACTAGAGGCCATTAAATTAGTATTTATTTTGACAGTTTAAGGAAATCAGATTATTATTATTATTGTTGTTGTTATTATTATTATTATTATTATTAATATTATTATAAGTCTGAGTTTCGCTCTTGTTACCCAGGCTGGAGTGCAGTGGCACAGTGGCATGATCTCAGCTCACTGCAACCTCTGCTTTCCTGGTTCAAGCGATTCTCCTGCCTCCACCTCCCAAGTAGCTGGATTACGAGTGCCCACCTCCACGTCTGGCTGATTTTTGTCTTTTTAGTAGAGATGGGGTTTCACCATGTTGGCCAGACTGGTCTAGAACTTCTGACCTCAGGTGATCCACCTGCCTCGGCCTCCCAAAGTGCTGGGATTACGGGTGGGAGCCACTGCGCCCAGCCCAGATTATTTTTATGTTAATAAAAATGAAATTATAACAGAAAAGTAAGCAATATAGAAAAGTATAAGGAAATGGATAAAAATGATTCCAAATCTCTTCCTGTGGAGATTATAGTCACTATGTTTTCATACTTTTTTAATGCACATGTACATACATATGTGCTTTTACATAAATTATTATATATTGTTTGTTCATATGGGAATGTAATTGCATGCAGTTTCTAAACATTAACTGAAGTCCATAGTTCACATGAGGGTTTCCTTTTTGTGTTCTACAGTTCTATGAGTTTTGACAAATGTATGCCGTATATTCACCATTATGGTATCATGCAGTGTACTTTTACGAGCCTAAAAATTCCCTTTCACATATGCATCTGTCACTTCTTCTCCCAATCCTTGAGCAACCACTGAACTTTTAAATGTCTCCATAATTTCACCTTTTCCAAAACGTCATATAATTGGAATCATAGACTAGGTAAGAATATCTGCTTCTTTCACCTAGCAATATACATTTAGGGTTCCTCCATGTCTTTTCATGGCTTGGTAGTTTTAATTGTTTTACTGTTGTATGCCTGTTTATTTACCCCTTCATCTATTAAAGGAGCATCATTATTGCTTCTAGATTTTGGCAATTATTAACAAAACTGCTATTAACATTCATGTGCAGAGTTTTATGTGGATATATGTTTTTGACTCACTGGGGTAAAAACCTCTGAGTTCAATTACTGGATTGTATGATAAAACTATGCATAGCTTTGCGAGAAACTACATAACTGCCTTCTAAGGTGACTGTGCCACTTGCATCCCTAAGCAGTGAATGACAGCTCCTGTTGCCCTGCACCATTATCAGTTTTTGGTATTTGTCAGTTTTACAGATTATAGCCATTCTGCCAGGTATGTAGTGGTTACTCATTGTTTTAACTTAAAATTCCTTAGTGATATATAATGTTGAACATTTTTATATGCTTATTTGCTATTTGTATATCTTCTTTGGAGATGTGTCTGTTCAGATCTTTTGCCTATTTTTAAATTACATTTTTTGTTTTCTTTTTTTTTTTTTTTCTTTTATTCTTGAGATGGAGTCTCCCTCTTTCACCTAGGCTGGAGTGCAGTACCGTGATCTCAGCTCACTGCAACCTCTGCCTCCTGGGTTCAAGCAATTCTCCTGCCTCAGCCTCCTGAGTAGCTGGGACTACAGGAAACCGCCACCACGCCCAGCTAATTTTTGGTTTTTTTTTTTTTTTTTTTTTTTTTTGAGACTCGCTCTGTCACCCAGGCTGGAGTGCAGTGGCCGGATCTCAGCTCACTGCAAGCTCCGCCTCCCGGGTTTACGCCATTCTCCTGCCTCAGCCTCCCCAGTAGCTGGGACTACAGGCGCCTGCCACCTCGCCCGGCTAAGTTTTTGTATTTTTAGTAGAGACAGGGTTTCACTGTGTTAGCCAGGATGGTCTCGATCTCCTGACCTCGTGATCCGCCCGTCTCGGCCTCCCAAAGTGCTAGGATTACAGGCTTGAGCCACCGCGCCCGGCCTAATTTTTGTATTTTTAACAGAGACAGGGTTTCACCATGTTGTCCAGACTGGTCTTGAACTTCTGACCTCGTAATCCACCTGCCTTGACCTCCCAAAGTGCTGGGATTACAGATGTGAGTCACTGCACCCAGCCGCATTGTTTGCTTCCTTATTGTTGAGTTTTAAGAGTTCTTTGTATATTTTGGATACACATCCTTTATCGGATGTATCTTTTGCAAATATTTTCTCCCAGCCTGTGGATTCTCTTTTCACTCTCTTAGGAGCGTGATTGACAGAAGCTTTTTATTTTCAATGAAGTCTAAGTTTCCATTTTTTTCTTTTATGGATAATACTTTTTGTGTTATACCTAAAAATTCACAACCAAACCTAAGATCACTTAGATTTTTCTACTGTATTATCTTTCAGAAATTCTATACTTTTCCAATTTTATCTTTATCTCTATGATTTATTTGAGTTAATTTTTATAAAAGGTCTAAGGTCTATGTCTAGATAAATTTCTTTCTTTTGTGTCTGTGTGTTTGTTTTTGTTTTTGCACCTGAATCCGGGTTATCTCACACCATTTCTTAGACAGACTAAATTATTTTACATATTTGTGTGGGTCTATTTCTGAACTTTAATTGTTTTATTAATTTATTTGCCTATAATTTCACCAATAGCAGACTGTCCTTATCAAAGTACTTTTGTAACAAGTCTTGCAGTAGGGTAGTGTCAATCCTCTTACTTTTCTCTTCTTCATTATTGTTTTGGCTAGTGTGTGTCTTTGCCGTTCCATATAAACTTAAAATTAGTTTGTTGATATCCACAAAATAACTTGCTGGGGTTTTGAGTAAGATTGTGTTGAACCTATAGATACAGTTGGGAAGAATGAACATTTTAACAATATTGAGTCTCTCTGTTCGGGAGCACAAAATGTCTCTCTATTTTTTAAGTTATTCTTTGGTTTCTTTCAGGGTTGGTAGTTTTGTTCATATCGATCTTGTATATAATTTTTAAAATGCAGACCTCAGCATTTCTTTTTCTAATTTTAAATTTTCATGCTAAAATAAGTCACATTGTGTTTTCAATTTCAAATTTCTATAGCTCATTGTTGTCATATACAAAAGGAATTGACTTTTGTATGTTAGACTTGCATCCTACAACCTTGCTATAATCTATTAGTTCCAGGAGTTTTCTTGTTGCTGTTGATTCCTTGGGATTTTCTACATGGACAAACATAGCAGGTACAAATAAAAATAGCTTTATTTTATTCTTACCAATATTTATTTTTTAGTTCTTTATCTTATTGCATTAGCTAATACTTTCAGTATTATGTTGAATAGGAATAGTGATAGAGGACATCCTGGCTTTGTTCCTAATGTTATAGGAAAATTATGACCATTGAGCATGACATTAGCTATAGTTTTTTGTAGATTTTCTTTATCAAGTTGAGGAATTTTTCCTCTATTCCTAGTTTGCTGAGGGTTTTTATCAGGAATGAGTATTCAACATTATCACTTGTCTTTTCAGCACCTATTAATATTATCATCTGATTTTTCTTCTTTAGCTTATTAATACGATAGACTACATTATTTGATTTTTTAAAGTTGAATGGGACTTGCATACCTGTAATAAATTCCACTTGGTTGTGGCATATAATATTTTCTATACTTTCATGAATTTGGTTTGCTAATATTTTCTTGGGGATTTTGCATCAATATTCATGAGAGATATTATTCTGTATTTTCTTTGATAGACATGAGCATATTCAGATGATCTATTACTCATTGGGTAAACTGTAGTAGATTGTGCCTTTGGAGGAAGTGGTTCATTTTATATTGGTTATCAAATCTGTGGGCATAAAATTGTTCATAACTTTCGTTTGTTATCCTTTTAATGTCCATGGTATCAGTAGTCATTGCTCTTTTTTCATCTCTGACAACATTAATTTTTTCTCTCTTTTTCACTTGATTAGCCTGACTGGAGGTTTATGAATTTGAACTTTTCAGGGAACCAGGTCTTTGTATTGTTGATGTTCTCTATTAATGTCCTGTTTTTAATTTTACTGTGCTACGCTCCAGTATTTATTATTACTTTTCTTCTGCTTGCTTTAGGGTATATTGCCCTTCTTTAGGTTATTGGTTTTAGATATTTCTTCTTTTTAAATACCTGCATGCACTGCTATAAATTTCCCCTTCTGAAGACTTTGCTAATCACACAAATTTTGATGTTCTATTTTCATGTTTATTTAGTTCAATATATTTTAACCTATCTTGAGACGTATTCTTAATCCATTTGTTATTTAGAGGTATATTTAATTGCTAAAGCAATTGGTTTTTTAAGAAAAGTAAAAATTATCAATATTTACCTACAAAAGAAAATAACAAAGAATGCCAATCCTAAAAATGTCTTCAGTGAAATCTATCAAAACATCAAAAAACTGATAACTTTACTATGATTACTTCTAGAACATATGTAGAGAAGAAAATATTTCAAATTATATTCATGGAATGATTTTTAACATTAATATACAAAGCAGAAAAACATAGTAATGAAAACTCAATGACATTTACAAAATACTTCAGAGTGTCAATTATAATGTAGTGGTAACATACTAAAAAGTAAAATGCCATTATCAAATTTGTTGCATGCTAAGGTTTTACAGTATTAGAACAGCTATTATTGAAATTTATCACATTAATAGGAAAAGGAAATAAAACAACATTGTCAGCTCTATGAATTCCCAAAAGTCATTTGAAAAACTCCCACATTCATTTCTGACAAAACCCTTAACAAAAAGGAATAAGGGGTCACTTAACATTATCAAAAGTACATGATATTTCGAAGCAAAATTCAGCTTTATATTAAGAACCTGATAATATACTGCAGTTGTCAAAGTGGGGCCTTGTTCCGGGTGTATCAGATGTACCTGAGAACTTGTTAGAAATATAAATGCTTTGCCCCATCCCACACCTACAGAATCAAGATTGGTGTGGAGAACAACAATCTGTGTTTTAATAAGCCCTTTGTATGAAGTGTTCCATGCAAAGTTTAAGGACCATTTGTCTGAGTGGCATTAAAATCAGAAACAATAAAAAGATGTCTTTAGGATCACTACTGTTCAACATTATAACACAAATATTAGAGAATTTAACTGGAGGGTAGAATAAAATATAAGTGTAAAAACTGAAAAACAAGAGGAAGACTATCATTTTCAAAGACTTTATGATTTTATACCTGGAAAACATTTATAAATTAGCTTTAAAAATCCTTAGAAACTATGGTAAGTTTCAGTCTGATGGAGGCTGAATATGAAATTAATATATAAAAATAAACCACTCTTCTACATAGAAACTAAATAGAGTTATGTTTTCTATGTATTAGACTAAAGAATCCTATTAAAAATAAAGAATATATTTCTATAAAATCTCAATTAAAAAGTCAGTAGCATTTTTTGGAAAGATAAGAAAGTTAACACTAAGATTTGTTTGAGAATAATTAGGAAAATTTTGAAAAATGATGAGTAACGAATAGGGACTAATTCAATTATACATCATAGTGTAAAGAGCTATAGGAATTCTAAAACTGGCACTGGCACAAGAAGAAACAGATTACTTGAAGAGAATAAAGAAAAGCACAAATATTTAAATATTTATAAATAATCAAAATAACATTTTAAAGCAGTGCAACAATAAGGTTAATTTAACAAACTGTATTGAGTCGACTGAGCTTTCTATTTAGAAGCTAAAAGTCTGATTCTTAACTTATAATGTATACCAAAATAACTTTTTGATGAATAAAATACTTAAATATAAAATATAAAATTAAAAATGTGCCAAGGTAAACATGAGAAGTTATTTTAGAAATGCCTATGGATCCAGAAGCCATACAAAATTACATTTAACTGCATAAAATCTAAAAGCCCTTGAACAGCCAACTATTATAACAGAAATCATAAAATATAAAGAAGAAACTGAGCAAAAATAGCTATAATATGGATATACTATTAAAATGGAATTTTCTAATATATTAATTTTTAAAAGAAGGCAGAAAAAGTAAGTAAAATACTAAGATGCAGTGGATCATGCCAAGCAAATAGTGAGATACATACTCTCACAGATATGGAAATTAAACGACTGTGTTGATGATTATGTGCTGAATCACATATAAGCACATACTCTTGTTGAAAACGTATATTGGCAAAACTAGTATGTACAGCAGGTTAAGAATATCTATAAAACATAAGACATTCCTCATTGAACCAGAAAGTCTACTTGCACGAATTTGCTCAACAGATATATTTATCCGTGTATTAAAATAAACATAAACACAGTATATAATGTGTGTCTGTTTACACATATTTGAATATAACTGTGGGAACAGATGTGTGTGTATGTGAATATATATGCATATTTGAATATGCGTGTGTATAAACACATACATATACACATTATCTAATTATTCTATATATGTACATGATTATCACAGCATTCATTATGATTTTAAAAAAGGAAAGAAACAGCTTAGAATCCATGAATGAAGAGACTGGTTAAGTTTACACAAGGCAGCTGTCAAAATGAATGAGCTTCTCCTGTATTTAGTGAAATATAAAACTGTCAAAATATATTAAGTGAAACAAGGGTAAGGTATAGGCCAGTTTACATTTGTATGTGCTGATTTGTATTAGAAAGAAAAGAGGAAGTGTATGCATGTACATGCATAGAATATGTGTGAAACTATTTCCACAGAACCAGAGATGGCCATTTATCTCTGGAGACTTAGGACTATGGACAGGAGAAGAGAGTGGGTGTCACTTTCCACTGCATGACCTTTTCTATTATTCTTTGACAGTGCACAAGATATAAACATAACTTAAAAATAACCAAATCACACAATATTTAAATAATAAAATACCACTGTAAATTCTGGGAAGTATGAAATATCAGTAGCTAGTATACTGGGAGATTTACATGATTGGTGCTCTTTTAACGGTTCAGATACATTAATTCATTTAGTTGTAAAAAATATCCTAAAAGCAGTTACTTGAAACTAGTGGGTAAACATTTTACATTCAAGGGAACAAATAATAGTAAAGTTAAATCATTGATCAGACAGCTGGTGACTGGCAAATAAAGAATTCCTAGTCAGGTAATAAAATCCAACATTGAGGCCCATAGCTACTAAGCTAATCATCTAAGCAAGCAGCCCCGGCATATGTTAGGCTGTCAATAGATGTTTGTTTGTTTGTTTGTTCTGTCTTTATTTCATGATTGAAGTGATTCATAGATCAATGTCAATCTAGAAGGGGAAATCTGTCAGAAATCTGAAATCTGTGATTACAGTACTGTCCAATTTAACACTTGTATTAACTACTTGCACAAGAGCACAGAGGGCTAGGCAGTTAATTTTACTGAAAGATATTCAAGACATGAAATGAAAGAAATTTTATTCAAATGATAAAAATAATATTGGTGAGATAGCCAGTGGATTATGCAATGAATGGAGGTAGATGCAAAACTTTGGTGAGAACTCACAGGTTAAATTTGAATATTTCTCTATATCCAAGGTCACTTAAAGCAAATTTCTACTCTATTTACACACTTTAGGCAGAAAAATGTGAAATCCAGAAGTGAAATTTAAATAATCTGCATTAATCACTCTAGATATCTGTAATTATATGACTTGTGAGACAATTATTTTTCCAATTTTTGACGACTTCATGTTATTCACAACATGGTAAATAATAAGAGCAGAATTAGTTTTTTTTCTCTTAAACTATATGACAAATTTAAATTGAATTCATATCATCAAAAGATTTAGAATCAAAACATTATAGAAAACTCAGCAAATTTGATTTGATAGTTAAAATAATTATATAAAATATAAATGATTATTAAATACTGTTAATTTAAAGTAAAACAGTCATCAGATCCATCTTATTCTAATATTTTATTGCCTTTTGCCAAGTAAGCCACTGTGGTCAGATAGCGCTGTGGAAGAACAGCTTGACTTAGGTTCTTTTTGTCATCTCTCATGTAGAAGGTTGTAATCACAAACAAATTCTTATGGATAATGTTTTTTTAAATTGTTGAATTTTCAACAGTACCTAACTTATGCTTTACCCTTTGTACATAACAGAAGCTAAAATTAATGATTTTATCATTCCTCTATGAAAGATATCTGAAAATAATAATAAGTTACAGGTTAATAATCTCCTATAGGGAAGGTCAGACGCCAGAAACTTTTTACAGCACTTTCTAAAAACAACTATATATTACATCAAAATGTAGTCAATGAAGCCAGCCCATAAATTTGCAAGGTGTCTAGGTTCAACAGACCTAAAATCAATACAGCCATTGAAATCAATACACCTTTCTCATGAATACAGTCTGTTAACTAATCAGGGTTAAAATGATCTTGCCTGTTGGAATATAAACGTCTCACTGCTGTGAATGTAACGTTTGGATCAAACCATTATTCATTAACATGCCAGATTCATTAGAAATAGTCTATTGATTCCAGAATCAATGAAGCATATTCACAAATTGCTGAAAAGATTGTTTATTAAAATGCTCTATTATAAATAAATTCATTGATCTCTAACTATTGGGATAATGTGTAAACTAAAGGTTTACACATTTAAAGTCTCTATGTACTATAGAAATAAAATTTGTTACCAGGCTTTATACTTTTTTATAATAATTATTAAGTTTTTCAAATTCTAAATGTAGTAAATATTAGCTATAGAATTATTTTTAAATATGGAAGACCACAAGTTAAAATTTATGAATAGTCCTATCATATTCTAGTAAACACATACATACTTATATGCACACACATGTATATGTAATACTTAATTTATTTAAATTTCACTTCTGAATTTCACATTTTTCTGCCTAAAGCATTTAAATAGAGTTGAAATCTGTTTTAGGTGACCTTGGATACAGATAATTATTCAAATTTAATTTGGTGAGAACTATGAGTTCTCACCAAAGTTTTACATCTACCACCATTCATTACATAACTCATTGGCTATCTCAGCAATATTATTTTTATCATTTGAATAAAATTTCTTTCATTTCATGTCTTGAATATCTTTCAGTAAAATTAACTGCCTAGCCCTCTGTGCTCTTGTGCAAGTAGTTAATACAAGTGTTAAATTGGACAGTACTGTGATTGGCTGACAGTTTTCCCCTTCTAGATTGGCAAAGTACATACATATACACACATACACACACAAACACACACATATATACACTTTAAAATTAAGCAAAAACAGGTATTTGGTTTTCTTTCTAAACAAACACACTTCTCATTGTTTCTAAGCAGAAATTAAGAGTTTCTTAAAATTTTAACTGCGTATTATGTAAATTTATGTTAAAGTATGCCGAGAAGAAGAAAGGATAGTGTAATAAACCCTCTGTGACCATCTCTCAGCTCCAAGTATCATATTTTTTAATATTTACTTCTTTATCTTCTCTCTTTCTGTTTTTGTTAGTGTATTTTAAAATGGACTCTACATACCATATCACTCAACATGTTCTAAAGGGATCAGATTTTTCATAACCATTTTTATTAACAATATGTAGAAGGTGTTTTTTATAGAAGAAAGTATTCTTCCATCATATAATTTCATAATAACTGCAGAGTATTTGAATCTTTTACTGACATATAAGTTACCGAGCCTTTCCCCTGCTTTTGAACATTTGTTTATTTTTCACTATTCTAAATACAGTTTTTAATCTATACTGTTTTCCTCAGACCTTTGCACATATTCATTATGATTTCCGTTGAATGAATTCCTAGAAGCTGAGGTTCTGGTCAAAGGGTATACTAAGTCTAACGGTATTTTTGATATATATTTGACATTGGACTGTATTTAATTGAAAAGGTTAATATTAATGGGTTAAATGTTGAATTATTCATTACAAATATGACAGATAACTTCAGATTGAATATCTTAGCTTTTAAAATCTGGCATTGGCTTGTGGTTTATAACAATGTTTAGGTTTCCTTTATGATGTGTGCATTTCTGTGAAGGAGAAAAAAGCTAGACTATGTAGGTTGTCTGTGCAAGTAACAACTAATTAATTTTCCCTTTAAACCTATTAGCAAGGCAATATTATTATTAGCCTCCCATGTTGTAACTATATTAATGAAATAGTATAGTCGACTGTCCTGGGGCCATGTCCTATTGATCTTTTAATGCGGATGATCTGAGCACAGAGATTGGCTACTTATTAATAAAGACTTCAGACCTTGCTTTTAGACAAGCTTCCAGAAAAGAGAATAATAAAAAGAACAGCCAGAACAAGGAGTTAAATTGGAATTGGCTATCAGATCATGATGAATCAATAACTAATAAACACTCAAAATGACTAGAGTCCCATCAAGCTATAGACCACAAGAAAACATGATCAATGTCTTCAAACAGCTTAAAATATAAGCAAATAAAAATGAGTAAAACATAAATAAAGCAACATAAAATCATGTTGGCCACATTAGCTCCAACTGTTTTTTAGGCAATTTATTAAAGTAATTAATTTTATAAAAACATTGTGGCATCTTTAATCGCATCACGTGTATAAATATAAAATGCAATTAGTACATTTCTTCTAGAAGTTGGCACAGTTTTCATGAAGACTTTTTTCTTTCACTTAAAATTTTAGGTTTGCTTTTTTGGCATTTATTATTCAGTATCTGGTGACATGTTTCAGAACAATAACAGAATATATAATTTGTTCTACTCTCTGTTCTTCGCTAAACTTTTCTACAGATTTCTTGTAGTGCTGCAAACACATCTCCCTAAAAAGCAATTTAAAACAAAACAAAACGCTACAGACACAGCATGTTCTTAGCAAAATTTGGTGTACAAGTCATAGAGAGCAGGTGGTTGATTCAAAGAGCCTTACACTTGAGTATTAAACTATGCAGTACTAGTGTGGGAGGCAAACAAGGGAGCCAGGGTTGGGGGGCTCCTAGAAAGCTAATGGAAAGAACTTACCAGAGCCAGTCAAAGCCCTCTTGGGCAGGTGACTTCGTAAGTATCTATTGCTGCCTTCTTACGAGCACTAGACAAGAACAGAAAACAGCCATTTATAAATAGAGATTAGCATAACCTTTTAACCTGAGGAAGTGTGAGGAAGTGAAAGCCAGAGACTCATTCATTTTCGATAGCCTCTATGAGAACAATGTGACAAGAGGGGAAATCTAGCCAGCTTTAGAGAAAAGAGACCAGGTTTGGCCATAGCTGATTCCTTAGGAAAGATGGAAAATTAAAGCTGTTTTCTGACATAAACATAGCGTATGTCAATAACCTTTAATAAATACACTTTGGAAATGACATTTTAAAGGACTGAAAACACATTTCTATAATAAGAATATTCCAATTCGATTACCCTTAATACTACTCAGTGTAAGTCACCATAATGAAAAGACTTCTGAAGGATTCAGATTTCATTCTATAAAGCTAGCTACAACTTCAGGTGAATGTCTTTTAGATACTTCTGGACAGTGCTTGAGAATAACAGTTTGAGCTTGGGACATACAATTGTTAAACCTTTACTTTCTTTGATTTGTGTGAAATTAATCTAGTGGATAAAGAAAGATAAATAGGCCGGGGGCGGTGGCTCAAGCCGGTAATCCCAGCACTTTGGGAGGCCCAGACGGGCGGATCACGAAGTCAGGAGATCGAGACCATCCTGGCTAACACGGTGAAACCCCGTCTCTACTAAAAAATACAAAAAATAAAAATAAAATAAAACACAAAACTAGCTGGGCGAGGTGACGGGTGCCTGTAGTCCCAGCTACTCAGGAGGCTGAGGCAGGAGAATGGGGTAAACCTGGGAGGCAGAGCTTGCATTGAGCCGAGATCCGGCCACTGCACTCCAGCCTGGGCGACAGAGCAAGACTCCATCTCAAAAAAAGAAAGATAAATAAATTATGGAACCTGAAACAACAAAATGAGTAGAATAATATTGAGTAGTATTACATTTTCTGTGTTATAACTGGACAATAAGCATCTCACAAATATTTATTTTAAAACCACTAACAGATTAAGAGGCAGTATAGTTTCTATTGTAGACAAAGCACAAGTTGGAGCTTCCATTACATCTTCCACAGACTATTACAGCAGCTATTAGCTTTACTCTGACCCCTTTGCCTATTCTAATGGCAGTTAGAATAATCTTTTAAAAATATAAATCAGATTCACTAATTCCCCTTAATTCATGTTAGCAACTTTATTGAGTTGTTGTTAGGATCAATTAGGATAAAATACACAGAGTGTTGGGTATCTAATACATGAACAGGTCATAGTCATAGCTACAGGAACAGAAAAAGCTACCATCACTATCCTCACCGTCACCACCACCATCATCATCATCATTAACAGAGACTAGTTGCTGGTGATTTTAGGCTGAGAGTGGGCTAGCGTCAAGCAATGTAAACATTCTAAGGTTTTATTCTACATATAAGCTAGCAAGTTAGCCTGTTACTACTTCAAGGGTCCTAGCAAAAGAGATGAGACAAAAGCCTCCATTAAACAACAAAAGCAGTAGACAGACATTTATGTTTGTGGCAGTTCCCCATTACTTCTTCTGCTCAAAACCACAGGAGCAACACAAAAAGTTTATATTAGCTCAGGCTGCTGTAAGAAAACATCAGAGACTGAGATGATCAAAACAACAGAAATTTATTTTCTCACAGTTCAGGAGGATTGGAAGTCCAAGATCAAGTTACCGGCAGAGTCCATGGCTGGACAGGGCTCACTTCCTGCCTTCTTGAGAAGACAAAAAGATAGATCTCTTTTTCTTCTTCTTCGTATAAGGTCACAGTCCTTTGGGATTAGGGTCCCACTCTTAATGACCTCATCTAATCTTAATTAATCCCTAAAAACCCTATCTCCAGATACAGTCACACTGGGGGTCAGGGCTTCAACGTATGAATTTTGGGAGTCAGAATTCAGTCCATAACAGGACCCATACTGTATGCCTACACATGCAGTGGGTTGCATTCTTGGAGAGAACTACCAATTGTGAGGCTCTATGGTTTTTCTTATTGTGAGTGGAAGGAAGCTTGCCCTGGGACTGAAGATAGACATTACCCCATTCCACAAGGTTGCTCACTGCAAGCACGACTCAGAACTGAACCAGGAAAGAGCGTAGTTAGGGCTTGGCATTCTTGGCCTATCCAGCAAGAATAAGCAGGGGAAGCTCAAGGCCCATGGCAGATTTCTTCTTCCAACACCAGTGTAGAACTGAATCTCAGTGCCTGTATTTCTGTCTACCTAGGATTATCAGTACAGGCCTAGCTTCATCTAAAACCATCCTGTTAGCAATGCACGTCTGCCTTGTTTTACGGAGGAAGGAGAAAGAAGAGAATTGCCAGAGAACTAATCATCTCTGGTGCCGAGGTGTTAACAGTGATTCAGTGAACAAACGATGATTCACACAGAACAAGGAACAACAGGAGAAAGAAGTGTCCTCTTTAGTCTCTGTCAGTTTGTCTAATTTAACAGGGGGCTTCTCTTCAAAGTGAAACTGTTTGTTTGTTTGTTTGTTTGTTTGTTGTTTTTTAAAAAGGGAAGATACTTAGCCGGCAATGGCAATTTATTTGTTTGTTGGATCATTTCATTTTCTTGGGTGTTTTCTGTGAATCATAAAGTTTTATTCTCAGAAACACAAGTGGTGATCATTCCAATCAGAATTTGATATAATCTTAAAAGTAAAATCACAACTATACCTAAACTAAGAAGATTGATATAAAGAATCAATTTCTTTTTAGGTATTACAGATTTATTCTTAGCAATGCCTCACAAGCAGGAAGCCCCAACACAGTTATTACCACTAGTTTAAATATCTAAAAATATTTTTAAACATAAAAATTATTTTTTTTCAAAACTTAAACAGCATTTTCTGTAATAAGAGCTTATTGATATATTTTAATAAATGTAAACCATTATTTATTTTCTATACTGATTTACAGACTAATTCTTTAATGGATAAGGACAGATAATTGGAATAAATTATGAAAGGGTGTGAAAAAGAGTGAAATCTCTTGACTGATACTTTTGGATATCTGATCTGTTTTATTCGATATTGCTGTTGTGGTGTCTCTGGGCTCAGTAATCGATATTTGTTTTGAATGCCTATTTTTCTATTCATGGATCACTAACAATGTATCTTCTCTAGACTGAGAGCTCCTAGAGTTAGTGATCTCAGAAAACAAAATTTCTCTGGTCAATCAGAAAACAAAAATTCTCCATGATTATGTGTAACCTGTAGCATGGTTTTAATATTTTTCAAACAAAATACATGTTTTAAAAATCATTTCTTTTTTCTTTATTTTTTCAGGTGTCTTTCTGCATTTCTGAAATGGTCCCTGTAAGACTAAAATTTGTATTCTTCAATAATTGAATTGAACTTGATGAGGACACAACCTAAAAATTATGTGCTGATTAAACAGATATCACATTTAGGGGTGTGGAATGAGCATGTAATACAAAATGACTTATACAACTTGATAAAATTAAAAATTTTTTTTAAAGTATAAGTTAAATATGAGAATTTATCTCCATAAAGATTCAGGTCCACTGAATTTAAAATTTACTTTTGTGTGTATACATACACACACACATATATACACACACATAACATATATACGCACACAAATATATACACATATACATACACACCAAAGTACATTTTAGAAGAATTTTATAAATATCAGTGTAATAAAACTTTAAACAAAGTTTTTGTATGAAATATAAGTGTACATAAGTATTGTGTTTCAACTTATGGCATGTTTAGGTACTATAAGGATAGAAGAGGTTGTCGAGTAACTTTTTAAGTAAAACAGATAAAAATATTGTATATATAAATGTACTTACTTATTTCTATATATTTTACAATACCCCCAAATTATGCTTTGCAATGCTTAAAGGAAGTCTCAACATAAACTGCATACACACAAACAGAAAGAAATAAAGTAAAAATACTGGTCCATTGTTTAAATTCTAAAATAACTCAAATAATTCAAAAAAAGCAGGGGAAAAGATCATAGAATTAAAAAATAGTAGATTGACAAACAGCAAACTAATAATAAAATGATGGAAAGAAATCTACCCATAGAAATAACTACATTAACTGTAAATGGTCTAAACATACTAATTAAAAGACAGCTATTTCAGGTCAGATAAAAGACAAAACCAGACATCAAAATATACTATTTAAAGAAACCAGTGGTAAATATAATGGTGAACAAAGGTTTGGAATAAAAGATGAAAAAGAATATAACATGAAACACAATTTATTTTTCAAAAAACTGAATACAAAGTAGACTTTAGAACAACAACAACAAATCACTGGGAATAAAGAAAGATATCATATAGGGGTAAAAATGTCAAATTTTTCAAGAAGACGCAACAATCCTAAGTGCATATGTATCTAATAACAGAGATTCTAGATATATAAAGCAAAACATTGAAGGAAATGAAGAACTAGACAAAGCTGGCATTCTTAAGAGACTTTAGCACAACTCGGTAACTGATAAAAGAAGTAAAAATAAATCAGTAAGGATATAGAATATTTGAACACTATCATATAGAAACCTCCACCTAACAATAGCACAATATATATTCTTTTCAGATACACAGGAAACATTCACCAAGTTAGACTATATTTGTGAATCGCAAAACAAAACCTAGTAAATTAAAACTGATGGGATTATTCAAGATAGGTTTTTACCATAAAACATTAAACTGGGCCAGGCACGGTGGCACACGCCTGTAATCCCAGCACTTTGGGAGTCCAAAGTGAGTGGACCACTTGAGGTCAGGAGTTTGAGACCAGCCTGGCGAACATGGCAAAACCCCACCTCTATTAAAAATACAAAAGTAGACGGGCATGGTGGTGCACGCCTGTAATCCCAGCTACTCTGAAGGCTGAAGTGAGAGAATTGTTTGAACCCAGGAGGTGGAGGTTGCAGTGAACCGAGGTCGCGCCACTGCACTTTAGACCAGGAGACAGAGTGAGATTTTGTCTCAAATAAATAAATAAACTAAAAATCACTAACATAATTAAACTGAATTAACAACTAAAATAAATAAGAAATCAATTCCCCAAATATTTGGAAATTGAAAGTCACACTACATAATTCATAAATAAAGACATTTCAAGGGAAACTAGAAAATATTTTACAGTGAATATTAAAATACAATGTATCAAAATGTAAGGAATATAAAAACATTTTTGACAGATGCTGCCAAAGAAGGGCTTAGAGGGAAATGTATAACTTTAAATGCTAATATTGGAAAAGAAAAATGATTTCCACTTTAAGAAACTGGATAAAACAAAGAGTAAACTAACCAAAAACAAGCAGAAAGAAGGGAATTATAAAGATAAGAGGAAAAATAAACCTGAAAATGGGAAGATAATAGAGAAAATATTAAAACTAAATGCAGTTTTATGAAATGATACGAAATTTATAAACCTTCACTGATAAATTTTTGTAGAAATTCAGAAAAGAAAAGTAAAATTGACAACCCTCCTTTGATAATCTTCCAGTTAACCAAGAAAAAAAGAATATATCAGTTAAAAATAGAAAAAGAATTAGTATAACATGACTGACCTAGTGAACATTCAGAGGATAGTGAGGAACTACCATAGACAACTCTATGTATATAAATTCAACAACTTAAATGAAATGGACTAATTTATTGAAAGACACAAACCACCAAAACTCATGCTAAAAGAAGTAGGCAACATAGTCAGTCCAACAGACAGATAGATAGATCAAATAGAATTTATAGTTGAAAATCCTCGTTAAAATAAAAGAAAAATCTAGGCCCAGATGATATCACTTGCAAATTCTGTCTAACATTTAAAGTTGAAATGAACACCAGTTCCACAAAAAAAATTTTCAGAAAAATTAAAGAACAGTAAATGTTTCCTAATTCATTTTGTAAGACCAACCTTGTCCTGGTGGCAAAACCAAACAAAATGATTACAAGAAAATAAAACCACATTGAGAACAATTGTTCAACAAAATAGAAAATTAAACCCAGCAGTATGTAAAAAGAAATATGCATCATGAACGAGTAGGATTTACCTCAGTAATGTAAAGCTGGTTTATAATTTGAAAAATCAGCCAATGTAGTTCACCATATTAACAGGTTAAACAAGGAAAACCTTATAATTCAGTCAAGACATAAGGGAAACACATCTGACAAAATTTAACATGTAATCTTGATTTAAAAACAAACAAACTTGACTGGCCACAGTGGCTCCCGCCTATAATCCCAGCATCTTGGGAGGCCAAGGAAGGTGGATCACCTGAGGTCAGAAGTTCAAGACCAGCCTGGTCAAAATGGCAAAACCCCATCTCTACTAAATATACAAAAATTAGCCTGGCATGGTTACGGGCACCTGTAATCCCAGCTACTCAGGAGGCTGAGGCAGGAGAATCGTTTGAACCCGGGAGGTGGAGGTTGCGGTGAGCCAAGATCACGCGATTGCACTCCAGCCTGGGCAACGAGAGTGAAACTTCATCAAAAAAAACAAAAAGCCTCTTAGAAACAAAAATATTCTTAGAAAACTATTAATAGAAGAAAATTCCCTCAATATGAGAAAGAACATCTATAAAAACCTACAATCATGTCAGAGTTGACAATGAAAGTGAAATACACATAAAGTTAGGAACTCTGCGTAGATGTTCACTTTTATCACAGCTATTCAATAATCTACTGAAAGTCATAGCTAGTGCAATAAGACAGGAAAAGAAATGAAAGATATTCACATTAGAAAAGAAAATGAGTAAAACTGTCCTTACCCTAGGTGAAATATTTGTCTTTGTAGTAAATTCCAAAACATTTTCTAAAAATTTCCTAGAAGTCAATCAGCTTACTAATGCACGGGATATAAGATTGACAGTGTAAATTCAGTCATATTTCTATGCACCACTATTAAACATTGCAAACCAAAAATTTTTAAATACCACATTACTTTTAATACTTTCCAAAAATAAATACTTTTGTATAATTCTAAAAAATATAGAATTTAGGATCTGCATACTGAAAACTAAGTCAGTGGAGAAACATGTGCTACTGGTGGACTGGAAAACCTAATTGATTAAGATGTCGATTTTCTCCAAATTGATCTACAGATTTTGTACAATCTAAGAAGATCCTAGTAGAATGCTTTAAAGTTATAGGAAACCTGATTTTAAATTTTATATGCAACGGGAAAGGAATTGGAACAGACAGAAACCTTGGGGGGAAAACCCACCAAGTTGAAGAACTCGCAGTGCCTTATTTTATTTTATTTTATATTTTATTTTATTTTATTTATTTTGAGACAGGATCTGGCTCTGTTGCCCAGGCTGGAGTGCAGTGGCGATGCTCACTGCAACTTCCACCTCCCGGGCTTAAACCTACCTCCCACCTCAGCTTTCCAGTAGCTAGGACTACAGGTGTGCACCACCATGCTCAGCTGATTTTTGTATTTTTTGTAAAGACTAGATTCTGCCATGTTGCCCAGGCTGGTCTTTAACTCCTGAGCTCAAGCAGTCCACCCACCTTGGCCTCCCAAAGTGCTAGGATTACAGGTATGAGCCTCTGTGCCTGGCCCCAATGCTATATTTGAAGATATATTAGAAAGATACTGTACTCAAGACGGTACAGTATTGGTGAAGGAATAACCACATTAAAGGATAGAATAGAATGGAGATTTCAGAAAACTGACTCACAAATGTGGTCAGTTGATTTGTGTAAAAGGTACAATGCAATTCAAATGACAGTCTTTTTCCAAAAACCGTGCTTGAACTGCAAATCCATATGTCAAAGAACCCCACAAACTCACAAAAAACAAAGCCAAGAAAGCATCATGCTACATATCACAGCACATTTTTAAAAAAGAAATTTGAGAAATCATAGACTTACATGTAAAATGTGAAACTATAAAAATCTTAGAAAAAAACATAGAATATCATCATGACTTTTCCTGATTTTGGTATTAGGAAATGTTGGCCTCATAAAATAAGTGACATATCTACTTTATTTCTGCTCTGTTTTCTGAGAAAAACGTTTTACAAAATTTGTATCAAATTTCCTCAAAATTGTTGAAATTAACTGGGACTAACATTTTCTTCGTTAAAGTGTTTTTAATGATGAATTCAGTTACACACTCACACAAGCTCACATTTTATATGTTAGCTACAACCCTCACATTTTGATGCAGAGGCCAAGAAGGAGGCAAAGTACAGCAGTCCTGTAGGTGTGTTCATGGAATCCAGCCAGGGAAGTTGGCCTGGATGGAAGGAGGAGTCGCTAGGTAGGAGGTGTCAATAGGAGAAAAAAGATTGGATTTGAAAGATTCTTTATCCTAATGGAAACAGGAAATCATACCACTTTGATAAAAAAAGATTCCTGCAGAAAGAAAGGTAAAATGCTAGTGATAGGTAAAACTGGAGTGTAAGAAGAGACTACAGTTAGGAAGAGAGGCTCAAAAAGTTTGGCAGAAGTTGGCACAAGTGATGAGCGCATGAACTAAGGTTCAGGCAATGGGAACAATAATGAAAGCCTGTATGCTTCCTGTGCTCATGTTTGGTGGTTTCTCTGCTAAGTGCTTTACATACATTGTCTTCTTAATACTCACAACAAGCCTCTGAGGAAACCTGGGCTTACAGAGATGTTACCTAACTTTCTTAAAGACACACATCTAGTAAGTGGATGAGCCAAAATTGGAAATCAGTTGTGGCTCTAAAGTTGCTTCTCCTTTAATGAGGGAATGCATATAAATAGTTTAAAAACAAAAACATGAGGATTTTTGAATAACTAGATAAACTCAAAGGATAGAAAAAGTAATCAAATGCTACATAAAAGGATAAAAGAGAGGAAGACAAATCAAATGAATGTGAAGTTTTAAATTTTTGAGTTTGAGTAGTTTTTTTTTTTTTTTTTTTTTTTAAAGAACATGAGCAGGAGGAGGAGGGGTTTTTATTGTTGGGAAGTAAGTGAATAGATTGGTTTTGGATATTTGAATTTGAAAACACATAAGACATCCAGATGAAAATGTCTGATATGTTGCTTTACACAGTCAGAACTATGAGGTTAGAATTGAGTAAAACTCTGTTCTTCATGGTTTGTCACGTGAGTGTCTTCATAGCTTAGAATAGGTATTACCCATTTTCTTAAGTTGTATTCCTCTTTCAAAATATGTCATCGATCATGGTAGATGATCAGTGAATATTCCTTGAAATAAATCACTAATTTTCTCAAAAACTTTATACAGTATTTGATCTTTATAAATATTTAGGGATATGTAGTTTGTGAACAACTATACAGCCCAATTGGAGACATTTAACTGGATACCTCACACCTTCAAGGATAAAAACATGAAGGCTATTTATAGGTTCTTTGAAAAAAGTTCTCTACATTCCAGTACCTGAAAAGATCGTAGGTAAGAGCTGTCACCTTTTTACCCTACTTTGACTATTAAAATCTTTGAAGATGAAAGATCTTTTTGAAACAAAACACATTTTTTTTTTCATAAAATGCTTATGCACGATACTTTCATTGTTTCTTCTTAAAACCTCTGACTAATTCTTTATAACACACTCTTGGAAAGAAATATTAATAAAATATTTTGCTTTTAACTTTCTATTGACACCACAGGATTTTTAATGCACCAGATTAATGCTCAATAGTTTCCTTAAATTATACTACAGAACAAGTGTAAAATATGTTGCCTAGTTTTTTCCTTAGATTTTTAAAATATATTGCACATTGTAAAAAGGTACTTTATTTATTTTGCTTTCTTCTCTGAGGACGTTAATTGGTTTAAGTATTCACCCACATTTTATGGAGAAGAAAATATCTGCTCCTTCTGATGCTAAATTTATATAATCGCATCACTTGGACATCAGAATAATCCAGATCAGTCTGTTAAGCTTCATAATACCTAAAAAAGCCGGGCGCGGTGGCTCACGCCTGTAATCCCAGCACTTTGGGAGGCCAAGGCGGGCGGATCACAAGGTCAGGAGATCGAGACCACGGTGAAACCCCGTCTCTACTAAAAATACAAAAAATTAGCCGGGCGCGGTTGTGGGCGCCTGTAGTCCCAGCTACTCGGGAGGCTGAGGCAGGAGAATGGCGTGAACCCGGGAGGCGGAGCTTGCAGTGAGCCGAGATCGCGCCACTGCACTCCAGCCTGGGCGACAGAGCGAGACTCCGTCTCAAAAAAAAAAAAAAATAATAATAATAATAATAATAATAATACCTAAAAAAGACTAGTAGATAAATTCTCTTCATGCAATATTTCTAAAGAGTTTTCAGGAATATCAGGAAACTGAGTTTCCTTCCTCTACTTCTCATCCTACATCCCCACAGGACAGCCAATTAGTTAACCAGTGAGGAGGAAAATTTCCAGTATTTCTCTAAGTGAGTCTAGTCCTGATTGCAGTTATGAGTGGTGATGATATGCTAAATAAAGGTCTCATTTTCTGGGAATACTTATGAAGTTGCTTACAGCATGTTTATGTCCCTTTGATTGGGCTTTGTTTTTGTGGGAGGCTGGCATTATTTTTATGCAAACCAAATTAAGCCTCCACCCCACATACTATAACCCCCACCCCCAACCCAAAGAAAATATGCCAGAATTGCCGTATCCCAGAATTTACCTAATGAAAGCAATTAGTCAGCATTCCTGCATCTGAATACAACTTACAGTTTTGTATTTCTTTGGAGGCTTGGTTGTGGTTTTGATCTAGGCTACACATTTTTTTTTCTTATTTAAATTGACCTTCTCGAGATGACATCATATGATGATGTATTACATTACACAGAAATATTTCTACTGACCTTAGCTGATGAAAAATAAACATATTGATTTTTTTTTCTGGTTTAAATAATATCTTTAGAATAAGCTAGATGTTAGTGTATCTCTCTTTTGCATGACACTGGGGCCAGATCAAACCAAATTTCACTTTTTTATATAGCAGATGAGAAAAGTAAATCGCATTTTAGATGGATCCAAGAAACAACTGGCCAAAACAGTATTTTTCGTGTGTGGGGTTATTTGTTTGGTTGGTTCATTGGTTTTTGTTTTTGTAATTTTTCATCAATAGTTTTAAAGTACAAAAGCAGTCAAGCTTTTCTGCTTACCAAATCATCGTTCGTAAATTCATTCCTAGTTTTGTTTTATTGTTTGTTTCCCTCATTGCATATTATGAGCTAATATTTTTTATTAGATCTAAAATTATTCATAAATATAATCTTCGTTATAAATAATTTTAATGGGGTAAATAGAAGTGAGTTATTCTAAAGTCAAGTTTTAGCATGGCACATAAATAGATTATTGGCTACTGCTCAATATGATTATTTTAATAACAATTTCAACAGGCATATGAAAATGTTACTATTTATGAATGCAGAGCAAGATAAAATAAACACAGTTCTTAGTTTCCCAGTACAATTTAACAGAGTTCCAAAAATAAAGACAAAGAAGATTGGATAGTAATCAGGCATTAGAAATGTTAGAACAACACGAAGAGAAGAACATTAACTATTAGCTACTTCAAATTCTTGTTTTGAAATCAGTTGGAGATTAAAGTAGAAACAGAAAGACTGGAAGATAAGCAAGTGATGGTGATACAAGAAGAAAGGGAGGAAAGAAGAAAAGACAGGAGAAGGGAAAGAAGGAAAGGAGAAAAAGAAATAATTTTTCATCTTAGTGAAAAGTTACTTCTGTTTATATGCAATGCCCCTACTTAGTCAAGATTTAGCACCATAAACCCAGCCCAGATTAGAACATTCATTCTCATTCTCAATAGTGCTATTTTTATACAGCCTATTGCTGCCTACAAGTCCTAACACTTAGGTCACTGAAAATCATGTGTAACTGTTCTTCTTCCACATTTTCTGACTTATCTCAGTTTATATGATCATAATCTATCTCTTCAGACTCCTCAGTGATTGTCTCTTTCCTACGCTCTTCCATTCTAAAGCAAACTCCATACTGTCAACATAGCTCTTTCAAAAATATGTCATCGATCATGGTATTTCCTGGCCCAAAAGGTTCAGACAACTTACCATCACCCTGCCCACTTTTTCCATCTTAATTCCTGTCATTTTCTTTGTTCCATGTTTTAATCTAAAAAATATTCAGCCTTACAACATTTTCTGTACCACCTGATTGATGTCTTGTCCATACTCTCTTTCACTGGACAATTTCCTAGTTATCTTTAAGACATACTTCCATTATCAAACCTTTGCTTGAAAATCTTCTTCAACTTTCCTGGCAAAATCAAATTCTCCTTATTCTGTACCTCAGTAAGGAATCACTTTCGTTATTCCACTAAAAGTGCTTGTACCACCATTTCTTGAATGCAACTGGATTGTCAAATGATTTGAACTTCAAGGCAGGGGGTAAACATAAAACAATTTTTCTCTAATAATTGGTTTCCAGTCATGGTATATCACATCTTTTTTTCTTGTCGCTTAATAATGTGTCAGACATATTCTGTATTTTTTCTGGCCACTTTTGATAATTAAAAAATTATATCTGGCCACTTTTGGTAATTAAAAATTTATATTTAGTACAGTCTAAATCTGAAAACTCATACGTAGTTTAGCAGTCATCTGCACCACAGTGACATAGTACAAATTCAGTGCCAACCAGATTCTGGCCCAAGGGAACTCAAGTGAGACTGAGCATAATCTGCTCTTTCACTTTTATCCTTTTCTTTTTCAGGTTTTAGCTATTTTATGATTTACTTCTGGCCAGAGGAATGACAGGAGAATGCCCAACATCTATTTACTGAATAGGAATACAACTGTAATCAACTGTTGGTCCCTGCTGTTTCTCAGCTATCATTGACTTGCTGGTGATATCCTTCTCTAGGCAGGACCTGTGGGGTCTTCCCCATAGCACATCTCCTTGGCAGGTGAGATTTTCCCTGACTTGATCTCTTGTACCTTTCCCTCTGACTCTGTATTGCATCTCTTGAGTGGGGCACTGGCAGCCTCACCTAAGATTTTCCATGGGTGGCATGCCAAATGATGGGGCAGAGTGGAAAAGACTGGCAAATCCTCTTCTGACCTGTCTCTCTTTCCCACTCCCTTACTTTCCATTTCTTCTTTTCAGTGTTTATATGGATTCAGATTATTTTACCGGGCCCAGTGCATGTTTAAATAGGGCTTTAAATGCCCATTTTACCTCCAAGTATGATGATATCATTCTTACGGATTATTATCCAGCATATTATTTGCTGTTTCTTGATAGAAAGATAATTATTCTCCATTTTCCAAACCGTTATCCCTGATTCCATTACAATAACTTGGGACTCTGATACTGTCTTCTAATCTTTATAATTACCCTTACTTTTCTGGTTTCAATAGATGGGGGAAGGAGAATCAAGAAGTGGGGAAAGGTGAAGAAATAGCTTGAGAAGCAGATTTAATTATTAGGAAATCTCCTTCCCTCTTTAAAAAGTAGAGTACTTTTTGCCTTCTGCTTTTCCAAATTTGAATATTATTTTATATTTCTGGAGAAAGAGGAAGTGTTCCAGTTGATAACCTCATTGTAGGTAATAAACACTTGTCCTATGAAGCAATGAATGAATGAATTAGTCAGTTAGTTATTTTTTTCTAAGTTTTAGTTATTAGAATTCACACTATCAGGTGGAATATATTAAAGAATTAGATAACTCTCAGATATTCTGAATGTCCACGGAAATAAGTTTGGAGGCTACACAACCAGGAATAACACAATCACTAAATAGATCCTACTACTTTCCTGAAATTGTTCTAAAAGATACCCTACTGTTGAACTGCAGTCTTAAGCACAAAACAAATTTTTGGTTAGTCATCTCCCAAACATACCCATCTTCCCAAAAGCAAAAGCAAAAGCAAAGCAACTCCAGCAAAAATCATGTATCTTACTTAATAGACTTTAACTATCATCAATCAAATGAAATATACTCACTCCTCAACAAAGAAGGTCCATAGTCTCACTAGATACCACATGCATTGCAAGGTGATATTTTTTTCTGTCCATAGTTCAGTCACCATCTTGGCAAGATGTCCTCTAATTTACGTACTAAATTACATTTAATTATTAACCACTACATTATCTTAATTAACAAGGAAATGAGTTTGAAAAAAATGTGAATGCATCTGATTATACACGTAACTCAGTAAAGAAAACACTATGGGTAGTTCTATGGTTTGGTTCTGTGTCCTCACCAAAATCTCATGTCGAATTGCAGTTCCCAGTGTTGGGAGAGGGACTTGGTGGGAAGGGATTAGATCATGGGGGAGGATTTCTGCCCTGTTGTTCTTGTGATAGTGAGTGAGTTCTCATGAGATCTGGTCATTTAAAAGCGTATAGCACTTTCCCCTTAGCTCTCTCTCTTTCTCGCCTGCTGCCATGTGAAGACATGTTTGCTTCTCCTTCATCTTCTGCCATGATTGTAAGTTTGCTGAAGCCGGTCGACCACGCTTTCCATACAGCCTGAGGAACAGTGAGTCAATTAATCCTCTTTGCTTCATAAACTACCCAGTCTCAGGTAGTTCTTTATAGCAGTGTGAGAGCGAATTAATACAGGTAGCTGCTATTGCTTTTATTTCTGGAATTCTTGACAAGACTGTGGTTCATATTTATACCTTCTTTTCACTACACCTATATCCATTTCATATTCCATTTTCTCTCAGGAAGCATCTTAACTAGCTATAGTTATTTAACAGATGAGAAAATTTAAAAAACTTTATGCCCAAGATACCTGTGCAGTCCTGTCTGCATAGGATAGAGACAGTATTTCATTAATAGTTACCATCGATTGTGTTGCAAGCATGATTCTCCCTCCTCTCATTGTGCTGCATCATGTGCACATCACTTGCTAACTAAGTCAAGATGTTTGCTGTTGGTATGACCATCCAGCGGTAGGAAAAGCAAGAAAAAAATGGCCGGTTGATTGTCTCAACTTTTTGTTCAAGGGCAACAACATATCCATTGTTGGAAGTATTGATTTCTTGTCTTATAAGATTTCTAAACCAGTACTGTATAAAGTCACAAGAATAGGAAGCAAAAAAGTAGCTCTCTCTCTTTCACCCTTTGGTTCCCAGATCTGTGCCTTCTGGCTATGCGGAAATGTCACCATATATAATTTGCTGGTTAAGAACCTGTTCTGCATTCTGTAGGGAAACACCAAAACTCCTTAATGCATTTTTCCCATCTGGTTCATTATTTTGTCTTGAATAAGCATTTTATTTTTATAAGGTAAGGGGCTATTTGGTAATAGAATACATGAATTTTTAAAAAGTTTAAAAAATAAATTCCACGAGCACTAAAAAATGTCCTTACTTCTTCTGTGGCAAAACAAATTCATTGGTCAGAAACGATAGTTTGTTTTGCTCATTCGGTTTTCATAAGAGAAAATAATAAAATATATTTATGAATAACTTTTCTGCAGAAATAAGCTAGGGGTTCTGCATGGTGGCTTATTCCTGCAATCCCAGAACTTTGGGAGACCAAGGAGGGAGGATCGCTTGAGCCCAGGAGTTGGAGACAACCCTGGGCCACATAGCAAGACCTCATATCTAAAAAAAAAAAAAAAGGAGAAAATAAATGTTAGGAAGAAAGGAAAAAGTCATATCCAGATTAAGACTCAATTATAATGCCCTTTCAAACTTGAAGTTCCAACATAACTGACCTTCTCTAAAGTGGAAGGTTATTTCCTCCAAATTATGGTGCTATAGCAAATGTTCTACGTACATCCCACACTTGGCAGGTTGGGTACTCAAGAATACCAACATCAGTCAGGTGCAGTGGCTCACGTCTGTAATCTGAGCACTTTGGGAGGCTGAGGCGGGCAGATCACATGATTAAGAGATAGAGACCATCCTGGCCAACATGGTGAAACCCCGTCTCTACTAAAAATACAAAAATTAGCTGGGTGTGGTGGTGGGCACCTGTACTCCCAGCTACCCAGGAAGCTGAGGCAGGAGAATCACTTGAACTCAGGAGGTGGAGGTGTAGGTTATAGTGAGCCAAGATCACGTCACTGCACTCCAGCCTGGTGACAGAGCAAGAACTCTGTCTCAAAAAAAGAAAAAAAAAAAAAAAAAGAATACCAACATCAAGAACACCCTCGAGGAGGGTTGTCTCATGATCATAAGCCTATCTGTAGACTTTGTTGATGATCACATAAAATAAGAACTGGAACGAGTGCAAAAAGAGACTGCCTGACAGAAACAAAAGTGGATCTTTTAGCTGATTACTGAGAGATTCCTCTGTAGACAGAACCATCTGCTGATCATTCACATGGGGCACAGATATTTCAAATGTGAGACCGATTTACATAATTTTCCCTCAAACCTTACAATTAATCTCCCAAACTTGTCCTTTCAAATCCCTGATCATCTGGCCAAAAACTATAGCTCATAAATTTAAATAGAGCCACACCATGCTCATCATTCCTTCTAATCAAAGAGAAAAAATATATATACTCCTCAAAGTTTTGCCTACTGAGAGGATTTCTTTACTGAACTGTCATCCAAGGCCAATTGTAAATTCTATTTCTAGAGTATTCTACTCCTGATTGGTACCAGAACATCTCACAGAGGTATTGACAGCTAGATTTCAAGCTTATCATCCTCAGTCATTAGGCACGTGGGACTCCCTGAAGCTCCAAGAATTGGTTGAGAAAAAGGTAGCAATGCAGCAGGAGCAAGCACATGGAGAAAGTGATCACCTGTTCATCTCCCTTTCTCATACCTTCAACATCTTCTTGAGTTTATTCTCGTATATACCACTTCCTGGCTTGCCAAAAATTATTTGTTTTGTGGATTAAATAACACAAACCATGATGGGAAGCTCAGGCCACATGATTACTTGGCATCTCATGAATATCCATAGAATATCTAACAGAGGCAAGAGCTATTTTTCAAACTAGTATAGTATTTACTAAAGGATATAGTTTTGCTTAAAACCTAGAATCTGGTAGTATGATACTTTTCTTCGGGCTTGTCACAGGCTCCTTTCAGCATCCCAGTTGATCACAGACATGTCCAACATTGCTAAATCTGTTTGTTCATATAGAACAAGAGGCAGAACTGCTTATCTTCCAACCCGAAGAAGCTAGAAGGTCTTCTTTCGTGTTTGGTCCCAATTAAAAAGTGGTAGCCTAATTATCCAATAAATAGGTTGAGATTAGAGATATACCAAATATCTACTGCTTTTAAAATTCAAATAAAAAGTTTTTAATGCTGGACATAGCTAAAAACAGTGTGATTTTACATTGAAAACAAGATCCCAATATACTTCAAACTATTGGGCCTTCGGAAAAATTGATATCCTTTTGGGATTCTAAATTTCCTTAGAATTATATCTTACCCTCCTGCATGTAGGTACCTGTTATTTCTTGCTCCCTATATTCTATTCACACACGCCATCAGTGAAAAGGACTGGTGTGATGTTTTGGGTGATGCTGAAATTATAAGATTCTCTGCAGATATAATTATGGCTCTGAGGTAGAGAAATGACATATTTCTAAAGTTAGACAGTGAAGGTATAGTATTTGCCTGACCAGATGAAATAAATTCCTTCTATTGTTCTCAACTTATCAAAATAGAAAGTTGGCAAAAACCAATAACTGTATGTAAAGTGCCATGGTGCCATATGGTACTTATTTGTTTTATTAACAAATCATATACCCCATAAGATATTAAAAGCATCAGTTAAAACCATTTTGTCTTCTATATAGGCAATCTGGTCACTTAAATTGGGAGGAGTAGATGAAAATTCCTACATCTTTTAAGTCAGTCCTCAGCTTTGTTAGTTTATGCTCATTAGCTCTTCCTTACAAGGAAAAAAATAGCTTTTTCAGTACCCAGATTAGCAGTAACTCAGTGCCTATTTTCCAATGATCTAAAAACAATCTGATTGTGTTCCTTTTCCACTGCACAATTACTTTGGTGAATGGTCATAGGTTTTTTTGAGGAAGGCTAAAAAGAAATCTTATTTTATAGACTTCGGATGTTTCAAACATCTTCCAACAAATCTGGCTTTGCATTCCTTCAAGCTGTGCTGTATCTCTATACTTATGTGGGTTTAGCAATTGAGTAGGTAATAAAATCGGCCATTTTGCCACTCAATTTAGGCCTCGGTTTAGTAGACTTTTATCTTTTTAAAAAATTTTTTGAGTGAGAGAAGTACTAATAGCAATTAGGAAGGACTTCGGAACCTGGCTATTTATTTTGGTACCAAAACCTCTATGACAACTTGGAGGTCAACAAAGACCAAGGTGGACCAAAATATTCTGCTTACCATTCTTTCTTTGTTGCCCATCATTATAACCATGTCATTTTATCTGGCAGTGGAATACTGATATTTATCTTCTTCAAACATAAAATAAAAAGCCCACTTCAATGGCAGTCTCTCCTACTTTTATTTCAGGCTACAGGGAACAACTGTCACACTGCTTTTCAAAGATTCTAGTGCTATCCCAAGTGCCATAGAAAATGTATTCTTTGGGTTGTCCTGAAGACTGTATTTGAGGGTAGATGGGGTGTACATACTAAATGCTCCTCAATATTCCTATAGCTCAAAGACATTGCATTCCTTCCTCTGCATTTTCCTACAAGGATATTTTTGTTATGTAAACTTCATTGAGCACAAACCTCATCTGAGAAGTATCAGTCAACTAATAAAGCCAACAGAACCACTGCTGCTCTTTCTGGCACACAAAAGTCCAGAATTTTTTAGTTCCCTATACAAATAAGTTTGTCAATAACTGTTTCTCCCTCTTCTGCCTCAAAACCCATTCAAACTCATATTTAACAGATTTTTTCACAATCCTTCCCAATCAATTATCTAACTTTTGCAAGGTTGTGAATTCAATTAGCCAATCATTATAATATAGCAATACTAAAAACTAAATTCTGCTTCTTATTTTTGCTGATGTCAGTGTTGCCTTTGGTGACATACTTCTTTTTTCTTTCTTTTCTCTTTCCTTCTTTGTTTTTTGTTTTTTGTTCCATCATGAGATATTATCTGGTGGCAGTTATTCAAGCCAAACATTTAAAATCTTAATCATGTTATTTTTTTCCCCATAAGATCGTTATGGAAGTTAGAAATAGCCAACTGATTTCATAAGTTTATACTCGTTCTGACTTTCAAAATGAACAACTACCATATCCATCCAGTCTGCAAAAACCTTGGCTTTATGAAAAAAATTCATTTCAATTGACAAGAGGGATAATTTAAACAGACCTCTGTCCCTCATGGACTATCAGTATCTCGTTCTCTAACGCTAACCAGATCCTCACTGTTTCTATCTCCATCTAGGTCAGAAAATCAATTCTAGGTGCCATATAATTGACATTATATCACTTGAAGGCACTTCTAGTTTGGCCAGTGTTCTTAATTGCAGACAACAGTATCCATTCTATAATGTGTTTAAACTAGCAAGATGTTATTAAGAAGCTAAAAAAAAAAAAAAACAAAAACTATTGGAAGCATTGGTAAATCAGCTTGGTTTTTACACAAGAATATTGAAAAAGCCCCACTAGTCCTGTAATATGTTGTTTGGCATTTATACTACTAAGCCCTGGATGGTGGAAATGCTAACAAAGCTTCCCAAAATATAATAATCTTCCCAGTCGTGATGGTTAATTTATATGTCAGCTTGGCTAGACCGTAGTGCCCAGCTGTTTCATCGAACACTAGTTTAAACGTTGCCCTGAAGGTACTTTTTACAACGTAGTTAACATTTATAATCAGTTGACTTTGAGTAAAGCAGATTACCCTTCATAATGTGGGAGATTATGCTCTTTACCCTCATAAAGTCTCATTCAATCAGTTGAGGGCCTCATAAGCAAAGAGAGATTTCTCAAAAAAAGAGAAAAATTCTGCCTCAAGTCGGCAATATAAAAATTCTGTCTGAGTTTTCAACCTGCTAACATGCTTTATAGATTTTGGAGTCAATACCACAATTCTTACCTGAATTTCCAGCCTGCAACCCTTCCTTACAGATTTCACACTTGCCAACTGTCATAATTGCGTGAGCCAATTACTTAATAGTATTAAATGTGTGTATACGCGTTCATATATATGTATATATACACACATATCTATGCATATATTTATATAGCTGTCCTTTGGTATCTGCAGGAAGAATACCAACATTGGTGCATACTCAAGGCCTGCAAGTCCTGCAGTGTGTCCTGTGGAACTCGAGGACATGAAAAGTCAGCACTCCATGTATGGAAGTATTATATCAAACTAATCCCATATTTTCCATTTGCTTTGAGTTGTGGATGTGGAACCTGCTGATAAAGAGGGCTGACTGCATTTATTGGGGAAAAAAAAAGCCCACATATAAGCAGACGTGTGAGTTTCAAACCCATGTTGTCAAGGGTCAGTCAACTGTACATATATACAACACCATATTGTTTTGTTTCTCTGGAAAACTAACACACTAGGTGTAGCTGCCATCTCACATTGTTTATCTTTGGCTTCCACGTCTCATGTGGATTTGTCTGCTGAAAATATCCTGGAGTACGTGCAGAAATCTAACTGCAAAGGCATCCAGAAAATGTGCTTATTAGTTGTCTAGCCCGTGTGGAAGAGAAAAGTATGTAGAAGGGGATAGGAAATAGTACTTAGTGAGTCAACCTGAAGAATCTGCCACACAGATTTACTTATTAGCTTTCCCTAGTCATCAGCCCTGAATCAATAGTTGTAACCTCATACCAGCCATCAAATCTGGCCATATGTTTTTTAACAAATAAATAAATGATAAGATATATTTGCCTCTGATTTATCAGTTACAAAGGACTTAAACTATATACTTAGTTTTTGTTTGTTTTCTTGATGTTATTAAATATATCTGCAAAAAAAAGAAAATGAGTATAAAAATTAGAAATCCATTTTGAGGACACAGACGCCATGTGGCTGAATAATTTAACAAAAGTAATTTAGCAATTTAACTCAAGAAAGTAACAGTCTCGTCTAGAATGCAGGCTTTGCAAGTTCTTGATCAGTGCCCTTTGCATGCTACCATGCACAAGTAAACATTATAATCTACAAGGAAATATTTACCTAACTAAAGTTGGATGTGTCCATGTGTAAATAGACCAAGGTGATAGGAAGAAATGTGGATTTGAAACAGAGGAAATTGCAAATAGACAAAAGCTCTGGGGCCAAATCTCAAACTTCATTGTTTTTTAGAGGGATGAAATCCGTGGAGCATATTCTTTTCCTTGAATGTTTAATTTGTTATCCTTTTATATGTAGAAATGAGAAAACAGTCCAAAATTCTAACAGCAGTCTGTGCTCTTTCACTGAATTCAAATAGTCCACTTTTATTGAACATTTTACTAAGCTCAGATAAATCAGAGAGATTATCCCAAAGCATTCAGCTCATTGTAAAAAACACCAGAGAGACCTTTAAAAGAATTGTAAAGACTCTCAATCAAACTAGTTCTCACAGAAAATGTGTAAAAGAACACAGACACAGTTAAAAAGCTGAAAGCAGGATCCATTTTCACAGCTACCATTTAAATCCAGGCCTTTGTTACCTCCATCCAGAATTCGTTAACAGCCCTCTAAACTGTCTCTCTTTTCTAGTCATTCCTCTTCAATTCTACCTGAAGACACTGTTTCTAGACTAGTCTTGAACAAATCATTATGCCATCCTACTCCTTAGGCAAAGCGATGAAGAACTGAAAGCCAAGAAATTTTGGCTTGAGTTCGGGTCCTGCCGCTTAAAATCTGATCTTGGACAAAATGTATCTTTTCTGAGTATATTTTTCTGAATTTCTCATAATCTCTCTCTCTCTCTCCCCCCACCCCACCAACCCCAAACCCCCAGCCGCTGCCAATAGCAATCACTTCCATAATACATGGTTCTTTTGACAATCACATGTAGTGAATAATTTGAGAAAATATTAAACACTTCGAATTACAAAATAGAAAATAGTAAAATACTTGGGGGCTATCAACTAAACAGTCTAAACTTAAAATCAGTAGTCAGCCTATCTAATTTTAATTGTGACCATATATAGATTCTGATATATAGTTTTCTTTTTTAATATACAACCCATGAAAATAAAATTAATTTTGTGAACTTTTACATAAAATGTTATTTGTGGCCGGGCGCGGTGGCTTAAGCCTGTAATCCCAGCACTTTGGGAGGCCGAGACGGGCGGATCACGAGGTCAGGAGATCGAGACCATCCTGGTTAATACGGTGAAACCCCGTCTCTACTAAAAAGTACAAAAAACTAGCCAGGCAAGGTGGCGGGCGCCTGTAGTCCCAGCTACTTGGGAGGCTGAGGCAGGAGAATGGCGTGAACCCGGGAGGTGGAGCTTGCAGTGAGCTGAGAGCTGGCCACTGCACTCCAGTCTGGGCGACAGTGTGAGACTCCGTCTCAAAAAAAAAAAAAAAATGTTATTTGTTAATTCAAGGTTGCGTTCCTTAGACTGTTTATCCATGACACTTACCATGCTTTAACAGTTTTATCTGTAGAACACTTCTGTCATTATTTCAGTATTCTTATTTTTCTTGTTTTTTTCTTCTCCTCCCAAATATACACATGTGCCTAGGCACAGACACATATACACTCACGTTCAAAGCCACTGTGCAAATCATAGAACATTTTATTGAATACATAATTAAACAATCAAATAATTTCAAGGGCAATGGTAAGAACTACTTTCAAATATTTTATTTAAAAAAGAACTTGTGGCTGTTACACAAGTTAATGATATTTAAACAATCCTGAGAATTTTGACAGGTGAAAATGATTGCACTGTCTTAACATGCTACAAATCAGAGTAGTATTCTCCAATGAAATAAAGATGCTTCTAATGCCATGTTACCAATGACTTTCCTCTCTTTTTACTCATTCTTGAAGAACTCAAGCCACATTGACATATCTACAATCAGAAAGCCTTGAAATGCACATGTTAGATGGTTGGCTATTGTGTGAATCAAGGATATCTACACACTTACTTATTCTCCACCCCACTAAACATAGGACAAACCTGTTAAGTAAAATATGAAGCCAAAATTAGCATCCCCTGGCCAGGCGCGGTGGCTCACGCCTGTAATCCCAGCACTTTGGGAGGCCGAGGAAGGTGGATCACTTGAGGTCAGGAGTTCAAGATCAACCTGGCCAATATGGTGAAACCCCATCTCTACTAAAAAATACAAAAATTAGACAGGTGCAGTGGCACATGCCTGTAGTCCCAGCTACTCAGGAGGCTGAGGCAGGGGAATCACTTTAACTCAGGAGGCAGAGGTTGCAGGGAGCCAAGATTGCACCACTGCACTCCAGCCTGGGCAACAGGGCAAGACTCTGTCTCAAAAAAATAAAAAATTGCGTCCCTAGAGTTTTATATCAAAATGATTTAGAATAGTTTAGATAGTTTCATGTTAGTTTATTTAGAACTTTTCATATGTCTCAAATAAGATTGTATTTTAGAAGGTAAAGCAATGTTGTTATGAAATATGCAATGTATTAAAAGTCTAAACAAGTGTGTGCTTGAATTTATACATATTCAGTTATAGCTTATGATGTTAATATAATAAACACCTGAGCTATCAAAACACAAGTTAAAATACAGAACTTTATAGTTCCTTAGAAGCTGTCTTCATGTATGCCATTGCTCTCCTCCTGAAGACATAAGCATGATTCAATATTATGTATTAAACATACTTGTGCTGGAACTTATAATTTTAAAACTTAATTATGCATCTCATATAAAGATATTGCTTGTGCCAGTGGTTTTTAAAATTTGTATAAGTAGACTCATACTGTACTGAATTCATGCTGTATTATCCTGTGACTTGCTTTTGAAAAAACTGAAATATATAATAAATCTGATAAACAGATTTATTCATATAGCTGAATATAGTTCTAATACATTTTTCACTGCTGTATTGTACTTTCTTATATAAATATACTGCAATAACCTAATTTTCTATTGATACATATTGGAGGCATTTCAGTTTTGACCTTTATGTAATTACTGCCAAGCATAGAATTACTGGGTCACAGAGTGTGTGCACTTTCAGTTTTATAAGGAACTGCCGATTGTGTAGATTGTGCCTTTGTATCATATCTTCAAAACCTTGTGTATTCACCTCAGTTCAAGTTACATGAGGTCTGACTGAAGCCCTTACGCTAGAAAAAGACTTTGACACTTGCTAACTCTGTGCTTACCTGTTTCATTTTATTTGAGTCTATTGAATTCCTTTTATTTGGGCCATATACTTTTTAAAGTATGTTTGATTGTCTAGGATGTTACATGTGTCACTTTGAATTTTGGTTTTGTTTACTTTTTTGCTTAATTTTTCCTAATAACCATGTTGAAAATAAAGATGCAGTTATTTTCTAGTCATCTTCCCTTGATGTACTTTGATCTTCTATATTTATTTTTCTCTTATGAAATGTCTTGCTTTTGTCTACTCTTAGTTTTATTATTTACAAAATTAGTCCTTTTAAAAAAAATTCCATCTCTATCGCTCACTTTCTTTGTTATTATTTTAAGTGGCTTACGTTAATGTGCTTTAGGAAAGTTGTAGATTTGCTATGAATCTGTCTTCATAGCAAGGAACAACTGTCATAGATTATGTCACAATAATTGGTGGTGGCAGAAAAATAGTCATTAAAATCAATACAGGTTGTATCAGTCAGGGCTGGGCACCATGCCTCATGCCTGTTATCTAAGCACTTTGAGAGGCTGACGTGGGAAGATCACTTAAGGCCAGGAGTTTGAGACCAGCTTTTGCAACCATAGTGATACCTCATTCTACCAAAAAATAAAAAAAAATTAATAAGTTGGGCATAGTAGTGCATGCCTGTAGTCCTAGCTACTCAGGAGGGTGATGCAGTAAATTCCATGAGCCCAGGACTCCATCTCTTTTCTCTTTTCTCTCTCTTTTTTTCTTTTTTTGAGACGGAGTCTCACTCTGCCGCCCAGGCTGGAGTGCAGTGGCGCGATCTCGGCTCACTGCAAGCTCCGCCTCCCAGGTTCACGCCATTCTCCTGCCTCAGCCTCCCGAGAAGCTGGGACTACAGGCGCCCGCCACCACGCCCGGCTAATTTTTTTTTTTTTTTTTTGAGACGGGAGTACCCCTCTGTCCCCTAGGCTGGAGTGCAGTGCCACTATCTCGACTCGATGCAACCTCCGCCTCCCGGGTTCACGCCCTTATCCTGCCTCAGCCTCCTGAGAAGCTGGGACTACAGGTGCCCGCCACTAAGCCCGGCTAATTTTTTTTTTCTTTTTTTAGTAGAATTGGGGTTTCACCATGTTAGCCAGGATGGTCTCAATCTCCTCACCTCATGATTGGCCCCACTCGGCCTCCCAAAGTGCTGGTATTACAGACGTGAGGCACCAGGCCAGCCGACAGACCCCATCTCTTAAAGAAAAAGAAAAGAAATAAATTACATGAACTATTAACTATAACAGGGTACTTGAATAATGAGGGATTATCTACTAAGGGGAAAAGAGAACTGTAAAGAATAGAGTAATCGTAGATATAAGAATCAGCCACTATGTCTAGGGCTGTGTTTAGAGCATCCAAAGGAGAGGCCCTATGACTGAGCTCCAAAACTTGGAAAGAGCATGGTTTCGCACCTAAATGGCCAAGAAGGCACAGTAGTATCGCACTGGAAAGACTTACTGGAAATCACCCTCCGGACCCTACCAAAATCTTCCTTCTGTGGTGCCAGCAAGAGTTGTTCTTAGGGAAGTGTCTTGCTGGAGGTATTCGGCTACAAAACCATTCAAAGAAGTTGCTGTTTGCCATTGGATGATGATGTCCACTGTGTACTGAGTTCTACCAACAACGATCTGGGTTTAGAAGAGGGCCCTGAGTGCTCAAGAATGGAACATTGCCCAGCCAACAGCAAGACTGTAGCCTTGTGGAACCCAGAAAAAAATAGCTAGGCTAAGCTGGACTCAAACTACTGAGACAATATATTTATTGTCTCTTGGAGTCTTAACAGTTTAAGCTGTTAAGTTTGTTGTAATTTATTCCACAACAACAAGTTTTATGCAAAAGCAGTATACTGACCATCTATAGTGACATTATTCCTGAGACCTTTGCTAATTTTTGCCGTAGCTAGTGGATAAAGATCCATGTTTTGCCAAAGTAGAGGGATGCTACTACAGTAACAAAATTGAAGATATGAGGACTTAAAACACACAATGATTTTTCCCCATCAGGCATTTGCTTAAAACAACAAAACAAAACAAAACAAAAAACAGTAGAATAAAATCCTAAATGACAATCCTCTAAAATACTGATCTTAATTTTTGGCAGTTTTTTTTTTGTATTAAGAAACAAACAAACAACAACAACAAAAAAAACACACTAAAAAGGAAGCTACTAATCACCATATGCATAGAGAGTTATAATCCAGAAACTGGGAAAAATAGATATAGGTTGACTATGGACATAGCTTAGCTTAATCCTTGATTAGGTTGAAATGGTCGGCCCCCATTGTATCTACTTCACAAATGAAAATATGGACCCACTCCCTGTTACAATGTATTATGACATGAAGAACTTAAAAATCTACATTTTTATATGCAATGTCTGAAATATGATTTTTAAAATTCAACTTTTAAAATTTATATCAAGATTAGGCACAGTGGCTCCTGCCTATAATCCCAGCACTTTGGGAGGCTGAAGCAGGTGGATCACTTGAGGTCAGGAGTTTGAGGCCAGCCTGACCAACATGGTGAAACTCCATGTCTACTAAAAATACAAAAATTAGCTGGGCATGGTGGTGTACACTTGCTATCCAAGCTACTTGGGAGGCTGAGGTGGAAGCATCATTTGAACCTGGGAGGCAGAAGTTGCAGTCAGACAAGATCACACCACTGCACTCAAGCTTGGGTGACAGAGACTCTGTCTCAAAAAATAAAAATATAAATAAATACGTTTAAATTTAATTTGATTTAATTCATCTCCAAAGAAAGTACAGTGTAACAAAAAATAGAAAAGGATACAACTATGACTAGTACGTTTAAGAAAATACAAAAAAATTGGCTAAAACAGAGTAAAATTTCAAGGATTTCATAAGAAAAGTTGACTCTGCAAAATGTAATACAGAAATCATAAAACTGTAACTATTAATATAATATGTGAAATTAGATGAATGCATGATAATAACAGTAAACTTAGATATAAGAAAAAAAGAATTAGTGAACTGGGAGACAGATCAAAAAAGGTATACAGATACACACAGAGAGAAAAAAGAAAAACACAGGGAAGTGTAAGAGACTAGTGGAATATATATGAACTTAAACTATTTATAATTGGAATTCTAAGAGATGTAACAAAGAATTGGGTAGAATAAATATTTGAAGAGATAATGAATTTTAAAAATACCAACAGAGGATACTCAATCACAGAACCAAGAATCTCTACAAACACCACGAAAGATAAATAATAATAAAATAAAATAAAATAATATACCAAAGTCACATCATATTCAAAATTCTGAAAACCAAAGAAAAATAGACACTGTATAAAGCAACCAGAGGAAAAATACATATTACCTTCAAAAGGGAAACAATATTATTGACCGCTGACATCTCTCTAAAAATATAGGAGCCGAAAGAAAGTACTGGGAACAAATAAATGTCCCCTCAGAATTCTATAAATGACAATAATGTCTCTGTACTGCAAAGACAATTTTTTTTTTTACTAAGAGACCTGCAATTTTAAAATGCTAAGGGGAATTATTTGGTCAGAAGGAAAATGATAACAGAAGAAAAGACAGCAATAAAAATGAAAGTAAAGGTATTTAAAAATAAGTATGTTCTATAAATTTTTAAATATATCTATAACTAATATTCATAAAAATAACACAAAAAAGTGATGAGCATAAATAGAATTGGTAAAACTGATTATTTATATTAGATTGTAATAAGTTAAATATGTATGCTATCATATTTAGAGTAATATACTACTACAATTCAATAAGGACCAGGCAGATAATCCAATGGACAATTTCACAAAACACTTGAATATGAAGTTCACGAAAGAGGTCATGCAAGTAACTAACAAACATTTGAAAACTCCTCAACATGACTAGTCACCTGGGAAATACAAAAAAAGGGGGATCAAGAATTGCACACTCCAATATCACTACAAACACACAAGAATGGCTAAAATGTAAAATACTGAAAATGTCAAGAATTGGTGAGAAGGTAAAGGAGAATGTGAATGAAACAACCACCTACTTTTACAACCACTTTGAAAATCTGTTTGACAGTATTTACTAAAGCTGGATATATCATCACCTTTTGATCCAGGAATTCTGAACCTAGATAAATGCCTAAGAGAAATCATTGCTTTTGTTCATCAAAAGACATGTATCAAATGTTCATATAAGAAAATCAGTGCTACATGAATTCTGTTAAGTTTACTCATGTATAACATTGGAAAATATCTAGAAAGATAGTCATACAAACTTTAAGATGCTTTTTACTTTGTCAACATAAAAGTGATTTTAATATATTAATTACACAGTTTTTACTATATTATTTAAATACTTTCAGTGAATAAACTTCTATAGTTTGAAAAAAAAGAACAGGTCTAAGTCGCTATTTTGGTAATAGTCAATCTATATCATTTTTTCCCATTTTCTAGATTATAACTCTCTTTTATCTCTTATTTTTTTTCTTTTCTACTACAAATTCTCCCTGTAAACCGTGCCTTCATCTTTCAGCAGCTAAATTAATTACATAGCTACAATGGAAAATTATTTAGCTTCCTTTTTCCTCTTTCATAAAAACAATTTAAATTTCTAAAAATTTAACCCTTTTTCTTAAGGAATCAAATCAGATTAAATAAAACCGATTGGCACCTAATCAATTATATTATATTTCCATTTTTAAAGATGCAAAATCCTGAGGTATAAAATACTTTACAGCTGAGTTAGTGACAAAATTTGGTTAAAAGCTTTGCATATTCTCTTCTTAGTGTAAACCTAAGTGCTGCAAAGCGTAGGATTAAAAATAGTTCTCTTAAAAATGGCAATGAACTACAGTAGAGCAAAACCTTTTGTCAGAATCCTTGCAAGTATTCCAAACCAAAGTAGAATTTCCTCTCTATAATCCTTCACTGATAGGTTTATATGTAAGTTTATTAGGTTTATCAATCTTCCTTAACACACTTACATGCCATAAAACATCTGGTAGGAAAAAACAGAACACAGTATTTGGCTTAATGTTAGTGTAGTCAGGATATGTATTTCTTATTATATTAGTAACAGACACAATTCTACAATACAATAAGTAAAAATGTTTCCTCTTAAAAGCAAAGAACTCCCTTCTTGGAAATAAATTACCCTTGCTAGGACCATCATGGGGCTCCTGAGAATAGGTAATTCACTTCAAATGAATTAGCCCTCAACTAAAGGAAAAGTGTTTCTACGAGCAGACTTTAAGCCACCACTTAACTTTCTGCCGCAGTTTCCTTATTTAGAAGGTAAGGTAACATAAATTTCTTATTTAAAAAGTGAGGCTAATGCTAGTCTATTAACAGGAAGGTTGTGAATATATTGAAACAATTTAAATATCTTTAAACGGTAAATCCTATACAAACGCTGAATAATAATAATCCAAAATTAAATTTATCCCTCATGTGTTTTTATCAATCTAGCTCCTCGGCATTGTCTGAAATATACCTGTATGCCAGATGAAAATGCTCCTAGTATTTCAACACTTCAGCAGCATCATTAGATGAGTACCTCCTGAGTTGAATATGAAATATTCTGGGGTCGTTGGATTTTTCCCCCTACTGTAAAAGGGCTAAACTGTTGGGGCCTCAGGGTTAGAATGAGCAATTAATGCCTTTTTCAACCATGCAGCACTTATAAAATTGAATGTTGCAGATTCATCTGAGTGCTTTGTTTATTCACTTTTGAGTGAGATTTTTTTCAACTGGAATTTTAATATTTACTTGCTTTTTCTATTCTTTATGATACAGATTTGCATGCATACCTTTGACACAGCACTTAAAAAGTATACATTTTATTGACCTGTTGTTGGATGTTTTGTGGTTCCTTAGACATTATTTATATAATTTGATTTTGAATTCTAGCTTGAGGTCAGAGATGCTTGAAAGTGAAGCCCTGATTACTGACTAGTATGAATAGCACTAGTAGGGGAAAATGAGCGCCTCCCTTCAGCCCTGCTCAGCCCCTCACTTCTAAACTCACATCCTCACATTTCTTCTTTCTTTGGCTTTCCTTTGGAAGATGTATGGTCATGTCAGTTCATATTTAAATACGTGGAGGTTAATGATGGGTTCCCTCTGTTTCCCTTCTCACTTGGCACCACTCGCATCTAAATAGATTTTCTCTCCTCCCTAAGACATTGTAAACAAAGCACAGTCGCTCAGAATGCCTTAGAGACTCTCATAGGACCATTACCAAGCTAGACAAATTACTTCAGCAGAAAAGGATCTTCATAAGTCTTTCCCCAGCTCTTCCTCTCTTTCCCCTTTTATCTCACTGTCTCACTGTCTCTCTATTTCTCTGTCTTTATCTCTCTGTGTGTGTGTGTGTCTCTCTTTGTTTCTCCACCTCTGTCTCTCTCCCTTTCTTTCCTATATTGCAGCATAAGAAACTCAGTTGGACACTGATGGATCTTCCAGTGCAGAAAGAGAATGAAGGAAGAAGAAACTACCAATTACTGGGTACTGGACACATGACATTTAATGAAAAGGCTGAAGTTGATAGCAAGACATTCAGTAAAGTGTGGCATATAGACCAAGAACAGGTTAAAAATGAGTTAATCCCAGCTCCACTATATGAAGCTCCCAGTTCCATTATAACTATATGACTTCGGACAAATTTACTTAAAATCTACAAGTGAACCTCAGTTTTCTTATCAGTAAAATGGAGATAATAATCTCTGCCTTGAATAACTGGTTTTCTCTGACATTTTTTCTTCAATACAACCTTTCAGCATTAATACTCCTCAGACAAGGCATGCTGTTTCTACCACATACTCCAATCTACTGAAAGGCAATATATTTTTTATTATACTTTAAGTTCTGGGGTACATATGCAGAATGTGCAGTTTTGTTACATAGGTATACATGTGCCATGGTGGTTTGCTGCACCCATCAACCCCTCACCTACACTAGGTATTTCTCCTAATGTTATCCCTCCCCTAGCCCCCCACCCACCAACAGTCCCTAGTGTGTGATGTTCCTCTCCCTATGTCCATGTGCTCTCACTGTTCACTTATGAGTGAGAAAATGCAGTGTTTGGCTTTCTGTCCTTGTGATAGTTTGCTGAGAATGATGGTTTCCAGTTTCATCCATGTCCCTGCAAAGGACATGAACTCATTCTTTTTTATGGCTGCAGAGTATTCCATGGTGTATATGTGCCACATTTTCTTTATCCAGTCTATTATTGATTGACATTTGGGTTGGTTCCAAGTCTTTGCTATTGTGAATAGTGCCGCAATAAACATACGTGTGCATGTGTCTTTATAGTAGAATGATTTATAATGTTTTGAGTATATACCCAGTAATGGGATTCCTGGGTCAAATGGTATTTCTAATTCTAGATCCTTGAGGAATCGCCACACTGTGTTCCACAATTGTTGAACTAATTTACACTCCCACCAACAGTGTAAAAGCATTCCTATTTCTCCACATCCTCTCCAGCATCTGTTGTTTCCTGACTTTTTAATGATTGCCATTCTAACTGGCATGAGACGGTATCTCATTGTGGTTTTGATTTGCATTTCTCTAATGACCAGTGATGATAAGCTTTTTTTCATATGTCTATTGGCTGCATAAATGTCTTCTTTTGAGAAGTGTCTGTTCATATCCTTTGCCCACTTTTTGATGGGGTTGTTTTTTTCTTGTAAATTTGCTTAAGTTCTTTATAGATTCTGGATATTAGCCCTTTGTCAGATGGATATATTGCAAAAATTTTCTCCCATTCTGTAGGTTGCCTGTTCACTCTGATGGTAGTTTCTTTTGCTGTGCAGAACCCCTTTAGTTTAATTAGATCCCATTTGTCAATTTTGGCTTTTGTTGCCATTGCTTTTGATGTTTTAGACATGAAGTCTTTGCCCATGCCTATGTCCTGAATGGTATTGCCCAGGTTTTCTTCTAGGATTTTTATGGTCCTAGGTCTTACATTTAAGTCCTTGATCCATCTGGAGTTGATTTTTGTATAAGGTATAAGGAGGGGGTACAGTTTTTGCATATGCCTAGCCAGTGTTCCCAATACCACTTATTAAATAGGGAATCTTTTCCCCATTGCTTGTTTGTGTCTGATTTGTCAAAGAGCTGGTGGTTGTAGATGTGTGACGTAATTTCTGAGGCCTCTGTTCTGTTCCATTGGTCTGTATATCTGTTTTGGTATCAGTACCATGCTGTTTTGGTTACTGTAGCCTTGTAGTCTAGTTTGAAGTCAGGTAGCATGATGCCTCCAGCTTTGTTCTTCTTTCCCAAGATTGTCTTGGCAATGTGGGCTCTTTTTTTGGTTCCACGTGAACTTTAAAGTAGTTTTTTCCAATTCCGTGCAGAAAGTCTACGGTAGCTTGATGGCGATAGCATTGAATCTATAAATTACTTTGGGCAGTATGGCCATTTTCACAATATTGATTCTTCCTATCCATGAGCATGGAATGTTTTTCCATTTATTTGTGTTTTCTCTTATTTCCTTGAGCAGTGGTTTGTAGTTCTCCTTGAAGAGGTCCTTCATATCCTTTGTAAATTGTATTCCTAGGTATTTTATTCTCTTTGTTGAAATTGTGAATGGGAGTTCACTAATGATTTGGCTCTCTGTTTGTCTGTTATTGGTGAATAGGAATGCTTGTGATTTTTGTACATTGATTTTGTATCCTGAGACTTTGCTGAAGTTGTTTATCAGCTTAAGGAGATTTTGGACTGAGACAAGCGGATTTTCTAAATAAACAATCATGTCATCTGCAAACAGATAATTTGACTTCCTCTCTTCCCATTTGAATACCCTGTATTTCTTTCTTTTGCCTGATTGCCCTGGCCAGAACTTCCAACACTATGTTGAATAAGAGTGGTGAGAGACGGCATCCTTGTCTTGTGCTGGTTTTCAAAGGGAATGCTTCCAGTGTTTGCCCATTCAGTATGATATTGGCTGTGGGTTTGTCATAAATAGCTCTTAGTATTTTGAGATACATTCCATTGATACCTAGTTTATTGAGAGTTTTTAGCATGCAGGAGTGTAGAATTTTGTGGAAGGCCTTTTCTGCATCTATTTAGACAATCATGAGGTTTTTGTCATTGGTTCTGCTTATGTGATTGATAACATTTATTGATTTGCATATGTTGAACCAGCCTTGCCTCCCAGGGATGAAGCTGACTTGATGGTGGCGGATAAGCTTTTTGATGCGCTGCTGGATTCGGTTTGCCAGTATTTTATTGAGGATTTTCACATAGATGTTCATCAGGGATATTGGTCTAAAATTTTCTTTTTTTGTTGTGTCTCGGCCAGGTTTTGGTATCAGGATGATGCTGGCCTCATGAAATGAGTTAGGGAGGATTCCCTCTTTTTCTGTTTTTTGGAATAGTTTCAGAAGGAATGGTACCAGCTCCTCGTTGTACCTATGGTAGAATTCGGCTGTGAATCCATCTGGTCCTGGGGTTTTTTTTGGTTGGTAGGTTATTAAGTACTGCCTCAATTTCAGAACTTGTTATTGGTTTATTCAGAGATTCGATTTCTTCCTGGTTTAGACTTGGGAGGGTGTATGTGTCCAGGAATTTATCCATTTCTTCTAGAGTTTCTAGTTTATTTGCGTAGAGGTGTTGATAGTATTCTCTGGTGGTAGTTTGTATTTCTGTGGGATTGGTGGTGATATCCCCTATATCATTTTTTATGGCATGTATTTTATTCTTCTCTCTTTTTTTTTTATTAGTCTGGCTAGTGGTCTATCTATCTTGTTGATCTTTTCATAAAACCAGTTCCTGGATTCATTGATTTTTTGAAGGGTTTTTCATGTCTCTACCTCCTTCAGTTCTGCTCTGATCTTAATTATTTCTTGTCTTCTCCTAGATTTTGAATTTGTTTCCTCTTGCTTCTCTAGTTCTTTTAATTTTGATGTGAGGGTGTCAATTTTAGATCTTTCCTGCTTTCTCCTGTGGGCATTTATTGCTATAAATTTCCCTCTACACACTGCTTTAAATGTGTCCCAGAGATTTTGGTAAGTTGTGTCATCGTTCTTATTGGTTTCAAAGAACATCTTTATTTCTGCCTTCATTTCATTATTTATTTATTTATTTATTTTTTTTTTTTTTTTTTTTTTTGAGACGGAGTCTGGCTCTGTCGCCCAGGCTGGAGTGTAGTGGCCGGATCTCAGCTCACTGCAAGCTCCGCCTCCCGGGTTTACGCCATTCTCCTGCCTCAGCCTCCCGAGTAGCTGGGACTACAGGCGCCCGCCACCTCGCCCTGCTAGTTTTTTGTATTTTTTTTTTTGGTAGAGACGGGGTTTCACCGTGTTAGCCAGGATGGTCTCGATCTCCTGACCTCGTGATCCGCCCATCTCGGCCTCCCAAAGTGCTGGGATTACAGGCTTGAGCCACCGCGCCCAGCCCATTTCATTATTTAACCAGTAGTCATTCAGGAGCAGGTTGCTCAGTTTCCATGTAGTTTTGCAGTTTTGAGTGAGTTTCTTAATCCTGAGTTCTAATTTGATTGCACTGTGTTCTGAGAGACTGTTTGTTATGATTTCTGTTCTTTTGCATTTGCTGAAGAGTGTTTTACTTCCAATTATGTGGTCAATTTTAGAATAAGTGGATGAGGTGTTGAGAAGAATGTATATTCTGTTGATTTGGGATGGAGAGTTCTGTAGATATCTATTAGGTCCACTGGGTCCAGAGCTGAGTTCAAGTCCTAAATATCTTTGTTAATTTTCTGGCTTATTGATCTGTCTAATATTGACAGTGGGGTGTTAAACTCTCCCAGTATTATTGTGTGGAAGTCTAAGTCTCTTTGTTGGTCTCTAAGAACTTGCTTTATGAATCTGGGTGCTCCTGTATTAGGTGCATATATATTTAAGACAGATAGCTTTTCTTGCTGCATTGATCTCTTTACCATTATGTAATGCCTTCCTCTGTCTCTTTTGATCTTTGTTGACTTAAAATCTGTTTTATCAGAGATTAGGATTGAAACTCCTGCTTTTGCTTTCCATTTGCTTGGTAAATATTCCTCCATCCCTTTATTTTGAGCCTCTTTGTGTCTTTCCATGTGAGATGGGTCTCCTGAATACAGCACACTGATGGGTCTTGACTCTTTATCCCATTTGCCAGTGTGTGTCTTTTAATTGTGGTGTTTAGCCCATTTACATTTAAGGTTAATATTGTTACATGTGAATTTGATCCTGTCATTATGATGCTAGCTGGTTGTTTTGCCTGTTAGTTGATACAGTGTCTTGATAGCGTCAATGTTCTTTACAATTTGGTATGTTTTTGCAGTGGCTGGTACCAGTTGTTTCTTTCCATGTTTAGTGGTTCCTTCAGGAGCTCTTGTAAGGCAGGTCTGGTGGTGACAAAAAATCTCTCAGCATTTGCTTGTCTGTAAAGGATTTTATTTCTCCTTCACTAACAAAGCTTAGTTTGGCTGGATATGGAATTCTGGGTTGCAAATTCTTTTATTTAAGAATGTTGAATATTGGCCCCCACTCTCTTCTGGTTTGTAGGGTTTCTGCTGAGAGATCCGCTATTAGTCTGATGGGCTTCCCTTTGTGGGTAACCTGACCTTTCTCTCTGACTGCCCTCTACATTTTATCCTTCATTTCAACCTTGGTGAATCTGACAGTTATGTGTCTTCGGGTTGCTCTTCTCGAGGAGTATCTTTGTAGTGTTCTCTGTGTTTCCTGAATTTGAGTGTTGGCCTGCCTTGCTAGATTGTGGAAGTTCTCCTGGATAATATCCTGAGTAGTGTTTTCCAACTTGGTTCCATTCTCCTCGTCACTTTCAGGTACATCAAACCTAGATTTGTTCTTATCACATAGTCCCATATTTCTTACAGGCTTTGTTCATTCCTTTTTATTCTTTACTGTCTAATCTTGTCTTCTTTCTTTATTTCATTAAGTTGATCTTCAATCACTGATACCTTCTCTTCTGCTTGATCGATTCAGCTGTTGAGACTTGTGTATGCTTCATGAAGTTCTCGTGCTGTGTTTTTCAGCTACATCCCATTTCTCCATTCCATTCCATGTTCTTCTCTACACTGGTTATTCTAGTTAACAATTCATCTAACGTTTTTTCAAGGTTCTTATCTTTCTTGCATTGATTTAGAACATGCTCCTTTAGCTCGGAGGAGTTTGTTATTACCCACCTTCTGAAGCCTACTTCTGTCAATTTGTCAAACTCATTCTCTGTCCAGTTTTGCTCCCTTGCTGGCTAGGAGTTGTGATCTTTTGGAGGAGAAGAGGCATTCTGGTTTTTGGAATTTTCAGCCTTTTTTGGCTTCTTTCTCCCCATCTTTGTGGATTTATCTACCTTTGGTCTTTGAACCTGATGACCTTTGGATGGGGTCTTTGAGTGGACGTGCTATTCCTTTCTGTTTGTTAGTTTTCCTTCTGACAGTCAGGCCCCTCTGCTGCCAGTTTGCTGGAGTTTGCTGGAGGTCTACTCTTGACCCTGTTTGCCTGGGTATCACCAGCAGTGGCTGCAGAACAGCAAGGATTGCTGCCTGATGTTTCCTCTGGAAGCTTCATCCCAGAGAGGCACCTGCCAGATGCCAGCCAGAGCTCTCCTGTATGAGTTGTCTGTCAGCTCCTGCCAGGAGGTGTCTCCAAGTCAGGATACACAGGGGTCAGGTACCCACTTGAGGAGGCAGTCTGACCCTTAGCAGAGCTTGGATGCTGTGCCAGGAGGTCTGCTGCTCTCTTCAGAGACATCAGGCAGGGTCGTTTAAGTCTGCTGAAGCTGTGCCCACAGCCATCCCTTTCCCTAGGTGCTCTGTCCCAGGGAGATGGGGGTTGTATCTATAAGTCCCTGACTGGTGCTGCTGCCATTTTTTCAGAGATGCCCTGCCCAGAGAAGAGAAATCTGGCAGCCTGGCCACAGCAGCATTGCTAAGCTGCAGTGGGATCTGCCCAGTTCAAACTTCCCAGTGGCCTTGTTTACACTGTGCATGTAAAACCACCTACTCAAGCCTTAGCAATGGCGCATGCCCCTCCCCCCACCAAGCTCCAGTGTCCCAGGTTGATCTCAGACTGCCACTGTGCTGGGAATGAGAATTTCAAGCCAGTAGATATTAGTTTGCTGGGCTCCGTAGGGGTGGGACCCACCAAGCCAGACCATTTGACTCCCTGGTTTCAGCAACCCTTTCTAGGGGAGTGAATGGTTCTGTCTTGCTGGCCTTCCAGGAGCCACCAGGGTATGGAAAAAAGAACTCCTACAGCTAGCTTGGTGTCTGCCCAAATGGCTGCCCAGTTTTGTGCTTGAAACCCAGGGCCCTGGAGGGGTAGGCACCAGAGGGAATCTCCTGGTTTGTGGGTTGTGAAGACCATGGGACAAGTGCATTATCTGTGCCAGAGTTCTTCAGGCTCAGTCCCTCATGGCTTCCCTTGGGTAGGAGAGAAAATTCTCCAACCTCTCAGGCTTCCTGGGTGAGGCAACACCCCAACCTGCTTCAGCTCGCCCTCTGTGGGCTGCACCCACTGTCCAACCAGTCCCAGTGAGATGAACTGGGTACCTCAGTTGGAAAGGCAGAAATCACCCACCTTCTGCATCAATCTTGCTGGGAGCTGCAGACCAGAGCTGTTCCTATTTGGCCATCTTGCCAGCAACATTTACCCTTGTGTCTTTAACTATCTTCATTTTTATGTCAATAACTCCAAAATGTATTTACAGCCCAGAACTCTCCTCGACCTATTCCACATGTCCTGAAAGTCTTAACTGCACTTCCTATATATAAAATTCCAAAACCAAACTAACGATCTCTCACCTGGCTCTAAAGTAATTCCTTTCACTATTTTCTTTCTAAGTGAAGGAGAAATCTATCGATTGCCTAATTTAAAAACCTTGCAGTTGTGCTTGACATGTTCACTGTTCTTTCTTTTTGATGTCTTTCAAAATTTATGTAGTTGGCTGTGTCACTATTATCATCAACTGAATCCAAGAACCTCCCTAGAGTGACAACATATATTTAACTTCATTTTCTACCATAGTTGAGTACCACAGTTAAGTACTCCATACAACAAGCAGAGTGATCTTTTAAACTGTAAATCTGATCATATTATATTCTATCTTAACATTCTATCATAATATCGTTAACATATATTAAGTATTTACTGTGCTCTAGGCCTTGCTCTAAGGATTTTATGTATGTTACCTCATTTCATATGTGAGATACATATCGTTTTCATCATTATTATTTTCATTTTACAGCTGAGAAAGCTGGAACACAAAGAGGCTAAGAAACTTGCTTATGGACACACCACAACTGAGCAGTACAGGCAGAACATCTAACACTTGCGTTCACATTCCTAACAGGCCTCTGCAATGATTTCCAATAGTTTCTGTTTACTCTTGGGGAAAAGCAAAACTTTTAAGAGCATCTATACATCCAGAGGGTTCTTATTATGCCTCACCTTGTGCTACATTTAGTGGTGCATGTGAACTGGCTTGTATTGCATTGCAAGAACCCATCGTTAAATTTTCAGGAATATTGCGAGCCCCATTGTTAAATATGGCCATCAGTAAAAATTAAATTTTATATATGTAAAATTAAATAAATTATATTTAAAACAGATAATAATTACTCAAAACTCATGACTTTCTAATTATTTTATGTTATTGAGGTTATGTTTATTGTATTAGTATAGTGGAAATACAATATAATGGTGAATTACTGCACATCTCTTTCCAATCCATGTTTGGCAATGCAACATTGGCAGCATGAAATTGCTAATAGTTACAGTATTAACTCTGTGAAAATCTGTAAATGCTTAGGTTATAACGTTTGTATTCTAGACTTAAGAAAGTGATGGATAAAAATGTTTAATACAGAATAAACTTAGTAGAAGTGACTAGCAGTGTGTTGTGACTAACACAAAAAATTTAAGGAAATATACTCTATCACCTCAACAGCGAAAACTTTCAGTTAATTAGACTTGTGCAAGAAATAGATGTGTAGCGAGTTATCTACTTCCAGATCTATATTCTATGCATATAAAGTTAACTATCCACCAGATCTACATTCAACCAACTGATAAATGTAGACTAGACATATGTGTATAACTAAAGGTTTCATGAGATTGGATGAGGTTGCCCCAGTATTCAAAAACTATTTTCTACTTAAGTGAAAAACTCTCTCATACCACTAATGAATGAGTGAAGTTCTGACATATATATATATTTTCACAAAAATCTTACTTTTTCATGTAAATTTAAATAGCAACTAACATTAATGTGCAGGTTATATTATTTCATTTTTTGCAACCATAGATTACCCAAATATGCACTAGATTGGCAAAAAATATAAACGCATATTGTGAGAATCAATCAGATGGAATTGATTTTACTATTAAACATAACATTTAATAGTAAAATATGTACATTGTACATACAAAATAAGTATAGTTTGTTTTTCTCAATTTCAAATTATTGTTAAATTAACTGTTTCAGTAAGTAAATCATTTTCTTTTTAACAAAATTAACAAAATTGGTAAATTCTTACTATAAGTTACTTTTAAGATTCTAAGTCATGTACTTTTTAAATAATGAAAAATCTTATTTTTCTTTTTAAAGAAAAAATGAGTTTTTATGGAACTGTTGCACTTGATAACTCTTTTATATGTTGCAAGGTGTTGTGTAATCTTGACACATACTTATTTGACACTGATCCTGGTCCAGGCAAGAAACTAGGTAGACAACTTAAAGAGATGACTTATGAGTATATAAAAAGTGAATAACAATTACTAGAAGACCACATGAGTTTGCTCAACTCAAGTAATGGCAGATACCCAGGTGAACACTTTCTGAAAAAGGGACTGCCTTGTTAAATTGTTTAAAGGCAATTGATATGTAATATATTTTTGCTTCAGTAAAGGATTTGAAGACTCAAGATATTGTGTAAACAAATGTTGAAATATGGATTTAATGGTAGTACCAATGGGTATAATTACATGAGACAGATATCAGCTCAAGCGTGAGAACTTTCAATTAATTATACTTGTGCAAGAAACAAATGTGCAGAGAGTTATCTATTACCAGATCTATATTCTATGTGTAGAAAGTTTTCTATCAGCAGATCTATATTCAACCAACTAATGAATATACACTGGACCTAGGGTGTGTAATTGAAGAGTTCATAAGATTGGATGAGGTTGCCCTAGAATCAATTCCTGAAGGCCTCTTACAATTCTTGAGTTGGTTTCAAGTGTCTGTGTAAGTTGCAAAGTATTCATTTCTAAAGAAAAGCATTTTAAATATTCCTGTGAAAACATGATGAAAGGTAAAGATTCATAAGCCAGTTCTAGCATTTTGACAAAGTTAATCAGTCATTTTTAATGCTATGCAATTCACTTGATATCTCAAAAGTATCTCAGATGACTAACATATTATTCTCAAAAGATGAGATGGGGATGAGATTAAATATTATTATCCTTATATATAAATAGACTTATTTTTATCCTCTAGGATTCAACAAGGAACTTGGAAGATGTCAGTAAACTATGCTTCTGTTTTGTTTGAAGCACTTTCAGTACTTTGATTTGATAATCCAGGATGGTAGTATTGAAATATTTTGCTCTTGGAAATGTTCACATCAAGTAAATAACTTGGGATTGCTGATCATTTGTCATAATCCGTAAACAGTGAAAGAGGTAAACCTGGAGAGAATTCAAAATAAATAACAAATGATATCAAAGAATGTCTCCCAACAGAAAAAGATTTCTATTAAATTCTAGATGCAGGAATTTATCCATGAGAGCTGCTAACTCACTAAGTGAAAAAGAAAAAATAATACAAACAAATGCATAAAACTGAAGCACTTAATACAAATATCTCATCAATCACAAGAAAACATTAAAAGGCTGAAATAACACCATAGCTCAGTGTCAATTAGCAAATAGATTTCATAGTTCTTAAACTTCATCTAATCCTAAAAAGTGGGTAACTCTAAACTTTGATTAGCTGGAGTGTATTTAGCTTCAAGTAAGCAACTGCCTTGCACAAATAACCTAAAGCAACTGCCTTGCACAAATAAAAATCTATTTTTCTCTCATAACAGAATACCCAGAGAAAGGAAGTTGCTTGTCTTGCTTTTGCTGCTCACTATTGTCATCAAAAACTCTTTCTACTTCTCCGCTCTTCAACCTCAATGTGTTGGCTTTTCAAACTCATGAATCTTATCTCATGATCACATCCTGATTTGCCAGAAACCTCTGTTCTCTGGTCTTGTGCTAAAAATAACAGAGCATAAAGGAATGAGCTACCTAATAATTCCAAGGCAAGTAGGAATTTAGAATTGCCTATCAGCAATGATGGTAATACTTTTTCTAGTATCTGTGAAAGTATGATTTATAGAAAATGGAAGAATAAATGAGTGTTTTCAATGTGATAGCAGAAACTGCACAGTAGTTCCTGTAAATCACCATTCTTAGCTACAGAATCAATATGTTTTAGTTCTGGCATGGATATCATGGGTTATCTGACCCAGCCCCCTTCCTTTACAAATAAAAAAAATGGAGATACAGACACCTTAAATAATTTCGAGATCCTGTGTGCTACAAAGTTGTGGATAAACAGCAGGCATAGATTGCCAGCAAGAACATATTTTATAGATACCCATAGAGATCTGGACACCGACACATAAAAAGACTCACAGTCTAATGACTAGATTGGAAAGCATCCAACTTGTTGTAATGGTACTGAGATCTGTGTAGGAAACATATTTAGAATTTCTTTTTATCCTCATCCAGATTCTGATACTAGATTTAAATGTTTTTCACTAAATAATTGATTCCTAGTCTTTGCAGGTAGAATTAAGTAGAGTGTCACACACATAATTGGGAGATATTTCGCATTTAACAAACAGCATCATCATCCTTTTTTTTTTTTTCTGGAGGGGGATATTAATTAATTTTACCTTTGGAAAGACTGTCTACAAAGAACCAGAAAAACAGGCAACTATGTATTTACAAAGCATGTTTGTCATGGAATGTATGCATAATGTTACTGCAGACCAAAGAGGTCAATTCTGCTTGGAAAACAAAGCATGCACCCATAACACAGCCCCAGAGTAAAGCAACAAAACAGACATATGTGTGAGCCTTGACATAAAAAGCAATTTTATTTTCAAATAGGTGAAATAAGCATTATATATATGATTATAGCTCCTGTGTTACAACTGAGGTCTGTAAGACAAGAGAAGCAAGTTCTAGAGTCAGAATGACCTGAGAATGGGTTGACAGTCTCAGTTGCCATACACATAAAATGGAAATAATGAAAGAACATATTTCATTGTGATGCTGTGAGAACTGAGTGAGCTAAGGCAAAGCAGGAACACTGAACCCAGGGCCCGCACATAGTGAGCACTCAGCAACTGTGAGAAATTACTATTGTTAACAAGCCACATGCTACTATTTCTAGTAATCAAGTATTGTATAGATCTGGGAAGGGATAGCTGCTGTTAACTCACAGAAAAGAAAAAAAAATGATACATTGAATCTCAGCACCTTTGGCTATATACAGATTTCTTATACTTCCTAAACACTGCCTTGTTTCCAAAGCATTTTTAGGGACAGTTACATTTAAATGGCATAACTAGTGTCATATTCCTATCATTCTACTAACTTTCTTATGCCAATAGGATTTGTGAAGAATAGAGTTTATTACTTTATTATCTAAAATATTCCATCATGTTTAAATCAAATTTATAATTTAAGCATCAAATATTGCTGGCTATCTTTATACTCATTTAATCCAGTTAAGAGGCTTCCCAATTGCCCCAGATATTCTAAAAGCATTGGCAATTACAGTATTCTATTTAACCATCATTGTCATTGGAAATAGTCATTCTCCAAATAGAGCTCTGCATTGATTTTTACCACCACAATATAAGTCATTAAGAAGAGTCCGTACCATTTGAGGTGTGTGTATGTGTGAAAGAGAGAGAAAGAGAAAGATATTGGAGAGAAAAATTCTGTTTATTTTACTAGTATTTCTTTCATCCTAAGATGATTCAACTTTTGGTGCTGTGAAAGATTAAGTGCCAACCAATATGCAAAACAGTCATTGTCACACAGAACAAATCCTTAGATGAGCAGATACAGTTGCTTTTGTCTGATAATGTTAATATTGATGTTAGGATGTCTGTCTCCCTGCCTTTGTCTCTGGGACATTATAGTTACTGACTTACTAAATAATTTGCATCTTTGCTCAAATTTAACACTCTTGGTTTGTCCTATTTATTCACTAAGAAATAGCAACTTGCATCAATGGCCCATTAATACTATGAGACTAAACTTTATGTTTCTACTAAATGATTATTTCTTGATGGGAGGGACCATATCTTATTCATTTTTAGATCTACAGAGTTTATCACAGTGCTGTTCACAGTAGAACCTATATGAGTAACCGTGTACTAAATTGAATCATACGTGTCTTTAGCCAACTGGTTTTATATTTACCCCCTCTGGTTTTTCTTTTCTTTTTTTTTTTTTTTTTTTTTTTTTTTTTTGAGACGGAGTCTCACTCTGTCGCCCAGGCTGGAGTGCAGTGGCCAGATCTCAGCTCACTGCAAGCTCCGCCTCCCGGGTTCACGCCATTCTCCTGCCTCAGCCTCCCGAGTAGCTGGGACTACAGGTGCCCGCCACCTCGCCCGGCTAGTTTTTTGTGTTTTTTAGTAGAGACGGGGTTTCACCGTGTTAGCCAGGATGGTCTCGATCTCCTGACCTCGTGATCGCCGGTCTCGGCCTCCCAAAGTGCTGGGATTACAGACTTGAGCCACCGCGCCTGAATTCAAATCATTCGCAGTGAGATTTCAATTGCTGGAGATGGTGGCATTTCCATTCTTAATTACCAGTGACCCACTCTTACTTACTGATGTTAACTACTGGCTTTTAATGTCATGTCTATCATTGATCTAGAAGCCAAATGCAATCTCTTCAGTTTGGGTAAGATTCTGAACCTACATTGCTGTGGATGACATTATTACACATAAACCTTAAACATATTCCTCCTAATGACACCACCTCATAGTCTGGAAACTCTGGCATAGCTTCTATTGTAGACATAGCACAGAAAATATCCTGAGTTTTATATTTCTAAGTTTTTTCACATCTTTAGCAGAATAAATTTGTGCATGTTTCTCCTGATATTCTGTATTCAGGAGAGGGTCTGTAGAAAAATTTTGCTTGATTCCTTTGAAAATAATTTCTGGTGAAATTTAAAAAAAAATTCTATTAATTCTAATGTGTATCTCTATTGTATTAATCTTTTAGAAATAAGTAAGATCAAATGAACAATCCAAGGATTGATTGTCTCACATAATTTATTAAACTATTACCAAATAGTGATCCAGTTGACTATTTCCTCTTCTTAAAAATTCATCCTCAGAGGCCAGGCACAGAGGCTCACACCTGTAATCCCAGCACTTTGAGAGGCCGAGGCGGGCTGATCACCTAAGATCAGGAGTTCTAGACAAGCCTGGCCAACGTGATGAAACCCTGTCTCTGATAAAAATACAAAAATTAGCCATGTGTGGTGACAGGCACCTGTAATCCCAGCTACTTGGGAGGCTGAGGCAGGAGAATTGCTTGAACCTAGGAGGCAGAGATTGCAGTGAGCCGAGAGCCTTGTACTCCAGCCTGGGCAGCAAGAGCAAAACTCCATCGTAAAAAAATTAATTAATTAATTAATTAATTAATCCTCATCACACATCATAAAAATCCTACAATATTGAACATCTAGGGATATTATGGTATAACTTGTGGTCTTAAATTGTAAATTCTAGGGAACTAGTTATAATCAGTATTTAGATTATATAGCTGAATCAGACTTTAGAAATAAACTGTCCTAATTTCTTCATTTTATAAATAAGGAAGCTAAAGTTTTGTGTGAGTTAATGATTGCCCCAAATCATAGTTAGTGAGGGAGATGACTTCAACTTGATAGTAAACGTTTTCATTTCGGGTCTAAGCATTTTACTGTCAAATCATATATCCTCTTTGACTAATCCTTTTAGAAGATAATTGATCAGAGAATGTGTGTGGTGCCATTTTCAGACATTTAGAGCTATGTTACTGATTGTTGGCAGGTACTATCAATTACTATGCAGATAGTTGAATATCATTACAGTATATCACCAATTCAAACATTGTGTGGCAATATAAACTCAATGTCTCATCTGGAAAATAATAATCTGTTAAGAAATATAAAGTCTAAATCATTAATTAGACTCATGCTGGGAAGAGGTATGGAGCATAGAAAAGACATAGTTTGTGGGGGAAGAAAGGTTTAAATTTTAAAACTAGAATCAATCCTTAAATATATATATTATTATTTATATTTTATTTTATAATATTTACAATACAATATTCTTTCTTAATAATAATGGTAAACAAAAATGGTAATATTTAACCATTTTTGAGAGACTACTAAGGGCCAGGTTTTACTACATCATTGAAGAAATTTACAACAACCAATGTAGATGTAATTGTCCTCCTTTTACAAAAAGAATATTAAAGTGCAAAAGAACTAAATTGCTAACTGGGAGAAATAGAATAAAAACCTAGGTGTGCTTAATAGCCACTACATCTACCCCAAATAGGTAACTAACTCTTCCTTCTTTTCAATATATTATTCTTTCTGCCCACGTAAGTTTGAATCTTCTGGAAAGAAAATGCCAAAACAGAGTTTGCAGCAGAAGATATTTATTTGGAGTAATGCGTGTGAAAGGTAACAGTAGAAGGAGTAAGAGTGGGCAGGAAGAGCTTTCAGGCTGTGGATGAGGTCTGATACCAGTGGAAGAAAGAGAAGACAGCTGGGAAGAAGGAGACTCAGACTGTGGTACAAATCTGAGAAAGTCGAGCACCCAAGAGCAAGCTCTAAAGCAAAGATTGCCAGTAGAGGAATCCTTCCTCGAGCAAACCCTGGTGTTCTACTGTACTTGAACATTGGCTGACACTGCCTGAGCAGAGCATATCTCCAGTTACACTGCTGGAGGAATTCTAAAGGCACTGTTCTTCATGGTGAGATTTCTCCTGAAGGGGCAATCAGAGCGGTGCTCCTCTGCAGTTGCTATCTTCCTATAAATTCCTTTACATGTCTGATCCTTAGTCTCCCTAAGATAGTGACATTGTACCTAATTTAGGGTGTTGGCATTATATTGCAAGAAATAATTACTAAAAAGTATCAAGGAATTTTCCTGGCACATGTGAGTATTCTAAAACAGTATTTCCATGAAAATAAATGCAGGACATTAAACAATATCACTTTCAGCATTTTAAAAACTCTGTTTTTATATAGATGTTTGTTAGACTTTCATTATAAAGTATGGAAATGGTCTTTCAGAATGTATTATTCTGCCAGGTGCGGTGGCTCATGCCTGTAAATCCAGCACTTTGGGAGGCCAATGTGGATGGATCACCTGAGGTCAGGAGTTCAAGACCAGCCTGGCCTACATGGTGAAACCCCGTTTCTACTAAAAATACAAAAATTAGCCAGGCGTGTTGGTGCACGTCTATAATCCCAGCTACTCTGGAAGCTGAGGCCCAAGAATCACTTCAACCCGGGGAGGTACAGGTTGCAGTGAGCTGAGATAGCACCACTGCACTTCAGCCTGGGCAACAGAGTGAGACTCCGTCTCAAAAAAAAAAAAAAAAAAAAAAAAGGTATCACTCTAAGTTTATCAGTCTCAACCCTGGATCTGCTTGTAAGGGAATAGCCCTTACTTAACTACATCAACCATGGAAAATCCATGAACTACATCAGGTCAGTCACTAGCACTGTGGAAGAAATATCATTCCCAAGGGTAGTATTTCTGTTACTATTTCACATTATCACAGTCAATTAAAAATTTTTAAACCAAAGTTTATTGCAAAAGGATTGCTCAACTCCCAAGTGAATTTAAGACTGCAAACTAATAGGTCGCTACTTTCCAATCCTTATCTGGATAATTCAGGCAGAAAATAAAACTAACTGGGAAGGGATAAAATATGTTTATTTTAGATTTGAGGAAATTATGAGATGATTAAATTAAAAACTATTCTGTGTACAAAGATATTATAAAAATATAAATAGTGATGGTATGTTTTCGATCTTCACTAACAATTGAGCAAAGGAAAATTCATGTGACTATAAATAGTATACTTTAGAGTATAAGGAAAATTGTCTTACATTCAGGATTCTTATACTGCAGAATAAGTCACTTAGGCAGAAAATAAAACCTGTTTATGTGGACATGATTTATTAATTCATTCATGCACGTACTCTTAAAATACTATTTAGGCCAGGCATGGTGGCTCATGCCTGTAATCCCAGCACTTTGGGAGGCCGAGCCAGGCAGATCATGAGGTTAGGAGATCGAGACCATCCTGGCTAACACAGTGAAACCTCGTCTCTACTAAAATACAAAAAATTAGCCTGGCGTGGTGGCGGGTGCCTATAGTCCCAGCTACTCGGGAGGTTGAGGCAAGAGAATGGCGTGAACCCGGGATGTGGAGCTTGCAGTGAGCCGAGATCAGGCCACTGCATTACAGCCTGGGTGACAGATCAAGACTCAGTCTCAAAATAAAAATAAAAATAAAAATAAAAATAAAATAATGCTTAATATTTACTACGTGTAAAATTCTGGACTTCATAGTAGAAAACTATCAAAAATAGTATGAAATAGAAGTCCACACTGCAAGAAGTGACTATTGTAATCGTAAATTAAAATCAGTGTTAAAAAGTAAGTTAGAATGGCCTTAGGAAAAAAACAGCAGAATAGAGAACTCCAAAACTCTGTCACACTGCAAAAGCAAACACTAAGATTGCAAAAATTGTCAGAATCGACTTCTGTGAGTTTTGGAATCAAAACAAAATCTTACAACAATCGGGAGAATGCTCAATGAAGGAAAAAGCTTGGATTATGGTAAGAGCGCTTTGGGGAATTTTAATTTACCCACTTACCATTTTCTATAACCCAAATCAGTGACACACTTGAGGATGACATTCCACATTTTGGAGGCGAGTTATTCATGTTATAGGAAATAATACAATCCTTATTCTTAAAGAAATGTGGATTTTTTCCCCCAATATGGCTGTCTAGACGCATCTCAAGCATGCCTCATCCACTTAGAAGAACCAAAACGGTGTGTAGGTAATCACACTTTGAATACATTATCCCAAAGGAAGATGGGAGTTTGACAGAAAAGGAAAAGGAAACACCAAAATCTAGAAAGGAGAGAGAAAACAGGTAGCTTGCATGGTTAAGGCTGCCCAGCACCTGGGAGAGAATCCCTATCAAGGAGAGGGTGAGTGAATGCATTTGTGTCGTTCACTTTCCCACTGGGTAATTGTGCATTTTAGGCCATGGATGTGCATCTTGAACCTCCCAGACCCTGAATCTAACTTAGGGAGTGTCCAGGAGACTGTGAGAAGAAACTACTCCAGGGAGGTAAACATGTCCTGAGTTCCATACCATCTTGGAGACTTAAGCATCTACAATATGATGCCATTCTTGATCCTCGCTCTTAACATACTGTGTGCAGTCCTGGGATCTGGGGGTGCCAGTCCTAGGTGTTAGGAAAGTTTGAGCTGTGGATTGTAAAACTGGGGATTGAGGGGAAATGGACTCCCACAACCAGAACTGAAAAGAAAACCTGATGTCGGCTCCATGCACTAGCACTGGAACCAGGCAACCCCCTTGAGATGTAAGAAGGATAAATGTTGTGAAGGTGGCTTGATCCTGAGCTGAGTGAGCGCTGCTGCTCAGCCTGGGACTGAGTGATGGAATAGGAGTGAACTGTCTAATCTGACTGAACTGTAGCGTCAGCTTTGAAAGTCAGGAGAGAAGAAAGAGCCCTGCCCAGTATGGAATGTGAGAAAAATGCAAGTCCTTCACTTGCCAGCCAAGGCTGCAACTTCTGAGACCAGCAGGCTCACCCTCTCATAGCAAGGCCTCCATGCAGAAGCAGTCACCCCTCAACCAAGTATTTCACCAGGGTTCTAAAAATTGTTCTGCCCAGCTCCTCCCCCCAGTGCAGCTGGTGTATGCTCTTGTCACTGGGGGGCCTTGGCACAAGATAGCCTGGTCCAGCTTCATATGGCTTCTCCCCACCCTCTGATGCAATGCAGGATCTTGGCACCGGGAGACACAGCTCAACCCACCACCTGAACACTTCCCACAAGGGACAGAGGTCAGGAATAAACACCCTACAACTACCTCAGCTGGCTTCTACCCGCAAGTGTCACTTGGGGGCTAGCTGGTACCTTCCACTGCAACCACTGCTAACACAACAGCATAACACTTGGAAACTAGAAGACTATCTTACCACACTGCTACCACTATTTCCCATCTCACCCCACCCCAGCTGCCAGGAACTTGAGAACCTGCTCGCTCACCTGGCATGCCCCTATAATAATTGGCATCTGAGAAAGCCACCCAGAGGCCCAAGAATTGGTGCCCCTGAAACCATCAAAAAAGGTGTCCACATGTGCTGCTCCTGGACACAAAGATAAGCATGCTTAGCCCACCACCATCATCACCAAAACGTGAAGATGTACCCATCTGGCATTCCATTTCCCATGAAAATTTTACCACACTCTCCACAAAGGAGCCCAATGACTCTCCAACAATACATCCTAACCCCCAAAAATTCTCAAAATCCAGGTAAATAATTCAAAATATAGATTTTAAAGAAGTTCGATGAGATGCAAGAGAATCTGAACTCCAATACAAAGAACTCAGAAAATCAATTCAGAATGTGAATGAAAAATGTATACCAATAAGATAGATATCTTTAAAAAACAAACAAAACCCAAGAAATCCTGGAAATAAAGCATTTATTGAAGGAAATGCAAAATACATTCAAAAACTTAAAAAAATAGAATACACCAAGCAGAAGAAAAATAATCCAGAACTTAGAGGCAGTTCTTTTGAAATAATCTAGTTAGACAAAAAAAAGAAAAATACTAAAAATAATGAACAAAGACTTCAAGACACTGGGACTACATAAAGCCATTGAACTTATGAATTATCTGTATTCCCAAGAAGCCAAAAAGATTTTTAAAAGTTGTGAAAGCTTATTTACTAGAGAAAGACTCGCAAGTCTAGAAAGAGATTTAGACATCCCAATATGGGAAGCTTAGTGATATCCAAGAAAATGCAATGCAAAAATGACTTTATCACAGCATAGTATAATAAGAATTTCTTAAGTCAAAGTGAAAGAATGAATTCTAAAATCAACATGAGAAAGGCATCTAGTCACCTATAAAATAATCCCCATCAGACTAACAGGTGGACTTCTCAGCAGAAACCTTAAAGGCCACAAGAGTATGGGATGACATACTCAAAGTGCTAGGAAAAATGCTGCCAACCAAGAATTTTATACTCGGCAATATGAAGTTTGATAAATGAAAGAGAAATAGTCTTTCCCAGATAAGTAAGTGCTAGGGAAATCCATCAGCACTAAACCAGTACTACAAGAAATCTTGAAAGAAATCCTAAACTTGGAATGGAAAGCAGTACTCATTATCATGAAAACACATGAAAGTATAAAACTCACTGGTATAATAATCACATAAAAGAGAAAAAGAAAGGAATCAAAGGACACCACTACGAAATTCCACCAAATCCCAAAGACAGTCAGAGAAAAAGAAAGAAACAAAGAATTTATAAAACAATGAGAAGACAATTAAAAATATAACAAACAAAACCTCACATATCAAAAATAACCTTAAACATAAATGGATTAAATACTCCACTTAAAAGAGAGACTGGCTGAATGGCTAATAAAATATGATCCAACTATATGCTGCTTACAAAAAACCTCATCTTATTTGTAAAGACACATATAGACTGAAAATAAAGTGGTAAAAAAGATATTCCACATAATCAGAAATCAAAAGTGAACAGAAATAGCTACACTTGTATCAGATAAAACAAATTTCAAATCAATGAAACAGTTAAAAATACAATTTCATTATATAATGATAAAGGGATCAGTTCAGCAAGAGGATATAACAATTACATGTATATACATATATACCAACACCAGAGCACCCAGATTCATAAAACCGTATTACAGGACCTAAAACAGAGATAGATACAGTTAATAGTAAGGAGTTCAGAGAATCCAGAAATAAAGCTGCATACTTACAGCCAACAGATGCTTGATAGTCAACAAGATTATACATTGGGGAAAAGAAGCCCTTTTCAATAAATGGTGCCGGGAAAATTGCATTGCCATATGGAGAAGAATGAAACTGGACCCCTGCCTCTCACCATATATAAGAGTCAACTCAAGACAGATTAAAAACTTAAACATGAGACCTGCAACTATAAAAAATACTAGAAGAAAACTTAGGGAAAAGTCTTCTGGCCATTAGCCGAGGCAAAGAATTCATGACTAAAATCTCAAAAGCATAGGCAACAAAATCAAAAATAGCCAATTGGGCTTAATTAAACTAAAAAGTTTTTCCACAGCAAAAGAAATGACGAACAGAGTGAGCATAAGGGGCAAAACTGTTTGCAAACTATGCATCTAACAGAGGACAAATATACAGAATACACAAGAAGTTAAAACTCAACAAAAACAACAACAAAACAACGTGTGCCATTAAAATGTGGGCAAAGGATATGGATAGCTATTTTCTCAAAAGAAAACATACAAATGGCCAACAAGTATATGAAAAAAAATGGGCAATATCACTAATCATCGGAGAAATGTAAATTAAAACCACTTTGAGATATCTTTACCCAGTCAGAATAGCTGTTATTAAAATGTGTAAAAAACAATGTTGATGAGAATATGAAGAAGAGAATTCCTATACACTGTTGATGGGAATGAAATTTGTACAATCTTTATGGTAAACAGTATGAAGATTTCTTGAATAACTAAAAATAGAACTATCTTTGATACAGCAATCCCACTACTGGATATCTACCCAAAGGAAAAGACATTAATATGTAAAATACATGCACTTGTATATTTATTCTAGCACTATTCACAATAGAAAAAATATGAAGTCTACCAAAGTGTTCATCAAGAGATGAATGGATAAAGAAAATATTGTATGCATATACTATAGAATACTATTCAGCCAGACAAAAGAATGAAATTGTGTCTTTTTCATCAATCTGGATGGAACTGAATGTCATTATCTTACATAAGACAAATCAGACCCAGAAAGACAATTATCACATGTTCTCACTCAGAAGTGGGAGCTAAAAAACGGATATACATGGAGGTAGAGAGTGACCTGATGGACGATGGAGACTCAGAAGTAAGAGGGAGTGAAAAGGGCGTGGATAAGAAGAAATTACTTAATGGGTACAATGTGTTTTTTTCTGATGAGGGATACACTAAGTCCTGATTTGACCACTAAGAAATATATGCATGTAAAAATTGCACTTATACCTCAGACATTTATACAGATTTTTAAAAATCTGTATTTTTTATATACAAAGTGTTTATTTTTACCTATCTGGTGGTCCTCTGAAGGATCATTTCAAAAGCTTGATGTGTTTTATCTGCCACATAGAATTTTAGCTGCCATAGGATTGAAGCAACTACCTAGGTAGTATTTTTGAAAGCATTTAAAGGCTTAAGTGTAGTATTACATTTTAAATGTGGTTTTAGCTATGAACACTTGAAGCAAAGTTTAATAGTTGCAACAAAATATAGACTAAGAGGCTTGAGAATGAAGAGTCTGGGAAATGAGAAACTTAGTAAGAGTTTTAAAAAGCTTCCCATTTTCAAAATGGCAATATTTATCAAAGCAATCTAAAGACATAATGCAATCCCTATTAAAATCCCAACTTCTTTTTTTGGCAGAAATGGAAAAGGTAATCCTAAAATCCATATGGAATTGTAAGAGATTTGAAGTAACTAAAACAATCTTCTAAAAGAAGAATGAAGTTGGAAGATGTACTTCTAAATTTCAAAACTTACCACAAAGATACAGTAATTAAAACACCATGATGCCAGCATAAGGATAGAAGGGGTGCAGGAAGTGCTGCCTGAAAATACGGCATATTGGCATGCTGAATATTTTAAGCCAAAGGAAATTGAGAAAAACCACAGAAACAGTTTTGTTTTCTTTTGTTATAGAAGTATCAGCTATGAACTTTGTGACAGGTGAGGAAAACATACTACTTTTTCTCCCCTACACAGACATGTAGATCAGTAGAATAGAATTAAGAGTCCAAAAATAAACCCATCTATCTATAATCCTTTCATTTTTGACAATGAGGTCAGTGCCATTCTTCAGAGAAAAAATAGTCTCTTCAAAAAATGGTGCTTGAAAAACTGGGTATTCACATGCAAAGGAATGAAACTGGACTCACCATATACCATCTACAAAAATTAATTCAAAAGAAATCAAAGACCTAAATGTAAGAGTTAAAACTACAAAACTCTTAGAATAACATAAAGGGGTAATCCTTATGACCTTAGATTTGGCAGTGGTTTAATATCATCCCAAAAGCGCAGGCAAAAAAAAAAAAATTAATTGGACGTTATCAAAATTAAAAACTACTGTGCTCCAAAGAACAACATTAAGAAAGTAAAAAGACAATCCACAAAATAGGTTAAACTATTTTCTAAGCATATTGCTGATGTCTGTTTAGATTATAAAAGGGACACTTACAACTCCACAACAGAAAGACAACCCAATTTTAAAATGAGCAAAAGACTTGAATAGACATTTCCTCTAAAAGGATATCTACATGTTCAGCAAGCACATGAAAAGATGCTCTACATCATTTGTCATTAGGGAAATGCAAATGAAACCCACAATGAGATATCACCTCACACCAATTAAGGTGACTATAATAAAAACATATTTTAAAAAAGAAAAGAATAGGTGTTGGTGAGCATATGGAAAAATAGGAACTTTCATACATTGCTGGTAAGAATGGAAAATGGTGCAGCCACTGTGGAAAATTGTTGGCTCTTCAAAAGTTCAACATAGAATTACCATAAAACCCAGCAGTTCCACTCCTAGTTGTATACTCCAAAGAGTTGAAAGCAAGTGTTCAAACAAAAACTTTTCTATAAGTGTTCAAAGGAGCTGTATTCAAATTAGCCAAAGGTGACAGCAACCCAAACATTCATCAGCTCATGAACGGATAAATAAAATGTGCTATATGCACACAATGGAATATTAGTCACCCATAAAAGAAATAAAACAATGATACATGCTACCAACATGAATGAATCAAAAACATGATGCTAAGAAAAGGAAGACACAAAGGGCGACATATTGTATTGTTTCATTCATATGAAAGGTCATAATAAATCCTAGGGTCTAGGGTAATAGGGAACAGAGAATGACTATTTAACTGTTGCCAGGGATTGGAGAGAGGGAGAAATGGGAGTGACAGCTTAATGGGTAAGTTGTTTTCTTTGGGGTGATAAAAATATTCTGGAACTTGATTTTGGTTATGTCATACAATATTGTAAATGTACAAAAAGCTACTGAATTATATACCTTAAAATGGTAAAATGGCTAATTTTATATTACATGAATTTCATCTCAGTTTTAAAAAGTGAAAAGTAATGAGTAGTGCAAGATGATTTCATAGCAGATGTGTGACAATGCTATATAATTCCTACCAAACAAGTGGGATACAATGTCATTCTGAAGGAATATGGAGGCAAAGAGAGTACTATAAGCTGGAGAAGAAGAAAAGATTACTAAAAGAATCAACCTTCCTCTAAACTTTCAAAGCAGGTGGGAAGTCAAGGGGAGTTTGTGGGCCTCAAAGAAGGGGGCAGACATTCAGAAGCAGAGGATGTAGCTTGGCATGGGGTGGGTTTAGCTCTGCTACCACCTTAAAGTAGAGTCATTGTCTGAAACATGAATGGCAAGTAAGTGACTCAAAGCCCAAATGCATGTCATAGATGAAAACGGTTTGGTGCACACAGTTAAAAATGAGAAGAATCCACTTAAAATTTGAATTTCGAACTTCTCTTTCAAAATAAAAAAGATCTTATGACAATGGGTCCCTATTCTTACGCAATACAAATTCACAAGGAGCTGGAAAACCACCACCCAGTTGCATTATCTGCCTTGTAGGCATTTGAATTTGAAACATACGATTATATTTATTAACTTCTCTTTAGTTTTTACAGCATTATAATTCTAAAATAAATTTATCAAGAAGGATCTTTACAGGAACCTTAAAGATCTACATATTAATTCCATATTTTTGAGTCATTGTGCATCCCATAGAACCTAAGGTACCCTGAGCTACAGACACCCAGTTTTCATTTTACAATGCAGTCATCCATTCCTTTTTTATGAGATGAGCAGATTTATTCTTTCATAATCCTATCTTAGGAGTTTATAGACCAAATGGGACACATGTACCAGGAAATGTTAATGTGAAAAGATTTATTCAGAAATATGAATTTTCTCTGTTTAAAAAACATAATTTAAAGGAAAGACTTCGTTTTTTTCCATCAGTTTTATAATAGAACCCTAGCATATTTTCTTTCCTTCAAAATATCTCGATTTTATATATTTGTAGCTGAATATATTTTTGTTCTGACACAGCTGGAAAAAAGCCTCAATTTAGCAATTTAGATTTAGCAAACAATTTGTGCATAATATGGCCCATTTGCTTTTGGTGTTATTTCATCATGATTTTAGAGCCAAAAATACTGCAATATAAAAATCAGCAATTGAGTATGTGCAGTGACTCCGATGAACTGCATTTTCAGTTGTGTTTTGTTTAAAATATTATCCAGCCTACTTAGAATGTATAATTTCAAAAATGTCATGGCTTAAAAGGTAAGATACCCCTTACTGGGTCTAATTTCCATTACAAATCAAGAGGACCCAAGCTGTGATATCACTCACAGTCTATGTGAGAAGAACTCAACCCTCTGACCTATCTCCCTCTTCCCCATTCTTTAGAACACCAAATCAAGGCTCTGCCTAATACATGTATAACTTAATTTGTTTTGAGATTGTACATCTAGGTTTTATCCAAGTTTCTCAAATGGGAAGCAAATTACACTCTACCTTTCAAGACTCTTGTCCTCTGAATGGAAGAAAGAGCAAGAATCAATTGTACTATAACAAATCAGTGTGAGCTTTTCAGGCTCTTCCATTCAGGCTCTTTCAGGTGTGGCAAGTGGCTATGCTGAAGATTCATCTTGTTCAAGTTTGGTTCAGCACTAGCAACGATTATAACACACACACACATACACACACATACACAATTGAGTGAGAACTGAGTAAGGAAAGGTGATTTCAGAACAAAGGGCTCCTGCCTTCAGCTTCCAGTGAGGATTTGAAGGCTAGCAACCACCTCACCTTGGAGCACTTGATATCTTGCTTTTAGGCTGAGTGTCCTCCTGGTGCCTCCCTGATTGTAGCCCTGCCCTGACTTACTAAAGAGGCTGTGTGCACTGCTTGACAACTCACTCAAGCCTAGAATCTATGCCATATGCTTTGGCTTGACGTCTACTTGCAGAGCAAAATCTACCCATTCATCCTCACTCATTCATCTGTGTACACATCTGTCCATCCATTCATCCATCCAGCCATCCATCAAGTATTAACCACCTATGATATGGCAGACTAGGTTGCTAGACATATGAATCTGAATAAAGTCCTGGTAAATGCCTTTATAATATTTACAACTAAGAGAGGAAAAAAGGGGTAATTAAAGCCTCAACTGTATTTTTTCCCTATGAATGTTTCTGGTTTATAAAAGATAAATAAAATTCAATTACACAGAGAACATATAATATTTGGATTGAAAAGCTTTTCTGTGCAATGATATATTGACATACGACATAAGAGAATGGCTTGAAATACAAAAATACCATTGTTGTCCAGCAAATGGCACCACATTAGAACAATTTTATTGCATAACATAATACCAGTGTATATACATTATGCTCCCATATAAAAAACAATTTGATTCCAAAGGTTAAAATATCATTTCCAAAACAAATTCTTGCTGTAAATTGGAAAAAAGAATAAAGTCCTACAAATTAACACAAACTTAACTTTCATCCAAGACTAAAATATGCACTCTGTACCAATTACCTTTCTCCTACAAAAATGCAGTTTTTTTTTTGGTTTTTTTTTTTTGGAGATGGAGTCTCGCTGTGTTGCCCAGGCTGGAGTGCAGTGGCAAAATCCTGGCTCGCTGCAATCTCTGCCTCCCGGGTTCAAGTGATCCTCCTGCGTCAGCCTTCCGAGTAGCTGGGACTACAGTCACCCACCACCATGCCCGCTCATTTTTGTATTTTTAGTACATTCAGGGCTTCACCATGTTGGCCAGGCTGGTCTTGAACTCCTGACCTCAGGTGATCCACCTGCCTCGGCCTCCCGAAGTGCTGGGATTACGGGCGTGAGCCACCATGCCCGGACACAAAAATGCATATTAGAAATAAAACTTTCAAAAAATTTATGGATGTTTTATTGCACATCAAACAGAATGTTTGCCACTATCTGAATGGCTTTCAGTCTTTCACCATATTAGCTGTCTAAAATATCTACTCAAACTTGGGTGAAAATAGCACTCTGCAGATCTTATCATATTTATGTCAACATAATGGTTGAGGAGTGTCCAGGGTTTTATAAAGGCTCAGGTGTGGAAAAGTAACTTATGAGGAGTATGTGAAAAAAGATTCTATAGACCAAGGGATGCGTGAAACATTTTAATGAATAGGAATAATCAAGGGGAAAAGATGGTGAGGATGAGGGAATAAAAGAAGATGAAGGAGAAAAGTATTACCATCCAGGAAGTTGCAGAATAAAGACATGGGGATGAAAAGCAACATACTGCATACAGGGGGCTACAAGCTCCCATGTGTTGCTCAGTCAAAAAGTGTGAGTCAGAGATCATGGGAAATGGAGATGGATACATAGAGGGTTCAGAGCCTTTTATTTCAAGCTTGTATCCCCTGGGCTCTAGTGTTCTACTAGATGACAGTAAGCATTCCACAAAAGTAAGCGTCGATGGTCAAATAAATCTGGGTTCTCTCACCAAGCACTCTCACAGTCTGGCTTCAGAGAATGATGTTATATTCACAAAGTTGAATGAGCAGACTGAAAGATAGCTGGTGTATATTAGCAGAAGATTTCAAAAGAATGTACTTAAGAGTCTGAGCCTGATATACCTGCTTCTTACAAGCGTCTTTTTTGAGGTTTAGTTACGGCTTTAACTTTAGGAATATGGACTGAGATTTACAATATTTATTTGATAGTTGTTTTTTAAATGGTAGGTGGATCTGCTTTTACTGGAGCATTTATGACCTTAGAAAATGAAATTTTTTTTTGTCAAAAGTATTTGACTTACAAGCATCATGTATTTTGGGTTACCAAGTTCTGTTGGAAATGTCAAATATTCACATTACCAATTAAAGAATAAGTAACAAAGTATCTAGTAAATATGTTAGTAAAAGGCATTATTAACATATTTAGGCACAATAAAAATTTTAACACAATAACATATTTAATGCAATCAGAATTTGAGGGGGTACTACAGTGGTGCGCTGCACACTGGGGTTACAATGGGGAGCTAAACAGGGCCAGTACATAAAAGCACCACTCATATACTTAGTGTTTTTCTCTTACTGTGTACATTATCTTAAGCATTATTTCCCACACTTTCTTGGTAATAAGAATCCACTAGATTTGTAAAATAGGTTTAGGTTCTCAGGTCCTCCGTTTGAGAGCTGATTCAATATTGTCTGTGAGGAGCCTAACAATCTGGATTTTTAACAAGAGTCTTGTGACCAGACATGTTTGTAAAACACACACCTAATGGATTTTGCTTAGTAGTAACTTCTATAAAAAAAGAATATATCAAAATACAAAGTTTTCCCCCAAAACTTATATAACATTTTAAAATATATTGAGGCTACATTATATATAGAAGAGAAATATTTTATAATAAAAATAATTTATTTAGTATGCCTTAGTAGAGGCAAGATTTAAATTAGCTATTTCTCAATTATAACATGTCATTTTATGCCATTGAATAATCCCTGAATTAACCATAAAGTGCTGATAACTAGTTTTCTTCCTACATTTTCTTTTTAAAAGCAAATGAATAAAAATACAAAGAAATGATAATTTTATCATTTTATAAATTCCAAAGATTAATTTCCATGTCCAATCTAATTTGTGTGATAATGACATTCTGTCAACCTTAATTTTTACTCGGAATTTTCAGTTGGCTATGGTATTGGTAGTCATGCTTTTCTTTGTACTTTGCTAGAATTCTTAAAATAAGTGACATTTTAATCCAGAGGTGATTCAGGAAATGTATGTGTGATATAAGCCGTGCAATACGTTCATGTACCTCCCAAAGTACCTTGCAATTCATCTACATGACAGCTGTTATTGAAGCTTAAGATCATTAGCACAGGAAACTTGTCAAGGACACAGGACTGGCTTATAAATATTGGCTTCAGATGTCATTTCAGGACAGAGTTAAATTCTCTCAGGATGTAGTAGCATGGATTATATGAGAAACTCCAGTGGGATCCAAAGTTACTTGTGAGATTAATGAATCAGACGAAAGTAAAAGTAGAAAACAGAATTTTAATTCAAGCTTTTAATTTTAAAAAAAATTTGTAGTAGAGTTAAAAGGGTTTAATTTTTTGTAATTTACACATTGTCTAACATCATGCAAGTTACTTAACTCCTATGATTCATTTTCCTCCTGAGTGAAATTGAGTTAGATGTTTTGTTGTTGTTGTTTGTTGTTTGCACGGTGCCTAGTACACACTAAGTTCTTCTCCCTTCTTCCTTTTTCATTCCTGTCTTTAACTTCCTTAATATTTCTCTTCTTTTAGTTTGATATTATCGGTGTCATTGCCATTTTCACACATTCAGGGACACATTCTGTTTTCTAAAGATTTTTCAGTTATCCTTTAAAGAAGCTGCATTTTAGCTACTAGGTAGCTGTATGCAAAGCAAAATAATTGTATATCGAATCACTTCTCCAGTAATGGACATTTGAATAACAAATACTATTTATTCAAACATCTACTCTCAGAATGATTTAAGGCTCTTTATACAATTGCATGCATTCTGATAGGCTAAAAAATAAGTGATAAAAATAAAGGGAGAATGAATGACATAAAGTCAGAGGAAAGTTAATACACCAATGAATGCCATAAAATAATACCTAAGAAGTGGGTTGAAAATATGCCTTTGCATTTCCTGTGAACCAATGCATATAATAATAATTATAAACAATAAAAATAAAAACAATAAAAGAAAGAATAAGGGAAACATGTTATTATGTTTCATGAGTTATAGAAAAAAAATTGTAGCTTTACTTTAACACAAGAAAATGGCCTATGATAATTTCCAGTGTAACGTTTAGTTTTGGTATAGCTTAAAGCACATACTTAACAATTGATTCCAACTTGTGTCACATTAATAATTAAATATTAATCTGAAGAAATTCATATCCTAATGTATGTGTATAATTAATAAAATCTTTGCAAAATGCACCTGGCAATTCTCATGGTCTAGACATATCTGTTAAAATATACTAGTGTTCCTGGTCCCAACGCAATTACCCTTTTATTAAGAAAGGTGACATGCTATTAAGGAAAATGCTGAGAACTTAAAATTAGGAGATCTGTGTTTTAGCCCCAGACATAACATTAACGTTCCATGTAACCACCACCATCTCAGGTGAAGTTTTTTGCCTTTGGTACTGTAAAATGTGCGATTAGTAACAAATAAATTCAAAATCGTCTTCCATCTATAAATTTCAGTGAGTTCTCATTGACTTTAATATTTAAGCAGCAGTACTTCATGCATTTTTAAATCTTATTCAATTGCTGTCTTACACTATTCAGGCTGCTGTAACAAAATACCTTAAACTGGATGGCTTATAAACAACAAACATTTATTTCTCACAGTTCTGGAGGCTGAGAAGTCCAAGATCAAGATGTCAGTACATTTTGTATCTGGTAAGGGCCTGCTTCTTTTCATGTATCCTTATATGGGAGAAGGGGTGGGGGATCTCTCTGTGGTCTCTTTTATAAGGGCACTAATCTCATTTATGAGGGCTCCCAAAGACTCTATATCCTAATATCATGATCACCTTGGGGATTAGAATTTCAACATATAAATTTTGGAGAAAAACATTCAGTCCATTGCAGTTTCTAAAACTGAAGATAAAGATGCTTTTTCATCTTTATCTTTCACCAGATACAAATGAGATTTTTTTTTTTTCAGAAACAGGAATAATTAATCAACAAATCAGTAAATGACTAACATATCTCTGGATCATGTCACTAAGCAAAATGAGACTGCTTAAAATCACTCATTTCACCTGGGGGTATTCATTATAATTCCCGTTTTAAAATGTGAAGATTTAAGTAAGTTTCAAAGGTCATATATCTAGTAATGAAATAGGAAAAGTTCCCTTGTCTCCTTGCCAGGCGTGCTATGGGGGTGTGGCTCGCTTTTTCAGTGCCCCACTCCTCAAACCTCTAGGGGAGCCTGCAGACGGGCAGGCTGTGGGGCTCCCACCCCAGGGCAGTGTCTAGAGGTGAATGTTTACAGCTTCTGAAGCCCCAGTTGGGTGTGTTACAGAGTGCTCTTTCAGTTTGCCGTCTATAGGCGGCTTGTGTCAGCTCAATTAGACCCTCTACCTTGTCACAAGGACAGAGGGCTTTCTGTATCCCCAGGTTTCTTGCTTTTGTGTACTGGAAGAATTGGTTCACATGTGGGCTTGAAGAATGAGTGCAAGGTTTTATTGAGTGGAAGTAGCTCTCCGCAGATGCAGGAGCCAGAAAGGAGATGGTTTTCCCCTGGAGTCGCGCCACTCGGAGGCCTGGGCTCTCCTCCAACCACCCCAGCCAAACTCCATGTTGTTCTGCTGGTCAGTAGCCTGCCAGCATGTGGGTGCTGGTGCATCGCTCTCTACATTCTGTGCCTGTGTATTCCTCCACTGATGTGCTCCTCTCAACGTCCAGCTGCTTCTTCTCTGCCTTGCTAGGGTCTTGGTTTTTATGGGCACAGGATGAGGACACAGCGGGCCAGGACAGTCTTGGGAAATATAACATTTGGACGTGAAGGCAGGAGTGCCTGCCCTCACCTAGGTCCCTAGGGGTGGAGCCCTAACCAGGGACCACGCCCTTCCTCTATCCAGCACTTTCCTTCACCCCTTCCTTATAATTTAAAGGAACCACGCTCTTCCCTTCCCAGCACTTCCATATCAGTAAGATAGAGTTTGAGTTTGACTTTTTGACACCAAAAATGTACATTTGTTTTCTGAACAAGCCATGCTATTGATGACACTGACAAAGGTTAGGGTTACAGTGAAACAAAGCTGATTGATTGATTAGGTAGATAAAATAGACAAAAAAAATATGTGTTTTTCTAAGCTTTTCCTGCCATCAGCTTTTCTGGGGGGAAAAAGAAATAATATAGTTAGTTATAAAAAGATCCACGGTTCAGCAGATGCTGGTCGTATGTCTTAATTTTGTCACTACCTGTCAGAATAGAGACACAAAAGGCATAATACTTGCAGACTTCAGTTTCTTCATACATAAAATTGTGGAGATTGATCAAAACTATTTTGATAAAATCTATTTTGATCAATCTCTACAGTTCATATATTGTAGGCCAGTTAAACTCTAAGACATTTTTTAAATAGTTAGTTGTAAAATGGTTATAAATAGAAGAGATACAGAAAGGAAAGGAGAAAATACTAGTGTACTATTTTCCAAAATAGAGCCAGGCAAGAAATTTTAGACTACCAATGACTCTCTTCCAAGATCTTTCTCTTTGTACAAAATATATTTCAGAAAAGCAGATGACAACCCCAGTGTGAGGGAAAGAGATTTAACACCTGTTTCACTCATTCTTATGTCTTATTATATCAGCTTGTGTAGAAATGACATAACTGATCATTTTCATTAGGTATTGTAAAATAATGATTTGCAATTAAAGATATGTACCATAAGTTTTGTAACACATTTTAAAATTAGAGCCAATATAATCATAGAATTTCAAATACAGAATATAAAATAAATGAATTGCTGTATCTTTCAGCAGATACCTTTACTATCAAAACATGAATCTAAATCATCTGTAATGCTAATCTCTTTTCCAAAGTGTCAGAATGAAAATGCCTATTAGTGTATTTTCATAGTTAGTTGCTGTACTTTCAAAATATTACATTACTAACAGGTAAATTATATGGTATTGATAGTAACATTTATTTCCTTTTAAAAAGTCTTTATTCAGTAACATTCAGGGTTACCAGTACCTGGGAGAATCTCTGCTCAAAGAAGTTGTAGAAAGAAACTTGAAAATATTTCATGTCTGTTAGGTTATGAACATTTGCATTTGAAAATGAATATCCTAAAGATTTAAGACCAAAAACAAAACTAAATCAAACAACAGTAAGTTTCCTTAAGCATCCCTATCAACGATTTTTCAAATGGTAATTAATAGCAGCAACCAACATAATTCAGGATTGGAGAATCTATGACCCACAGTAAAAGGCTCTTTGGGGTGCCTAGGTTAAGAGAATATACAATTATCTGTAACATGAATTTAAAAGGAGCAATTAGAACAAGTTGCTTTTGACACAGATGATCATTTCTGAGATTGAAATCTCAAAACATTTTGGAACCACATATTAAGGGAATGTCAGAAGATTCAGATATTTATATTGTGTCAGTTTCATTCACTTTGTAACTAGGGTTGGGAATAAAGCAGAAAACTTGAAACTGGACATTCAGACGTCACTGCTAACCACAGACTTACATTCTTTTGCTATTTATACCATTTGTTTACTTTTTGCATTTCCTTAGCTTGGACAGGGACTTTCTGCTTCTAGTCAATTTCACTCTTATTTTTGGCACACAAATAAATTTTCCAGTACTTCTGGAAAATGTTACATCTAACAATTTTTTTTTTTTTTTTTTTGCAAAGAGATGATGGAAACATTCCTATTGGGATTTAATAAATTGGAAGGTGATAGTTGTCACTATTATCCCAAGAGATACCCACAGTAACCAAAACATGTCTCCCAATTGTCTCTACAAGGTTGACACAGTAATAAAGAATATCTCCTCTCCTATATCTTATCATCATGACCATCTGATACTACTCTTCCATTCTTTAAAACAAAGGGTCTCCAAGGTTAGACTGGCAACAGCTCCAACATACTCCAGCCCCTCTTAAGTTTTCTGAATGATTCATTGAGAATTTCTGTCAATATTGTAGCCTAGAGAACTAAATTCTGCTCTCTGGTAAGTTCAGTTAACTCTGGTCTCCTGTCAGTTATCGAATTATTTTACACTTAATCACATCCATTTTATTTAAAACTAAACTGTAGAGTACCATAAGCCTATAATTTTCTTTTTTACAAAACCTGCCAAATGGTAAGATGATGTTTTGCTTATAATAAGTTATAGCTCTTATGGATTAAACATTCTCCATTAAAAGGAGTCTAGGACTTAACTTGCAGATCAATACTCATCCAACACTTTTGTTAAGGATGCTTGCAAAAAAAAGTTTGCCTTATTCGATTCCTAGTGCTTTCTATTACTGTTTTAACTGCTGATCTTGAATTTATCTACCGATCAGCTGGAAGTAAATTCTTATTTATTTTATGGCTCAGTCAAAAGCAAATTTCCACACCAGTGTAGCCAAACGAAAAATGAATAGGAAGTTTTAAATACAACTTGAGGAGGAAGGAAAGGCCGTTTCCTTTCAGCAACTCTCAGTTTGGCCCTGACTGTGTTATGACAGATATCGTTTGTTTCAATCTGTAGAAAATACTCCTATTATAAAACACTTAGCACCTCCTCAAAACAGAGTACTGAGGAACTGTTTTCCACCAATATTTTTGACAAATGCCCTGTATCTCAAAAGCGGTTTTCTATCACAGTAATTTTCAATTGAAGTCAAAATCTTTAAACACTACAATTACTACTTATTACACAAACATTTTGATTAATAAGATTTTTATGTCATTACAATGGTAATAAATGCCTTGACCACTTTGGTGTCTATCAATTTTAATGCCTTTTTGCAATCAGGGAAGAACTCATCAACTATTGCTAAAATTGACTAATGCTTCAGGAGCGGAGCAGGCTAAGTAAAGATTATTGTGAAAATAAACCAAAATAATTCTTAACTGCCTTTTCAGTTTACACAAGAAATTATGAATATTTCCTTACATTCCTACACTCTCAAATCAATTTTAAATTGAAGACAAAATAAATCAATTTTACATAAATTTTTACATTAAAAAATTTTTAGAAAGAAAGAGAATATAAATCAATTTCACATGAAAAAAATTTTCGTGTTATATTCTAAAAGTTGTATGATGTTACATTTTAACCTAGGATACATTTTGGATTAATTTTTGTATAAGATGTGACATTTAGGTTGAGCCTTAAGGCCTGGTGAACAAATGTGACATGACACCAAAAGTGTGATTCATAAAAGGAGAAATTTACGAATTGGACTTCATCAAAATTAAAAATATTTGCCCTCCAAAAAGCAAAAAATTAGACATCATCAAAATTTAAAATGTTTGCTCTCCAAAATAATCTATCAAGAGGATGAAAATACAAGCTACAGACTGGGAGAAAATATTTGCAAAACACATATCTGACAAATGACTCATATCTATATTATACAAAGAACACTCAAAATTCAACATTGAAATGCCAGTTCAGGGGGGGGTGGAGCAAGATGGCCGAATAGGAACAGCTCCACTCTCCAGCTCCCAGAGCGAGTGACACAGAAGACAGGTGATTTCTGCATTTTCAACTGAGGTACTGGGTTCATCTCACTAGGGAGTGCCGGACAATCTGTGCTGGTCAGCTGCTGCAGCCCAACCAGCCAGAGCTGAAGCAGGGCGAGGCATCGCCTTACCTGGGAAGCACAAGGGGGAAGGGAATCCCTTTTCATAGCCAGGGGAACTGAGACACACAACACCTGGAAAATCGGTTAACTCCCACCCCAATACTGCGCTTTACCAAGGGTCTTAGCAAATGGGCACAACAGGAGATTATATCCCACCCCTGGCCAGGAGGGTCCCACGCCCACGGAGCCTCCCTCATTGCTACCACAGCAGTCTGTGATCTACCGGCAAGGCAGCAGCGAGGCTGGGGGAGGGGCGCCCACCATTGCTGAGGCTTAAGTAGGTGAACAAAGCCTGTGGGAAGCTCGAACTGGGTGGAGCTCACAGCAGCTCAAGGAGGCCTGCCTGTCCCTGTAGACTCCACCTCTGGGGACAGGGCACAGCTAAACAACAACAACAACAACAACAAAAAGCAGCAGAAACCTCTGCAGACACAAATGACTCTCTCTGACAGGTTTGAAGAGAGCAGTGGATCTCCCAACACGGAGGTTGAGATCTGAGAATGGACAGACTGCCTGCTCAAGTGGGTCCCTGACCCCTGAGTAGCCTAACTGGGAGACATCCCCCACGAGGGGCAGACCGACACCCCACACATCACACAGTGGAGTACACCCCTGAGAGGAAGATTCCAAAGCAAGAATCAGACAGGTACACTCACTGTTCAGCAATATTCTATCTTCTGCAGCCTCTGATGCTGATACCCAGGCAAACAGGGTCTGGAGTGGACCTCAAGCAATCTCCAACAGACCTACAGCTGAGGGTACTGACTGTTAGAAGGAAAACTAACAAACAGGAAGGACACCCACACCAAAACCCCATCAGTACATCACCATCATCAAAGACCAGAGGCAGATAAAATCACAAAGATGGGGGAAAAGCAGGACAGAAAAGCTGGAAATTCAAAAAATAAGAGTGCATCTCCCCCTCCAAAGGAACGCAGCTCATCGCCAGCAACGGATCAAAGCTGGATGGAGAATGACTTTGACGAGATGAGAGAAGAAGGCTTCAGTCCATCAAACTTCTCAGAGCTAAAGGAGGAATTACATATCCAGAGCAAAGAAACTGAAAATCTTGAAAAAAGAGTGGAAGAATTGATAACTAGAATAATTAATGCAGAGAAGGCCATAAACGAACTGACAGAGATGAAAACCATGACGCGAGAAATACGTGACAAATGCACAAGCTTCAGTAACCGACACGATCAACTGGAAGAAAGAGTATCAGCCATTGAGGATCAAATGAATGAAATGAAGCGAGAAGAGAAATCTAAAGAAAAAAGAAGAAAAAGAAATGAACAAAGCCTGCAAGAAGTATGGGATTATGTAAAAAGACCAAATGTACATCTCATTGGGGTGCCTGAAAGTGAGGGGGAAAATGGAACCAAGTTGGAAAACACTCTTCAGGATATCATCCAGGAGAACTTCCCCAACCTAGTAGGGCAGGCCAACATTCAAATTCAGGAAATACAGAGAACACCACAAAGATACTCCTCGAGAAGAGCAACTCCAAGACACATAATTGCCAGATTCACCAAAGTTGAAATGAAGGAAAAAATCTTAAGGGCAGCCAGAGAGAAGGTCTGGTTACCCACAAAGGGAAGCCCATCAGACTAATAGCAGATCTCTCGGCAGAAACTCAACAAGCCAGAAGAGAGTGGGGGCCAATATTCAACATTCTTAAAGAAAAGAATTTTCAACCCAGAATTTCATATCCAGCCAAACTAAATTTCATCAGTGAAGGAGAAATAAAATCCTTTACAGATAAGCAAATGCTTAGAGATTTTGTCACCACCAGGCCTGCCTTACAAGAGACCCTGAAGGAAGCACTAAACATGGAAAGGAACAAACGGTACCAGCCATTGCAAAAACATGCCAAAATGTAAAGACCATCAAGGCTAGGAAGAAACTGCATCAACTAACGAGCAAAATAACCAGTTAATATCATAATGGCAGGATCAAGTTCACACATAACAATATTAACCTTAAATGTAAATGGACTAAATGATCCAATTAAAAGACACAGACTGGCAAACTGGATAAAGAATCAAGACCCATCAGTTTGCTGTATTCAGGAGACACATCTCACATGCAGAGACATACATAGGCTCAAAATAAAGGGATGAAGGAAGATCTACCAAGCAAATGGAGAACAAAAAAAAAGCAGGGGTTGCAATACTAGTCTCTGATAAAACAGACTTTAAACTATCAAAGATCAAAAGAGACAAAGAAGGCCATTACATAATGGTAAAGGGATCAATTCAGCAGGAAGAATTAACTATCCTAAATATATATGAACCTAATACAGGAGCACCCAGATTCATAAAGCAAGTCCTTAGAGACTAACAAAGAGACTTAGACTCCCATACAATAATAATGGGAGACTTCAACACCCCACTGTCAACATTAGACAGATCAATGAGACAGAAAGTTAAAAAGGATATCCAGGAATTGAACTCATTTCTGCACCAAGCAGACCTAATAGACATCTACAGAACTCTCCACCACAAATCAACAGAATATACATTCTTCTCAGCACCACATCACACTTATTCCAAAATTGACCACATAATTGGAAGTAAAGCACTCCTCAGCAAATGTACAAGAACAGAAATTATAACAAACTGTCTCTCAGACCACAGTGCAATCAAACTAGAATTCAGGACTAAGAAACTCAATCAAAACCGCTCAACTACATGGAAACTGAACAACCTGCTCCTGAATGACTACTGGGTACATAACGAAATGAAGGCAGAAATAAAGATGTTCTTTGAACCAATGAGAACAAAGATACAACATACCAGAATCTCTGGGACACATTTAAAGCAGTGTGTAGAGGGAAATTTATAGCACTAAATGCCCACAAGAGAAAGCAGGAAAGATCTAAAATTGACACTCTAACATCACAATTAAAAGAACTAGAGAAGCAAGAGCAAACACATTCAAAAGCTAGTGGAAGGGAAGAAATAACTAAGATCAGAGCAGAACTGAAGGAGATAGAGACACAAAAAAACCTTCCAAAAAATCAATGAATCCAGGAGTTGGTTTTTTAAAAAGATTAACAAAATTGATACACCACTAGCAAGACTAATAAAGAAGAAAAGAGAGAAGAATCAAATAGACACAATAAAAAAAATGATAAAGGGGATATCACCACCGACCCCACAGAAATACAAACTACCATCAGAGAATACTATAAACACCTCTATGCAAATAAACTAGAAAATCTAGAAGAAATGGATAATTTCCTGAACACTTACACTCTCCCAAGACTAAACCAGGAAGAAGCGGAATCCCTGAATAGACCAATAGCAGGCTCGGAAATTAAGGCAATAATTAATAGCCTACCAACCAAAAAAAGTCCAGAACCAGATGGATTCACAGCTGAATTCTACCAGAGGTACAAGGAGGAGCTGGTACCATTCCTTCTGAAACTATTCCAATCAATAGAAAAAGAGGGAATCCTCCCTAACTCATTTTATGAGGCCAACATCTTCCTGATACCAAAGCCTGGCAGAGACACAACAAAAAAGGAAATTTTAGACCAATATCCCTGATGAACATCGATGCAAAAATCCTCAATAAAATACTGGCAAACCAGATCCAGCAGCATATCAAAAAGCTTATCCACCATGATCAAGTGGGCTTCATCCCTGGGATGCAAGGCTAGTTCAACATACACAAATCAATAAACATAATCCAGCATATAAACAGAACCAAAGACAAAAACCACATGATTATTATCTCAATAGATGCAGAAAAGGCCTTTGACAAAATTCAACAGCTCTTCATGCTAAAAACACTCCATAAATTCGGTATTGATGGAACGTATCTCAAAAAAATAAGAGCTATTTAAGACAAACCCACAGTCAATATCATATTGAATGGACAAAAACTGGAAAAAAACCCTTTGAAAACTGGCACAAGACAGGGATGCCCTCTCTCTCCACTCCTATTCAACATGGTGTTGGAAGTTCTGGCTAGGGCAATCAGGCAAGAGAAAGAAATCAAGGGTATTCAGTTAGGAAAAGAAGAAGTCAAATTGTCCCTGTTTGCAGATGACATGATTGTATATTTAGAAAACCACATTGTCTCAGCCCAATTTCTCCTTAAGCTGATAAGAAACTTCAGCAAAGTCTCAGGATACAAAATTAATGTGCAAAAACCACAAGCATTCTTTTATACCAGTAACAGACAAACAGAGAGCCAAATCATGAATGAACTTCCATTGACAATTGCTTCAAAGAGAATAAAATACCTAGGAATCCAACTGACAAGGGATGTCAAGGACCTCTTCAAGGAGAACTACAAACCAGTGCTCAGTGAAATAAAAGAGGACACAAACAAATGGAAGAACATACCATGCTCATGGATAGGAAGAATCAATATCATGAAAATGGCCATACTGCCCAAGGTAATTTAAAGATTCAATGCCATCCCCATCAAGCTACCAATGAGTTTCTTCACAGAATTGAAAAAAAATGCTTTAAAGTTCATATGGAACCAAAAAAGAGCCCGCATCTCCAAGACAATCCTAAGTCAAAAGACAAAGCTGGAGGCATCACGCTACCTGACTTCAAACTATACTACAAGGCTACAGTAACCAAAACAGCATGGTACTGGTACCAAAACAGAGATATAGACCAATGGAACAGAACAGAGTCCTCAGAAATAATACCACACATCTACAGCCATCTGATCTTTGACAAACCTGAGAGAAACAAGAAATGGGGAAAGGATTCCCTATTTAATAAATGGTGCTGGGAAAATTGGCTAGCTAGCCATAAGTAGAAAGCTGAAACTGGATCCTTTCCTTACTCCTTATACGAAAATTAATTCAAGATGGATTAGAGACTTAAATGTTAGACCTAATACCATAAAAACCCTAGAGGAAAACCTAGGTAGTACCATTCAGGACATAGGCATGGGCAAGGACTTCATGTCTAAAACACCAAAAGCAACGGCAGCAAAAGCCAAAATTGACAAATGGGATCTCATTAAACTAAAGAGCTTCTGCACAGCAAAAGAAACTACCATCAGAGTGAACAGGCAACCTACAGAATGGGAGAAAATTTTTGCAATCTACTCATCTGACAAAGGGCTAATATCTAGAACCTACAAAGAACTCAAACAAATTTACAAGAAAAAAAACAAACAACCCCATCAAAAAGTGGGCAAAGGATATGAACAGACATTTCTCAAAAGAAGACATTCATACAGCCAACAGACACATGAAAAAATGCTCATCATCACTGGCCATCAGAGAAATGCAAATCAAAACCACAATGAGATACCATCTCACACCCGTTAGAATGGCGATCATTAAAAAGTCAGGAAACAACAGGTGCTGGAGAGGATGTGGAGAAATAGGAACACTTTTACACTGTTGGTGGGATTGTAAACTAGTTCAACCATTATGGAAAACAGTATGGCGATTCCTCAAGGATCTAGAACTAGAAGTACCATATGACCCAGCCATCCCATTACTGGGTATATACCCAAAGGATTATAAATCATGCTGCTATAAAGACACATGCACATGTATATTTATTGTGGCACTATTCACAATAGCAAAGACTTGGAATCAACCCAAATGTCCATCAGTGACAGACCGGATTAAGAAAATGTGGCACATATACACCATGGAATACTATGCAGCCATAAAAAAGGATGAGTTTGTGTTCTTTGTAGGGACATGGATGCAGCTGGAAACCATCATTCTTAGCAAACTATCACAAGAACAGAAAACCAAACACCGCATGTTCTCACTCATAGGTGGGAACTGAACAATGAGATCACTTGGACTCAGGAAGGGGAACATCACACACCGGGGCCTATTATGGGGAGGGGGGAGAGATTGCATTGGGAGTTATACCTGATGTAAATGACGAGTTGATGGGTGCTGACAAGTTGATGGGTGCAGCTCACCAACATGGCACAAGTATACATAGGTAACAAACCTGCATGTTATGCACATGTACCCTAGAACTTAAAGTATAATAATAATAATAATAATAATAATAATGCCAATTCAGTGAGAGAATGGGCAAACAAATGAATAGACATTTCACCAAAAATGATATATGGGTAGTACATGAAAGGAGGAAGACCATGAGAAGATGATCATCACTAGCTTTAGGAAAATGCAAATGAAAACCACAATGAGTTATCAAGGGATATTTATCAGAATGGGTAAAATCTAAAAGGTTACAACAGAAAATGCTGGTGAGGATATAGAGAAAACTGCATGTCTCAATCATTGTTGATGAAAATGTAAAATAATACAGTCACTTTAGAAATAATTTGGTAGTTTCTTAAAAAACAAAGCGTACGCATACCATACAACCCAGCAATGTTATCGCTACGTTTTTTTCTCAGAGAAATGAAAACTTGCATGCCCCCCTCAAAAAAATCTGAACATGGTTGCTCATGTCAGTTTCATTTGTAATAGCAAAAAGCTGGAAAAAATGAGAATGTCCTTCAGTAAGTCAGTGGTTAAACAAACTGTGGTACATCCATACCATGGAATACCAGTCAACAATAAAATGAAGCGAGCTATTGATACATTCAGCGACTTGTACGGATCTCAGGGTATTATATTGAGTGAAAAATAAAGCTAATTTAAAAAGGTCACATGCACTTAAAGATGGAAATAATAGACACCGGGACTCCAAAGGTGCGGAGGGTGGAATGGGGACAGGGACTTAAGGATTCCCTACAGGGTATGATGTTCACTGTTTGGTAATGGGTACACTAGAAGCCTAGTCCCCAGCAACATGCAATATACCCATGTAACAAACAACCAAATGTACACCCTATAGCTATTTTTTAAGTCTCATACTGCATATTTCTACTAATATAACTTTCTCAAAATGAAAACATGATAGAGAAGAAACACAAATTAGTGGTAGCTAGGGATCAAAGATGTTGGAAGGGAGAAGGATGGAGGTGACTATAAAAGAGTATCATGAGAGATCTTCGTGGCGATGAAATAGTTCTGTATTTTGATTGAGGTAGTGATTCTACAAAGCTAGCTACATATGTGATGAAAAGACATAGAAACATACATGCACATTGCACTGATGCCTAATTCCTGGATTTTATATTGAACTATAAGTATGTAAGATGTAACCATTAAGGGAAACTGGATTAAGAATGTATGGAACTGTCTGTACTATCTTTTCATTTTCAAAATGAATTCATAATTATTTCAAAATGAAAAAATATTTTTAAAGTTTTATCATAATGTCACTTTGCTGCACCAGCCTCCTAAATGTACTAATTATTTTTTTAGGTTGAAAGTAACCCCATCAAAGTTACTTCTTGGAATTTTTATGTTATACTTGGCAAGCTTTATTCTAAAGATAAAATTTTGAATGTATTTTGAAAAACTAAGTGTAACACTGGACCTCTCTCACTTATGTCTGCCTGTATCCATTTCCATTTCTTCTAACAATAGGAAGCTATATTTGGGGAGAGAAGCTATGCTCTGCTTCCTCCCCACACTAAACATGAGCCAGATAGGGCCTCGCTTCCCATCTGCCAGGATTAATGCCTAGAACTAGGCTGGCCAATGAAAGAACTTTATTCCCTTGACTAGAATGAATGATTTAGGCATGGAAAGTGTGATTTCCGCTGGTCAGTCTCAGTTCTAAGATTAATTCATGGACCATGAAAGAAAGAGTGCTCTTATTTTTATTTTTTTATCATTGATCACTTATTTGTAGATTTGGAGCTTCTGGTCACTTGGAGAGAAACCCTCTCTCCAAGTGCCGGAGACTTACACTATCATCATTTCTGAGTCAAAGGATCCATCTGTTTGTTTCTTTATGTTTTATTTAATTAGTCTGGATTGGATTTCTGTCACCTATATCTCAGGGCCCTGATAAATGTAACAATATATACAAATAGATATGGAATATATTCTAGTTTCACTTTTTATAATATTTTCACTTGAAAAACTAAATAATAATAGATGTCTATGATCTTTTTTTTTTTTTTTTTTTATTTATCATATTTAATTACATGTAGCTTAAATATTAACACATTTCTGCTTCTGTATAGAATATTTAGGTCCTTTAGAAGACATATTCTCCAAGACCATTAGATTACAAAGGATATCATCAATTATGTCATAATACCCATGCAATACCCAATTAACTTTAAAACAACATTTATTCATTTATTCATGCAACTAGACTTTTTCAGTAAAAATATGCTACAAAATTAAAAAATAACCTCAAACATGTAAGAATTTAGTTGCCCTGGAAATTCTTTTTTTTTTTTTTATTTTTTATTTTATTTTTTTTTATTTTTTATTTTTTTTTAATTTATTTATTATTATTATACTTTAAGTTATAGGGTACATGTGCATAACGTGCAGGTTTGTTACATATGTATACTTGTGCCTTGTTGCTGTGCTGCACCCATCAACTCGTCATTTACATCAGGTATAACTCCCAATGCAATCCCTCCCCCCTCCCCCTTCCCCCTTCCCCCCTCCCCCCTCCCCATGATAGGCCCCAGTGTGTGATGTTCCCCTTCCTGAGTCCGAGTGATCTCATTGGTCAGTTCCCACCTATGAGTGAGAACATGCGGTGTTTGGTTTTCTGTTCTTGTGATAGTTTGCTAAGAATGATGGTTTCCAGCTGCATCCATGTCCCTACAAAGGACACAAACTCATCCTTTTTTATGGCTGCATAGTATTCCATGGTGTATATGTGCCACATTTTCTTAATCCAATCTGTCACTGATGGACATTTGGGTTGATTCCAAGTCTTTGCTATTGTGAATAGTGCCGCAATAAACATACGTGTGCATGTGTCTTTATAGCAGCATAATTTATAATCCTTTGGGTATATACCCAGTAATGGGATGGCTGGGTCATATGGTACATCTAGTTCTAGATCCTTGAGGAATCGCCATACTGTTTTCCATAATGGTTGAACTAGTTTACAATCCCACCAACAGTGTAAAAGTGTTCCTATTTCTCCACATCCTCTCCAGCACCTGTTGTTTCCTGACTTTTTAATGATCGCCATTCTAACTGGTGTGAGATGGTATCTCATTGTGGTTTTGATTTGCATTTCTCTGATGGCCAGTGATGATGAGCATTTTTTCATGTGTCTGTTGGCTGTATGAATGTCTTCTTTTGAGAAATGTCTGTTCATATCCTTTGCCCACTTTTTGATGGGGTTGTTTGTTTTTTTCTTGTAAATTTGTTTGAGTTCTTTGTAGGTTCTGGATATTAGCCCTTTGTCAGATGAGTAGATTGCAAAAATTTTCTCCCATTCTGTAGGTTGCCTGTTCACTCTGATGGTAGTTTCTTTTGCTGTGCAGAAGCTCTTTAGTTTAATGAGATCCCATTTGTCAATTTTGGCTTTTGCTGCCGTTGCTTTTGGTGTTTTAGACATGAAGTCTTTGCCCATGCCTATGTCCTGAATGGTACTACCTAGGTTTTCCTCTAGGATTTTTATGGTATTAGGTCTAACATTTAAGTCTCTAATCCATCTTGAATTAATTTTCGTATAAGGAGTAAGGAAAGGATCCAGTTTCAGCTTTCAAATGAATTGAGAAAGTAGATAAGATAAATATATGAAACTGCTAATATTCAGCTATTTTGAGCAATAAAAATTATAATCTCATACGCTTCTAACAAATAGTTAAACTTGATTTGTAGTCACTATATGGTTAACTGATTAGTTACTCGATTACTTATGGATATATTTATTTATACCTGCCTTTTTCTGTAAAAATTTGGCATCACAATTTTCCTGAATATTCCAATGATAATTATATTTCTACAGAAAAACATTTGAAATATCTTCTGTTGGTTACCAGGTTTAAAACAAAGTATATTTCAGAAATATTGCTATCCACTCTTGCCCATATAAATGAAAATAAAATTGAGGGCTTGATTCAGAATATTATTTGTCACATGATATCACAGTAACAAAAGTTCTTTATTTAAATGAATTGCAGAGGCAAATCTTTAAGTCCTCTTTTATCATACAGACAGGTTTTGAGTTTGTTTACTCCCATTCCAATAACACAGTATTTTAATTCAAGAATTTTTCTATCATCTGTCAATTTTGAAAAGAAAAGCTAGGTAACAGTTTAATTTTAAAAGACAATCTTGCATTTTGCACATGAAAATGTTAGCTTCAAAAGACGATAAAATTATAAAATATTGATTCTATATTCACTGGACTTCTTTTCATTTGCATTGACAAAATATTCCTAAATGTAGACATTTACTTCAAAAATGAAATGTATCTATTTGTTTTTAATAATTTCTTTCTTTCTTTCAATGTCCTGACCCCCTGCCTCTTTCTGTCTCCAAATATGGAGTATCTCAAAATCCAACTGTATCTCCTGCAATTTCTTGAAATTTCTTGAAAGTCATTTCCCCCCGGGAAAGATAGGGAAGGAGAATTTTTTTAAAAAAGGAAAATGTGCTCTTGAATAGCAGATCTTTTCTATGGTTCAGACTCATATCCCCATGACAACTTTATTACCACAGAAAAACAGTAAGAACTTTTATTTCCATATCATAACATGTATGAAAGAGTCTTTTAATTTTTATCAGCTGCAATTTGTGTGTATTTAACCCAATTTATTATCCAAACTGAAATCTAAAACTAGAACTGATATACCCAGAAAGGAAATTACATTGGATATTATGTATTTTTAACTTTTCATTTTACCAGTGCAAAAAAGAAATAACAGGTAGAATGATTTTATTTTATTGAGGTGAAATCTATGTAACATAAAATTAATCATTTTAAAATATACAATCGAGTGGCATTTAATACATTCATAAAGTTAGGCAACTGCCACATCTATCAAGTTTCAAAACATTTTCATCATCCCAAAAGGAAACCCTGCATCTATTGAGCAATCACTCCCCCATCTCCCATTTCTTCCTATTTCAGTTTCTGGCAAATGGGAACCTGCTTTCTGTCTGTATGAATTTAACTAGTTTGGATATTTCAAAAAAATGGAAATATGCAACATGTAACCTGTTGAGTTTCTCTTCCTTCACTTAGCATAATGCTTTCAAGGTTTGTCCATGTTGTAGCACGTATCAGTACTTCATTGTTTTGTATAGCTGAATAATATGCCATTGTATGTATATATCAAACTTTGTTTATCCATTTATCTGGTAACACATGTGGGTTGTTTCTACCATTTAACTATTATGAAAGTGTTTCCATGAACATTCATGTACAAGTATTTGCTTGAACATCTGTGTTTTTAACTCTTTAGGGTATATACCTAGGAGAAAAAATGCTAGGTCATATAATAATTCTATCTTTTACGTTTTGAGGAGCTGCCAAACTATTTTCCATAATGGCTTCACTGTTTTTGCATTTCTACCAGCAAGGTATGAAGGTCCAAATTTCTCCACATTCTCTCCAACACTGGTTATTTTTCAATAATGATGACGATAAGATGATGTGGGCAATGTAGACAATTACAGTTCTCCTAGTGGTTGTGAAGTCTTATCATATTTTAGCTTTGATGTGTATTTCTATAATGACCAAATTCTGTTGGAGATATTTGCATGTGTTTGTTGGCTATTTGTATTTCATCTTTGGAGAAATGTCTCTTCAAGCCCTTTGCCATTTTTTAAATTAATTGCTTTTTTTTTTTTTAACAAAGTCTTGCTCTGTTGCCCAAGCTGAAGTACAGTGGTGCGATCTCAGCTCACTGCAACTCCTGCCTCGTGGGTTCAAGCAGTTCTCCTGTCTCAGCCTCCCAAGTAGCTGGGAATACAGGTGCATACCACCACACCCAGCTAATTTTTTTTTTTTTTTTTTTTTTAGTAGAGACAGGGCTTCACCATTTTGGTCAGGCTGGTCTCAAACTCCTGACTTCAGGTGATCCACCTACCTCATTCTCCCAAAGTGCTGGGATTACAGGCATGAGCTACCATGCCAGGCCAATCGCTTATCTTTTTGTTGTTGATTTGTAACAGTCTTTAGATAGTCTGAGTATTATCCCTTATTAGATATATGGTTTAATACTTTTTCTCCTATTTTTGGATTTTCTCTTCCCTTTCTCAATATTGTCCATTGATGCTCAAAAGTTTTAAATTTTGATGAAGTCCAATTTGTCTATTTTTTTGGTTGTTGCTTGTATTTTTTCTGTCATGTTTAAGCATCCTTTATTAAATCCAAGGTCACGAAGATTTACCACTATGTTTTAGTCTAAGAGTTTAATTCTTAGATCTTTCATTTAGGTCATGACCCATTTTCAGTTAATTTATATATGGTATGAGGTGGGAATTTGCTAACCTTTTAAGGCACACTTCATTCATATTCAAGCAACTGTAGAAATAATTTTGATAAAATAGGGTAATTTTTTACTGAGAATTGTAGTCCTTAATTTTAAAAATTTTATTAAAGTAGATTTTGATGCATGTATAGCTCATGAAACTTAAAATTATCTGATCCTACTCTGGAATATATATAATATTAAATAAAGTAGAGGCATGAAACTACTGTACCTTCCTAATCTGTTTGTGCAGATCACATTGGCACTGGCCCACCAGGTTGGAACAGCGACTGGATAATATCTTAGTCTATGATTTCTATGAACATAACCATTGATCTGTTGTATGGTATTCAAATATGGATTATTGCAGTTCCTTATAGCAATATAGATTGCAGTTCCTTATAGGGATATAGAGTTTATTTTTTCTTCTTCTACTTTTATTTTAGATTGTGAGGGTATAATACACAGATTTGTTACATGGGTAAATCACTGAGGCTTGGTGAATAAATGATCTCATCACCCAGGTAGTGAGCATACCACTCAATAGGTAGCCTTCCAACCTACAATCTCTTCCCATTCTTTTCCCACAAATAGTACCCAGTGTCCATTGTTCCTATCTTTGTGACCATGTATATTCAATGTTTAACTCCCATTTGTAAGTGAGAACATGCAGTATTTGGTTTTCTGTTCCTGTGTTAGTTCACTTAGGACAATGCCCTCCAGCTGATCCCATGTTGCTGCAAAAGACATGGTTTCATTCTTTTGTGGCTGTGTAGAATTCTATGGCCACATTTTCTTTATCCAGTCCACTGCTGATGAGCATCTTGGTTGATTCCGTATCTTTGCTATTGTTACTAGTGCTGCAATAAACATATGAGTATATGTATCTTTTTAGAACAATTTATTTTTCTTTGGGTGTGTACACAGTAGTGGAATAGCTGGGTCAAACGGTAGTTCTTTTTTAAGTTCTTTGAGATACGTCTACACTGCTTTACATAGTAGCTGAATTAATTTACATTCTTACCAGCAATGTATATGTATTTCTTTTCTTCTGCAAGCATGCCATCATCTGTTTTTTGACTTTTTAATGATAGTCATTCTGACTGGTATGAAATGGAATTTTATTGTGGTTTTAATTTGCATTTCTCTAATTAGTGATGATTATCATTCTTATATTTGTTGGCCATGTGTATGACTTCTTTTATAGAAGTGTCTCTGTTCATGTCCTTTGGACATTTTTAAATGGAGATTTTTGTTTGTTTCTTTGTTTGTTAAGTTTTTCATAGATTCGGGATATTATACCATTGTTAGATGCATAGTTTGTGAATATTTTGTCCCATTTTGTATGTTGCCTGTTTACTCTGTTGATAGTTTCTTTTGCTGTGCAGATGCTCTTTTGTTTAATTAGGTCCTGCTTGTTCAATTTTTGTTTTTGTTGCAATTGCTTTTGGTAACTCAATCATAAATTATTTCTCAAGGCCAATGTCCAAAATGGTATTTCATAGGTTTTCTTTTTCAGGTTTTATTGTTTTAGTTCTTACGTTTAAGTCCCTAATCCATCTTGAGTTAATTTTTGTATATGATAAAAGGAAGGGGTCCAGTTTCAACCTTTTGCATATGGCTAGCAAGTTATGCCATCACCATTTATTGTTTAGGGAGTTCTCTCCCCATAGTTTGTTATTATAGACTTTGTCAAAGGTCTGGTTGTTGTGGGTGTCTGGCTATATTTCTGGGTTCTCTACTCTGTTCCATTGGTCTATGTGTGTGTTTTTGTAATGGTACCCTGCTGTTTCAGTCACTGTTGCCCTGCAGTATAGTTTGAATTTGGGTAGTGTGATGCTTCCAGCTATATTCTTTTTGCTTAGGATTGCTTTGGTTATTAGGTTCTTTTTTTAGTTCCATATGAATTTTAGAATAATTTCTACTAATTTGGTGAATAAAGGCATTGGCAATTTGATAGAAATATCACTGCATCTGTAAATTGCTTTGGGCAATACGGCCATTTCGACAACTCTCATTCTTCCTATCCATGAGCATGAAATGTTTTTCCATTTGTTTATGTTGTCTCTGATTTCCTTTTTTTAAGTGAAGATAAATTTATTAGAGAAGAAACAAAAGAATGGCTACTCCATAGGCAGAACAGACCTGAAGACTGCTGGTTACCCATTTTTATGGTTATTTCTTAAGTATATGCTAAACAAGGTGTGAATTATTCATGCCTCCCCTTTTTAAACCATATAGGGTAACTTCCTGACATTGCCATGGCATTTGTACACTGTCATTGCACTGGTGGGAGTGTAGCAGAGAGAATGACCATAGGTCACTCTCATTGCCATCTTTGTTTTGGTAGGTTTTAGCCAGCTTCTTTACTGCAGCCTGTTTTATCGGCAAGGTCTCTGTGACCTGTATCTTGTGCCAACCTTCTATCTCATCCTGAGACTAAGAATGCCTTAACTTACTAGGAATGCAGCCCAGTAGGTCTTAGCCTTATTTCACCCACCCCTGTTCAAGATGGAATTGCTCTGGTTCAAACACCTCTGATATTCCCCCCTCCCTTTTATAAGAGAACCCTTAATTGTAAGAGTCACAGAGGATGAAGATCCATCTTTTGTAAATTCTTCATTCTGAATGAAGGTGATTATATTCCTGCTTCACTATTAGAGTCTCTTGTATTCAGGCTAGAGAGTAGTATAGTCAGAAAGTGTCAGTATGGTAAGGACCATTCATAACCCTTGGGTTCCAAAAAAAGGTGGTGTCTGGAAGATTAAGAAGGGTTCAATTTAAGAAAATATTCAGTAAGCTTATCTTGCGTTCATATACAAGAGTACAACAGCAATATATTCCACAACAGTAAAACAAAATAAGCAAAATTATTTTAAGTAAACTAAATAAGAAGCTTTTTCATGAACTGAGCAACTGTTAGAACCAAGCTGAGGTTTCTCGCTGATTCCAATGTATGCCTGGAATTAGAATATTGATCCAAATTTTTACATTACCTAATAGTGGTTGGTTCACAGGAATAAGCAGGGTCAGTCTAAATAACAGGAAAAACACCTTAAAAACAACTGATGAGACTATAATTTAATAACAGGTGTACTATAGTTCTTGAAACATAATTTTTCACTCTCCAGTCTCCCATGTGTCAGATTTACCCAGACAAATCATGGTAAGACTGGTTTGCTTTATTATGCTTGGCCTGATTATTTGCATAAAGTACAAGAATAATTATTTTTTACATAGGCTTTTAAAATTGGCTTTGATTGAATTCTATTCTATAAGTAATCTCAGATAAGACCTTTTAAAAAGGCAAGCCCAACAATGGCTTTGTGCCATCAAATACTTATGAGTTGGGTAAATTCCTCTCCTCTTGGGGTCTCAAGAAAACTTGGGACCCATGGGCCTGTCAGAAAGTAATATTCTTTATGTACCACAGGCTAGGAACCCTGCACAGGTTCTATGTAGGCAAGGTATCAGACTAGTTTTCCCAAGGGGCTTTCATTGGCTCTATAAGTCAAATTTGATTCATTAAAGGAAAGCACACCATTCTAATCAAAGCCTTGGTAAAATAACCAGTTTCTCCAATTGTGTTCTGTTGCAAAAGAAAACAGATTCTTGCAGGCTGATCACGAGGTCAGGAGTTCAAGACCAGCCTGGCCAATATGGTGAAATCCCATCTCTACTAAAATATAAAAATTAGCCAGGCATAGTGGCATGTGCCTGTAATCCCAGCCACTTGGAAGGCTGAGGCAGGAGAACTGCTTGAACACAGGAGGTGAAGGTTACAGTGAGCCAAGATTGTGCCACTGCACTCCAGCTTTGGGAACAGAGGAAGGCTCCATCTCAAAAAAAAAAAAAAAAGAAAGGGAGAAGAAGAAGAAAAAGAAAAGAAAACAGATTCTTACTGCACTTACACAAATAACAAGTACTGCCATGAGTTAAGAATACTCACAGATAGTTTCCAAATTTTGGAGAAACCAGGTAGAGAGAAATAAATATGCCCTAAATTTTGTTCATAGTAATACATTTTCCATTCAATTGTTAAAAGCTGTAAACAGCTCAAAAGAACAGGGTTTTCTTGACTTTGCAAAACAAAACAAAGGATCAGCAACACTTTTAGCCAAAAACTGAAAAGTTTACTTCAGTTTTCTGTTAGTTTAGCCCATGCAGTTAACTCCTGTGCTGCTTGAGATTCATGAACATTTCAGCTTTCCATGAGACCTGAAATGTTTTTCCTCTATTCTAATGTCACCATCTCCAAAGTTATCAGAAACCTGCATTTAAGAGCAGTTGTTAGAGTCCTACAGCAGACTATAAACCACCTATTAAAGAGGATCAAAACAACAATTGTCTGTGGATGGCAAAATATCTTAGGGCAGCCTCTATTAAAGCCACAATTGACAAAGAACTTGGATTATTTCTGTGGCATATAACAATTTTGCATAACAATTGTAATTATTAATAACATACACTGAGTTATATCAGAATTATCAGAGTTTCTCAAATGTTTGAAACACATAACAATAACATGTTCATACAAATATAGCCCAAAGAAAGCCAAGGACCATTTCATATTTGACAATGGTTCCCATATGCTTTTTATACTAAACGAGCCAAATTTCACCTTTACATTAGTGTACTATTAATCTCAAACCCAATTCTTAATAAAATCTTATAGACAAATGTATCACATTTTAATGTCTGACCAAAAGGTAAGATTCTCACAAACCTTCTATAACCCTTTACAAGTTTTTGTTGAGTAGTGCTCACAAAAAACCTGTTGTGCTTTTATTCCAATGTTTAATTTATGGAAAAACTGAATACCCTTTTAACTTTAGCCAATATGTTCACACAGAGAATCTCTTTTACAATTAATATTTTCATAAACCTTCTACAACTTGTTTAAACCTTTAGAATATTCCCTATCTCACTTAAAACAATCATTTTACCCTTTAGTCTAGGCAAAAAATCCACATTCCCATGCCTTCTTAATAATTTTTTATCAAAAACACATTTCACTTTCCTTACACATTTTGTATGTAACACTGTTTCTATTTCCCAAAGATTACTTAAGTCGCTTGAACTAAAAGACATTATACTTCTTACTTTTCAGACAAAATATTTGATTTGAACACTTATTATTTTTAAACAAATTAATTGAAGCTCTTTCATATCACACACACAACACGTATAAACACAGACAGACAGAAGATCCAGTAGTTGTAATATTTTTCATTTGCCAGTTTCTAAGTTTCTCTTTAAAGCATAAGGTTTCTATGGCCTAATAAGCAGGCATAGCTGGAAGGCAAAGCAGGTCTCAGAAATTAAGAGTCTCATTTTTATAACAAATCCTGGTTCCAAAAAAGGGGAATCAGCCCATCTCCATGGGAGTCTTATCACTCAGTGGGAAGTGGGGACATTTCCATATTTCCTTGGTGGTCAAGAACATGTGTCTCTGATCCAAACATGTAAGAAGCCTAGTATCCCTCCATAACTGCTATTAGCCATCTCCAAAAGTATTTTTTCTACCTAGTTTATTACACACTAAAGCTCTCTCATAATGTGAAGTAATTTCTGATACCCATAGAAGTAAAAAAATCAGCTAACAAAATACAAAAGAGAAGAGAGCCTTGGATTGTGAGGAATCTATTTGCTTCCAATTTCTGGGGTTTTATGAGTGAAACAGATTTTTCCCAAAACAGAGTCTGTGGTGCCTCTTCTGTTTTTACCAAGGAGTCCCAGGCTGTTAGAACTTGAATATTCATTTTTAATTAAGCTGGCTTTCAACTCTTTAAAAAGTTTTTTTTTTTTTTTTTTTTTTTTTTTGAGATGGAGTCTCGCTCTGTCACCCAGGCTGGAGTGCAGTGGCCAGATCTCAGATCACTGCAAGCTCCGCCTCCCGGGTTCATGCCATTCTCCTGCCTCAGCCTCCCGAGTAGCTGGGACTACAGGTGCCCGCCACCTCGCCCTGCTAGTTTTTTGTATTTTTTTAGTAGAGACGGGGTTTCACCGTGTTCGCCAGGATGGTCTCGATCTCCTGACCTCGTGATCTGCCCGTCTCGGCCTCCCAAAGTGCTAGGATTACAGGCTTGAGCCACTGCGCCCGGCCTAAAAAGTTTTTTTTTTAAATCTGTTATTAACAGACTCTATCCAGTCTAAATAGGCAGCATTTCTATGCTCAGAGAAAGGAAAATTCAAGACAGTTTATTGAGGCGAAGAGAATTAACAAACAGTAGAGGTAACACAGATATCAAACCAGAAAAAAACTCATTCCCTAAGCTGGAACATGATCATGGGACATGGGGAGTATTTTCTCTCCCTGAAGGGGGAAATTTGAGAACTGATCGGACTGCTGGAAAACATCCCTTCCCAACTGAAAAGCGGCCACCTGAACTTTTGATTCAGTGTCAGCTTGCAATGGGTATGCCTTTCTCTGGCCTTCCTGAGCTCCTCAATTTCTCCACCCTGCTACAGACAATACTTTTCTCCCTCCCTTTTCTTTCTCTCTCTGTGCAAAACAATTTAATGAATGGTTAAAAACAAACAAACAAACAAAACTCATTATCTCTTGCAAAGTTTTGATTAATTGGAAAAAGGATTTGTGAGGGCAGTCTTAAGTTGTAGCAAATCTGGTGTGCTTTTTCTGTCTTCCTGTATTGTTCTGTCATAAAAGCAGGGTACCATAGGATAGAATGCAGTTCTAGGATTCCTTATAGCCTGTTCAAGAGAGTCCAGCAAACTAGTCAGTTATAAACTTTGCTGCAGGTCCCTGAAAAAAAAAGTCTGGATGAGGCTCTCCTCTCCTCCTGTTCTATGTCCTTGGGAGCTTGACCTTATAACCACATGGTGGTACTTTCTTTTGGTCTCTGCCTTCCAGAGAACAGGAATTTTGGAATTCTTGTCATAGTTAGCTCTAAAAATTATCTTGAGCAGTTAAAAGCTTTTGCAAGCTCAAAATTGGATTTCCAGGCTCCTTCTGGGAAGGGTAATGGAAACTACCTAGTGCTGTAGCTCAGCAGCAAAGGCTCCACCATTTTACAATGGCAGCCTGGAATCATCTCTCATTTCTTTGAGGAGTGTTTTATAATTCTCATTGTAGAAATCGTTCAACTCCTTAGTAAGCTGTATTCCTATGTATTTTATTCTTTTTGATAAATGGAGTCACATTCTTGATTTTGTTCTCAGCATGGATGTTTTTGTGGCATAGAAATGCTACTGCTTTTTGTACATTGACTTTGTATCCTGAAACACTACTGAAGTCAATTATTAGTTTTAGGAGTCTTCTGGCAAAACCTACTGGATGTTCTTGGTAGAGAATCTTATTATCTGTGAAAGGAGATTATTTGACTCCCTCTCTTCATATTTAGAGGCCTTTTATTTCTTTATCTTGCATAATTTCTCTGGCTAAGACTTATAGTAAATTGAATGGAAGTAGTAAGACTGGGTATCCTTGTCTTGTTCCAGTTCTCAAAGGGACTGCTTCCAGATTTTGCCCATTCAGTATGATTTTGGCTGTCATTTGTCAAATATAGCTCTTATTGTTTTGAAATATTTTTCTTCAATGACTAATTTGTGCAGGGTTTTTTAACACAAAGGGATGTTGAATTTTATTGAAAGCCTTTTCTGCATCTATTGAGATAATCATGTGGTTTTTCTTTTTAATTCTATTAATGTGGTGAATCACATTTATTAATTTGTGTATGTTGAACCAACCTTGCATTCCAGGAATAAAGTCTACTTGACTGTGGTGAATTAACTTTTTGATGTGCTGCTGGATTCATTTTCCTAGTAGTATTTTGTTGCAGAGTTTTGCATCTGTGCTCATCAAGGATATGGACCTAAAGTTTCTGTTTTGTTGTTGTGTCTCTGCCAGATTTTGACATCAGAATGATTCTGGCTTCATAGAATGAATTAGAGAGGAGTCCCTACTTCTTCATTTTTGGAATAATTTTAGTAGGATTGGTACTAGCTCTTCCTTGTATATATGGTAGAATTTGACTGTGAATCCAATTGATCCAGGGCATCTTTTGATTGGTAGTCTCTTTTATTACTGACTCAAATTTGGAATGCTTTATTGGTTTGTTCTTCCTGGTTCAATCTCGAGAGGCTGTGTTTTGCCAGGAATTTATCCATTTCTTCTAGGTTTTCTAGTTTGTAGCATAGAGATGTCTATAATAGTGCCTGAGGATTTTTTGTATTTCTGTGGAGTCAATTGTAATGTTACGTTGCTTTTGGTGATTGTGTTTGTATTAGTTCATTTTCACACTACTGATAAAGACATACCCAACACTGAGTAATTTATACAGGAAAAAGGACTTAATGGACTTACATTTCCACATGAATGGGGAGACCTCACAATCATGACAGGAGGCAAGGAGGAGCAAGTAACATCTTACATGCATGATGGCAGGCAAAAAGAGAGCTTTGCAGGGAAACTCCACCTTATAAAGCCATCAGATCTCATGAGACTTATTCACTATGATGAGAACAGCATGGGAAAGACCTGTCCTCATGATTCAATTACCTCCCACCAGGTTCCTCTCACAACATGTAGGAATTCAAGATGAGATTTGGGTTGGGACACAGTCAGGCCACATCATTCAGCCCCTGTCCACCCCACCAAATTTCACATCCTCATGTTTCAAAACCAATCATGCCTTCCCAACAGTCCCACAAAGTCTTAACTAATTTCAGCATTAACTCAGAAGTCCACAGTCCAAAGTCTCATCCAAGACAAGGCAAGTCTCTTCCACCTATGAGCCTGTAAAATCAAAAGCAGGTTAATTACTTCATAGATAAGGTTAGGGCACAGGCATTGGTAAATACAGTCATTCCAAATGGGAGAAATTGGCCAAAACAAAGGGGCTGCAGTCCCCATGCAAGTCTGAAATCCATAAGGGAAGTCAAAGCTTAAAGCTCCAAAATGGCCGGGTGCGATGGCTCATGCCTTAATCCCAGCACTTTGGGAGGCCAAGGCGGGTGGATCATGAGGTCAGGAGATCAAGACCATCCTGGCTAACACAGTGAAACTCCGTCTGTACTAAACATATAAAAAAAATTAGCCAGGCATGGTGGTGGGTGCCTGTAGTCCCAGCTACTTGGGAGGCTGAGGCAGGAGAATGGCATGAACCCAGGAGGTGGAGGTTGCAGTGAGCCGAGATCATGCCACTGCACTCCAGCCTGGGTGACAGAGCAAGACTCCATCTCAAAAAAAAAAAAAAAAGCTCCAAAATGATCTCCTTTGAATACATACATGTCTCACATGCAGGTCATGCTGATGCAAGAGGTGGATTACCATGGTCTTGTGCAGCTCCACCCCTGTGGCTCTGCAAGGTACAGCCTCCCTCCTGGCTGCTATCAAGGGCTGGCATTGTGTATCTGTGGCTTTTCCAGGTGAATGGTGCAAGCTGTCAGTGGATCTACCATTCTCAAGTCTGGAGGACAGTGGCCCTCTTCTCACATCTCCACTAAGCAGTGACCCAGTAGGGACTCTGTATGGAGACTCCAACCCCATATTTCCCTTCTGCACTGCCCTACTAGAGGTTCTCCCTGAGGGCCCTGCCCCTGCAGCAAACTTCTGCCTGGGCATCCAGGTATTTCCATGCATTCTTTGAAATCTAGGAAGAGGTTCCCAAACCCCAAATCTTGACTTCTATGCACCTGTAGGCTCAATATTATGTGGAAGCTCCCAAGGCTTAAGGCTTATGCCCTCAAAAGCCATGGCCCAAGCTCTATATTGGCCTCTTTCAGCCACAGCTGGAGTGGCTGGGATGCAGGACACCAAGTCCCTAGGCTGTACACAGCACAGGGACCCAGGGCCCAGCCCATGAAACCACTTTTTCCTCTGAGGCCTCTGGGCCTGTGATGGGAGGGGCTGCCATGAAAACCTCTGACATGCTCCAGAGACATTTGTCTCATTCTCTTGGCAATTAACATTTGGCTCCCTGTTACTTATGCAAATATCTGCAGCCAGCTTGAATTTTGTCTCAAAAAAATGGGATTTTCTTTTCTATCACATTGTCAGGCTGGAAATTTTCTGAACTTTTATGCTCTGCTTCCCTTATAAAACTGAATGCCTTTAGCAGCACCCAAGTCACCTCTTAAACGCTTTTCTGCTTAGAAATTTCTTCTATCAGATACCCTAAATCATCTCACTCAAGTTCAAAGTTCCACAAATCTCTAGGGCATGACAAAAATGCTGCCAGTCTCTTTGCTAAAACATAACAAGAGTCACCTTTGCTCCAGTTTCCAACAAGTTCCTCATCTCCATCTGAAACTACCTCAGACTGGATCTCTTTGTCTATATCATTATCAGCATTTTGGTCAAAGCCATTCAACAACTCTCTAGGGAGTTCCAAACTTTCCCATGTTTTCCTGTCTTCTTCTGAACCCTCCAAAATGTTCCAACTTCTGCCTGTTAACCAGTTCCAAAGTTGCTTCCACATTTTCAGGTATCTTCTCAGCAGCACATACTCTACTGGTGCCAATTTACTGTATTAGTCCATTTTCACACTGCTGATAAAGACACACCAATACTGGGTAATTTATACAGGAAAAAAAGGGTTTCATGGACTTACAGCTCCACATGGCTGGGGAGGCATCACAATCATGATGGAAGGCAAGGAGGAGCAAGTGACATCTTACTTGAATGGCAGCAGGCAAAAAGAGTGCTCATGCAGGGAAACTCTGCCTTATAAAGTCATCAGATCTCATGAGACTTATGCACTATCATGAGAACAGAGTGGGAAAGACCTGCCTCCGTGATTCAATTACCTCCCACCAAGTGCCTCCCACAAATATGGGAATTCAACCTGAGATTTGGGTGGAGACACAGTCAGACCATATCATGTTTAATTGGATATTTTCTCTTTTTTCTTCATTAATTTAGCTAGTGGTCTATAAATCTTCTGTAATCTTTAGACAAATAAGCTATTGCATTCTTGAGCCTTTGTGTCAATTTCTGTATTTCAATTTCTTTTGGTTCAGCTTGTATTTTGGTTATTTCTTTTCTTCTGTTAGTTTTGGGTTTGTTCTTATTTTTCTAGTTCCTCTAGGTGCAACATTAGGTTGTGAATTTGAGATCTTTCTAATGTTTGATGTAGGCATTTAGTTCTGTAAACTTTCCTCTTTCCACTGCTTCAGCTGTGTTCCAGAGATTTTGGTATGTTATGTCTGTTTTCACTAGTTTCCAAGAATTTTTTCATTTCTGTATTAATTTTGTTCTTTACCCAAAGTCATTCAGGAATATGTTTAACTTCCATGCAATTTTATGGTTTTGATAGATCTTCTTGGTATTGATTTATTTTCTTATTGAACTGTGGGCTGAGAGTGTGGTTGATATAATTTGACTTTTTTGGAATTTGTGCAGACTTGTGTTATGGCTGAGCATTTGGTTGATTTTACATTATGTGCCACATGCAAATGAGAATAATGCATATTCTGTTGTTGTTGGGTGGAGTGTTCTATAGATGTCTATTAGGGCCAATTAGTCAAGTGTTGAGATTAAGTCCTGAATATCTTTGTTAGTTGTCTTTCTTGATGATCTTTCTACTGCCATCAGTGGGATGTTGAAGCCCCCACTATTATTGGGTGATTATCTAAATTGCTTCATAGATCCCTAACAGCTTGTTTTATGAATATAGGTGCTCCAATGTTGGGTCATATATATTTAAGATGTGAGTCTTTTGTTAGATTGGATCTTTTATCATTATGTAATAATGCCCTTCTTTGCCCTAATCGATCATGCTGATTTAAACATAGATCCCTAACAGCTTGTTTTATGAATATAGGTGCTCCAATGTTGGGTCATATATATTTAAGATGTGAGTCTTTTGTTAGATTGGATCTTTTATCATTATGTAATAATGCCCTTCTTTGCCCTAATCGATCATGCTGATTTAAACTCTATTTTATACAAGAATAGCTACCTCTGCTCTTTTTTTTTTTTCTGTTTTCCTGATAGATCTTTCCTCTATCCCTTTACTTTGAGCCTATAAGTATTATTACTTGTGAGAAAGATCTCTTGAATACAGCAGAAATTAGATCTTGCTTCTTTATCCAACGTGCTACTCAATGCCTTTTAAGTATGGCATGTAGCCCATTTATATTTAAGGTCAGTATTCATATGTGAGGGTTTAATCCTGTTATACTGTTAGCTAGTTGTCATGTAGATTTGATTGTATAGTTGTTTTATAATGTCAATGGACTATGTAATTAAGTGTGCTTTTGTGGTGGCAACTATTATTCTTTCATTTCCATGTTTATCATTTCCTTTAGGACTTCCTGAAAAGCACCTCTAATGGTAGTGAATTCCCTTAGCATTTGCTTGTCTGACAAGAATTTTGTTTCTCCTTCACTTACGAATCTTAGTTTGGTGGAATATGAAATGCTTGGTTGAAATTTCTTTTCCATAAGGATGTCAAAAATAGGCCCCAATCTCTTCTGGCTTGTAGGGGTTCCTCTGAAAGGTCTACTGTTAGCTCAATAGGTTTCCCCTTATAAGTAACCTGCCCCTTCTTTCTAGCTGCCTTTAAGATTTTTTTCTTGCATGTTGACCTTGCACTCTGATGACCATGTGTCTTGGGGGTAGTCATCTTGTATACAATCTCACAAGGTTTCTCTGAATTTCTTGATTTTGCATGGTGACCTCCATAGTAATATTGGGAAATTTTTCATGGGGACTATATCCATAAATAAGTTTTCCAAATTGCTTGTTCTTTCTCCTTCTCTTTCAGGAATGTCAGTGATACCTAGATTTGGTCTATTTGTGTAATCCTATATTTCTCAAAGGTTTTGCTCATTTTTTAAAAATGCTGTCTAAAAAAATTTTTGTCTGCTGTGTTGCTTTGAAGGAGTGGTCTTCAGGTTCTGAGATTATTTCTCAGCTTGATCTATTATTTTGTTAATGCTTCCAATTGTATTTTGACATTCCTGTAGTGACTTTTTATTTCCAGAAGTTCCATTTGGTTTCCTTTTAAAACGGTTGTGGCATGTTTCAAATCTTGGATCACTTTACTGTTTTCCTTGGATTGGGTTTCTACACCTTCTATTGTATTTTGATGAGCTTTCCTGCCACCCAGATTCTGAATTCTAATTCTGACAGTTCAGCCATTTCAATCTGGTTAAGAACCATTGCTGGAAAGCTAGTGTAATCATCTGGAGATAAGAAGACACTGTGGCTTTTTAAGTTGCCAGAGTTCTTGAGTTGGTCCTTTCTCATCTGTTAGGGCTGATGTTACTTTATCCTTTAAAGTTGCTATGTTTTAGATGGAGTTTTTGTTTTTATGTTCTTTATTGTACTTGAGGGTTTGACTATAGTACAAGTTGGCTAGAGTTAAATGACTTCACTTCAAAGGGCCAAAGCTCAACTCCTCACTCCTGGGATGCATGCTGTAACACTGGGTGGTTGGAACTGGACCTGTGACTTTGTCTTCTGGTCTCTTGAGGTCAAGTCCCAGTTGGGCTGGAGGGGCCAACATGCTCCCAGACCACTGTCAGCAGTACTGCATCGGGAGTGGCAGGGGTGCTGGGGAGAAGCTTTTTGGTGGGGTAAGTGGGGATGGCAGAGGCAGAAAGCACTCTGGTGGCTGAGGGATGGCGGTGGGGTTGTGGGCAAACACACCCTGGTGGGAGGCTGTCAGAAAAAGTGCTCCAGTGGGGAAAGCAGGGACACTGCAGGGAGGACATAGTCCATCAGGGGCACATAGAGAGCCTTCTGTTTCACAAAGTAATTTTCAGCACAATGATTTGGTTGATCCTGCTGCTACCCTTTGAATAGGCAAGACGTGTGCCTTTTCATCACTTTACACATAAGAATGCTGAATCTTTTCAAAGTTAAATGATATTTCAATGTCACTTGGTAAAAAGTAGCAGATCAGTACTCAACCCAGACCTTGGACTCTGGGTTAATGTTCCTTTTCTTCCTTGTCTTAATTCTGACAAGACAGTGTGATTCTGGAGCAAATTCATAAAAGTGGTTTTCCTAAAACTTGCTTTAACTCATTACTGAACATCATGTCTAAAAAGTGATAAAAAGTCATAAAGTGCTACTTTCTCCCTAAATGAATGTGCAGCACATATTTATAAGCTTTTAGTACAATAATTTTATAACCAAACAGCTGCTGAAACAGTAAATTTTTATGACCAGTGTCTCAGTTTGTGTTTTCCTCCTAAATATGGTAAAATAAAGTTTTTGTGATACAATTTATCTAGTTCAGACACATTTAATATAAGCATCAGCAAAAGGATGAGCAACAAAAGGAGAATTCATGAAATAAAATCACACTGGCAGTAGAGTTAAATAAAACACATTTTGGTTATCTATTATTTTTACACATATCTATGGTGACACTCTAGAGAAGCTTTCTGAGATTCTTTAAGGAGATCACAGCTAGGACTCTTTTAAAGCTACATAGAATAGACATCCATCCTTATCTCAGCATCCAGCTAACACACTAGTTGAGCACCTTTCATGTAAGTGGCCCTGTGCTAGATATTATGACAATATAACAATATGAATAAGATTTAGTCTCTATCTCTAGTTTACAATTAAAGAATGGTGACATATATATATATGCAGCCTTATAGATTATGAAGGAATATTCCATGGCAAGGTAATGAGCTACCCTACAAGGTAATGAATTTCCTCTCCCTGGAGGTGTTCAAGCACAGGCTGGCCTTCCACTCAATGGCATTGTCATAACACGGATTGATATGAGGCTAGAGAGTGGCAGTGAATCATTTCTAAGTGCACTTCCAATTTTAACACAAGCCCTAAAATAATATAGTTTACAGTTAAAGCTATAAAATAAATCCCTTCTTAAAGCATTCGCTTGCTGTCGTGTTAGTATTTTTGTTCCTGTTTATGATTTTCTTTATTCATTATTCATATGTGCTTCTGAAACACTTTTATTACTTCTTGAATGAAACATTTTCTGAAAAACAAAAAGATTGGCATGTCTTTTGAAATGGTAGTTTCATGCAAGACACATCATGTAGTTATTCCTAGTGACTTTCTCTTGGTTTTTCATTAAACAACTCACTAACATCTGATAAAACAGATTCCACCACCAGAATGCCCTGCAGTTAATGTTTATCACATTATTATTATATACTGGATCAAAGTATTGTATAAAAACTGAAATATGGTGTAATTAGTAGCTGAAAGCCTAAGAAATGTAAAATAAATTTTAGGGAAATTAAAAATGTTATTTGGCACTGATTAGTACCATATACAGCATATTAAATTAAATAACATCCCAATATTGTAACAATGTGTTTTTGGCAAGGTGAAGAGGTTAATTGTGTTGTAAAAGGAATTTCCAAAGGAATGCATCATCTAGTTTACACTGAAACCTCAATTTACTATGGCAGGAGGCCATATTACAGAACTTTGCAGATTAGCAAGTAATTGACAAAACATTCAGAAATAATTTTTCTTAATTGTTGGTTGTTCAAGCAGTATATATTATTGTATTTAGCACTCCGTATTTAATTTAATAAATTAAGGTGCTCTTTGTTGTAAACTAAAGTTTTTATTACACATTTTTAAGTTAATACACATGAAATTTGCTAAAAGATTTTCATGGTTAAATTTGTTATAGTTGACATAAAACTGCTCAGCCATTTGGAGGAAGTGAATGTTTTAATGTTTCATGTTAGAAAATGAGGATTACTGATTATTATTCATCCTAACAATATTCATTCCTCAAATTAAGAATTTAATATATCTTGATTGTCAGCTATACTAACATATTGAAACTTTTATTAGTGTATACAAGTGAATTAAATTTTTTCTGCAAATCCATAGGTTTTCTTTCTACTGAAATGTTATATTTTTCCACTTGTCCAGCTTCTAAAGGAACAGAAAAGCCTAGTAAAGACAGATGGATTTCACATAATGACTAACATCTATAAATTATTGCTCTCGTATATAACCTCCTTGAAGAATGCATCATCCCTCTGCTAAAAAAAATACAAAAGTGATGGTTAAAATTTAAAAATATTAAAATGCGAATGAAAACATGACCAAATATTCATTAAGAAAGGGTGATGTCCTAGTCTGCTCAAGCTGCCATAACAAAAAAAAAAATCAAATGTATTAAACAACAAAAAATTTATTTTCTTAGAGTTCTGATTGCTGGTAAGTTCAAGGTTAAGGTTCTAGTCAACTCAGTTCCTAGTGAAGGCTCCCTAACAGGCTTGCAGACAACCACCTTTTGACTGTGTCCTTACATGGTAAAGAGAAAGAGAGAGTAAGCTCTCTGGTGTTTCTTCTTATATGGGCACTAGTCCCTTACATTATCACCAGTTTTGCTGTGATGTATATAGAAACAGCAAAAGATTGGGGATAAGTGCCAGGAAAACTAGTTGGGGCCAATATAAGTTGCATTGGATAAATAAAAACTTTCCAGGCCCGCTCTTATGAGCTGAATGTTTATGTCTTTCCAAAATTCATATGGTGAAACTCTAACCTCTAATGTGATAGTGTTTGGAGATGGGGCCTTTGGGCGGTAATGAGGGTTAGGTGAGGCTCAATTTAATGTAATCTGTCCCTGATACTGGGTAAGAGGAATATGTGGCATTTACAATTATCTGCAGATAAGGGAAAGACTAATGTAAGATTTGAGCAAAACTCAAAATGGTTCTCATATTTAAATTTTAATACATATAACTCTTTTAAAAGGCAAAGAATGATTAATTCACAGAAATAAAAAATAATCATATCAAATAAGCAGTAGACCAAAATGAGAAAGGAAAATACCAAAAATTGAGTTACTATTATAGTTCTACTCTTCGATATCAGTGTATAATCTTTTGGTTACTATCAAAGAAAACTCAAGTCAAAATAGCACAAACTATAAAAGAATTATATTGGCCCACCTAAGTAAAATGTTCTGAAATTTTCTATCTATATTCAGAGAAAGCTTGCTTTGGCAGTTCACATTTCCGACCAAAACCCTGTTCTTTCCCAGTTCTTTGTCCTTGGTCTTCACTTCATTCTTAGCAACTTTCTGTCCTTGTGGTCTTACATTGTCTCACCATGTCTTCAGGCTTCTATTCTTTTTCATTTATGTCACATAGATAAGAGCAAATGCCTCTACCATGGTTCTGTCAGAAGAGTGAAAAAGCGTATTTTCCAGAAATTTCAGATATTGTTACCCCTCAGTTCCTTGCTCACATTTGGAACATAGGCCCTGAACCAATCACTCTGAACAGAGGAAGAGATGTGGTAGATTATTTTTAGCCAATGAGGCCTTACTTCTATGGCTGAAGAAGCATCCAGTTTCCTTTGAAATATATGGGCTGCATGGGGAAATGACAAAACCCCAATAAAAAGAAGAATATACTTTTATCAAGAGGAAAGGGGAATGGATGCTGGCTGTCCAACAGAAAATACATACAACTGTGTCAAACATTTCTACCTTCCCACTAATTATTTCTTTGTCTTTTAATTAATAGAAAAATCATTTGTGTAAAAATCAGAGTCTACAAAACTACTAAGCCAATTCTCATTCCTTCCACGAAGAGCCCCATCAACAAATGTGTTTATTACAAGAAGCTGCCTTCTCCCTTTCTCCTGCCAATTTAGAGTTCCAACATCCATGGAAAATGACCCAAGAAGTCACTGAATACAATCCCTTTGATAATGTACTCTACTGGTTAATTCTTAAAAAAAATCTTAAATGTAAATGGCTTTCTACCCAATAGTAGAATGAGATAATAATGCATACAGCCCCACCACTAATTAAATTATATTCCACAATTCTCTTACCTTTCCGAAGCAAACCATATGCTTCAGTTCCTCAGTTTTCAGTTCTCTGTTTTTCTAATTGGGCCCCTGAGTTAATTAGTATGAGTCCAAATATAAGTCAGTGGGTATGTAAAATACGTGAATAGATGAACAGGTACAAATTATTAACCTGGCATTAGGGTATTTGTGACTTCAGATTCTCTATGCAAAAAATAATAAGGCTTCACTAAGTAGAGAAGAGGTCATTGCACAAGTTAGAGCTGTGCTGGGTATTTTCTGTTTGTTCCTCCAGATTCAATTGCTGCATTTCTGCACCCTGGCCTGTGTTCCAGTATGTAATTTGTATAGACTGAATCTATTCCTTTGCTCTTCTGATTCCTGGTTGGGTTTGGCCATTAAGAGGCACCAGCAGGAAATAAGTAGGGAGGTAGAGAGTAATGTCATACAAATTCTTTCCCCAGCTCTCTCTCCTCTAGTAATTCACCATGGGTCAGCTGTGTCCCTCTATACAATTTCACTACTCTTATTAACAGGTCTTCCTCATAGAGCTATTCTGGTTCCAGTAACTCTTCCTGTCTCCTGTTATTTCAAAGCTAGGATTAGGGGTTTCCTATTCTGGCTAGCCCAAGGGCTGGAATGTTGGATTCCTTAAGTCATGCACACACTTCCTAGTCCACTAACTAAACTCCTTCAACCCACCTGGTAGAATGTGCCATCCACTTCCTATCAAGACCATGAATGACACCACAGGTCAGTTAGGATATGGGAACAATATGGGAAACAATGAGTTGTACTTAGCAAAAAGTGGGACTGGCCTAACTAAACTAGAGAGAAATATTAAGGAAAGTGAAAAGTGGAATCACCAGGAGAAGGCAAGTTAATAAAGACCCTAAATCCAGAGGGCTTTAGAGTTTGATTAATAAGAAAAAAAAAAATCAGAAAAGTTTTATCAGTATAATCAGAGCATGTTGAAAGTATGATTTCATTATATTCCTTTTGTTTTTTGTTTGTTTGCTTGCTTGTTTGTTTTGAGACAGAGTTTTGCTCTCGTTGCCACAGCTGGAGTGCAATGGCATGATCTCGGCTCACTGCAAACTCCACCTCCTGGATTCAAGTGATTCTCCTGCCTCGGCCTCCCAAGTAGCTGGGGTTACAGGCATGCGCTACCATGCCCAGCTAATTTTGTGTTTTTAGTAGAGGCAAGGTTTCACCATGTTGGTCAGGTTGGTCTCGAACTCCTGACCTCAAGTGATCTGCCCACCTCGTCCTCCCAAAGTGCTGGGATTACAGGCATGAGCCACTGTGCCCAGCCTATTACTTTTGTTTTTTACAGTAAAATGGTGATGAAAAGACTGAATGATTCAAAGAAAATCTAGAGAATCCTAAAGACATTTGGGCAAAAAGTGATGCAAGCCCGAGTCATGAGGTTGACAAAAAGTAAAGATGAATCACAAGGGACACATGGGATCTCTTAATTATGGAGAAATAAGAAACATGAAAGGATGGGATTTATAGGATAATCATATAATTTATCCAAAGCAGAACACTTTTGGAAGTGATTAAAAGAAATCCATTAATATTTAAGGTAAGAAAATAGGTATATTCCAGGATGGTTTCCATCAAACAGAGATGTATAGTCAGTTTAGGAATAAACCATTTTTAGATTATAAACCTGAATTCTTTAGAAATAGATTTCATTTTTGTGCAAATAAGAAATTAAGCAATAAAGTTAAGTATGTGGGAGTTGAGAAAACAGATAAAAGAGTCATTTTTTTGGACATAAGATTGGAAATTCCCAGCTCAAATAGCATTTGATAGTACAAGGACAAACTAATGGTCAGTTGAGAACATAAGACAAGAAATAGAAATTGAAATCTTGTCAACATAAACAATGAATATGCTCTACCAAGGAGGTAATTTCTTTGGTAGAAATTCTCTCCCTCTTAACTATTTATGCCTGTGAATTATTTTCTCCACTGCAATCTAAGATTCTCTGAGGCAGTGCCAGCTTCTGATTCACTTTTGTAAACTATTAGGTTTAGCATAATGCTGCATATGGAAAAGATTCTAATAAATATTTGTTGAGTTAAAGATTTGTTTTACTTAGGCCACCTAAATAGTGCATCTGTTACTGTGTCTCTGTCCTGCCGTGGCTTTGCCATGCCTCATCCTTCACCTAAACAAAGCCTGCTACTATTCAATATGCTTTGTCATGTAGAAATAAAGAAGAGTCTAAGAATTAATGTCATCCAGCGACTGAGCTATAGTAGGATTCCCGTGTTGCTTGAAAGTGAGCTGGAGGCCGGCTGCAATAGATCACACCTGTAATTCCAGCACTTTGGGATAGCCCAGGAGTTGGAGACCAGCCTAGGCAATATGGCAAGACCCCCATCTTCACAAATTTTTTTTTAATTAGCCAGGTGTGGTGGTGTGCACCTGTAGTCCCAGCTACAAAGGAGGAGGCTAAGGTGGGAGGATTGTCTGGGCCCAAGAGGCCAAGGCTGTAGTGAGCTCTGATTGTGCCACTGCATTCCAGCTTGGGTGACAGAGAAAAACCCTGTATCAAAAAAAAGATAAAAAGAAAGTGAGCCAAAATATAAATTAACTTAACTGTGTCACACATAAAGGTCTCATGTCTTTACTGAGCAATGGAGTAGACAAGGTTTTGTTGTGACATTGGTTAAGTAGTGTTACATATTTAAATGCGATATATTTTTAAAACTTTTTATTTATTTTTGAGGAGGTATTTTTGAGGTATTGGAAAATATTCTTCTTTTCTATTTTAATAAGATAAATGGACTGAGCGCAGTGGCTCACGCCTATAATCCTAGCACTTTGGAAGGCCTAGGCGTGTGGATCACCCAAGATCAGGAGTTTAAGACCAGCCTAGCCAATACGGTGAAACCCTGTCTCTACAAAAATACAAAAATGAGCCGGGCATGATAGTAGTGCCTGTAATCCCAGCTACTTGAGAGGCGGAGGCAGAAGAATTGCTTGAACCCGGGAGGCAGAGGTTGCAGTGAGCCAAGATTGCACCATTCCACTCCAGCCTGGGTGACAGAGTGAGACGGTATCAAAAATTAATTAATTAATTAATTAAAAATAAATGGAGGATTCTTTTATGTATTAATAACACTTTGATAACCCAGATCCATGTCTGACCTCTAACAAAGCAAGTGAACACTAGCGGTCTACTTACTCTCATGTTTTTAGCAATCGTTTTTATAGATATAAGCAATGTCTTTCCCATTCATTTAACTTTTTTAAAAGCAGGGGTCATTCCTTTATTTGTCATTAAAACCCAATTCCCTGTTCTGTACCCAACTGGCTCTGTAGCCAATAAATATGAAGTACATCCTGACAGATGATGTTATTCCTTATCTGGCAAAAATGTAGCAAGTGTTTGAAATGTTAGCAGGTGAAAAGCATGAGATACGGATTTTGAGGGTCAGGAATTACAAAAATAAATAAAACATATTCCCTGACCTCACAGAGTTATAAATTGTTATGGTGACTTACCTGTGTGATTGTTTTGCCACAATACTTTATGACAGAAATAGAAATGTCACAAATGCTGTAGAATATCTCTGCCTCTCTCCTGCCCTTTTTCCTTCCTCATATTTAAGACATCTATTTTCAGAGCATGTCAATATTGAATATTCATTAATTTTCAAAGTCCTGGGTTTTTGCCAGTTTAGATTTAGTTGACGTTCCATTACCCTGTTAAACAGATTTCATGGCTCTCTAATCAAATTAGCTCACTTCTAAACACAAACATTTTTGTAAGACACTTGCCCAAAGCAATTGTGACTTAGCTCCCATCTTATTTTTTAAATAAAAAAATTGAACAGCGGGTTATTAAGTTCAGCACATCACCTGCTGTGCAAAGAGACCAACAAACACGAGTTGCAGCCAATCTTCCTACAGCATTTCTCACACACTCTGTAGATCAGAGAGTTGTTACACCACTAATATTCCAAGCCCCCTGGATTTCAATTATACTTTATTTATTATCTTAGCTGCTCCACCATTTGCAATGCACAGTAATCTTCTACAAATTCGCTGCCTCCACCTTAATGGTTGTGAAGTATCTGCTATGATGCATTTTGTCATTTAGTATTAGGTTTACTATGCAAAACACAGCTAAATCTTGACAGGCCCCATAAAAACTCATCCTAAATGAACCATTATATTGTATGCTGTCAATGTAGACTAAAAAAAATACAGTGCCACTCCACAAAGCTTGCAGAAGCAGCAGAAAATAGTGAGTCGTGTTAGTTCCAAAAAGAGCCTACAGCTACATATTATGTGCTTGACAGGATTTATTGTTATTATAAACAACCAATCAGGATATTGGGTGAGCATAACTGGGAAAATGATAACAATTAAAATTTAATTCAGTTCACAAAGTAGTTTTTGAATTCTTTCAGAGGATTAAATTTTTAACAAGGTCTGGATTCTGCCCTCCACAAGTTTGGCAAATGGAGAGGGAGAAAAAGAGGTTCCCTCTTGACCATAAACAAGGCAAACTGTAACACAGGGTGAAACAGACTCATAAATACCAGACTGCAGCAGGCCCAAGTAGTGGCAGTTAATTGCAGGCCCCAGGGGTATTGGTGAGTGGTGTGCTCATGATTCCTGAGGCCTGTTCATCTTTCCAAGGGTTCCAAAATGCAGGTCTGTGAACCTATTATGTTGGAATCACGGAGAGCAGTAGGTTCTGGGATCCTTGGCACTTGACAAGGCGCTGCAGGAACAAAGGTGGTTTGCTATCTAGTCTGTGTACAAATCTCCATGAGAGTCATAAGTAAACAGATTCATCTGCCCTGTCCAAGAGCTGCTGACATCCCAGGGTACAGTATATATTTTAAGAAATGTGCTGGGTGAATAAGATGTTTAGCTGGTCATTGAAGGCACAACTGTCCTGCTGAGACTTGCCAGATATCAGAGATCCTACCACCTCACAGTCACCATGATGGCATATTCTCTGTTCCTGACAATCTCCAGCTCAATAAAACTCATTCACTGGTCTCCCATCCTTCAGTAAGCACATTTGTGCCCAAGCTAACTACATCATTGACGTAAAGAGCTGCGTTACTTATTTAGCTCTGCCACAACAAGGATCTCATCTCCTCCAGATAATTCAGCATCCTAAACCATAGAAAGGAGCTGGTTCAAAGTTATCAATACCAAAAATCATCTTTCTCTATATGACATGTGATACATATCTTAATACATTTACATATAGTGGACTTACAAATAATGAGGCTACATATCCTGTTTTCCCTAGAAAACAAAATTGAACCCCTATAGGGTAACCCATGGAAATCTAATGATAGTCTTTTGTAGATAATGATGTAGTCTTTAATGCCATACCTTAAAAAGTGAATCTTTTTGTTTTTCTTTTTTTTTTTGAGACAAGGTCTGGCTCTATGGCCCAGGCATGATCTCAGCTCATTGCAACCTCCACCTCCCAGGCTCTAGCCATCCTTCCACCTCAACCTCCAGAGTAGCTGGGACTACGGGCACACAATACCACACCCAGTTAATTTTTTGATTTTTTGTAGAGATGGAGTTTCATCATGTTGGCCAGATTGGTCTTGAATTCAAGAGCTTCAGTGATCCGCCCGCCTCAGCCTCCCAAAGTGCTGAGGTTACAGGTGTGAGCCACCGCACCTGGCCAAAAACATTAATCTTATAGTGAGATATTTACATATTAAGCGTAAAGCTCTATTCAGCAATCAGGTTTGGTGAGTCAGGGACTCTTTAAAATTTAGTTTGACCTAAGTGACTTGAGGATTGCAACATTCGCTACAGATTTAACCCGCATTCTGCCTTAGAGGTATATTCTGTGGTCATCATGTAGTTGTTTACTAATACTTGGTTCATGGCTTTTAACAGGCAAATTCCAAGCCAACAATGGTTGATTGTATCTTCTATTTCTTGTTTATTTGTGACTACATATTAACAGTCTTCCTGCAGAAGGAAGGAAGGAAGGAAGGAAGGAAAGGAAGGAAGGAAGGAAGGAAGGAAGGAAGGAAGGAAGGAAGGAAGGAAGGAAGGAAGGAGGGAGGGAGGGAGGGAGGAAGGAAGGAGAGAGAGAGAGAAAGAAATGCTAGATAAAATAAAAATAAACATGCTTTTTAAGTAAATAGAAAAAGGGAAATAATCTTAACATTTTTTATCAAAAATTAAAGGGTTTTAGGATGCCAAACTGGGAAGCTGCACTGAAGCCACCAGTCTTGGGATACTTACTGTTCCAATATCTAGAATCTTGAAAGTCAGGAGCAAAGCCAGAGAAGAAAGGTAAGACTAAGGAAAGTCCATCTTCCAGGAAGGAGATGTCACAGGAAACTTATCTGGCTTAGAAAGGACTCTTGGTGGAAAAATATAATAAAATAGAAAAAAATCTGCTCTAAAAATGTATAACTCAGGCCTGCCTTTACACTGATAGGGATTTGAATTTATAGATCTTGCAATTAATTAAATCTCAAGTTAAACAATTCAATTGGTCCTGTGTTAGTAGGTTCCAAAGTCCTCTCTATAAGGATTCATAACCTTTGAGACTACATGCAGCACAAAACGACAAACCCCAACCAGACATAAACTCACAATACAGAAAGAACTACGCCAATGTGAGGCGTAGTGAGCAGAAAGAACATACGATTGAATTAGACAACAAGGAGTTTAGGTATTCCAACTACCAAATGTGGATTTTGGAGTAAGCGCATTTGATTTTTCTTTTTGACAATACATGAATTTAGAGCATGAATAAGACAAAAGGTATTTTCAAGTAAAATTGGAAATGCTTTTAGAAGAATAAAATAGAATCTGTGTATAAGAGCATAAAAAATGTACATGCCCATATCCATGTAATCCCCACTTAGTTTTTAAGAAAAAAAAAAAACTCTGTAGAACCTTAGAGGATCCTTTTATGATTCTTATCAATCAAGATCTTTCCTCCTCACCATTGTAACCACTACCTTGACTTATAGAATAATTATTCTGTTAATTGTATTCACAGTTTTCTTAATATAATATTTAGCTTTGTTTATATCTAAATTCTACATACATAGAACTGTACTTTATTCATTTGGTTATTTTCTTATTTTGCTCAAAATTAATATTTCTGATATTCATATATGTTCACAGTTACAGCTGTAATACATTCACTTTTATTATTATGTGGTAATTCATTTTGTGTATACACACACACACACACACACACATATGCTATGATCAACATTTAATTCTAGTGTTAATGACTGAAACAGAATGCCAGAAGTAGAAATATAAACACTGGAAGTATTTAATTGAAATTACTACTAAATAATTAGAAGTAATGTTAAACAGAAGATTTGATATATAAAAACAGAGAACTGTTGCACTCAAGGATAGATCAACACAAATTATGTAAAATGCAGCAGAGAGAAACATGATAAAGGATAGAATGAAAGGGTGTAACATATTGATGTGGTTTGGCAGTGTCTCCACACAAACCTCATTTTGAATTCCCACGTGTCATGGGAGGGACCTGCTGCAAGGTGGCAAGGTGATTGAGTCATAAGGATGGGTCTTTCCTGTGCTGTTCTCATAATGGCTAATAAGTCTCAGGAGATCTGATGGGTTTTTTTTGTTTGTTTCTTTTTTTTGAGATGGAGTCTCGCTCTGTTGCCCAGGCTGGAGTGCAGAGGCGAGATCTCAGCTCACTGCAATTTCCACCTCCCGGGATCACGTCATTCTTCTGCCTCAGTCTCCCGAGTAGGTGGGACTACAGGCGTCCACCACCACGCCCAGCTAATTTTTTGTATTTTTAGTAGAGACAGGGTTTCACCATGTTGGCCAGGATGGTCTCCATCTCCTGACCGCGTGATCCACCCACCTTGGCCTCCCAAAGTGCTGGGATTATAGGCATGAGCCACTGCACCTGGCCGATCTGGTGATTTTAAAAGAGGGGACCAGGCACTGTGGCTCACGCCTGTGAACCCGGGAGGCAGAGGTTGTAGTGAGCCAAGATCGCACCACCGCACTCCAGCCTGGGTGACAGAGCAAGACTCCATCGCAAAAAAAAAAAAAAAAAAAGGGTGGGGGAGTTTCCCCACACAATCTCTCTTCTCTTGTTTGCTGCCATGGGAAGCATGCTTTCAACTTCCACCATGATTGTGAGGCCTCCTCAGCCACATGGAATTGTAAGTCCAATAAACCTCTTTCTTCTATAAATTGCCCAGTCTCAGTTATATCTTTATCAGCAACATGAAAATGGAATAATATAGTAAATTGGTACCAGTAGTGTGGGGTACTACTGAAAAGATACCTGAAAATGTGGAAGCCACTTTGGAACTGGGTAACAGGCAGAGATTGGAACAGTTTGGAGGGCTCAGAAGAAGACAGGAAAATGTGGGAAAGCTTAGAACTCCCTAGAGACTTGTTGAATGGCTTTGACCAAAATGCTGATAATGATATGGACAATAAAATCCAGGCTGAGGTGGCCTCAGATGGAGATGAGGAACTTGTTGGGAACCGGAGCAAAGGTGATTCTTGTTATGTTTTAGCAAAGAGACTTGTGGCATATTGCCCCTGCCTTAAAGATACGTGGAACTTTGAACTTGAGGGAGATGATTTAGGATATATGGAAGAAGAAATTTCTAAGCAGAAAAGCATTCAAGAGGTGACTTGGGTGCTGTTAAAGGCATTCTGTTTTAAAAAGGAAACATGGCATAAAAGTTTGGAAAATTTGCAGCCTGACAATGCCATAGCAAAGAAAATCCCATTTTCTGAGAAGAAATTCAAGCTTAAAGTTGGCTGCATAAATTTGCATAAGTAACAAGGAGCTGAATGTTAATCACCAAGACAATGAGGAAAATGTCTCCAGGACATATCAGAGACCTTTTCAGCAGCCCCTTTCATCACATGCCCGGAAGTTTAGAAAGAAAAAATGGTTTCATGGACCGGGCCCAGGGTCCCTCTGCTGTGTACAGTCTAGGGACTCCGTGTCCTGCATCCCAGCCACTCCAGCCATGACTAAAAGAGTCAAAGTACAGCTCAGGCTGTTGCTTCAAAGGGTGGAAGCCCCGAGCCTTGGCAACTTTCACATGGTGTTAAGGCTGTGGGTGCACAAAAGTCAAGAACTGAGGTTTGGGAACCTCCGCCTACTTTTCAGAGGATGTATGTAAACACTTGAATGTCCAAGTAGAAGTTTGCTGCAGGGGCAGGGCTGTCATGGAGAACCTCTGCTAGGGCGGTGTGGAAAGGAAATGTGGGGTCAGAACCCCCACACAGAGTCCCTACTGTGGCACTGCCTAGTGGAGCTGTGAGAAGAGGGCCACTGTCCTCCAGACCCCAGAATGATAGATCCACTGACAGCTTGCACCATGTGCCTGGAAAAGCCACAGACACTGAACACCAGCCTGTGAAAGCAGCTGGAGGGAGACTGTACCTGCAGAGCCACGGGGGTGGAACTACACAAAACCATGGGAACCCACCTCTAGCATGACCCAGATGCAAAACATGGAGTCAAAGGAGATCATTTTGGAGCTTTAAGATTTGACTGCCCTGATGGATTTCGGACTTGCATGAGGCCTGTAGCCCCTTTGCTTTGGCTAATTTCTCCCATTTAGCATGGCTGTATTTACCCAATGCCTATATCCCCATTGTATCTAGGAAGTAACTAACTTGCTTTTGATTTTACAGGTTCGTAGGTGGAAGGGACTTGCCCTGTCTCAGATGAGACTCTGTACTGTGGACTTTTCAGTTAATGCTGAAATGAGTGAAGACTCTGGGGGACTGTTGGGAAGGCATGATTGGTTTGGAAATGGGAGGACAGGAGATTTGGGAGGGGCCAGGCGTGTAATGATGTGGCCTGGTGGTGTCACCACCCAAATCTCATTTCGAATTCCCATGTGTTGTGGGAGGAACCCAGTGGGAGGTGAACGAATCATGGGGGCGAGTCTCCTGTGCTGTTCTCGTGATGGTTAATAAGTCTCAGGAAATCTGATGGTTTTAAAAAGAGGAGTTTCCCTGCACAAGCTCTCTTCTCTTGTCTACTGCCATGTGAAACATGCCTTTCACCTTCCACCATGATTGTGAGGCCTCCCCAGCCATGTGGAACTGTAAGTCCAATAAATCTCTTTCTTTTGTAAATTGCCCAGTCTCAGGTATGTCTTTATCAGCAGCATGAAAATAAACTAATATACATATATTTAATCAGATATCTACAGATATAGAATAGAGATAACGGGGAATAAAAAGACTGTTTTAAAGTGTTCCCCAGAAATTAACAAATGAATATTTAGATTAAAATGCACAGCAAACCTCAAGTAGAAATGTCATTATCATAACATATGAGGAAAAACAAATTTTGTCAAAAATAAACCCAGCTCAAAGAAAACATTTCAGCAAAATTCAGAAAGAAAAAGGACAAATAAAACATCTTAGCAGAGATGCAAAACAGATTACCTACAAGGAAACACAAATTAAAATGGCAGATGAGTTCTCAACAACAACAATCAAAGATATGAGATAATACAATATCTTCAAAATTCATAGAGAAAAGCAAATCAGAATTTTAAAGCCAAGTAAATTATCTTTCAAGAGTGAAAATAAAATAAAAACATTTTCAGATAAGGAAACAAGGATCTTGCCAACAATAGAATCGTACTAATGGGAATTCTAAAGGAAATAATTTAAAAACAAAATTAAGAAAGAGGATCTGAGTAGCAAGAAGAAATGGTGAGAAAATATATTCTCACATATTTTGACAATACAAATAATTATTTAGTATATAAAATCATATCAATGTTAAATTTATGAGATACACAAAGAGATTAAAAGCCCACTCAAGATTAACATATACAATATGTGGAGAGTATAGTTAGAATTCAAGAATTTTCTGACCGGGCACGGTGGCTCACGCCTGTAATCCCAGCACTTTGGGAAGCTGAGGCAGGCGGACCACAAGGTTAGGAGTTCAAGACCAACCTGGCCAAGATAGTGAAACCCTGTCTCTACTAAAAATAGAAAACAATTAGCCAGTTGCGGTGGTGGGCTTCTGTGGTCCCAGCTACTCAGGAGGCTGAGACAGAGAATTGCTTGAACCCAGGAGGCGGAGGTTGCAGTGAGCCAAGATGGTGCTACTGCACTCCAGTCTGGAAGACAGACCGAGACTCCATCTCAAAAAAAAAAGAATTCAAGAATTTTCTACTATTTTCATTGCTTAGGAAGAGTGTGAACTTAAGCTTTTAGTTAATTTTGTCTAAATTATAATAGTAAAACTTCCAAACTAAAGTTGGTTTAACAGAATTATAATAATAAGTGACAACAGCAGCAGGAACAATAGATAAAAACAACCCCAAAAAGTAAGAAAGTGAAATAAAATGATCAAAAAAGTATGCAAGCAGAGTATTGTAAAATATTTCAATAATGTATCAGATATTGTAATAAAAGTAAATTGACTCAGGTATCAATAAGCAAAGATGATCAGATTGGAATTAAAAACAGAAAATTCTGTTCTGTGCTATTTTTAAATTACTCTTTAAAAATCACAAGTTTTTAAGTAAAAGAATAAAAATTATATAGCAATAAACACTAAATAAAAAAATGCAGAAATAGTTATAGTGTGGAATCAGGAGGAATGCTAGAGTCTCAATAAATAATGTAAAAGATGTACTCACTAGAAGTAAAAACAATTCTAAACTTATCTGAAGTAATGACATAGGTTCAAAATATATAAAGCAAAAACTGACACAATGTAAAGAAGATTTAATTGATTTACTATTTTAGTGAGAGAATTTAACATTCTTCTTCCAGTAATCAAAATTTGAAGCAAACAAAGAATTAGAGACAATTCAGAAGATTTGACAAAATGATTAGGTAGCTTGGTATAATGGACATATATATACACAGCACCCTATAAAATTGGCATTCCTCTTCAACACATACAGAATGCTTATGAAAACTTACAATCTACTAGAACATATGGTAAGTTCTGTATCATACAGACCGTGATTTTTGACAACAGAAGAATTATAGTGAAAAATCCTCAACATCGATATTGTATATAGCAATGCCAAATGTCAAATATAATTTGACAACAAATTCTTAACAGAGGGCATACTTTTGGATATTTTAGAACATTTTCCCAAAAAAAAACAGTAGTCAGCAAATTAATCATAATGAAAACTTGAAAAGAATACAAAAATCAATGAAACTACAAATATATATGAAAATTTGTGGGACAGGGTGACTTCAAAAATAAATATAAAGCTTAAATGTTTCTATTAGAAAGGGGAAAGGCTGAAAAAGTATTCATTAAATATCTGTCTTAGGAATTATTTTACATGGCACCTCAAACTAATCCTAGTGTATTAATGCCAGTTTCCATTTTATGATCTCACGTTCCTCATCCTGGTTAGACTTAGCCTATACTCAAACTATTTCCTGCTGATCTGAGATTTTCATCAATGAATTCTGTCACACCCCTTCACAAGACTTCAAAGCCCAACCTTCACTCAGTTGTACAGTCTCAGCCTGTTACTTTACAAAATCAGATGTATTAATTGTTTGTAAAATAAATCCATCCTTTTCTTCCCAAAATTTGCATCTGTATCACCCTGTCTTGGACCTTAATAATCTAGTAGCATCCCTGTCAGCACTATAGAAACAAATAATCTTCCAGTGAGCATAACTCCATACAGAGATAAAGAAATGTACCATCTAAATTTGCATGTGTTCATTTTACTAAAGATATCTGAATCTTGAGGCTTTGAGTTCGGACACTTTATTTGTGGTGATAAAAAAAAAAGGACATCTTTTTTGTCAACAAGAAAAATTAGAACGCTGCCTGAAATTACCACACACACATATACCTTACACTAAGTTTAGAACCTGAACTGTCGCCTTTTCACATTTTTGTCAACCATGTCACCTTTGTGCTAGCAAGTTAATAAACCTTTTTTCACTATGCTGTAGCTGTGGACGACAAGCTGGAGAGTTTGTTTTGTTTTATTTTGCATTTTACAATTCCTCGAGGAAATAAAGCTGATACACTAAGTAGCTCCATAAAGCCAATAGTAACCCTCTCCAAGATGAGTTTGTCTGAGGAAATATAACCACATCCCTTGCTCAAGTTAAATATTACATTCAGTTTCTTAGGGAAATCTAGACACATTTTTGGTGAGGACATTTTGTTGTGATGTGCAGCCGTATATATCAACTATTGTTCCCTTAAGAGGATATGTTACACATAAACAAAAGAAGAGTAACCTTCTACAAGCCCCAGAAATATGCATTTTACATTTAATGATAGCTTATATTTATAGGCCAGCTTCAATGGAGGAGGCATCATTTTCAGTATTTTGCGTGTATTAATTTTATTTACTCCTCAAAGTAATTCTATGGTATAAGTTCTATCGTTATCTGTATCATACAGGTGAGGAAATTGAGGCACAAAATGGTTAACTAACATGTCAAATGTAAGTAAAAAGTGAAAGGTCAGGATTTGAGTTCAAACAGGCTGCAGAACCTGTATTTTGAAACTTGTTTCCAATTTCCATTTAAGTTTCTGAGGGCATCCTAACTGTCAACAGTGAAATATAAATATTAATAGATATATAATTTGCAAATATTTTCTCCCATTCTGCGTATTTGCTTTTTACTCTTTTGGTAGTGTTCTTAGACGTACAAAATTGTTTAATGTTTTTAAATTTTATTTTTTTGAATGACAACTAATTATACATATTGTATATTCATAGGGTATATAGTGATGCTTCCATACATATAACATATAGTGATCAGATTAGGGTAATTAGTGCATATCCATTATCTCAAACATATGTCATTTATTTGTGTTGGGAACATTCGATATTCTCCATCTAGCTTTTTGAAACCATGTAACATATTATTGTAAACTTTGTTGACTACAGTCATCCTTGACAAGCAATTAATGTCCAGAATATACAGAAACTCTTACAACTCAACAGCAGCAAAACAACCCAATTCAAAAATGGACAAAGGATCTGAACAAATATTTTTCCAAAAGAGATACACAAATATGCACATAAGATGTTCAATATCACGAGTCATAATGAAAATGCCAATCAAAACCACAATGAGATAAAATTTCCTACTTATTAGGAAGGCTATACTACAATAACAACTACAATAAAAATATAAAACAATAAATCTAATCAAAGATATAGAGAAACTGGAACCCTCCTGAAAGCTGGTGGTAAAGCAAATGATGCAGCCATTGTGGAAAAGTTTAGTGGTTCCTCAAAAAGCTGAACACAGGATTGCCGTATGAGCTATCTATTCCACTCCAAGGTATATACCCAAAGAATGGAAAACAGGGACTCAGGTAATTGTACACCAGTGTTCACAGTAGCATTATTCACAATGCCCCGAAGGTCGAAACAACCCAAGTGTTCGATAAAAGGTGAATGGATAAACAAAATGTACTGTGTGTACACACACAGACACACAGACACACACAATGAAAGACTGGCCATTAAAAGGCATGAGGGTTACATGCTGCAACGTAAATGAACCTTGAAAACCTGCTAATTAGAATAAGCCAGACATCAATGGACAAATATTATATGATTCCACATATATTGGGTATCTAGAATAGGTAAATTCATAGAGACATAAAGTAAAATGGAGGTTACCAGGTGTTGCGGGGAGCAGGGAATGGAGAGAACTGTTCAGTGGGCCCAGGGTTTCTTTAGTAGTGATGGAAATGTTTTGGCATTAGATAGTGGTGGTGGTGGTGTAAATATACTAAAACCTGTATTGTACAACTTTAAAATGGTAACTTCAATGTTAATCATAGTTTACTATGATTTAATTTGAAAGTTTATTTTAATTAAAAAACAAGGAAATGATAACAGAGACATTAATGAGCTATATAAGGTATACAAAAGCTTCTGAGATTCAGCCAATATTACTACCACCCACCTTGTCCCAATCACTTCCTCCACGACTGTATGTTCATCCTAAGCCACATATTATCTGTCTTTACTGGTATTAGGAATCTAATTGCTCAGAGTTAAGAATCGCCGTTATGTAAACCAGTATACTTTATTGATTTCCCTAACTAGATTCTGAGTACCATATGAATAAAGGTCCAAGCTTTGAAATGAGACTCTTTAAGTTCAAATCTAGCTCTATATGTTCCAGCATAATTTGGGGCATAATAGCCTCACTAAGCATCTATTTCCTCTTTTGTAAAATAGTGATATTAATGGTACTGACTCCACAGAGTTGTGATGAATAAATTAGATAGCATATAGAAGGAGACTCAATAAATTTTACGTGACTCATTCAATGTCTAACACTTTAAAAAATTAATAGTTCAGGCATGCAATTGCTGAATGATTTGCAAAGATTACACGATGACAAAGATTTCAGAAAATAATTCACATTAAAGTGATTTACTGTTTAAATTTCTTTTAGGATATCTAAACTAAACTCTCATATTCATCTTGAGTACATTTATCGTAGGAAGCCAGTATGATTTTCTCATTTGTTAGGTTTCAGACATCATATTTTAGTGTTTCATACATCTTAATATATTCCAGAAAGCCCAAGAGAAATTGTTGAAAGTTCAAAGAAACCAAATGCAATAAAAGAGAGTGATTCTTATAAAGTACTAAGGAAAGAAGGGTTATTGAATCAGTATCACCCTGACTGTGCCCTATGATTCTGGTGAAGCTTTGATGAAAACATAAAACAATACACTCTACAGAAGTTACAAATGCTCTGGGAAGAGACTAGAATCAGGAAGTATCAGAAATCCTCTGAGGGTATCTACATTTACACAATTTGCAAAACAAACAGTTTATCTGAGAAATTTCAGTAGCTTAGCCTAACTGATTTAATGCAATTTCCACTGTCCTAATAAACACAAATTAGTCAGGAGCAAATCTGTGATGTGAGAAAATGATAGGCATCTATCTATGTTTCAAAAGAGATTTCTTTTCAAGCAAAGGTATGGCTTAGAGGTGCCCCTACTAATGCACATTTTAGATTAATGTTGAATGGCTGAATGAAGACAAAGCCAAAATCATTATGAATAGAATGAATGAAAAAGTACTAATATAATACAGATTGAATTTTAAATATAATCTAAATATTTTTAAAATGCAATTTTTTAACAAGTGGATTTTTAATTTAATAATTACTGGTAATACAGGAACAACACTTTCTCACCACCTTCAACAGTTAGATTTCTGCAGTATCTAATGAAGACTGGTGGTACAAAATGGTACTTACGTGTGCTTATTTTCACCTAAGGGCCATGGAGAGTCAGCTATTTGAAGAATACTTTGGTTTTTTGTAATATTTTCATTTTCTTAAATCTCTAAACTCCCTATATGCTTGATTATTTCTTGATCAACACTGACTTATCCTATTAATTGTACTTGATTTTAAAGTTTTCCTTTCTTATACATTTTTCAGAGGTGAAAGTTTTCTTCTTTTATAATGTGAAGTATATCTATATAGGACTTTTTCTTTGATGTTTCAGGCCTGAGTGGAAAAATAGCTAAACTTTAATTCTTAAATTGTAAAGTTATTCTGGTTAATGTTATACATATTAGCACAAAGATTAGAATATGGATAATAAGATAATCTCCATCATTGCAGCTTGAATTATTACTCATGGATATGTAAGGTTATATGGATATAAGGCTTAAAAAGGATTTAAAGTCCTCACAGTATTTTAGCACCATGCTACATAATATTCATATTAATTGTCCAACAATGTTTTGCAAAACATGCTCTATGAGGTCCTATTTATTTCACATTATTTAAATAATTCTTATTTAATTATTTAAATTAAAATATCCTATTTTAATTATTGATGATTATGAAAGTGGACGGTTTATGTATAAATATTATTATTTTAAATAAATATGCCCAATAATATTTATACATCAATTATCCACTTTCATAATCACCAATAAATGTGGAAATAATAAATATACATTTATATATACCCAACTAATAGAATTTTGGCATATAAAGCACTTGAAGAGATTTTCATTTCAAGTTACAGCTGGAATTCTTATTTATAATTGAAGGAATTACAAGATATTAACCTATAAGATTTGAGCAAAATTCAGATGGCATATTTCAATGACTACTTTTTTATGCTATTTAAACATGATCTAACATGATTATATGATTATTGTTCAGTAACAGGTTCAGAGGTACCAAACATTACAGCAGAACATTCATTTGGTCCTCAGCTTTCCAAATGCTGAATCTGAGACCAAAGCACCTGAGCAACTATTTGATAAGCCGTAAATCCAAAGCCAAACTTCTGTGTAAATGTAGCTGGCAGATAAAACACTGGCATTCGCAATTATCTGAACTAGTATTTTATTAAGTATATTTTAGCTTCCTTTTTCTCTTTCTCCCCACCCCCCTACTTTTAATCCTCTCTTTCCCTCCTTTCCTAAGCACTTCCATCCTACAGCTATCATGTGGTATACAAAAGGCAGGTGTCTGTAGTGGTGGTTGGGGGGGAAATAGCTGTAGTGTCTATAAGCAGGTGGTCAGAGTCCAATCAAGATAAGCAGGACATCCTTCTGGAGAATGATCTAGCAGGGAGTCAGAGTCCAAGAGGGCAAAGAGAATGTCCTACTAAAAGAGCAGGCTGCATGGGCCTTAGTTAAAGACATCCATGCAGGGGAAGACTTAGCATGAGGAGTTACAGTCTAAGAGGGTGAGGAGGATCCCATCAAAAGAGTGCCCTTGTGAAGGGTATCAGAACCCAGGCAGGGTGAAGATGGCATCAATATCAGGAGCAGAAGAGGATATTCGATAAGGAGTCAGAGCCCAAGACAGGCAAAAATAGCGTCCACATGGCACCTGAGGGTAGCCTAGAAAGCTAAAGCACATGATGATAAAAAGGGCCTCTCACCAGCTCCACAACTTCACAATTTCAAGGTTCTAATACAAATTGGAATATTTATTTGAACACCACTTAAAGCATGTCCCCTTTTCAAGGCTTCATAAGTAAACTTCTTTTTCTATTAAAAAAAGATAGATGATTGATAAAGCATTGGATAGACAGATGGATGAATTGATGGATGCAGACTGATAGATGACTGAGAGATAAAGAGGACCGATGAATAGATATAGATGATTGATATGTACAAATGACTGATACAGATATAGATTATAGATTTAGATAGATGGTTAGATGTAAACGACAGATCAGGTAAACCTGTTTTATTAAAAAATCTGCAGACACTCTGATACACTACAACGTACTCTGCCGTAAGGCATACTCAGTTATTCCACAGGAATGAACAACCAGACCACTCCTGGTTCCTTCAATTAATGTTTACATAATAGATCTGTTTCCATCATTTTAGGAAATGTGTCTCTCTTTTCTTTTATACTGTTTATGTTACAAACTTCCACAAAGGTTTTCTTGAAAAAATAAATAAATAAATAAAACTTTAAGGAATGGGTGATTCAAGGAGGAACCAGGAGACCATAGTATACCATTTTAATTTGTGTTCATTGTGTGAGTCTAGAAAACAACCTTAGCCTCCCTTTGTTTAAGACTTTTCATGTGTACAATTGATGTAAATGGTATTTTTCTTCTTTCCTAATATGTGGAAGTGCTAAGGAGTCAAGATTTCCTTGGAGAATATGGTTTGGCTCTATGTTCCCACCCAAATCTCATATTGAATTGTAATTCCCAATGTTGGGGGAGGGACCTTTTGGGAGGGTTATTGGATCATGGAGGTGATTTCCCCATTGCTGTTCTTGTGATAGTGAGTGAGTTCTCATGAGATCTGGTTGTTTGAAAGTATGTAGCACTTCACTCCTTCACTTTCTCTCCTACTGCCACGTGAAGATGTGCTTGCTTCCCCTTCACCCTCTGCCATGATTGTAAGTTTCCTAAGGCCTCCCAACCATGCTTACTGTACAGCCTGTGGAACTGTGAGTCAATTAAATCTCTTTTCTTTATAATTTACCTAGTCTCAGCTAGTTCTTTATAGCAATGTGAGAACGAACTAATACAGAGAGATCTTGGTACCGGATGTATATACTTCCTATGCACAATAATAAACAACTTGGGGAAGGATTTCAGCCACTGTGCAGACTATCAACTCTGGATTGATGAGGCATTTAGACTAAAATCCACAGACTAGCCAATTCCCAGTGCCACTGGTGAGTATTCATAGCTTCCACAGCCTTGTTAAATAAGGAGAGAAAGAGAATTTGATGAACTGAAATGGTGATAAGCTGTCTACGGTTACACCACCCTGAACGCGCCTAATCTTGGAGGCTAAGCAGAGTGGAGCCTAGTTAGTAGTTGGGTGGGAGAAATGGTAACAAGTTATGATTTGCACCACTCTCTGAAATAATTTTTCTCAAATCACCTTTCTGATGTCAAATCCAATTCATATGGATTACACAAATTGCATGGGATTTTTATCTAAAGCAATTGTGTAACAATTGATTTTTTGCTGCATTAATGGTTTTTTCATATTGATGTTATAGCTTCTTCCAATTTAAGTTTGAAGTTAGGCAACTATAAATAATGGTTTAAAATGTTCAGGTCACTAGAATAGAAATGTCCTGGAGTGGCAATTACAGCATACCAAGTACTCACTGTAGGAGCTGCCCTGTGGTAATTAGCAGGCAAGACCCAGCCCATATATACAAGTGCTTTTTCAGGCTGACAAAGTCTTAAATAAAAATTAAGACCGGGTTTGGTGGCTCAGGCCTGTAATCCTAACACTTTGGGGGGTCTAGGCGGGAAATTCGCTTGAGCCCAGGAGTTCAAGAACAGCCCAGGCAATGTGGTGAAACCTCATCTCTACAAAAACTGAAAAAAAGTTAGCTGGGCATCTTGGTACACACCTATAGGGCCAGCTACTTGGAAGGTTGAGGCAGGAGGATCCCTTGAGCCTAGGAGTTTGAGGCTGCAGTGAGCCATGATTGTGCCACTGCACTCCATCCTGGAAGACAGAATTAGACCTGGTCTCAAAAAAAAGTTAAACTAGACTTCTGATAGAGGAGCCATAAACTCTTCAGCTCAGTCAAACCCTCACCCCTACCTGTTATTGTCCCAAATCTAATTCATATGTTTATATACTGACCTGACTCTGATAGATATCACAGTCTGCTCATGATTTAAAACAACTGCCAGAGGCTGGGCGTGGTGGTTCATGCCTGTAAACCCAGCACTTTGGGAGGCCGAGACAGGCGGATCACGAGGTTAGGAGATCGAGACCATTCTGGCTAACATGGTGAAACCCCGTCGCCACTAAAAATACAAAAAGTTAGCCAGGCGTGGTGGCGGGCGCCTGTAGTCCCAGCTACACGGAGGCTGAGGCTGGAGAATGGCGTGAACCGCGGAAGCGGAGCTTGTAGTGAGCCGAGATGGCACCACTGCCCTCCAGCCTGGGCCACAGAGCAAGACTTTGTCTCAAAAAAACCAAAACAATAAAAAAAAACAAAAACTGCCAGAGTGACGAAACTTAGTAAAATATAAGAAATTAGGAATGCTGCTAAAATGACTTGAGTAATTTGAAACTATACTAGCTCACCGTCGTCTGTGGGGAATATGTTCCAAGACCCTCTGGGGATGCCTGAAACAACAGATTGTACTGAGCCCTGTATATATTATGTTTCTTTGGTTTTTGTTTGTTTTGAGACAGTCTCACTCTGTCCCCCAGGCTGGCGTGCAGTGACACAATCTCAGCTTACTGCAGTCTCCACTTCCTGGGCTCAAGTGGTTCTCCTGCCTCAGCCTCCCAAGTAGCTGGGATTACAGATGCCCACCACCACGCCCAGCTAATTTTTATATTTTTAGTAGAGACGGGTTTTGCTATGTTGGATAGACTGGTCTCAAACTCCTGACCTCATGATCTGCCCACCTCGACTTCCCAAAGTGCTGAAATTGCAGGCATGAGCCCAGCCTATATACAACATGTTTTGTTTTGTTTTTTTTAACTTTTATTTTAAGCTTAAGGGTACAAGCACAGGTTTGTTACATAGGTAAACTTGTGTTATGGGGGTTTGTTGTGCAGATTATTTCATCGCACATGTATTAAGCCTAGTATCCACTGGTTCTTCTTCCTGATTCTCTCCTTCCTCATGCCCTCCAGCCTTGGAAAAGCCCCAGTGTGTGTTGTTCCCCTCTAGGTGTCCATGTGTTCTCATCTCTTAGCTCCCGCTTGTAATTGAGAACATGCAGTATTTGGTTTTCTGTTCCTGTGTTAGTTTGCTAAGGATAATGGCCTCCAATTCCATCCATGTCCTGCAAAGGGCATAATCTCATTCTCTTTCATGACTGCATAGTATTGCATATACCATATTTTCTGATATATGAAATGTGAATATATACCACATTTTCTTTATCCAGTCTATCACTGATGGGCATTTAGGTTGATTGAATGTCTTTGCTATAGCGAGTAGTGCTGCAATGAACATTCGTGTGCATGTATCTTTATAATAGAATAATGTATATTCCTTTGGGTATATACCTAGTAATGGGATTGCTGGGTTGAATGGTATTTCTGTCTTTAGGTCTTTGTGGAATCTTCACACTGTCTTCCACGATGGCTGAACTAATTTACGCTCCCACCATAGCGTTACATACACTATGTTTTTTCCTTATTAAGAATTTCACCTTTAACTTAAAGAAGAACTTCAAGGCTTCTCTTTGGCATCACTACTCTTGCTTTTTGGTGCCATTATTAAGTAAAATAAGTGTTACTTGAACACAACCAATGTGATACTGCCGCAGTCGATCCCGTAACACAGACGGCTACTAAGTGACTAAGGGATGGGAAGTGTACACAGCGTGGATATGCTGGACAAAAGGATGATTAATATGCCAGGTGGGACAGAGCTGGATGCCATGAGATTTTTTCATGCTACTCACAATGGCATGCAATTTCAAACGTATGAATTGCTTAATTCTGGGATTTTTCATTTAACATTTTTGGACCATGGTTGACTATGGGTAACTGAAAACATGGAAAGTGAAACCATGGATAAGAGGTAACTACTGTATATGTTTTCAAGCATATCCCTAAGAAGTTGACACTTATATTCACTAATTACTGAATCATAAAAGAACTAGTGCATGAGAAAATAATATGGTTATGTGTTATTCTTGCCAGACATCTAAACTCACTCTATATGAAAGTATCTATATTTTTAGCCAATAAGATTGTTATAAAAGCAAAAGGTTAATTTAGCTGCCTCCAAGTCAAAGTCAGTGGCAGATGCTAAGTGCCTCATTTTCAATGATATCTGCTAAAAGAAATAGAGCTGACACTGTATAATTTGATTCATAGAGTCTTAATTACAGGATATAAAATGTTCTGTAAATGAGCTATTATGCATTTTCCATTTTGTTAGTTATTTCAGTGAATAAAAACTTCAAAACAGCAAATTTTTAGTTAAGACACAAGTTAGATTTGCTGGGAAACAGTATTATCTAAAGAGTAATGCACTGATTTGTGAGCCCCAAATTCTAAATCTTTTTAGTTTTATGGACTTTCTACAAGCAAGCCTCCTCTCAGCACATGAGTCTTTGCAGCTTATAAAATGAAGACTAATACCCACTTCAGACTAATCCACTGACCATGGAGATTTAAAAATCTGATTCATAAAGGACAATGAGCTTTTTGAAAGCAAATAAAAGACAAAACAAATACATGTTCTATTGTTATTACTATACATTCTGTTATTATATTGGTTGATACTTTTCTCAATGACAGATTTAAGCAAAAGATTGTTATTTGGAAAAAGTTGTATCCATGTTAAAATTCCATTTTCTTGTTAAGTTAACCACCAAAAATACCCATTTTTTTCTGTAACCACCAAAAATACCCATTTTTTCTGTGCATTTTTTTAGTTCTGTTGAATCACTGATAAAGAAAAATTCTCTTTTTTTCTCTCTTTTTTTTCTCTCACGTTTGGGAATACCTTATTATAAATGCCATTGCATATTCTACCCTTCAAAGTAGAAAGAAAAAAAAAGAAAGAAAACCAAACCAAACTAGGGCATAATTTAAATGAGATTACTTAGGCTATAAATACCCATCAAAATATGTTTTTATTTGCATTTGCTTCATGAAATTGCACAGTATATCACTCAATACATTCGGCTTCTAAATGACTGCAAATGGAAGGTAGTGTTTTCTTACAGAAAAAGTAAACAAAAGCTTTAAAACCTAGCTTATCCAGACAAATGACTTGAGGGGAGAAGAAGGTGGCTGTCTTATAATGTTGGAATGTGGTATGCATGAAACTTTCCTTATACCAAATACCCTATATCAGCTCATTTTCAAGATTGATCATAAGTGCAGTATGACGTGTTGCTTACTGACTGGAATATATTCTGAGAAATGCATCCTTAGGCAATTCTGTTATTGTGTGAACATCACAAGTTATGCCAATGTAGATGTTGTAGCCTACTACGCAGCTAAGCTATAAGGTATAGCCTATTGCTCCTAGGGTACAAATCTGCACAGCATGTTACTATGATAAATGCTATAGGCAATTACAGTACATGGCATTTGTGTATCTAAACATATCTAAACGCAGATAAGGTTGTGTAAAATATGGTATTATAATCTTATGGGACTACTGTCCTCTATGCGGCCTGTCATTGACTGAAACATCATTATGTGGTGCATGATTATAGTTGCAACTGCTGAGGCTCTGAAGTTTATTATATTTTTAGACCTGGCTTTTTGCCTTTTTTCTTTTTATTGGCTTATCACAATGAAAGATCATTAAAATTTCATGTCATAAAAATTCCTCCACAGTATTGGTACAGAATTAACATTTTAAAATTTAAGGCATATGTTACATTAAAAAATGAGTAAAACGGTGGTATATCATAATTCACCCCCACAAATGTCTATCTTTGACATTCAGGAAAAGAGCAAATTAATTTTATTGTTGGAGAATCCTGGATATTTCATACTATCATTTGATGTGTACACGCAAACAAGTTCTTAGGAGGAAATGAGAAAGGGCAAACAATTTAGTGGTGATAGATAATAATAATCATTTCAGCAAGTGGATCAAGCTGAGTACATATTTCAGTCACTCAGTTCTTCCCTTTGTCTCTTCACTGTTTTTCCTTTCATCTGTACTCATAGACTAAGAAGAGCCCTCAAAAATTATCTCATCAAATCTACAATGAGATAATATAATCAATATAATTCCAAGAGTCAGCATCCAATAATAAAATCTGACAGTAAGTACATTCATTGTTTCAGCAGCTTGACTCATGGAATGGTTTTCCGCATGTAACCTCTGAGAACTCTCATTGTAACATTGTAATTTAAGGACACCAGCTCACTTCTCCTTTCAGGGTCATACTTACTCTTATCTCGGTTATGGGCTGAACTGTGCTCCTCTCACCAAAAAAAAAAAAAAAAAAAAAAAAAAAAAAAAATTCATGTTGAAGTTCTAAATCCTAGTAACTCAAAATGTGATCACAGTTGGTGGTTAGCGCTTTAAAGAGGTAACTAAATTAAAATGAAGTCTTAGGGTAGGCCCTAATCCAATATGACTGTTGTCTTTATAAGAGGAGATTGAGACACACACACACACACACACACACATAAACACACACACACACACACACACACAGAAATAGAGGCCAAAAACTTGAATGCATGAAGAGACAGTCATGTTAACACACAGCAAGAAGATTGCCATCTATAAGCCAAACACAAACAGAGGCTTCAGAAAAAATTTCCTTCATCTCAGACTTCCAGACTCCAGAGCTGTGACTAAATAAATTTCTGTTGTTTTAGCCATGCAGTCTGTGGTATTTTGTTATGACATCCTTAGGAAACGAATACAATATCTTACAGCCAATTCTGTGTGTATATGTGGCTGTTTGTCCCACTGGGAATATTATTATATTACTAGTATAATGGGGTGTATCTTAAAGCAGAGAGTCAATGAGATTAAGCAATTCTTTGAAAGGTGTCCACAAAATTATATTATCCGATGTCTAAGAGTAAAGGACCACAAGTCAACTTGGAATGAACCGCCTATGAAAGACTCTATTCGCCAAATTATGATAAGAAGAAATCTATTATTCAAAGGGAAAACACTTTTCTTTTAGTATTTTGGCAAAATATGACCCTCCCCTTAGCATGTATAGTTTAGTCACTAGTGAATAGGTAAATAGGTGTCTAGGCCTTCTGGGTAGGAAGAGACTAACATCCTAATTCTCACATGGGTCTATGGCACCTCGACTTTTGGACTTTCCAGCCTCTAGAACCATGAGGAAAAAAATTGTTATTTAAGCCACCCAGTCTATAGTACTTTTTTTTTTTTTTTTTTTGAGATGGAGTTTTGCTCTTGTTGCCCAGGCTGGAGTGCAACAGTGTGATCTTGGCTCACTGCAACCTCTGCCTCCTGGGTTCAAGCGATTCTCCTGTGTCAGCCTCCCAAGTAGCTGGGATCACAGGCATGCTCCACCGCGCCTGGCTAATTTTGTATTTTTAGTAGAGAGGGGGTTTCTCCATTTTTAATAGCAGCCCAAACTGCCCATGACAGGGCCCAAGAATGCAAACAAATGCCGCTTAAAATGCTCTCTAACTAGAAATGAGATCTAATTTCTAAACTCATAATTATATCCATTTATTCACATATTGCTGTCTTTCTTGATCTCTATTCTTCTGTTTTTTGTCTGAAATGTTATTAACGAGAAATTTTTAAATATATATTAATATTCAATAAAAGTACTATGCATTATCCCACTTTTCAACAAAAATATCAATTTCAGTAAAATTTAGAAAAACAAAACTTTCTATATTCTTGGTGCTTTTGGTCATTTCATGGTAAAGTTCACTTTCACTTTATCCCTTAGATGTCTAACTTAAGTCCCACAACACTTCTGCATATCTGTGCAACACTTGGTGTGTGTTTCTGTATATGTCAGTTTGGTTTTCAGCAGAGAAAATTAACATTCATTCACCACCCTTTGTCTAGCAAGTTACTTGGAATTACTCTTAAACTTGGTCATCTGTTTAAAAATTCTTCACTATTTTTCTCATAGTTTGTTTTCCCATCTGTCACTTCAGTGAGCATCCAATAAGTAATTTCTAAGTATAGATTCTTTGTTAGTTTTGAGAGTCCACCACCGAATATAGTCTTATCACCCAATTAGGTAATTATCTCTCAATGCCTATATTTAATTTCCAAAGTTAAAAAACCAAGTTACCTATGATTAATATAATTCATAATAGATACCTAGTGAATTTTGGCTTTTTAGAGTTTATATTTTGATTACATAATATCGTGCTTAAATATAAGGCGTTCTTTACAGAAGATTCTTTTTGATGCTTAGGTTGTGATGACGCTTGGCCACACTTTATCATTAGCCATCTTCAATTTGAGAATGTCTCCTCCCCTTGTCATGTTACCATTTAAGTTTCCATATGCAGCCTTATTCTTTTTGATATTTGTAGAATATTTCTGAATTATGTCAGCTTTTCTCTTAATAACTATCACCACTTCTACTTTGTTTCAAAACATATTAATTATTTTCATATAGATTACTAATGTTAAAGTATTGTAGTTCCAGAATAGAATTTAGGCAAATGAGATCCATGTCCACTCTGGATGTGATCATCTAATCTAATAAACATCTCCCTCACTGACATTGTGTAGTCACTGAGTTTAGGTTTAATTTTGTAGGAGCACAACTCTTCGTGCTATTACATTTAACCACAAAACCCAGTATATAAGGCATTAAAAAAAGAGCTGTTCTCATTAACAGATGTTCCTGCCCACTTGACACTTTTGATGATAATATGATGGCAAGAAAAATTCAAAGGATCTTCAGAGCATGATTTCAAAATCTTTGCTCTTGAGGCTGCCTTAAATCCTGATTTGGAATTATGCTGTACCTGTTTCATGCAGAGCCACTGAAAAATCAAGTGGTTACAACCCCAAATTACCCAAAGCAAAAAAAGAGATGAAATTCTCAATGCTGAAACAAGTAGGATCCTCACATAAAACAAAATAAAATGAAATTTTGAAAAATTATCGCTCTGTATTTATTATCCTATATATGATATTATGCTGGTTAATTGATAAGCATCTTTCAAGAACATATCAAAAGCTTTATCAGTCATCGTAGATTAAATTTATCCAGTGATTAATGATATTCAACCAGACTTGATCTTTGCAGAAGCATACTGATTATCATAATTTTTAAAAATGTAAAAATAGTCTTAATAGTGTCCATTTCTCACTAGAAATAGGATCTTTCAATATGTAAGATCTAACTCTGTTTCTTCACCCTTTTCACAATTCTCAAGATGATATAAAAGGTGAATACGTTGTAATTTTAATATTAAAAAAGTATGTGATTTTAGGCTGGATTAAGCAAACGAGGAATTTAGTGTTACTTAGAGTTAACTTAGAGCTTCTTAATCTTTGGACACTGCCCCTTTTCACCAGTTTCATTATTCATTAAATATGTTGCTCTGCCAAGGGCATTCTAAGAGAACACGAACTCCAGCAATAACAAAGTACATATTTGTTAGGTCCACCACTACAAACTGAAAAATTTAAATAAAGAAAACTCAGAGAAGGCATTTTTAAAAATTAACTTTATATCAGCTCTTCATGATTTAGAGTGCTTTCTTAGACAAATTCTTAGGAATTCTCATTGGAATTTCATTTAATAGATCTATCCACTCAGGGCAAAGTTTATTTTTTTACATTAACATTCAAACCATTTTATATATTCAAAATCACATTTTTAAGTAATTGATATATTGGCAAATTCTTTTAAATAATAATTCAGATATTTAAATATGGAGTTTATCTTTGGAATTTATGGATAAAGATAGTGAAATCAAGTCTGGTAAAATATTCTCCCTATACAAATACAAAATAGCTACAAAAAAGTACTCCTAAAAATAAGAAAGTATACACAATTTGCCAAAAACTCAAAACAAGGAAACACAAAATGATGCTAAAAGTTTTGCGTGACATGGCTCTGAATTCTCTTTGACCCAAAATCATAATGCTGAATCTAAATGATTGTCAGAATTCTTGTAATACATACAAATTACCCTACCTGACTAGTAGGAAATAAACATGGCTTTTAAGCAAGCAACTCCTGGGGACAAGTTTTTCTGACTGAAGCACAAGCTACAAAGTATCAAGCTGATTTAAAGAAATGCATCCGATAAGGCACACCCCACATCATGAAACACTACATCACTGCCTACTCCAAGCCCTAGCCCCAGTACCTGAAGTGAACCATGACAGGAAATTTAACATCTAAAGGAAAAGTAGAAACACAATTCTTCTAAGGCTTTATGTAACTCAACTAAGGTCATCTCTTCCTTGCCATAACTTCCTGAAACAGAAGATACACTTAAATCCTCACACTCTAACGAGAAGATAGATCTCAAGAAAGAGAGGATGGAATCAAGCTATTAGAAAAATACAGCTGCCAGTACTAAATATTCTCGCAGAAAAAGAGAGAAAAAAGAATTAGAGGAAAATGAATCATGTAAATCAAAGAAAAAAAAAAAATCCAAAAACCAAAACATCAACAACAGACAAAACCAAGGAATAGAAAAGAATATTTGAAAATTATGTCTAAGACTGGGAAAAACTTACTCTGACCATATATTTGAGTTTTTTAAACAGTGAAAGAGTTTCAAAAAAAAAAAATGCCCTACACCTTGAGATAAAGAAACAAACTGAAGACCAATCAAAACTATGCCAGAGATAAGAAATAAGAAAATTGCAAGGAGCAGAATATAGGTTACTATATTAAATTACTACGTAAAATAATGAACCAACTGACATACATAAAATTAAATAGGCACAGTAAATTCAGAGGGAGGAAAGGCACACATTACAGACAGCCATATATTTGAGTAGACTCGTATTTCCACGTTTCTTATGCTAAATGTTATTTGCATGGTGAGATTTTATAAATATTTATTTAGGCATAATTGACATAAAATAAAAACACATTTTGAAGGTACACTTTAATGTTTTGATCTATGAATATATGCATTAAACCATCAGCACAATTATTAATAAAATAGGAATCATGGTTGCACTTCGGTTGCTCTCAGGCTCATGAGGGAGGGCAGCGATTAGGGACTAACGCAGACCCCTAGCACAGCGTAGCTGCCTCATGGAAAAGTGGCAGACTCTTTTCCATGCAGCTTCCCGCCCCTCCTACTCCTTGCCAGGCAGGCCTTCGCCCCCTGGCACCCCAGCCACCCCCTTACCTCACCCCCAACCCAGGATCTCCGGCTTCAGCTCTGTACTTGCCTAGAACGGAACTCAGAGAGGTAGCAGGCGCGGCCACCATTTTGTGCTGATCTGCAGCCCGGCTTGGGAGGGAGTGCACAGTGATTAAGGACTAAGGCAGACCCCCAGCACAGGCAGCTGCCTTACAGAGAAGCAGACAAACTGTTTTCCACTTGGGGCTCTGCCCCTGTTACTCTTCACTGGGTAGGGCCTCTCCACCTGGACCCTCAGCACAACCACCCTGCGCACCCACCTGACCACTTCCGTCTGTGATGGTTCTGTGTTTCTCAGACAAGGAAATCCCAGAGACACCCACAACTCCTCTGCCATTGCTATTCCTGTCCTCGGGCTGGGGAATGTAAAAAGGGCGCGGTCACCACACTGACAAGTCCAACATCCAGCAGCCACCATATGGAGAGCCCTGTGTCTCTCCCCTGTGAGCCCCCACCGTGCACTCTTCACCAGGTAGAGCCCCTGGCTCAGGACTGCAGAGTAGCTGCACCACCCACCGCTGAGCATTCCTACTAGTAGTCCCTCGACTTGGGCCAGCAGTGCAATAGCTCTGCCTTTCTCTGAAGTGGAGCTACCAGAGACAACTGAGAGGCCTTCTGCCTGTCACTACAGTGGTACTGTCTTTGCTGCCCTCTGTCTGTGGAAGTGAGAGGTGACAACGTGCTAGCAGCCCTCACTCTCAGCACCTTCTCAGCCTCCGAGTCCACTCTGGTGGCGCTTGAGGAGCCCTTCAGCCCGCCACTGCACTGTGGTAGCCCCTCTCTGGACTGGCTGAGGCGGGAGCCGCCTCCCTCTGCTTGCCCGGAGGTGTGGAGGGAGAGGCGCATGCGGGAACCCGGGCTGCGTGCAGCACTCACTGGCCAGCCCGAGTTCCGGCAGAGGCTGGCGCGGGGGCGGGTGCGGGTTCCACCGGCAGGCACAAGGAGCGGCCTGCGGGAGCCGATGGCCCAGGGCAGTGAGGGGCTTAGCACTGGGGCCAGCAGCTGCGTAGTTCTCGCCAGGACTCAGCTGCCTCCCCGCAGGGCAGGGCTCTGGACCTGCAGCCGCCATGTGAACCCCCGCGGTGGACCTGCAGCCAGCCATGCCCGAAGCCCATGCCGTGGGCTCCCCCTGGGCTGGAGCCTTCCCAATGAGCACCGCTCCCTGCTCCTTGGCTCTTGGTCTCATCAACTGCCCAGGGGCTGAGAAGTGAGGGTGCACTCCACCTGCAGCCCCAGTGCAGGATCCACTCCTGAGTCTAGTGGGAACTTGGAGAACCTTTATGTCTAGCTAAGGGATTGTAAATACACCAATCAGTATTGTGTGTCTAGCTCAAGGATTGTAAATACACCAATCAGCACTCTGTCAAAATGGAACAATCAGCTCTCTGTAAAATAGACCAATCAGCTCTCTGTAAAATGGACCAATCAGCAGGATGTGGGTGGGGTCAGATAAGGGAATAAGAGCAGGCTACTCAAGCCAGCAGTGGTAACCCGCTAGGGTCCCCTTCCACAGTGTGGAAGTGTTGTTCTTTCACTCTTTGCAATAAATCTTGCTGCTGTGCACTCTTTGGGTCCACACCGCCTTTATGAGCTGTAACACCGCGAAGGTCTGCAGTTTCACTCCTGACAGCGAGACCACAAACCCACCAGAAGGAAGAAGCTCCAGACACATCTGAACCTCTGAAGGAACAAACTCCAGACTACCATCTTTAAGAAATGTAACACTCACTTCAAGGGTCCGCAGCTTCATTCTTGAAGTCTGCGAGACCAAGAACCCACGAATTACAGACACAAAAGGAACAAATATCCTGAGTGCTTTACCCACACCTCCAACAAGCCATGGCCACCCTAAAGAAAAGAGTTCAGTCTGTCTCCCCATTATCTCCTTGCCCTACCTGCTCATCACCAGGCAGGGCCTCCAACCTTGGACCCGCGATGCAGCTGCCCCAACTCAAGCTGATCATACTGATTGGTGGTGGCTCTGCATTTCTGTGGGGCAGAGTCCCAAGAGACAGTGAAAGGCTCTCGGCCACAACCACTACCAAGGTCCCTTCCTCTGCTTCCTCCAAGTGGTGGGTGTGGGGGAACATAAAGCATGAGCTTGCCCCAGGGCTATGGTACCCAGCCCAGGAATGCCACGCTGAGATCAGCAGCCAGCACTTGAGTGTGAGAGGAGTCTACACTTTCAGAGCACTGAGAGGGAGCATGGCTACAAACATGAGGAAATACGGAGAAACCACACACATGGCTGAGTAAGAACCTACCTACAAGCCATTATGTTTAAGTGCCATCTATTGTGTCACAACCCAAACTTCAACGCCAGAAATTCTTTGCTAATATTACTCACATCTGTGAAAAAAAGGACAAGAATTTTTCTAAGATAAAGATCTTGCACAAAGCCTTGGACCTCTGAAAACATCCAGAAACAAAGCCAACTTATATACCCAAATTACATCCCAGTTCAAGAAACATCAGCCCATGAACCAGTGCAAGGCCTCTGGCAACTCAGACAGCTAGTGTCTTCTTTCCACCAAATGATCACATTAGTTCCTCAGAAAGGATTCTTAACCAGGCTGAAATGCCTGAAATGACAGACATAGAATTCAGAATAAAGATGGGAATGAAGATCATGAAGATTCAGGAGAAAGTTGAAACCCAGTTCAAGGAATCTAAGGATTACAATAAAATGATACAGGAGTTGAAAAATGAAATGGCCATTATAAGAAAGAACCAAACTGACATGATGGAGTTAAAAACACACAACAAGAATTTTGTAACATGATCACAAATATTAACAGCAGAATAGACCAAGCTGAGAAAAGAATCTCAGAGCCCAAAGACTGGTTCCCTGAACAAACTCAGTTACACAAAGATAAAGTATATAAAATAAAGAAGAAACAACCCCACATAGAAACATGGAATTATGCAAAGAGACCAAATCTACAATTCATTGGCACCCCGAAAGACAGTAAGAGAAAATTAGCAACTTGGAAAACAGATTTGAGTATATCATCCATAAAAATATTCCCAACCTCACCAGAAAGGCAAATATTCAAATTCAGGGAATGCAGAGAACCCCTGCAAGATACTGTATAAGATACCATCCCCAAGACACATAATTATCAGATTCTTCAAAATCAACATGTAAGAAAAACTATTAAAAACAACTATAGAGAAAGGGGCAGATTACTTATAAAAGGAACCCCATCAGGCTAACAGTGGACCTTTCAGCAGAAACTCTGTAAGACACAGAGATTGAGGGCCTATATTCAGTGTTCTTAAAGAAAAGAAACTCTAACCAAAAATTTCATATCCTGCCAAACTTAGCCTGAATGGCTTGGGTAAACAAAGAAATAAAGATAGAAATCAATTTTACTTATCTTTTTGAAATAATAAGTAAAATTGATAGACCACTAGCTAGACTAATAAAGAAAAAAAAGAAGATCCAGGCTGGTCGCAGTGGCTCACATCTGTAATCCCAGCACCTTGGGAGGCCGAGGCAGGTGGATCACGAGGTCAGGAGTTCAAGACCAGCCTGGCCAACATGGTGAAACACCATCTCTTCTAAAAATACAAAAATTAGCTTGGCATGGTGTTGCATGCCTGTGGTCCCAGTTGCTTGGGAGGCTGAGGCAAGAAAATTGCTTGAATTGGGAACTGGGAGGCAGACGTTGCAGTGAGCTGAGATAGTGCCACTGCACTCCAGCCTGGGCTACAGAGTGAGACTCTTTCAGAGAGGAAAAAAAAAAAAGAAGAAAAAGAGAAGAGAGAGAGAGAATATTCAAAAAAAAAAAAAAAAAAGAAAAGAAACCACAATCAGAAAGAACAAATAGAGACAAATACCACTGACCCCACAGAAATACAAAAAACCCTCAGAGACTACCATAAATACCTCTATGCGCACAAACTAGAAAACCTAGAAGAACTAGATAAATCATGGAAATATACAACCTCTGAAAATTAAACCAGGAAAAATTGAATCCCCAAACAAATCAATAATGAGTTCAGAAATTGAGTCAGTAATAAAAGTCTACCAACCAGAGAAAGCCAAAGACCAGACAGATTCACAGCCAAAGTCTACCAGATGTATAAAGAAGACTGATAACATTCTTACTGAAAGCATTCCAAAAAATTGAGTAGAATAGACTCTGCCCTAACTCATTCTATGAGGCCAGCATCATCCTCATACTAAATACTGGCAGAGACACAACTAAAAAAAGAAAACTTCAGGCCAATATCCTTAATGAACATAGATGCAAAAATGCTCAACAAAATATTAGCAAAATGAATCAAAAAGCTAAAAAAAAAAAAAAAAAAAAAAAAAAAAAAAAAAAAAAAAAAAAAAAAAAAAAAAAAAAAAAAACAAGCACAGCAAAAAGCTAATCCACCATGATGAAGACCATGGTCAAATAGGCTTTATCACTAGGATTAAAGATTGGTTCATCATATGCAAATCAATAAATGTGATTCATCAGACAAACAGATCTAAAAACAAAAAACACATGATCATCTCAATAGATGCAGAAAAGTCTTTCAATAAAATTCAACATTCCTTTAGGTTAAAAACCTGCCACAAACAATGCATTAAAGGAACATACCTCGAAATAATAAGCCATCTATGATAGACACAGCCAACATCATACAGCAAAAGGTGGAAGCATTCCCCTTGAGAACTGGAACAAGACAAGAATGCCCACTCTCACCACTCTATTCAAAAATAGTATTGTAAGTCCTACCCAGGACAATCAGGCAAGAGAAAGAAAGAAAAGGCATCCAAATAGGAAAAGAGAAAGTCAAACTCTCTCTGCAGCAGATATGATTCTATAAGTAGAAAACCCCATAGTTTCTGTCCAACAGCTCCTAGTTCTGCTAAACGACTTAAGTAAAGTTTTAGAATACGATCATTTTACAAAAATCAGTAGCATTTATACACATCAAAAATATCCAAGCAAAGAGTCAAATCAAGAATACAATCCCATTCACAATAGACACAAAAATAATAAAATACCTAGGAATATACCTAACCAGGGAGGTGAAAGGTCCCTACAACCAGAATTATAACACTGCTCAAAGAAATCAGAGATGACATAAACAAACGAAAAAACATTTCATACTCACAAATAGGATGAATCTATATTGTTAAAATGGCTATACTGCTCAAAGTAATTTACAGATTTAATATTACTCTATCAAACTACCAATGCCATTATTCACCAAATTAGAATGAATTATTCTAAAATTCATATGGGACCAAAAGGAGCTTGAATAGCCAAGACAATGCTAAGGAAATAGAACAAAGCTGAAAGCATCATGCTACCTGACTTCAAACTATACTACAGGACTATAGTAACCAAAACAGCATGGTACCATTACAAAAACAGACACACAGACCAATGGAGCAGACTAAAGAACCCAGAAATATAGCCAGACACCTAAAACCCCTGATCTTTGACATAAGAAACTATAGGGAAAGGAATCCCTATTCAGTAAATGCCACTGGGATAACTGGCTAGCCATATGCAGAAGATTGAAACTGGATTACTTCCTTACAAATATCAACTCAAGATTGATTACAGACTTAAATGTAAACCTTAAAACTATAAAAACCCTGGAAAATAAAGTAGGAAATACCATTTTGGACATAGACCTTTGCAAAGATTTCATGACAAAAATGCCAAAAACAATTGTAACAAAACCAAAAATTGATAAATAGGGCCTAATTAAGCTAAAGAAGTTTTTTTTTTCTGCACAGCAAGGGAAACTGCTAACATAGTAAACTTACAACCTACAGAATGCAGGAAAACATTTGCAGACTATTCTACCAACAAAAGTCTAACATCCAGAATCTGTAAAGAACTTAAACAAATTAGCAAGTGAAAAACCAACCATTGAAAAGTGGGCAAAAGACATGAACTGACACTTTTCAAAAGGAGATATACATGTGGCCAACACACATATGAAAAAAACTTCTCAATATCACTAATCATTAGAGAAATGCAAATCAAAACCACAATGAGACACAATTTCATGCCAGTAAGAATGACCATTATTAAAAAGTCAAAACAATAACAGATGCTATCGAGGGTGCAGAAAAGAGGGAATGCTTAAACACTGTTGATGGGAACATAAATTAGTTCAACCATTGTGGAAAGCAGTGTGGCAATTTCTCTAAGAACCTAAAACAGAATTAACATTCTACCAAGTATTCCCATTATTGGGTATATACCCAAAGGAATATAAACCCTTCTACTAGCAAGACTCATGCACATATACGTTCATCACTGCATTATTCACAATAGAAAAGATATGCAATAAACAGAAATGCCCATCAATGGTAGTCTGGATAAAGAAAATGTGGCACATATACAGCATGGAATACCATGTAGTCATAAAGAATAAGATCATGTCCTTTGCAGCAACATGAATGGAGCTGGAGGCCATTATGCTAAGTGAACAAACGCAGGAAAAGAAAACCAAACTGTATATTCTCACTTATTAGTGGGAGCTAAACACTGAGAACACATGGACACAAAGAAGGGAACAACAGACAGAGGCCTACTTGAGGGTACAGGATGGGCGGAGAGAGATAACTGAAAAACTAACTATTGGGTACTATGCTTATTTCCTGTGTGATAAAATGATTTGTACACCAAACCCCCATGACATGCAGTTTACCTATAAAACAAACCTGCACGTGTATTCTGAACCTAAAATAAAAGTTTTTTGTTTTTTTTGTTTTTTTGTTTTTTTTTTTAAGAGCACCTACATAAGGCTTCATAAGGTTTCATGCCACAGCACTCCAGCCTGGGTGACAGAATGAGATCCTATCTCTGAAAAAAAACCAAAACCCTTACAACTCAACAACAAATAACCCAATTTAAATTTTATAATGGGTAAAGACATACAAAGTGGTATAATGGACACTGGAGACACAGAAGGAGGTGGGTGAGAGGAGGCTGAGGGATGAAAAAAAGTGAACATACATATCACAATCAAAAGTTTCCTCATGTCTCTTTGTAATCTTTCCTTTCCTCCCCTCCCAACATCATTCCATTCCTAGAAAACTGCTGCTCTGCTTTCAGTCATAAAAGATTAGTTTGTATATTTTAGATTTTGATATAAATAAGAATTATACATCATATACCTATTTTGCTTTTTTCTTTCATTCTTTGATTTTTTCTTTCACCATAATTATTTTGGTCATTTTCAGGTTTTGGTTATTACAAATAAGGCTGGTATCAACATTCATGTACAAGTCTTTGTGTGGATATACGCCTTCACTACTCTCGGATAAATGTCCTAGCGTAGAATATCTAGATCATATAGTAGATGTGTGCTTAACTTTTTCAGAAACTGCCAGTTTTCTAAATTAGCAATACCATTTTGCCTTCCCACAGTGTAAGATAAATTTAGCATTTGAATGGGCAGTCTTTCTTGATTTTAGCCATGCTAACAGAAGTGTATACAGTCTCATTGAAGTTTTAATTTGCATTTCCCTAATGACTAATAAAACATTTCTCCAAAGACTAAAGATGGTATCTTTTCATTTGCATATTTCTCACCAATATGTCTTTTATAGTAAAGCACCTGTTCAAATACTTTCATCATTTTTGTTTGTGTAAAGAATTCTTTATATAAGTATACAGTGATTTCTTATATATGGTATATAAATAGCTTTTTCCTAATCTTTCTCTTGTCTTTTCATTCTCTGAACAATGTTGTATCAGTTGCAATTTTGAGATTGCTGTATCTATTGTAGTGATCATATGTTTTTCTTTAGTTTGTTGACATATTAATTATATTGACTGATTTTTGAATATAAAACTAACCTCAAATTCCTGAGCTAGCTCCATATGGTTATGCTGTCATATTTTGACATAATACTATGTTTAATTGCTAAGTTATCATTAAGAATTATTTACACTTATATTCATGAAAGATATTAGTTTGTAGTTATTTTTTTCTTGTGATGTCTTTGGGTTTTGGAACTGGGGTAATGCTGGCTTCAGAAAATGTGTAGAATAAGTATTAACTTCTCTTAAATTTTCTGGAAACATTTGTTTCGGTATTATTTCTTTTTTAAATGTCTAGAAAAAAATCACCAATGAAGTGATAAGAGCCTGGAGTTTGTGGAAAATTCGCAATTACAAATTTAATGAATGGATATAGTTCTCTTCAGATTATTTGTTAACATAGAGAAGACTTTATTTATTGTACGAGTATTGAGAGTTTGTGTCTTTCAAGAAATTTGTCCATTTCATCTAAGTTGTTGAATTTATGGCCATAAAGTTGTTCAGAATATTCTTTTACTATCCTTTTAATAACTTGTAGAATTTGTATTGATGCCACCTCTCTCAATCCCGGTATGGACAATTTATGTCTTCCTTCTTTATATCCTGTTTAGCCTGGCTAGATAGAGCCTTATCCCTTTTATTGATTATTTCATAGAATTGCTGTTACATTGATTTCATTATTGTTTTTACTGTTTTCTATTTCATTGATGTCTACCTTTATTATTGGTTTCTTTCTTTGATTAATTTGGGTTCAATTTGCTCTTCTAGTTTCTCAAGGAACATGCTAAGGACACTAATTTGAGAATTTTTTTATTTCTACTATAGGATTTTTGTGGTTATAATTTCCACCTAGCTACTGCATTCGTAGCGTTCCTTAATTTTAATGTGTCATGTGTACATTTTCATATAGTTAAAAACATTTTTCTTTTCTTCTTTGAAATACCTGTTAGGTTGAAGTTTGTTATTTAGCTTCCAAATATTTCTGGATTTCACAGGTATTTTTCTGTTGTTGATTTATAATTTAATGCTCTATGGTTAGGGAACATATTTTGCATAAATGGGCTCTTTAGGTTTATGACACTCATTTTATGGCCCAGAATATATCTATCTTCATAATAGCTTTGCATTTATTTGAAAAGAATGTTGAGATATACATTTTCCACAGATGAACCACGCACACAAAACCATAGAAAACTCTTGACTCCGGAGCTCTCAATGTAAAGCTGATTGGGTATAGAAGCAAAGAATAAATTGATACATAAAATGCATCATTTAAATTATAGAAAAATGTGCAAAGAACCACTTGTAAATTGTTTCAACTTGTTTATAATTGGCAACGCTTTTTATGCAAGAAAAAATAGTTTTGAAGAGATTAATGAAATTAAATAATATAACCTATGAAAACATTTAACACAGTATATTCCACTTAACTATTACTTCTTAATATTTATTACGAGATAGAAATGGCAGACAAATAATATAGTAATTAATATTATCTTATATCATAAATACTATAAATTGTAACATGCATATATCTGCTAAACCTTACTGATATAGGAGTTAAGAATAAATTACTTAGGCAGATAGTAAGTGTAGGGGAGTCCTCGGTAAGGCTTTTCTTTTTAATGAAAAGCAGCCCCAAATTATTTTCCTTTCTAATGAAGAGCAGCCTGTAAAATCCAGCTCCAGACATATATACCGGCAGTTGTGCCAATCATGCTCAGGATGGTGGCTCCATCTTCCATTCTCTTTGTCAGCGGCATGTACGGTAAGAAGCAGACAAGATGGCACCGACCAACTGGAAAGTCTATTTGCATAATAAGATTAGGGTGGGACACCAGCCTTCCCCTCGCACTATGTAGATATCATACCTAATCAAGCCAATCCAGCCTGCCTATAAAATCTGCTGCGGGCGGCTGCGTCTCCACTTTTCGGACGTCTCTCTCTCCCGCAAGGAGCTGCTCTACTCTATCCTTTTTTCTGTCTATTAAACTTTCCACTCCTTAACCCACCCAGCTGTGTCCATGTCCTTTCTTGGTGAGCAAAAATGAACCCCAGGGTATATACCCCAGACAGAGTAGCCATTTCCTTATATTAAGGATATGTGAATAAGTGTATAAAATTACAGTTATAGAGTGGTCTTATATAATTATTTTTCGGACAATTAACTACAGAAAACCATGCACTGCATGTTTAGAAAATAAATTTAACACGAGTATACTGCCAAATCCTTATTGCAAAGAAATTTTAGAAAGAAAACTGTATGTTTAGATTTATTTTATAAAATACCAATAACAGTACAGTTGACACGGTAAATTGCAAAAATCTTGTGAATTGATGATAAATCTTAACAAATCATTTAAGAAATTAGTTTTCTTTCCTTCCTCCCCATGTTTATAGTATTTGACTTGTTTAAATGGTACATTTTTAAATGAAAGAGAAGTTAAAAAATAGTAATACAATAATAATTTGCAAAATAAAGAAAGTAAAACAGTAGGGATCCTGTTGAGAGCTGCAACAGATTATTTTAAGAAGCTTTATTATTCAGAGTTACTTTCAGCAAGGAAAGATTCAAATCTCAAAGCCTCAACTAATGGGAATATTTTTGTTTATTAATTTCCTCCTCCTTATAAACAGTGATCAAAATTTTATTCAAAAAAAGAGCCTGATAGCTCCCTGGAGATTGCGTATTGGAGAATTAGAGTTACCATTAAGTAACATTTTCTTGAATACTTAAGGATTTTTGAGAATAGAATGAGAGTTACCATGGGTACAATAATCACAAAAAGAGTCTGAAAGCTCTCTGGAGATTGCATGCAGAGAAATAAACATTGTTATTAAGCAACATTTTGTTAAATGTTTAACAATTTTTGAGAATAGAGTAAGAATTACCATGGGTACCAAATTTGATACATATTCCATTGGATATTGAAACAAAAACCTAATAATCATTAAAATGCCTTTAAAGATTATTTAGGACTTCTGGTTTTAATTCTGACATGGAAAGAACTTAGAAGTCGTCACTCCTGTCTTTACAAGAGTCAAACAGAACAAAGTGAAATTTATCACTTCACTTAGACCCATCAGAAAAGTGAGATGGTGGCAAGGCATATTGTCACCCCAAAATTTGAGAGTCAGATGAGTAAAGAGGCTCACAGTAGAGATCAGCTTATATAGAGCAAAACCAAGCAAAAGCAGAGTGAACCGACAACCAGTAATAACAATGTTGTTATTAAATAACAATGTTGACAAATAACAATGTTAAATAACAATAACAATGTTGACAAATTATTGGAGGGTGAGTGTGAGATAATATGAGAATGAGAAACTCCTTGGGGCTGTAGTCTTAGGGAAAAACCCACACTTTCATAAATTTAAATTCCAAAAAACCCCAACAGATTTTCGCAGTGAAGAACATAGAAAAAAAAATCCCTTGTTTTTCTGATGGGGAGAGTAAGTAACCATTTTGAAATAGGCCCAGAGTATTCCAAATAACACAAATAAGCCTATTTTCCAGGGTAACAGATGTTACTAGAGCCTTATCCCACTTGACAGATGGGTACTTCCTTGATCACCCTGTAACTTTCCTGTTTCCCTACTGGAGAGTAGGAGGGAAACTAAGAAATACTTGTGAAAATCATAAACTAAGGACACAGGCCTACTAACAGAATAATATTTAATTATAAAATTATTTCTCTCTTCCATATCATACGATCATATCAATAGGAGTCCAAGAGATAACAGAGGATCATAGGTTAAACAGCTGCAAGGGAGCTCAATACCTTTTGAGAAGCAGTATGAAGGTAAGCCCCAAAGTCAAGAAGGGAGACAAAAATAAGAACACTAGAGGAATTTGAAAACTAGCCTCCATAGCCGTTGCAACATGAAATCTTATTTTTCTTATTTGTAATTGATCTAATAGGTGACTATTCAAAGTAGTAATAGTAACAATTTATTGGGTGACTACAGCATGTGGATAAGTAAAGTAAATGATAGAAATGTTATAAGATACAGGAAGTAGGAAATGGTATATATTTTGTTATAAGGTACCTGCACTAAGTGTAAGACATTATAGCATTTAAAAGTAGACTCTGATTACTTGTAAATATGTATTTCAAATTCTAGATAAACTACTGAATTGATTTAAAGAATAATTGATATGCTAAGACATGAGAACAAATAGACTTATAGGAAATATTCAACTTATACAGAAGTCATAGCAAAAGAGCAGAAGGAAAAAATATCAAAGAATAAGAGTAATAAACAGAAAATGATTACAAAGTAGCTATTAATCCAACTATATCAATAATTGCTTTAAGTGGAATGGTTTCAATATTATCCAGCTTTCTTGTCATCATTACTGTCCTTCAGCTCTACCAATCAGGGTTACACTGCTAGCAAGTAGCATTGCTTCAGTGCTAGAGGATTATTTGAAAGCACATTTCTTGATTACCTGGGTTTGGCTCTAAACATAACTTGTAACGATGTCAAGAAAATATCTCAGGAAATTGTACTTCAATCTTGGTAATGTCTGGATTTGCTAATGATAAATATGGCCTCTTCCTCAATATAAAATCCTTGAATTGGTTTGTACAGCACATTCACATTATATCCTGAAATATTAAGGGAAAGGTACACTTTCTGAAATTGCTTTCACAATATTTCAGTGCATAATACTTCAGTGTAACTGAGTGTTAGCATTTGTCTTATGTTTATAATCCTACATAATAGTTAATAAACAAATAGTCTTGAAACATTAAACTGAATGCCTTATTGGTATTCTATCAATGGAGAACTAAAGCAAGATGACATTAAAGTTTAAGTTTTTCCCAAATACTAATAGATAAAATGAAAGCAAAAAGGTCCTCCCAAGAAATCAAATACCATCTTCAAGGCACTGAGGGGGTATCTATCATGTGGGCATTGAACTCTGGAGTACATAGTGCCATTCTTATGCTAAGTGAAATATCTTCAGTACAATTTCATACTATCGTGTTTGACCACCCAGTGCCTCTTCTCTCTTCAAATGATAGACCCTAACTTACTTTACCACAAACACTAGCATGATTTGGCATTAATGATAACCCATATCCCTGTCCATGGTTTGGTCTAAAGATAGGTATATAACAGAGGTAAGCCATTGACTTTCTCCAAGATCTTTCTGCTGGAATTTTAAGTCATGATGAAAGAATCTTTCATTCCTTCATTATCGTGAGCATATAAAATATGACCCCAGAGCTGGTAAATGTTGTAACCTTACTTTATAGGAAAACCTGAAAGAATTAAATTGATACACTGGGAGATAAAGGGATAAGAGGTAAAGACACTGCTTCTGTTGCATCCTGAGTTCCTAAGATCTCAGGAGCTATGCTCAATTCTGCAACTTTTCCTCCTGCCCTGTAAACTACTACAGTTTTTTTAGAGACATGGATAGACTGACAAAACATAGATGATAGGTAGATAGAGAGGTAGGTATATAGATAGACATACAGACATAACATATATGCCTAGTTGACATAATATTGAGGAATGTTGTTTGAGTTGGCATTCAGGCATATACAACTAAAAGAGTATTTACTTCAAGGGTTATGAATGAATAACCATAACAACTAGATTGTCTTTCTTATATTAGCACTGTGTAAGGGATGTTGAGGGAAATTGTAAATAAATGGGGATCCTACTTCTAAAGAATCCTCTTCTTTGTTAGGAACATAAGAACATGTATAAAACAAAAGATACTATAACTTAGAATATACCAAAGAGCTGTTGTATGAGGAAATGTAAACTTCTCAGGGTGAAAAAGAGTTAGTGAGACTGACATCTCAATAAACATTTTGGCAGCGTAAGTTTTAAGACCTGCACAATAGTCCATTATTGTGTAATATGTACTAAAAATAGTACATATTAAATTATGTACCATGATTTGGTAAATCAGTTCCTCATTCCATATATTTTGGTTGCATTCTCTATATTGCAGGGTTTCTCTACTTCAGCATTATTGACATTTGGGGCTAGCTAATTCTTTGTTGTGGGGGCTGCCCTGTACTTTGTAGGAAGATATTAATGGCAGCATCACTAGCCTTTACCCACTAGATGCCAATAGCACAACCAGGTATGACAAACGTATCTCCAGAAATTGCAATAAACCCCTTAAGGACAAAATCACTCCTGGGTGAAAAACCATCACTCTATTAAAAATACATTTTTATTGTTCTCCTGATTACAAAAGTAATAATCATTTATTGAAAAATATATTTAAAATACAGAAAAATAAAACAAAATAAAAATCAGTATTTTATTTTATCCAGATGTAGTTACTTAAAAGATTTGGTTACATTTCAGTACACTTCATTTTGACTGATACAAAATTTAAATAATATACTAAAATTAAAATTTAGCATCCTATAACTTTTTTTAATATTTCATAGAATTTCCCCCATGTCATTGAATATTCTTTAAATATATGGCTTTCAATGGCTTGTAGTGTCCAGTCACATGGCAAGTTCCTTTTTTTTCTCTCAATTTAGGGCGACTCTCCTGAGCCCAAGTCAAATTTTAGGAGATGGATATAATGAGCTCTTTGTCTAATACTAAAGTGATTCTGAACAAAGACCTTTTTATCATCTGCTTAAGAATATATGGAGCCAACCTGTTGGTCCTGCAGTGATTCAATACACACTTAATCTTTCAGTCTTCTGATTTGCAAACTATTCTGTGAGGTAAATTTCATGTAAAAATATGTTAAATCCAAGGATATTTAACTAATTTATTTAACAGAAGAATTTATACTAGCTTAAAAATAATTACGAAATAACTTTTAAATATTTACTGCACTGTTTTTATTTTTGTTTTTGGTTTGAGATGGAGTCTCGCTCTGTCAACCAGGCTGGAGTGCAGTGGCGCGATCTCGGCTCACTGCAAGCTCCACCTCCCGAGTTCACGCCATTCTCCTGCCTCAGTCTCCCAAGTAGTTGGGACTACAGGCGCCCGCCACCATGCCTAGCTAATTTTTTTTGTATTTTTTCTAGAAGAGACGGGGTTTCATCGTGTTGGCTAGGATGGTCTCAATCTCCTGACCTCATGATCCGCCTGCCTCGGCCTCCCAAAGTGCTGGGATTACAGGTGTGAGCCACCGCGCCCGGCCTACTGCACTGTTTTACGTGCTACAGATGTATCAAGCAATTTAACCCCAACTCCTAATGTGCTTAAAATAAATAAGATGTGCCTATAGGTAACTACAATGTACAATGTAATGTGACAGGAATGAAGAAAGATATGTAAAATGCAATGAAAATTAAGAAGGAGGAAAAAGTGCAGTTAGAGAGATCAGGATAGTCCTGGTTGAGGAAGCAGCATTCATGGCACACATAGGAAAGAACAGAATTCTGACATGCCAAGCAAGGTGAGGAAAAGGAAGGCATTTCTAGCAGAAGAAATGATTTGGACATGGAAGAAGAACACTACATAAGATTGCCAGGCAGTGAAAAGGTCTGGAATTCTAGATTAAGATATCTGGGATGAAGAAAGATGGAGTAGAGAAGCAGAGAAAGAATTGGGAAAGAAAAGTAGTAGACTTTAATGAGACCCTGCTCTCATCAGGTACTGTGATTTAAGCTTTACTTACATCATTTTAGCACTACGTTTCCATGTTAAATATTCTAAGTCCAAGACACATGCCCACCCAGTTACATAATGGTAGAAATGGTGACACAGCTAACAAATGGTGGTGATGAAACTGAAACTGAATGTTTGTGCCCGTCCTATTGCCTGAAATTGTGCTACGCTACCTTCAAATGACATATATTTTGTTAATTACATTAAGCGTAAATACACCTACGAACCTTCTTTCTCAAGTTTTTCCCTCTTAAGCTAAATCCACCAATGCTCAGAGATCTCTGGACATCTTTTGGTTTTCACCATCATGATGTATGCGTTTATGTATACACCTCAACCCTCTCTCCCCAACCCACTTCCTACAACGTGGTAAGTTTCTTGTCCGCCAAGAAAGTATCTTCATCATCTCTGCAGCTTCAATGCCTGGAACAGAGAAAGTGCTTCAAAATATTCATCAGTTAGACAAAACTGAATCCAAGCAGGAATACTGAGACTAGAATTTCCATCTTTTCAAAGATTGTTGTCAATCTGCCTTTCTTTCAAAGTCATTGTAAAAATTGAGGAAATGCCTTTATTCCCTTCTTGGCTCCATGTATGTTTCTACTGGGTCCTGGTTTATAAGAGGCCGTCAAATATAAAGAAAACTTACTGATAGCATGTTGCATATGGGAGTGAGGGTGTTAAGTTTGCTTTAATGTTGTGCTTTAAATCGGATTGATTTTTGTACTAATAGTGTAATTTCCAGGTATTTGTTTTAATAACAAACGGTATTTGAAATGACTGCTATTCAGCAGTAAGTTTATAGCTAATTAGAGGAGCGTCTCACTGATGCACGTTAATGAGTGGGAGAGCTATTACTGATCAGAGTGTTAAAGTTTCAAGGATAACATCATAAAACGTAGTTTGCTTAGTTCTGTAAATATACGTTGTTTATTTACAACGGCACATAGATTACTCAAGTGCATAATACGCTGGTATATTAGGTGAAATAAAATCTCACTAACATGAGCTCACCAAAGTGCTCTATCTGCTATTAAACTTTTATTAAGGACTGAGATAAAACAATTCTCTTTGGAGTAGGAATTAGAGTGCCTGCTGATAATCACTGAAGTGAAGGAGGAAGAGACAATAAGAGAGACAGCCACGTTCTCAAGGAAACGCCATTGTGCTCTGACCTTGCCCTTACCATTCCCAGGGGACTTCAGGTCACTTCACATAAATGGATAACAGAGCAGCTAAATGTCCTGGAGTGTGTGCCCCAGTGTGTGAAGATACAAAGGCCACTCCTGGGATGGGTGTCTCAGTGTAGGATTTGTTGTTAGGACAGAAGGCAGCCTCAGAGCCAGAGTGCCAACTATAGCGTTCCACAGTTTGATGTGAGATTAAAAGAAAGACAGGTAGCCCCCAGCTTCCGTGGGGCTGGCAGTGAGGTAGACAGACAGTGAACAATGGCGAGGGCAGGCATGCTGAGGGGGAGCCCAATCTGGACTGCCTACTGACAGAGATGAAACCTGGGAAGGTGAAAGGAAAGAGATTTTTTTTTTTTTTTAATAACCAAAATACATAGCCATGGCATTAGCCAAAACAAATAGAGGAAATTCCAATTAAGTAATTGTTTTCACTCCAGTCGTTCATTTTCTTTTTGACTGGGAGTGATCTGGCTGAATCAATTAGGTGTTCCAGCTTTGAGCAAACATGAAGTTATGTTTAAATTTCTTAATAAAATATCCAAGGTCAGGAGCAGTGGCTCACGCCTGTAATCCCAGCCTTTTGGGAGGCCGAGGCGGGCGGATCACCTGAGGTCAGGAGTTAGAGACTAGCCTGGCCAACATGGTGAAACCCCGTCGCTACTAAAAGTATAAAACTTAGATGGGCATGGTGGCTGGCGCCTGTAATCTCCATCTACTCAGGAGGCTGAGGCCGGAAAATAGCTTGAACCTGGGAGGCAGAGGTTGCAGTGAGCCGAGATCGCACCACTGCACTCCAGCCTGGGCAACAAGAGCGAGACTCCATCTCAAAAATAAAATAAAATAAAATAAAATAAAAATAAAATAAAAATAAAATAAAATATCCAAATGAAAACTTTCACATAAGTAGAAAGCTTAATTTTTAATGAAATCTTCATATTTATTTCTTACATATCATATGTGAAAAGTAGCTCCTTTGCTGAAAATCTAGTTCACCCAAGAATGCATCATCATCTCTGCCCCAAAACAATGGCTGATGGTAAGGCCGTACAGAGAAAAAAGAAAAAAATGTTGAAGCTGAATATTCCTGAGCTTAAGATTTGATTTTGTCATCTAGTGGCTGTGTGATCTTCAGCAAGTTACCAAGGCTCTCTGACCTGTAGATACCTCATATACTTATTTAGGGTAGTAATGTGGATCGCTAGATGTTGTTAGGAGGATTGAGATAGCACACTTCAAGAAGAGTATCTTGTACAGAAAAATACACTCAAATAAATAATGTCTATTAATATTATCATTATAAAATCATTAAGTTGTATTTTTAAATCAAATTAACTAAAATGTAGGAATAGAGTTATTACAAAAGAGAATTAAAATTTCATACTTAATACATGAACAGTCAATGAAAAATAGGATGCACTTGGGTAAACATTTAATACTGTTATACCATATAATTTTGTACCAATAATTTGGAAAGACAGTTAAAATAGTAATTAAATTAGTTTTTATTGAGATTGCCTTTTGTTTGTTCAGTTATCAAAAGCTCTAACAGACTCTCAGTGTTTTCAGAATGACCTCAGTGAACAGTCCAGTTAGAAATTTCAGTATTCCCTTTCCCTACTCCCCAAGCTCACTGACCTCAGGTGTTCATGCATCTATTCAGTAAGTAAGTATTGAGCACTGTTTTTGCTACAAATATAAAACTGGGCTTCATGAAGTTTATTGATTGGTGGAGAGAGAGATAAAAAAGTGAATGAACAGTTAACTATATAATTACAAATATTGGGAAGTGTTTTGAAAGAAAGCGTGAGAAATAAGCGGAGTGAACAAAAAGCCATTTCCACAGTGAATAATAAGCAGAGTGGCTGAAAATGATATCAAAATTGTAAAATATTAAGTCAGCACTTTACAGGCCAAAGCATTTATTTTTAATATGTTTTATTTTCAATTATTATGGTATATAATATTTGTGTATATTTATTGGATACATGTGATGTTTTGATACAGTCATATAATGTTTAATGATCAAATCAGGGTAATTGAACTATCCAACGCCTCAACCATTTATCATTTCTTTGTGTTCAAAATATTCCAATTCTACACTTTTAGTTATTTAAAAATAAACAATAAATTATTGTTTACTATAGTCTATTATGCTACTGAATAATAGACTATTCATTCTAAATCTCATTTGTACCCATTAACCTTCCCCACTTTATCCTCCACTCATTGCTACACTTTCAGCCTCTGATATCCATCATTCTACTCTCTATCTCCATTAGTTCATTTTTTTTTTTAGCTCCCACATATTTATGAGAACATGTGAGAACAGAGAATATTATCTTTCTGTGTCTGGCTAATTTAACTTAACACAATGAACCCCAGTTCCACCCATGTGGCTGCAAATGACAGGATTTTATTCTTTTTATAGCTGAATAATATTCTACTATGTATATGTACCATACTTTCTTTATCCATTTATCCTTTGATGGGCACCTATGTTGATCCATATCTTAGCTATTATTATGAATTATTATTATAAGTGCTTCAATAAACATCGGAGTGCAGGTATCTCTTCAATATACTGATTGCCTTTCTTTTGGGTATATGCTCAGCAGTAGGGCTGCTGTATCACATGGTAGTTCTATTTTTAGGTTTTTTTAAGAACCTCCATACTGTTCTCCACAGTAGCCATACTAATTTATACTCCCACCAACAGTGTATGTGGGTTCCCCTTTCTCCACATCCTCACCAGCCTGTTACAGACTGTCTTTGGAATAAAAGCCATTTTAACAGGAGAAATGATATCTCATTGTAGTTTTGATTTACATTTCTCTGATTAGTGATGAAGAGCATTTTTTATTATACCTGCTGACCATATATATGTCTTATTTAAAAAAAAAAAAAAAGTCTATTGAGATCTTATGTGCATTTTTAACCAGATTGTTTTTCTACTATTGAGTTGTTTGAGTTCTTTTTACATTCTGGTTCTTAATCCCTTGTCACATGGGATTAAGATTACAATTAACTAAATGTAGAAATAGATCTATTACAAAAGATAATTAAATATTCTCTTTTTGCAAATATTTTCTTCTAATCTGTGTGTTGTCTCTTCATGTTTTCATTTTGTTAATTGTTTCCTTAGCTGTGCGGAAGCTTTTTTTCTTGATGTGATCTCTGTTGTCCATTTTTGCTTTTGTCACCTGTGCCTTCAAGGTGTTACTTAAGAAATCTTTGCCTAGCTGAATGCCCTCAAATGACTCCCAAATGTTTTTTTTTTTTTTTTTTTTTTCTTTTCTAGTAGTTTCACAGCTTCACATCTGAGATTTGAGCCTTTAATCCATTTTGAGTTGATTTTTGTATATGGGTTAGAAATAATCTAGTTTCATTCTTTTGCATATGAATATCCAGTTTTCCCAACACCATTTGTTGAAGACTGTCCTTTCTCCAATGTATGTTCTTGGCACCTTTATCAAAAACAAGTTGGTAGAAATGCATGAATTGATTTTTGGGTTTTTAAATTCTGTTCCATTGGTCTATGTGTCTGTTTTTATGCCAGTACCATGCTGTTTTTGTTACAATAGCTTTGTAGTATAATTTGAAGTCAGATATGTGATTTTTCTAGTTTTGTTATTTTCGCTTAGGGTGGCTTTGGTAATTCTGGGTCTTTTGTGGTTTCATATAAATGTTAAGTTTTTTTGTGAAGAGTGTCATTGATATTTTGATAGGGATTGCATTGAATCTGTAGATTGTTTTGGGTAGTATGAACATTTTAACTATATTGATGCTTCCAATCCATGAACATGGGCTATCTTTTCATTTTTTGTGTCTTCTTCAAGTTATTCTATCAATGTTTTATAGTTTTTATTGTAAAGATCTTTCCCTTCTTTTGTTGACTTTTAGATATTTTATTTGTGGCCATTATAAATGTAATTACATTCTTGGTTTGTTTTTCAAATTATTTGCTACTGGCATATAGAAATGCTACTAATTTTTTGTGTGTTGATTTTGTATACTGAATGTATACTGAATTTATTTGCCAGTTCTAATAGTCTTTTGGTAAAGTCTACATTTTTCTAAATATAAGATCATGTCATCTACAATCCAGGATAATTTGACTTCTTCCTTTCTAATTGATTTCTTCCTTTCTAATCTGTATGCTTTTTATTTATTTCTCTTGTCTCATTGCTCTGGCTAGAACTTTCAGTACTATGTTGAATAAAAGTGATGAAAGTCAGCATCCTTGTCTTGTTCTAGATCTTAGAAGACAGGCTTTCAGTTTTCCCCTGTTCAGTATGATACTAGGTGTGGGTTTGTTGTATGTGGTTTATTATTTCTGAGATGGCAAGCAGTGAGAATATTTCAACTGGAAAAGAATTTTGAGTGGGAACTTTTCAAATTATCATTCTGGCTGCTGAATAGAGAGTGGATTAGAGAGGAGAAAGGGAGAAAGTTGGCAGAACTGTGTGGAGGGCACTGCAATAATCCAGATGGTGATTTTGGCTAGGACAGTGGCAGCAAATCAGAGAGGTGCAGGCCCACACAGAGACATATTTCACAGAAAAAGTTGGCAGGAATTGCTAAAGCACGGCATGTGTTGGGAAAGAAGATGCAGGAATCAAGGCTGACTGCCAGGCCCCATCCCTGTGTGGTATCAGCCTTGGCATTTTCTTCCCAGGCCAGTGGCTCAGTCTCCAGATTTCCCTGATCACTTTCTCATCCCTTTCTCCAACTGCCATACCTACATTAGAATTATGTCCCCTGTCTCCTTTCCTCAGGAATCTGCTTATGTATGCAATATAGTTAACTCTATTTGTACCAAAAACATTTCGTCATTTACTGAGTGTTTCCTTCAATTTTAGGAATAGTATTCCAAGAGTTAAATTGATGGAAAGACAAAGGCATTGTAAGTAGGTGATGCATAGGTATTTTAGATGATTAATTTATTTGAATCCAGCTCATATCATAGCATTCCCAACACTTCCAAGTTGTGTTTCAAAAACATGTTTCTTAAAAGATTAGTTTATCCTCATGAATGCATTATTTTCCATCTACTTTCTCCTTAATGCACTGCCATCATTATTTAACAAAAGCATCCTACCTGAAGTTACCTACAATCTCCTATATTTTCTGTTCTAATGTACATATATACTATTATAAATTTCTTTCTAAACACTGCTTTCACTGCATCCTACAAAAATTGACAAATTTTATTTTCATTTCCCTGATGATTTAAATTCAACATTTTTTCATATATACCTATTGACTATTTATGTCTTCTTTGGGGAAATGTCTATTCATGTCCTTTGCCCATTTTAAAATAAAAGCATTTGTTTTTCACTGCTGAGTTAATTGAGTGATCTGTACATATTGGATGTTAGTCCCCTATCAGATGAGTAATTTGCAAATATTTTTCTCCCATTCAGAATGTTGCCTCTTTAGGCTGTTGATGTTTATTTTGCTGTGCAGAAGTTTTTAAACTTAATATAGTCCCATTTGTCTGTTTTTTAATTTCTTGCCTGTGCTATTGAGATCTTAACCATAAAATTTTTGCCTATATCAATGTCCTGAAGAATTTTACCTTTGTTTTCTTCCAGTAGTTTTATAGTTTCAGGTCTTACCTTTAAGTCCTTAATCTACCTTGGGTTGACTTTTGAATATGGTGAAATATAGGTATGCAATTTTATTCTTCTGCATGTGGTTATCCAGTTTCTCCAGCACCATTTATTGAAGAAGGTGTTATTTCCCCAGTGTATGTCCTTGAAAGCTTTGTTGAAGATCAACTGGCTGAAAATAAGTGGTTTTACTTCTGGACTCTCTATTCTGTCCCATTAGTCTATGTGTCTATTTTTATACCAATACGATGGTGTTTTGTAATATGTTTTGGAAGTCACAAAGCATAATGCCTCCAGGTCTGTTCTATTTGCTCAAGGTTGCTTTGGCTATTCAGGCTCATTTATTGGAATTACAAGAATTTTAGAATTTTTTCTTCTATTTCTGTGAAAAACGTTGTTAGAATTTTGATAGAGCTTTCATTAAATCTATATATTGCTTTGGGCAATATAACCACTTTAATAATATTAATTCTTCCCACTCATTAACATGAGTTCATGAATTTCATTTGTGTCCTCTTTAATTTATTTCACCCACGTTTTATAGATTTCCTTGTAGACATCTTGAATTTTTTTGCTTAAATTTATTCCTAGGAATTTTACTTAATGTTGTAACTATTGTAAATGTGATCACTTCTTTCTTTCTTCTTTCTTTCTTTCTTTCTTTCTTTCTTTCTTTCTTTCTTTCTTTCTTTCTTTCTTTCTTTCTTTCTTTCTAGGGTACTTCATTATTGGTGTATAGAAATGCTATTTATTTTTGAATATTAATTGCGTATCCTGCAAACTTACTGAATTTTTTGTCAGTTATAAAAAAGTTTTGATGGAGTCACTGTTTTTTTGTTTGTTTGTTTTTTTGTTTTTTTGTTTTTTTTGAGACAGAGCCTCGCTTTATCGCCCAGGCTGGAGTGCAGTGGCCGGATCTCAGCTCACTGCAAGCTCCACCTCCCAGGTTTACGCCATTCTCCTGCCTCAGCCTCCTGAGTAGCTGCGACTACAGGCGCCCGCCACCTCGCCCAGCTAGTTTTTTTTTGGTATTTTTTAGTAGAGACGGGGTTTCACCGGGTTAGCCAGGATGGTCTCGATCTGCTGACCTCGTGATCCGCCCGTCTCGGCCTCCCAAAGTGCTGGGATTACAGGCTTGAGCCACCGCGCCTGGCCTGGTTTTTATATATATAAAATTATGTCATCTGAAAGGAGGGGCAATTGACATTCTGTTTTCCAATTTGGATGCTTTATATCTTTTTCTCTTGTCTCATTGTTCTGGCTAAGACCCAGTACTCTGCTGAATAGTAGTAGTGAAAGTGGATATTTTTGTGTTATTCCATTTCTTCAAAGACAGGCTTTCAACTTTTCTTCAACTCGATACAGTATTGGTTGTGGGATTGCCACAGATGGCCTTTATTATTTTTTAAATATGGTCCTTCTATGCCTACTTTGTTGACAGTTTTTATTACGAAGAGGTTTAGAATGTTGTCAAATGCTTTATCTGCATCTATTGAGATGATCATATGGCTTTTGTTCTTCATTCTGTTGATATGTTTATTAATTTGTATATGTGGAACCATCATTGCATCCCTGGTATAAATTCCACTTGATTGTGGTGTATTATCTTTTTGATGTGCCATTGGATTCAGTTTGATAGTATTTGGTTGGGGATTTTTATGTCTATGTTCATCAAGGATATTTTTGTTGTGTCCTTGTCTGGTTTTGATATCAGGGTAATGCTGGTAGAATAGGTTGTGTAGAGTTCCGTTCTTTTCAATTTTTTGGAATAGTTTCAGAAGGATGGGTGTAAGTCCTTCTTTATACATTCAACAGAATTACATTGTGAATCCGTCTATGCCGACGGTTTTCTTTACTTGTTTAGAGGAATTTGTTCATTTTCCCAAGGTGTTCCAGTTTATTGCTGTGTAGTTTGTCATAATAGTCTCTGATGATCTTTTGCATTTCTGTGGTATCCTTTTTCATGTGTTATTTTATTTGGGTCTTCCTTCTTCTTTTCTAGATCAGTCTAGCTGGTTTATCACTTTTGCCTATCTTTTTGAACCCCAATTTTTTGTTTCATTGATCCTTTATGGGTTTTTTCTGTTTCTATTTTGTTTACTTCTGCTGTGATCCTTATTATTTCTTTTCTTCTGCTAATTTCGGTTTTGAGGTTTTTTTTTTATTTTCTAGCACATTGAGGTACATTATTAGATTCTTTATTTGAATTCTTTCTGTTTTTCTAGATGCAGGCATTTACTACTATAAAATTCCCTCTTAGCACTGCTTTTGTTATACTCCATTGGTTTTGATATGTTGTTTCCATTTTTGTTTGTTTAAATAATTTTTAAATTTCCATCTTTATTTACCCAGTTATTCAGGAAAATGTTGTTTAATTTCCATGTATTTGTACTGTTTCCAAAGCTCCTCTTGGTATTGATTTTTAGATTTACTCCATTATGATCTGAGAAGATACTTGACATAATTTTGATTTTTTAAAAATTTGTTGAGACTTGTGTTAGTGGCCTAACATATGGCTAATCTTGGAGAATGTACCATATGCTAATGAGAAGAATGTGTGTTGAGAAATTGTTGGATAAAATAATCTGTAAATGTCTGTTAGGTCCATTTGTTCTAAAGTCCAGTTTAAATCCAATATTTATTTGTCGATTTTCTGTCTAAATGATATGTCTAATGCTGAGAGTGGGGTGTTGAAGTTCCCTATTATTATTGTATTGGAGTCTATCTTTTTCTTTTGATCCAGTAATTTGTTTTATTTATCTGGGTGCTCTATGTTGGGTGCATATATATTTTCGAATTTTATCCTCTTGTTGAAGTGATACCTCTATAATTATGTAGTGACCTTCTTTGTCTTTTGTACTGTTTTTAACATAAAGTGTGTTTTATTTGATATAAGTATAGTTACTCATGTTCACTTTTGCTTTTCATTTGCATGAAATATCTTTCTCCATTCCCTTACTTCCAGTCTATATGTGTCTTTACATGTAAAATATGTTTCTTATATGAAGCATACAGTTGAATCATATTTTTTTTATCAATTTAGTCAGTCTGTATCTTTTAAATGGAAAATTCAATGCATTTATATTCAAGGTTATTATTGATATCTAAGGTTTACTTCGTTACATTCTTAGTTGCTTTCTGGCTGTTTTGTATATTCTTTATTCCTTTTCCTCGTATGACTTGTCCTTGTGTTTTGCTGGTTTTCTGTGTTTGCAACATTTGAATCTTTTATCTCCCTTATTTGTGTGTTTGCATTACAAGTGAGTTTTATACATATGCATTTTCATGATGGCACCATCCTTTTGCTTCCAGGTTTTGGACTCACCTGAGTATTTCTTGTAAAGCTGGTCTGGTGGTGATGAATTCCCTCCATATTTGCTTGTCTGGGAAAAACTTTTTTTCTACTTAATGTATATAGAAGAATTTTGCTAGATATAGTATCTTTGGGTGGCATTTTTTTGTTTTGTTTTGTTTTCCAGCATTTTGAATACATCATCCTATTCTCTTCTGGTGTGTAAGGTTTTTGCTTATAAGTCTGCTGTTGGTCTCATGAGGTCTCCTTTGTCGGTGAGTAGACACTTTTCTCTTGCTGTTTCCAGAATTTTATTTTGTCATTGACATTAGACAGTCTGACTATAATGTGAAGAACTTTTACACTGTATTTGTTCGGGGATTAGTGGGACTCCTATATCTGGATGTCTACCTCTCTTGCTGGACTTGGGAAATTTTAATTATTTTATTACGTAGGATTTCAAACATTTTCTATTTGCCTTCAGAGTTATCAATAATTTATGTATTTGGTTGCTGTGTGGTACACCATATATCATAAAAGTTCTATTTATTTTTTTCTATTATTTTTTATTTCTTTGTGTCTGACTGGGTTATTTCAAAAAAATCTGTCTATATTCTGAGATTCTTTCTTTTGCTTGATCTTATATATTGTTGAAGATTTTATTGTATTTTATATTTTATTCAAGAAATTCTTCAATTCCAGAACTTCTGTCTTGTTCTTTTTTTATGATATCTACCTCTTTGCTAAATTTTTTACTCACGTTCTGAATTGTTTTTTCAGATTTTTAAAAATTATCTTGTATCTCACTGCACTTCTTTAGTATCATAATTTTATATTCTTTTTCCAGAATTTTACAAATTTATTTTCTATTGGAATCTGTTGTTGAGGAATTATTGCATTCTTTTGGAGGTATCATATTTTCTTGGGTTTTTTATGTTTCTTGTGTCTTCACATTGAAATCTGTACATCTGGCGTGACAGTCACTTCTTCCAATTTTTAAAATTTGCTTTCGTATGGGATGAGTTTTTCCTGAAGAGATATCAGTGGTATTGGCTGGGTAGAGCCCTTTGGCTTTGATTCTGAGTGCATTATGCTGTGTAGTTTCTGTATGATTTCTTTCAATGTAAACAATGTCAGTGCTATTTGTGATTTTCTAGATGGCACGAGCTACTAGAGGAGGCTATGATGAAGTTTTCTCAGGGACACAGGCTTGAAGTAGGCCAGTCTTAGGGCCCCAGTGATAAAAGTAGTGGATTGAGCATGCCTATTCATGGGTCCCAGACTGGCATACACTAACACTGGTGTTAGCACAACCAGGTGGGCTATGTGTTATTGTGCTATTCCAATTCTTAGAAGACAGGCTTTCAACTTTTCTTCCACTCGATACAGTATTGGTTGTGGGATTGTCATAGACGGTCTTTATTATTTTTAGGTATGGTCCACCAGGTAGCTTGCTCAGATACCAGTAGTAGCAGCAGTGAGCTGGCTGGAAGAGTGAGTTCTCAGCTCCCTAGGCAGCTAGCATGGTGTGAGCAATCCACAGCAACAGTGGTGGGACAACTCTCTGGGTCCCAAGCAGTGCTTTCTGATGTTGGCAGTGGCTGTGAAGCAGGGTTGCCCTTCACAGCCGAAGACATTCAGCTTTTAGTGTCTTCTGCTCTTGGTGGCAGCAGTGCTAGTGCCATGCAGAAGAGGGGTGGGGGTGGGTGCCTCCCTCCCTCCTTCTCTCCCACCCTTTAGAAGGGAGAAGGGACTCACACGTTGCACATGGGCTAGAACACAGAGTCCATGCCACCAATGGGGCATGGTTGCCACTCACAGCCTCAGACAGATAGCCCTCTGCCTCATCCACCCCAGCCCCTGGTGGCAGTAGCTGCAGCTGCAATGGGATGAGAGGGAAAGAGGAGATCATGCTCTCTACTCAAAAGCCAGAGCACAGAGGCTGTTCTACCAGTTGCGGTGGGGTCATTGCCGCCAACCCCAGATAGTCAGATCTCAGGATCACCTGTCTGGCTCCTGGTGGCAGCAACTGCTATGGCAGTATGCAGAGTGGGAAAGGGAATCTCCCTCACCACTCCCAAGCCAAAGCATAGGAGTTTTTGCCACTGCTGGGGACACAGTCACTTGTCAGAGCCTCATATAGAAACCCCACAGGCTCTGGAAAGTGCATGTCTTAATTTTCTTTGGGATGTGTGTGTGTGTGAGTTTTCTATCATCTTATTATTCAATATTATCTTAAAATTAAATATTAGCTGTTATTTTCACAAATTTTTCTTAGTTTCTCACCATTGTTTGAGACCAAAAAAAAGCTAGAAGGTATAGAATCTGGGAAATGCCTCTCCCTCAGGTAGGATAGAGTTCTGTTTTTTGTTTGTTTGTTTGTTTTTTCCTGGAGTAGGCCTTTTTATTATAAAAAATGCTCTGAGCTTATTTCACAATGGTTACTTTTCCCCTTTCCTCCCAGAGCCATGAAGGAATTTATTTTGATTCTTTACCTTGAGAACCTGGTGACATTTCTAGAGGAAACCAGGGAAATGTGATACCCCAGGAGTTTCTTATTCTCAGACTGGTCCACTCAGCTTCCTTAATTTGTCACATTTCCCATTTAAGTCTCCCTATTAGATTATGGTTCCAGTGGGTTCTGCTTCAGGTAACAGAGCAGCTTTCACTTTCTGTATTCACCTAACTCTCCAGCTTTTGGGGTGACAATTTTTGCCCTGTAAACTTCATGCTAAAATTCGTCCAAGAAAGTTGGAGCTTTTCATTTTGTTCAGCCATTTTCTTGTTTTAAGAATGGGGATGATGACTCATATGTTGGACCTAAAGCAAAAAGTGCTTAATTTTCACTTATTTTGTTCAACAACTATAAAGCATTTGACAAAGTTGACCACGTTTCCCTTCTGAAATTCTTTTCTCTTCTGTCTTCTCTGTCATCATTTATTGTAGCTTTCTCCCTCTTTCACATCAGTCCATTACCAGTATTGCTTTTTCACCTTAGTCTGATTTTTCCTTGATAGAATCCCTTGTTGTTCTTAGATTCTGTTACTGTCACCCTATAATATTACTGTGCTTCGCTTTAGCATTATGGATGTGATACAAAGAGATTAAAATCTATATGATCGTCTCAGATATGATCGAAATGTTTTTGTTTTTAATTGTTTTGGACTCCTGCTAATAGTGGTACCAAAAACTTTTCAGAAAAAGGATGTCAAAAATTGAACTTATAATTGTATTCCAATTTCTATTTATCTTTCTTCATCTCCCATTTTAGTGAATAGCACAACCATTCATCAAACAACCAAATGGATAAACTTGAATCCTCAATCTCTCTCAAGTGATATTAATTTAAACTCATTCACATTTTGTGTAACTCCTCCATATCTACTGGCATAGATTTTGTTCAGTACTTCATTATTTCTGTTACTTCTTACCCAGACTATGACAATAGGTTCTAAATAATCTCTTTGTCCATTCAACATCTATACTTCTGTAATGCTACCAAATTCAGTTTCAAACATGATAATCTGACTGCTATTGTTCTGCTTAAATCTTTTGATGACTTTGAAAACTTTAACATAAAGTGAACATTCTTAAATGTGGTATCAAGGCCCTTAAGTTTGCTTGCTGGCCTAACTCCCTAGTCTTACCTCATGCCATTTTTCTAAATATATGATTTAGTCCAATCATTTTGAACCACTTGCAATTTACCCATTTACACCATATTTTAACATATTTTTCTCCTTGTCTTTAATGCTTTTCTCTTACTTTTTCCTTAATGATTTCACCTGAATGTTTAAGACTAAGTGCAAGCATAACCTCTTCTTTGTATATATTCATCTATCCTTTCCCCACATCGTTCTTCCTGCCACAGTCATACTACCTTAGTGAGCCTTCTTTGTGCTCTGTTTTAGGACTTCAGACATAGCATGAAATAATATGGTATCCTGGATTGGATCCTGAAACAGAAAAAAAAAGAAAAGAAATGCTAAAATTCAAATAAAGTTTGGAGTTTAGTTAATAGCAATATACCAATGTGTGTTTCCTGGTTTTGACAAATGTACCATGGAAACATAAGAGAGTAACATTAGGAGATTTCATACCTAAAACTGGTGAGCAATATATGGGAGCTGTCTGTACTATCTTTGTATTATCTAAATGTGTTTCAAAACAAAATATTTATTTAAAATATTCACAGAAAAAAACACTACATTTACATCTCTCATAGCAATTACCATATTGAATCACCTAGGGTATGCTACTGACCTCATTTCTCTAGCCTGTTTACTTTTCTATAAAACCAGATTAAAAATAGCAAATGTATCCATAAAAAAGTATCTATAATACTTTTGTGACTATTAAATCAGAGCAGCCATGTGAGGGACTTAGCACAGTGTCTTGCACCTAGTAGGCCCTTGTTTAGTATTAACTATTATTATTACTATTAAAGAAATAATTGATTTTTCATATCTGTCAGTTCCAGTAGACTTTCAGTTTCTTATTTGGCTCACATGGTATCTATCCAACAGAAAATACTCAGTAAATATTTGTGGAACAAATATTGAATGAAAGTATACATTTTAATATTTTTCCTCTTCTTTTCCTAGATATGCTTCTCGTAACATGACAGAAATAAATCCCCTGCCAGTTGGTTTACCTCAGTGATCGGAATTCACTATAATATCACCGTTGCTTGCTCTCTTATTGAACTCTTCTCCACCTCAAACCTTGAAAGAAACTGCATTTCATCTATCATCCTAGAATTCATGCCCTCTATTTATTCCACTGCACAAAGGAAATCTAAACGGCAGAGTATATTTTTTCAGCCAACACATCTTTCAAAAGTCAAAACTCTCCTTCTATTGAATTTCTAGCTTTATGCTCAATCGGAATTCACAATTTTCCCCTAGATAGAGTTTTGGTTTGTTTTGTTTTTTTTTTTAACGTGTTGGACAGTCTTCAGAATTAAAATGTATAAGTTGTAGCTATGAAGTATCTAGATAATCTGCAGTCATAAAATTTGCAAAGCAGAAAAAAAATTAACCATTCAGAATTAATTTAATAAAGTCATTGAATTTCAAGTTAAAAATATATTTAAATTACATCTAATCTGTTAAATTACTTACCTGAGGATACACAAGCAATTACTGCTTTCAGAGACATTATTTCTTTTATTATTCTAAATTCCCCCTAGCATTATGGATGATGGAGACTATATTCTATTTATTGTATTTTGTATTTATTTTTAAGATACCAACATAACCATCATTTCTCCTGGGAAAAGTTTTCACACACACCTGCACATCTCCATGGGTACACAGATAAGCACACACACACCACAAACAGGCACACACAAATAAACACACACACAAGATTTGATCTCCTTCTATGTCCTCCCACCCATGACGCCTCTGTCACTCCCCATCCAGGCATTTATTACACTTATTTCAATTTCATGTTTGTTTGTCTTACCTGCTAGACTTTGAACTCCATGGTCAGATAACCATGTCTATCTGGTTTTTCATTGTATTTCTAGTTCTAAACACAATGACAATTGCTAAATTCAACACTCGAGTGAATGAAAAATTTTTAAATACTGGCAAAACTGAATACCTGCCCCCAAATATGTATTACTTTTGAGTTAAGTTCAACTTGATTTTATAAAAGTGGGTATTTGTATTTTTTATCATATATTACATGATCTCAAAAACAACTATGCACAAAAACATCCAAAATTTGCTATTCCACCCTTATTTCCAACCTCTCTTATTTTAATTCATCTCAGACATTTGGTCCAGATTGCAGAAAAATGTTTGGCATAGACCTTTTCTTCCATTGAGGTAATTCTACAAACTGGTAAGGTAAAAAGATACTATCATTTGAAAAATTGCTGTGACAAAGATAAGCGACTTCCTTTTTTATTTCCACCCAGTGAACCCAAATTTAGACATAATTTACTTCCAGAATATCTTTTATCCCTAAGAATTATAAGAAAGTGAAGAAACTGCTTCTTTGAATAAACTTATAAATAAAATAAAATCCGGCCGGGCGTGGTGGCTCAAGCCTGTAATCCCAGCACTTTGGGAGGCCGAGACGGGGGGATCACGAGTTCAGGAGATCGAGACCATCCTGGCTAACACGGTGAAACCCCGTCTCTACTAAAATACAAAAAAAAAAAAATTAGCCGGGCGAGGTGGCGGGCGCCTGTACTCCCAGCTACTCGGGAGGCTGAGGCAGGAGAATGGCGTGAACCCGGGAGGCGGGGCTTGCAGTGAGCTGAGATCCGCCCACTGCACTCCAGCCTGGGCAACAGAGCTAGACTACGTCTCAAAAAAAAAAAATAAATAAATAAAATAAAATAAAATAAAATAAAATCCTTTAAAACAGGAAAATCTTCCAAAATTTTTCCAATGAATGACGCTATGTTATACTATAGTATTTTGCACTAGAAATACTGTGATTGTGACAAGTTTTTCATATATGCATAGATGGGAGAAATGCCACTCTGAAGTATTCATGCTGAATATGCTTTGTATGATTGCAAATTCTTCCAAAGCTTGCTATGAGTTCTAACTTATTCTGGTTTTGACTACCTCATTGCCTTCATATATTGGCCAAAATTTTCAACCATATCCCTAAAAGCAACCTCCAGTACAGCCTGATATTTGCATATAAACCATAGCCATTAAAATGCTGGTAGTATCATAGAAGAAATATTTCCTGCTACTCAATAGCAGTGATGACAAGATAAAACCCTAGAGCACCTGTATATTTTTTCTCCAAGCTAAATAACCCCAATATGTTGAGAGGATGAATTGGTCTTGATTTCCCTCAGCATTCTGACACCTTTCTACAAGTATTTATAATACTGCAAGTAATTATTCATATATAGACTGAATTCCCTTCTGGATTGGAGGTCTTTGCATGTAGAGTTTATATCTAATCTGCCTACACATTTCCAGCTTCTAGAACAATGCTCAAAACAAAGCAAATTTTCAATAAATGCTTCTTGAATGAGTATCTGTTGTAATCCCAATAATGCCTCCTACTATACTAATTTTGTAACAATAATATACCATAATTAATTCAGCTTGTGATTAACTGTAACTCACAATGTATCATTTCTGTTTGATCAATTACCTTTCATCTTCCCTTTATTCAGGGCCTTTCTTCTTGAAAAGAAAGAAATGTGTTGCCATTCTCCTGCTATAAAATAATTAGGCAAATGAAACCAAGACTAGATCATTGGATCAGATAAATCCAGTGCTGGTTTTTAGGATATATGGTGAAAATAATTTCATAATAAAGTAAAGATTCATCCCTAAATGATTAATACAATTTTTTCTGACAATCTTTATAAATCCTCAAAGGAAAAAAAGGGCAAAAATTCCTAAAGCAGAAAAGGGGTAAATACAGCAAGCTAATCAAGATTGAAGAATTCATTTTTTTCTGATCTTGAAAAAAATCACTCTCTACCCCAAGATAACTTATATGTTACTTTTATTTGCTTTTTTTCTCCATGACTGTTAGTTGCTAAGGTCCCTTTTGGTCACCAAGAAAAAGCAAATGCTGTCCTTTCACTATAAATCTCCTTGGAACAGATTAGGGAACAAAAAAGATAATAATCCTTGCACTCTTAGAAGTGATATGCTAGTGAGAAAAGAAACAAACAAGAAAGACTAAGAATAATTAAGACAGTGGAATAGTAAAATAAATTTGGGGGCACCTGAAGATTATACAATTTTGGAAAACCTCTTTAAGAAAAAGAATTCAAACTGGTGGCTCTTCCTCTTCTATGTCTTATCCTCTACCTGCCTTTCCTGAACAATTTAGTCTAAATCATTAGGTGGAGCTGAGCAAGGTAAAAGATTATGCACAAGAAGACTAGAGTAGGAAGAAAAGTAACAGTAATACTCAAAAGCAATGAGCACATCTAGTGCAGAGACATTAGTTTCTGAATATTTTTTTCCACAATAAGGAGTCAGGGCTCCTTAAAGAAATGGAGGCTAGGTGCAGTGGCTCACGCCTGTAATCCCAGCACTTTGGGAGGCCAAGAAAGATGGATCACCTGAGGCCAGGGGTTCAAGACCAGGCTGGCCAACATGGCAAAATGCTGTCTCTACTAAAAACACAAAAATTAGCTGGGCATGGCGCGCGCCTGTAGTCCCAGCTACTCAGGAGAGTGAGGCAGGAGAATAGCTTGAACTCAGGAGGCAGAGGTTGTAGTGAGCCGAGACTATGCCACTCCACTCCAGCCTGGACAACAGAGCAAGACTCCATCTTAAAAAAAAAAAAAAAAAAAAAAAAGCAAAGAAAAAGAAAGAAATGGGTAATTCTAGGCTAATATGGCAGGGAAAAAAATAGAAAAGTGAGCCTGGGATATCTTATTGTACCAGAAACTAAACAAGTGTTCAAAGAACAATGGGGACACAACAAAGATAAAAAGAAGCCAGTGAAGCGTGGCTCTCACTGGCCAGATATTGGGCAATTCAAGCACCAAAACAAATAATAATAATATAGGAATATAACCAGTTATATAAAAAAGCAAGAGTCCATCTAGGTTAAACACATTAATTGATATATTGATGAGGAATGAGTCTTAAATTATCTCTTCAAAAATACTATTCGTTACAAAGAGAAAAGATTAACTTTACTTGAAGGAGCCCGGTAGACAGTATCTTAGATAACCAACATTAGTATCATCAGTAATGAGACAAAACACAATTGTGCCTGCATGATAGTACCCAAGGAGAATAAGGTCACTACTGTGACAGTGCTGTCAAGGACTCTTAGTCACAATGTAATTACAAAGAAACATCAGACAAATGTAACTTGAGTAACATTCTACAAAATGGATGCTCTATGATGTTCAACAGTGCCAAGATTCTTAAATTAAAAATAAAATTATAAAAACCAAAAGATGAGCAATTATTACAGATTGAAGGAGATTGAAAGACATATAATAAATAAATGAAACATAATCCTAAACTAGATCCTTTTGCTGTCAAAGTCATTATTGGGATAATGGGTAAAAGTAAGTGAAGTTTGAAGATTAGATGGTAGTAATGCATTGATGTTAGTTTTCTGATTTTGATCATTATGTCATGACTATGCAGGAAAATGTTTTCTTATGTAAGAAATACATATGAAAGTATTTGAGGATAATGTAGCATAATGTCGATAACTCAAATGATTCAGGAAAAAGAAGTTATTTGTGCACTACTTGCAACTTTGCATATATCTGAGTTTTTTCAAAACAGGGAATTTTAGAAAAATTTAAAAATATAAAAGTAGTTATGAAAGAGAAAATTTAGAAACCAAAATTAATCAAAGATACTATAATAAAAACTAGAATAGTTTCATAATTAGCTGTCTAATATATCTCAAATTAACTGTCTAATATATCTGTAACACTTTTTTTCTACATGTTTTACCTTTATACACTTTTACTGTCCCATTACCTAACAATTTTTATGTAATTTTCTATGAGAGGATAGACATATCAATCTTTCTTCCAATAAGGTTGATCTTTTTAAAAAAATAGTTGGGAAAAAGAAATAGGTTTTTTTTAATAATAGAAAGGATTTCTTAGTGTGAGTTTGTTTAATTATACTTTAAGTTCTAGGGTGCAGGTTTGTTACATAGGTAGACATGTGCCATGTTGGTTTGCTGCAACCATCAACTCGTCATTTACATTAAGTATTTCTCCTATTGCTATCCCTCCCCCAGACCCCACTCCCTAACAGGCCACAGTGTATGATGTTCCCTGCCCTGTGTCCAAGTGTCCTCATTGTTCAATTCCCACCTATGAGTGAGAACATGCAGTGCTTGGTTTTCCGTCCTTGTGACAGTTTGCTGAGAATGATGGTTTCCAGCTTCATCCATGTCCCTGCAAAGGACATGAACTCATCCTTTCTTATGGCTGCATAGTATTCCATGGTGTATATGTGCCACATTTTTTTTTAATCCAGTCTATCATTGATGGACATTTGGGTTGGTTCCAAGTTTTTGCTATTGTGGATAGTGCTGCAATAAACATACATGTGCATGTGTCTTTATGTTAGCATGATTTATAATCCTTTGTGTATATACCCAGTAATGGGATTGCTGGGTCAAATGGTATTTCTAGTTCTAGATCCTTGAGGAATTGCCACACTGTCTTCCACAGTGCTTGAACTAATTTACACTCCCACCTACAGTGTAAAAGTGTTCCTATTTCTCCACATCCTCTCCAGCATCTGTTGTTTCCTGACTTGTTAATGATCACCATTCTAACTGGCGTGAGATGGTATCTCATTGTGGTTTTGATTTGCAATTCTCTGATTACCAGTGATGATGAGCATTTTTTCATGTGTCTGTTGGCTGCACACGTCTTCTTTTGAGAAGTGTCTGTTTATATCCTTTGCCCATTTTTTGGTGGGGTTGTTTTATTCTTGTGTATTTCTTTAAGTTCCTTGTAGATTTTGGATATTAGCCCTTTGTCAGATGGGTAGATTACAAAAATTTTCTCCCATTCTGTAGGTTGCCTGTTCACTCTGATGGTAGTCACTTTTGCCATGCAGAAGCTCTTTAGCTTCATTAGATCCCATTTGTCAATTTTGGCTTTTGCTGCTGTTGCTTTTGGTGTTTTAGTCATAAATTCCTTGCCCATGCCTATGTCCTGAATGGTATCGCCTAGGTTTTCTTCAAGGGTTTTTATGGTTTTAGGTCGAACATTTAAGTATTTAATCCATCTTGAATGCATTTTTGTATAAGATGTGAGGAAGGGATCCAGTTTCAGCTTTCTACATATGACTAGCCAGTTCTCCCAGCACCATTTATTAAATAGGGAATCCTTTCCCCATTTCTTGTTTTTGTCAGGTTTGTCAAAGATCAGATGGTTGTGATTATGTGGTGTTATTTCTGAGGCCTCTGATACTGTTTCATTGGTGTATATATCTATTTTCATACCAGTACTATGCTGTTTTGGTTACTGTAGCCTTGTAGTATAATTTGAAGTCAGGTAGCATGATGCCTTCAGCTTTGTTCTTTTGGCTTAGGATTGTCTTGGAAATGTGGGCTCTTTTTTGGTTCCATATGAACTTTAAAGTAGTTTTTTCCAATTCTGTGAAGAAAGTCATTGGTAGCTTGATGGGGATGGCATTGAATCTATAAATTACCTTGAGCAGTATGGCCATTTTCACAATATTGATTCTTCCTATCTATGAGCATGGAATATTCTTCCATTTGTTTGTGTCCTCTTTATTTCATTGAGCAGTGGTTTGTAGTTCTCCTTGAAGAGGTCCTTCACGTCCCTTGAAGTTGGATTCCTAGGTATTTTATTCTCTTTGTAGCAATTGTGAATGGGAGTTCACTCATGATTTGGCTCTCTGTTTGTCTGTTATTGGTGTATAGGAATGCTTGTGATTTTTGCACAATGATTTTGTATCCTGAGACTTTGCTGAAGTTGCTTATCAGCTTAAGGAGATTTTGGGCTGAGACAATGGGGTTTTCTAAATATACAATCATGTCATCTGCAAACAGGGACGATTTGACTTCCTCTTTTCCTAATTGAATACCTTTTATTTCTTTCTCCTGCCTGATTGCCCTGGCCAGAACTTTCAAAACTATGTTGAATAGGAGTGGTGAGACAGGGCATCCCTGTCTTGTGCCAGTTTTCAAAGGGAATGCTTCCAGTTTTTGCCCATTCAGTATGATATTGGCTGTGGGTTTGTCATAAATAGCTCTTACTATTTTGAGATACATTCCATTGATACCTAGTTTATTGAGAGTTTTTAGCATGAAGGGCTGTTGAGTTTTGTCAAAGGCCTTTTCTGCATCTATTGAGATAATCATGTGGTTTTTGTCGTTGGTTCTGTTTATGTGACGGATTACGTTCATTGATTTGCATATGTTGAACCAGTCTTCCATCCCAGGGATGAAGCCCACTTGATTGTGGTGGATAAGTTTTTTGATGTGCTGCTGGATTAAGTGTGCCAGTATTTTATTGAGGATTTTCTCATCGATGTTCATCCGGGATAAAGGTCTAAAATTCTCTTTTTGTGTTGGGTTTCTGCAGGCTTTGGTATCAGGGTGATTTTGGCCTCATAAAAGGAGTTAGGGAGGATTGCTTCTTTTTCTATTGATTGGAATAGTTTCAGAAGGAATGGTACCAGCTCCTCCTTGTACCTCTGGTAGAATTCGACTATGAATCTGTCTGGTCCTGGACTTTTTTTGGTTGGTAGGCTATTAATGATTGCCTCAATTTCAGAGCCTGTTATTGGTCTATTCAGAGATTCAACTTCTTCCTGGTTTAGTCTTGGGAGGGTGTATGTGTCGAGGAATTTATCCATTTCTTCTAGATTTTCTAGTTTATTTGCACAGAGGTGTTTATAGTATTCTCTGATTGTAGTTTGTATTTCTGTGAGATTGGTGGTGATATCCCCTTTATCATTTTTTATTGCATCTATTTGATTCCTCTCTCTTTTCTTCTTTATTAGTCTGGCTAGAGGTCTATCAATTTTGTTGATCTTTAAAAAAAAAAACAACAAAAAAAAACAGCTCCTGGATTCATTGATTTTTTTGAAAGATTTTTTATGTCTCTGTCTCCTTCAGTTCCACTCTGATCTTAGCTATTTCTTGCCTTCTGCTAGCTTTTGAATTTGTTTACTCTTGCTTCTCTAGTTCTTTTAATTGTGATGTTAGGGTGTGGATTTTAGATCTTTCCTGCTTTCTCTTGTGGACATTTAGTGCTATAAATTTCCCTCTACACACTGCTTTAAATGTGTCCCAGAGATTCTGATACATTGTGTCTTTGTTCATGTTGTTTTCAAAGAACATCTTTATTTCTGCCTTCATTTCATCAATTACCCAGTAGTCACTCAGGAGCAGGTTGTTCAGTTTCCATGCAGTTGTGCAATTTTGAGTGAATTTCTTAATCCTGAGTTCTGATTTGATTGCACGGTGCTGAAAGAAAGTTTGTTGTGATTTCTGCTCTTTTACATTTGCTAAAGTGTGCTTTGCTTCCAATTTTGTCGTCAATTTTAGAATAAGTGTGATGTGGTGCTGAGAAGGATGTATATTCTCTTGATTTGAGGTGGAGAGTTCTGTAGATGTCTATTAGGTCCGCTTGGTGCAGAGCTGAGTTCAAGTCCTGGATATCCTTGTGAGCCTTCTGTCTCATTGATCTGTCTAATATTGACAGTGGGGTGTTAAAGTCTCCTATTATTATTGTGTGGGAGTCTAAGTCTCTTTGTAGTTTCTAAGGACTTGCTTTATGAATCTGTGTGCTCCTGTATTGTGTGCAGATATATTTAGGATAGTTAGCTCTTCTTGTTGAATTGATCCCTTTACCACTATGTAATGGCCTTATCTCTTTTGATCTTTGTTGGTTTAAAGTCTGTTTTATCAGAGACTAGGATTGCAACTCCTGCTTTTGTTGCTTTCCATTTGCTTGGTAGATCTTTATTTTGAGCCAATGTGTGTCTCTGCACATGAGATGGGTCCCCTGAATACAGTAAACTGATGGGTCTTGACTCTTTATCTAATTTGCTAGTCTGTGTCTTTTAACCGGGGCATTTAGCCCATTTACATTTAAGATTAATATTGTTATGTGTGAATTCGATCCTGTCATTATGATGTTAGCTGTTTATTTTGCCCATTAATTGATGCAGTTTCCTCATAGCATTGGTGGTCTTTACAATTTGGCATGTTTTTGCAGTGGCTGGTACTGGTTGTTCCTTTCCATATTTTGTGCTTCCTTCAGGAGCTCTTGTAAGACAGGCCTGGTGGTGACAAAAATCTTTTAGCATTTGCTTGTCTGTAAAGGATTTTATTTCTCCTTCACTTATGAAGCTTAGTTTGGCTGGATATGAAATTCTGCGCTGAAAATTCTTTTCTTTAAGAACGTTGAATATTGGTCCCCATTCTCTTCTGGCTTGTAGGGTTTCTGCAGAAAGATCTGCTGTTAGTCTGATGGGCTTCCTTTTGTGGGTAACCTGACCTTTCTCTCTGGCTGTCCTTAACACTTTTTCCTTCATTTCAACCTTGGTGAATCTGACAATTATGTGTCTGGGGATTGCTATTCTCGAGGAGTATCTTTGTAGTGTTCTCCATGTTTCCTGAATTTGAACGTTGGCCTGCCTTGCTAGGTTGGGGACGTTCTCCTGGATAATATCCTGAAGATTGTTTTTCAACTTGGTTCCATTCTCCCCATCACTTTCAGGTACACCAATCAAACGTAGATTTGGTCTTTTCACATAGTCCCATATTTCTTGGAGGCTTTGATTCTTTTTACTCTTTTTTTTCTAAACTTGTCTTCTTGCTTTATTTCATTAATTTGATCTTTGATCACTGATACCCTTTCTTCCAGTTGATCGAATTGGTTATTGAAGCTTGTGCATGTATCATGAAGTTCTCGTGGCATGGTTTTCAGCTCCATCAGGTCATTTAAGGAGGTCTTCTTTACACTGTTTATTCTAGTTAGCCATTTGACTGACCTTTTTTCAAGGTTTTTAGCTTCCTCGTGATGGGTTAGAACACGCTTCTTTAGCTAGGAGAAGTTTGTTATTACTGACCTTCTGAAGCCTACTTCTGTCAACTCATCAAAGTCATTCTTCATCCAGCTTTGTTCCATTGCTGGAAAAGAGCTGCGATTCTTTGGAGGAGAAGAGGCACTCTGGTTTTTAGAATTTTCAGCTTTTCTGCTCTGGTTTCTCCCCAGCTTTGTGGTTTTATCTACCTTTGGTCTTTGATGTTGGTGACCTATAGATGAGGTTTGGTGTGGATGTCCTTTTTGTTGATGTCAATGCTATTCCTTTCTGTTTGTTAGTTTTCCTTCTAACAGTCAGGTCCCTCAGCTGCAGGTCTGTTGGAGTTTGCTGGAGTTCCACTCCAGACCCTGTTTGCATGGGTATCACCAGCGGAGGCTGCAGAACAGCAAATATTGCAGAAGAGCAAATACTGCTGCCTGATCCCTCCTCTAGAAACTTCATTCCAGAGGGGCACCCACCTGTATAAGGTGTCTATCGGCCCCTACTGGGAGGTGTCTCCCAGTTAGGCTACATAGGGTTCAGGGACCCAATTGAGGAGGCAGTCTTTCCATTCTCAGAGCTCAAACGCCTTGCTGGGAGAACTATTGCTATCTTCAGAGCTGTCAGACAGGGAGGTTTAAGTCTGCAGTAGTTTCAGCGCCTTTTGTTCAGCTATGCCCTGCCCACAGAGGTGGAGTCTATAGAGGCAGTCGGCTTTGCTGAGCTGCAGTGGGCTCCACCCAGTTAGAGCTTCCCAGCCACTTTGTTTACCTACTCAAGCCTCAGCAATGGTGCACAGCTAAATGACCTGCAGCATTGCAGGTCAATCTCAGACTGCTGCACTAGCAGTGAGCAAGGCTCTGTGGGCATTGGACCTGCCACGCCAGGCACAGGAGAAAATCTCCCGGTCTGCTGGTTGCTAAGACTGTGGGGAAAGTGCAGTATTTGGGCATGAGTGTCCCATGTTTCCAGGCAGTATGTCATGGTTTCCCTTGGCTAGGAAAAGGAAATCCCTCAACCCCTTGTGCTTCCTGGGTGAGGTGATGCCCCACCCTACTTTGGCTTGCCCTCCATGGGCTGCGCCCACTGTCCAACCAGTCCCAGTGAGATGGTCCAGGTAACTCAGTTGTAAATGCAGAAACCATCCATCTTCTACGTCAATCATACTGGGAGCTGCAGACCAGAGCTGTTCCTATCTGGTCATCTTGGAATGGAAACCTAGTTTGAGTTTCTTACAGCATCAAAAGTTGTGGATAACCAGCACTCATTGTGAAAAACTAGAATTATTTTTTAAAGTTAAAAATTTTCTTTTGTGGAGTAAATTCTTGGCTTTCTGTTACATTTGCATTTTGGTATGATCAATAATTTTTTAAAAGTCATATACAAATTTAACCTGAAATTAACACATACATGGGCAATTTAAGTGCATTTTGAAATTGCTTCTATTCTACAGTCTAATAACTGCAGATTTTATCTTCAAGTTACTCTTTTTTTACACTGACTCACTAGTTGGTATACATTAGATTTGGGTCACTAGGAATCATTTATCTTTAGGCCAGTTTACTGTGTGGGTGGCATTCTAGAAATCCACTCTGTTCAGGACAACTAGACTTCAACAAGACAAAATATGTCATTTGCCAAAATACAATCTAATACATTGAGGTACATTCAACACACATATTCTCACGCAAAGGTATGACTCTTTCTAGTCTCACTACAGATCTGTGCACTAAAGCACAGAGATTAGTCAATTCTATTTTGTGTAATTTCCAACAGTAAAAAAGTATGGTCTATTTATAATTGCTTTACTGGGCATACTTCTATAATTCTGGGAAAACAACTCTTCATTTTTTTCTAGGTATTCAGGAGAAACAATGACATTTCATTATAATTTTACCTACCTAATGATAGGAATAATTTCTAACAGATCAACTTCTTGCTATGTGCTTTTAAATATTGCTTTTATTTCACTGCTAAAATGCCCCCAGTGCCAGTTGCTGAAGGGAATATTCACATCATAGAATAACCTGTGAACTTGCACCTTTGACTTACAATGATGAGTAGGTGGGCACAATCACTGGTAGCAGTATACTGGGGAGCTAATCATACACCAGGGTGGCTAGCAATAATGTAACATAAATGAAAATGACTGTTTAAACTACTTAATTGTATCCTATTAATCCCAAACTACATGTACCCAACTCAACTTCCTCTTGGCCTGATTCTCCAAATCCTATAGACTTTCTGGCACTACTTGAAATTAGGATAAGTTTGATGGAAGGGAAATATTTAAGAAATATGTTTATTGCTACCCCCAATAAATAAGTAACCAAACAAATGAGATTTTAAGATAGAATAAAGAGAAGGCAGAATGCATGCTGTGGTTTGAGTATACCCAGAATTCTTGTGTTGAAAATTTGGTCATTGGTGTGGTGGTGTTGGGAGGTGAGGACTTTAAAAGGTGATTAGGTGGTTATAAGGAATCAATGCTTCTCTTAGGAGATTGAGTTAGTTCCAGTGGGAGTGAATTCTCATTCTCTCAGGACTGGATTAATTACCTCATTGGTGTCCCTTTCACATCTGCCTGCATTCTCTTCTTCTTCTCTGCCATGTTATGATGTAATATTCAAACCCTCACCAGAGGCTACAGCCATACTCTTAGACTGCCCAGTCTCCACAACCATGAGCCAAATAAACTTGTTTCTTTTATAAATATATAGTCTCATGTATTCTATTACAGCAATAGTAAGCAAAATAAGGTAGTGGGGATAATAATAGACTATCAGAAACAATAATATATGTGGTTTTTTTTTAAAAAAAGATGTATGTAATAGAAGAAACTAAGGATTTGTAAAACAGTAGAAATATCCTTCAAGGGAAATGTTAGTTCCAGAAGCACACATCTATACTCTCTTAGTAAGACATAGGATTTAAACAATAGGATTAAGAGTTCTGCAATAAGGGGAGATACTGGAGATGTTCTACTAAAATTTCTGAGAACATATAATTCTATCTTTATACAAACTCTCTCAGAGAAAAGAAAAATGGGGAATAATCACCAAATGATTTTATGCATGAATATGGAATAAAAAATTTTAAACCAGTTGTGGCAAAAATATCTATAGGTATATTTTAAAAATACATCATGACTAAGATGTATCCAATGAATACAAAATGTTTTACAGATAAGAATGTCGACATAATTTACCACATTAGCAGATTAAAGGAGAAAAAATATCTCAATAGATATATTCAAATAATTTATTTAAAAAATCAAAACCTATTCATAATTAGTCTTAGAAAATGAGATATAGAAACAAAACTGAATCTGATAAAGACTATCTAAAATCAATGGCTAAAATACATGTAAAGAAGAGTTCTCAGAAACATTGCTTTTAAAATCAGGATCAAAACAGACATCATCACTACATAATCCAGCATTGACTATGAGACTCTTGCTGGTACAAGATTGTATTAAGAAGAAATTAGGGAAAAAGTAATAAACTGCCATTACTTGAGGATGGCAAGAGAAAAACAATAAGAGTACTAGTTGAAGAACATTGGTGAAGTACGTCAATTTATAATTTCTATTCCAAAGCAATAAGTGTTATAAAGAATACAATTTACAATAGCACAAAAGTAGGGCATATTGAAGACATTTAGTTGAAATATAGAGAAAAAGTAAAAAATGTTATTGAAAGACACAAAAATCTGTAAGCCGAAAAGTAAACTATACTCATGGTTAAGAAGATCAAGTTTTTTTAAAAAAAAAAAAGAGAGAGAGAGAAAGAAAATCAGTTTTTCTTAAATCTATCCATTCATTATAATTTTGACTAAATTCCAAGTAAGATTTTGACTAGAAATTGACAAGTTAATTTTTAAAATTATGTATATAATTTAAATTTTTCTGATAACCCATGAGATTATTTCAACACTTATTTGAAAGTTATAGTAATCACTAAGATTGTGAAGTTAGTAAAGAAATAAATAAAAAAAAACAATATTACAAAACAGAGTACTCTGAAAGTGAATCACATATGACAGGAATTGAAGATTTAGATTAATTATTCAATAAATGATTCTGGGACAAATGGTTATTCATAGTGGAAAAAATAAAATTATCACTACTTCATATCATGTACAAAAATCAATTGAGGCAAAACAAATTTTTTAAAGTACAATTTTAAAACTTTTGGAAGATATTAAAGAAAATATATTTATAACATTGTAATATGTTAGAATTTTTAATCAACTCCCCCAAAACAAAAATCATAAAGAAAAAGATGGACAAATTTGTCTGCAATAAAAATAAAAATTGCTATACATCAAAAGGCACTTAAAACATGACAACACAATCTACAGCCCAAAATGGATTGGTATGCAATATAGAAATTAATACAAACGAATATAAAAGAAAATGATCAAAGATAGGGCAGTTGATACATAGCGGAATTCACCAAAGATGAAACCTACAAAACCAATTAATGTTGAACAGATGCTCAACCACCTTGATAATTACGAAAAGACAAATTGACATACCCAGATATTTCATATGCAATCATAATGACAACATTTTAAACATCAGACAATACCAAGAGATGGTGGATGGCAAGTACATACAAAAACTTACACAGTTGGTAGTGATGTATTGTATTAGTTTGAGCTGCCATGACAAAAATACCATAGCTTAAATAACAGATGTTTATTTTGCATAGTTCTGGAAGCTAAGAAGTCTAAGATCAAGAAGCCAGCTGATTTAGTTCCTATGAAGACATTCTTCATAGCTTTCAGAAGGCTACCTTTTATGCTGTGTCCTCACATGGTGGGGAGAGAGCTCTAGTTTCTCTTCTTACAAGGGCACTAATCCTATCATGAGCTTCAACGTGTGAATTTTGCAGGATCACAATTAAATCCATAGCGTGTACATATGTTTAGCCACTTGGGGAGCAATTTGACAATATCTAGTAAAGTTGAAAAAACACATCCATCAACCTAGCAGTTTAATCCTAGAGAAAATCTCACACATATGCACAAGGAGACATAGAAGCATTATTCAAAATAAGGTAAAATAACAGAAGTTAACGTAAATCGCCGTTAAGAGTTAAAAGGAAAAATAAACCCTGGGATATTCAAACAATGGAATACTCTTTATCAGTAATACCTAAGGGTAAATATGGGATTGTTGTGGTAAGCCACCAACTTTTAAATGATTTGTTCCATTTTTAACTAGACACAATGTTAAAGTCAGTTCTGTATAATTTCTAATTTTATTATATTGTAACTACACAATGATGTCCGTAAGCCATACTCAAAAGTGCTATTTTTTGTTGTTGAATTACTGAGCTACTACAAATTCGTTTTGTAGAGATACCCATATTCAAGTGTTGAATGGGCAGCATTGTGTGAATGCACACTTTGTATCAGCTCCTGTAAGCTCAGAAAGAACTGTGATGAGTCTATGAGTAACACTGAATGTGATTCTTAATTATTTACTCATTTATAACATTACTAGGAGCTTATGTGGCTTTCTCTGGCTAGAAAAAAGTAGTTATGCTTGATGACTTAGATGACAGATGTAGTGCTCTCCCCGCAAACCCCATCACCACATACAGGCACACATATACACACACACATACTTCATTGTTAATGAACCAAAAAGAAATATTAATAGTAAATCCACTAATAAGTATGCAACACTTAGAAGATCAAGAGGGAGCAGTTCAAATAAGTATCTGAATGAAAAGGGGCTATTTTACCTGCATCTAGTTATCCTGCATCTCCACCTGGTATGCCAACCTTAGCATATCAAGTAGGCAGAGGGCATTTTGAAGAGAGTAGAAGTCTTATTTTACACACAAGAGTAAGGTAATTTTATATTTGCTCTAACAGTAGATTAAGTAGTTACAGACTATTGTTAAGCTGCTAAAATAATCATGAAGAAGAATGGATAGAAGAACAGATCCTTGCAACAAACCCATGTTAATTACCCTTGCAGCTGGGAGATCAATTTGCATAGAGTCTTTGAAGCTTGTCAGGTATGAAATGAACCACTGAACTGCTACATTTGATAATCCAGGCCTTGAGCTGATGTTTTTTCCCCTGAAGATATTGTTTCAGTCTACCAGGCAGCTTTCTTTATATAAAAGTACTCATTTCTAATTAATTTTCTCCTATATTTAACAGACACAGAGACACACATATACCCATTTATGTTTTTCAGAGAAATTAATAACTAAATATGATTAAAAACATGGGTATTTTAATTATCTATATGAAAGAAGAAATATTTTGGGTACTGTTTTAGGTTTGGTTCTCAAAATCTGAGAACTCAAGAAGAATCTGAAGACATTTAAAGATTACAGTTGGCTAATAAAAATGAGACAGTATTCTAAAAGGCTTTAACTGTGTTTACTCATTTAATATTCAGAACAGCCATAGGAAGTAGGCAATTTGGCTTTTCTTATTTTACCCAAAGGGAAACTGAGGCACAGAGAACTACCATAAATTGACAAAGTCACTCAAGAAAATGGCAGGGGCAGGATTTGAATGCAGATAACATTATTCCCAGCACATTCTCTGATCTGCTTCACCCTGCTTCTTCAAGAAAGTCGGCTCTCCACTGTCTATCCTAAGAAATAATATTCTTTCTATTTAATTGCATTAATTTAAACAGGAAAAAGTGGGATTTCTTGCTATTTAGTAATAGTTAACATTGGAATAATTTGCCCATTTCTGGGCTTTGAAAATTAAAAAGCTAAGAGAGTTACAATGGGGAATAAACAATATAAAAATACGTGAGAAAAAACTCAAGTAATTGAATGGAATTCTCTTAAGGTTAATGATGGTTTTTTTTTTTAGAAAATTTAGCAAAAATAGGATTTGGCAAGAACTATTCAATCCAGTTAAAACAATTTTTGGAATGAATTATCATGAAAAATGACAGATAGTTACCTTAACTTAGAAAATGTCACTCTACCTTCTTTCAGGAATATTTTGACATTACGGCAAGTCCTCTTTGAGTATGAATCTGCTGATTATGGCTCTAGTCATCTTTTTTTGCATAACCAAATCTTGTCAAAACAAATCTTAGTTATATGTGGATGCAAAACCTTCTAAAATCTGGCAAAATTATTTTTCATTGTTTACAGTAGTTTTAATCCCATAGAATTCCACTTGCCTTTTTCAAACTTTTACAAAGTAGTCAGTTTAGTTTTCATCAAAATAACAGATATTTTCACATTTATATTTCCGTAATTTTATTCATATTCAATTAGATTTCATAATTATTAACATAAGAATATTGGCATGTTTGTGAAAAATATAAAGTGGATTAATATTTAGTAGATGCTTACATATGGGAGGTAGGCATTAGAGAGTTGTTTATTAGCCACGAGTACCCAGTACTCTATAAGCATCAGTCAGCTCACACGGTACAGAGGGAATGGAGCTCTCTGGAGACCCAGAAAACCCTACAAAGTGCAGATCAGGAGTTTCTTCAGTATTTACAAAATCCTTCAAAAAATAGTGAGTTAGTCTATTTTACATTTAGAATGATGTAACTGCATAATGTTCACATGCTCATATCACCCTCTGTGTCATGAGGTTACCTCACTATGTGTATTTGTCATGTAGTTATATTTTCATGTTACAGGAACCTAATTCAAATGAGCTTATGTGTTAAGATGGATTCATTAATGCAAAGAACCTAATGAGTAGGACTAAAGTTCACCACATGGTACAGTGCATGGAAGAATAAGCAAACATAACTCCAGCCCAGAGAGGCAGGCTATAACTTAAAATGTGGCTAAATTGGCATCATTAGGGAGAATTGTTACTAATCTGGAAAAAAATATAAAGCAATGAGTACTCTCTCTTATGTCACCTAAACACACATTAATTTCTGTAATATGCATAATATTCCATTAAATTGTATAATTACAAATGCTTGAATGTTGGCATATTTGTTGGGGGAGAATCCAGCTGACTCTTGGTAATCATAGAATTTACCTGGTTGAAATATATACATGGGAAGAGAGATGAATAAGTATTAGAGAGTAGCCTACTTGCTAGAGCACCCGTGCCCACCTGTGATCATACCAGAGGGGTTTCTCTACATGAACAGAATTCGAGTTCCCAGAATTTTGTCTTATTGTCTTATAGTTGTAGCCAATTCAAATTCCAAGAATCTTAGAAAAAGATTTAATCACCCAATCTTGGGTTTGATATTCATCAATAAGTCAATGACTGAAGTCAACTGAATAAGTGTCTAATTTGTTAATTATTTTGGAGTACTTATAAATATTTACAATAGATACACAGCTGTGTCGGCAATAGCCTGGTAAGGGGGTAGGTTCTCCATGAGAAAAATTAAATCTCTGCCCACAACTGAAGTTCAAATGTGTAAAAATATATGCAGTAGATTTAGGGAGAATCTAACATCCATGCGACCCTCAAGCCACATCACCATAAGTAAGATTAGGCTCTCACAGGATTGGATATTCATTCACCACAGGAGGAATTTGCTATTAAAAGGCTCAGTGTGATGCTATATTTAAAGATACATAATTCTTGCCTGAGGCACTAATGCAGACTAGGTTAGCAAGATCTCTATAGTAAAATGGAAAGAATTCTTATAACTAGGAAAAATAAAATAAATCACAGTAAAGACTCAGGCTTGCCAGAAACAGCTATTGCCCTGTCTCTTTTCTTTCAGAATGTAGAATATTGAATTGATATTACACATCAGCCTTCTAATTTGGAATCTGATAAGGTGATTCTAATGTAACTCAGAGGAAAAATGTAAGAATTCAAGGAGAATCTGAACAATGTACCGCCAAACACTTCCTGTAGAAGTACTGGCATGCAAACAGAAGAGGGGAAAACACATACATGGGGCAGAAGAAGACAGAGTGCTCAACAAGCACTGAATGAGGATATAATACACCAAATAATTTTCCAAAAATATTAATTAATTATAGACTGCTAAAATTCAAAAAGATATAGACCCCGTGAAACAAGATATGAATCATGAAATGATAAAAATATGAGTTGAGATTAAAAATGGGATGTCTGAATGGGCAGTGAAAAAGCCATAAGGGAAATAGACATTTCTTAAAAAAGAAAAAATGTATAATTATCTGATTAGTTAAGTTTGATTTAACAATTTCTTTTTATTAAGCCTTATGTTCTAAGAGATCATCTTCTTATAAAGCAGCTTTTGGAATATTTATAAAAGCAAATCTCAGAATAAGGCACAAAGAAACCTACAAAACACACAGAAAGCAAACACAACGCCAACAATAATCTTTGTCCCAAGTACAATAAAAAATAACAATGATAGAAACAATACCAACAACCAAACAAAAAACCCAACATGACAGGCTTTTGCTTTTTAATATTCATATGAAATCTTAGGGTCAACATGAAAAATCAAAACTATATATAATTAAAAAGAGTATTATATGTCATATTTCCCACAACTCAAAATGTTTTCCTTATTAAATGAGAAAAAGTAAAATAAAATTATATAATTACTTAAATTCAATTTAATAAATTCACAAAAGACAAGCATACAATCAGAAATAAAAAAATACAAGAAATTATCAATTTTAAATAATAAATAGGGCAATGAATAAATACTTTGAAATAGCAATAAAACAGACAACCTTATAAAGTTGAATTCATTAATACTATTAGACAAAAATCTACATAACAAAGGCTCACAAACAGAAACGGTGGGAACCGAGGGCTTGCTGGGAAAATCTGAACTGTACGAAACTGCTAGAGGCTCAGAGTGCACGGTTCTGAGACGTAAAACAGTTCACCAGGAGCTAGTCAAAAGGGGCCCCCACACACTTGTGTTTTACCTCCACGGGCATGGGGGTTCTCACAGTAAACACCAGAGAAAAATTCCCTGATGTTTCCAGCAGCGGGAGGGGAAAAGGAACCATTTTGAAATATAGCAGAGCATTCTGTTCTTCTTAACAAAGCCTTCGCTTCACAAATCCTGTCCTCAGGAGACTCGAGTGAACCAGAGTCTAACCTGCTGGGGCGTTAACAGAGCCTAACTCACTTGGGGGAAGCGAAGTTCTGTCAGCTCTAATCTTCCATATGGGAAAAGGAAAATACCTAACTCCAACCCACCTGAGAGGAGGAAAAAACCGAGAAACACTCGTGAAATTTACAGTCCAGAGGCCTAAGTTCACTAAAAGAGTGCGACCTAATCATGGAACTACAGAATATTTGTCTTCCCCCCACGCTTCACCACATTGGTAAAGACTACATTCCAAGTATCTGACATTCAGGAAAAGCTTCATCAGTTGTAACAAATTTACCACTCTGGTGGGTCTGTTGTTAAAGCGAGAGGCTGTGCACATGTGGGGACAGGAGATAGGCTGTAAATCTCTGCCCCTTCTTCTCAATTTTTCTGTGAACCTAAAACTGTTCTAAAAAATAAACACTTAAAAAAGTCAGACGACACGCATTTTAAAGTAAGAAATGCTGCCAATGCTAAGACAAATATTCCTGAGCATAGGAAACATGGAACAGTTTTGAATTAATTTTGTGAAGCTACCATTACTCAGGCTATGGCTATAGTGGAAAAAAACAAAAAAAGATAAGAGCAAAAGGAAGGAAGGAAGGAAGGCAAGAAGGAAGGGAGACAGGAAGGGAGGAAGGAAGATAGGGAAGGAGGGAGAGAGGGAAGGAAACATTTTTTCATTCTACCCTGATAGAAACTTTAAAAAGCAATAAAAAGAGTGTGAGTAAACAAGAATGATGTTTATCTGAAGCCCTAAGCCAATATTATGCAAAATTATGAAACACTTGAAGCATTCATTAAAGTGAGAAACAGCAACTATTACCAAAAGTACTAATATTTAGTATTTCTTTGGAAGTTCTCACCAAAGGAAAAAGAAAATAAAAATAAATATAAGCTATAAACCACTATAAAGAAAAAAAATTATTATGCTCAGATGCTTTCTAATTATAAATCCAAAGAATCAAGTGAAAAGCATTTTAACAAATATAATTTCCCAGTTTCATATGTTCTAACCAATGATTGCTGATATGTAAGAAACTGTTTTACATCCACATCCACATACACAAATAAACTTAGTAAGAAACAGGCAATAATCTATTGGAAAACCTTTTAAACTAAATTGCATAAAAGAAAACCTGAGTCAACAGACAAAGGAAGTATGAGAAAATTTATTGGAGCATATCTGCCCTATTTCCACCAAATCAATAGATACATTTAATTTATAAGGACATAAATATAAAGTCTATCTATCTGGAAGAAAAAACTGGTAGACAGATTATTGAAAAAAATTTAACATAAAGAAAAAATTAATTTAAAAATTACTGTTCTTTTGTATTTCAATATGCACCATAAGGCTTCACTAATTTTTAAATGACTAAGAATAAAAATAGAAAGATCAATGAAAAATATAAAAATTTCATCAAAGGGATCCAGGTTTAATAAAAAATATAATCAGTGTAGAATTTAGGGATAGTAACTAGATTATAGGTCATTTAATTCCCTCTTGATGGAATTAAGAAAAATTACTTAGTTTGCATTGTACCTGCACACACCTCCCTGCTTCAAATATATGGATGGATTTATCATACCTATGCAAAAACTTACACAATAAAGGAACTAGAAGAAAATGTATCTGATCTTGGAGTAAGGAAGACGTCTCTTTTTTTTTTTTTTTTTTTTTTTTTTTTTTTTGAGATGGAGTCTTGCTCTGGGCCCAGGCTAGAGTGCAGTGGCGCCATCTCGGCTCACTGCAAGCTCTGCCTCCTGGGTTCTCGCCATTCTCCTGCCTCAGCCTCCCAAATGGCTGGGACTACAGGCGCCCGCCACCACGCCCGGCTAATTTTTTTTTTTTTGTATTTTTAGTAGACAGGGTTTCACCGTGTTAGCCAGGATGGTCTCGATTTCCTGACCTCGTGATCTGCCCGCCTCGTGATCTGCCCACCTCGGCCTCCCAAAGTGCTGGGATTACAGGCATGAGCCACCGGTGGTGCCCGGCTGAAGTAAGGCAGACTTTTCTAGGCGTAAATGTAGAAAAGAATCTTTTAAGGAAACCTTAGTGGTACTTACATACACAAAATTAAACATTTCCATATGTCAAAACATTATAAGCAAAAAATTTACATTTAAAATCAAATAAAAACATAGAAAATATATGTAGAGTATTAACAAGACTTAATATTGCTACATAAAAACGTCTAGGAAATTGGTATGATTGAGAAAAGACTGAGGTGAGAAAAGAAGCAGAAATTTCACGTATGAAGAAAAAAGCTACTAAGCATATGAAATTATATTCAACTTTATGAATAAAGAAAGCAATAGACATTCAACTAATGAAAAAACATTGCAAATTACAGAATTTTCTTAAAAATTAAAATACTCATAGTAAGCAAGGTTTCAATGAAATAAAAATATACACACTGCTGGTGAATGTGCACTGATGCTAAAGTTAGGAAAGACATTTGACAAGTAATGGTTGGTTATATCATCTAGCTGAAAGATTATACTTCCAGAAATGTGTTTTATCAAAACCATCTGAAGTATATAAAATATTCATATACTCGATATTTATTATATTGTTATTTATAATGTGAAAAAAGAATCAAGAAATACATTTTAATCCTCTTTAACAGTAGATTGGTTAAATAAAGGATGGGCTATAAAAGCGATGGAATATTACGTAGTCCTCAATCATTATATTTTAGAATAAAATATACCCAAATTAATTTTATTAGAGGAGCTATCTCTTCAAATGACACCTCAATGATATGGGAATAGCAAAACTGAGTACTGATGTAAGCAAATCCACAGTATCCCAGTTCCCCCTTGGCTTTGTCTCTACCTGCCCTTATGGTGGCCTATAGGGCACTCATATTTAAAAATAGTTGCTTTAGAACAGTACTTAGTGGAAAATAGGCTGGGTGCAGTGGCTCATGCCTGTAATCCCAGCACTTTGAGAGGCCCAAGGCGGGCAAATTACGAAGTCAAGTGATCAACGCCATCCTGGCCGATATGGTGAAACCCCGTCTCTACTAAAAATACAAAAATTAGCTGCGCGTGGTGGCGCACCCCTATAGTCCCAGCTACTCAGGAGGCTGAGACAGGAGAATCACTTGAATCTGGGAGGCAGAGGTTGCAATGAACTGAGATCGCGCCACTGCACTCCAGCCTGGCGACAGAGTGAGACTCCGTCTCAAAAAAAAAAAAAAAAAAAAAAAAAAAAGAAAGAAAGAAAGAAAGAAAAAAAGAACAGAATGAAAATAAATGTTTTAGATTAAATGTTAAGGAAAAACTGAACAGGTTATAAAACAACATACACAGTTTAAATGTATACATATATGCATTAAATGGTTTAAAACATTCCTTTAATACATATGGAATGGATGTTTTTAAGATTTTCTTTGCGTGTTTTTCTGTAGTTTTTCACTATGTGGGAGGAGGCTGTATTATGATTCAGTAGGGGGAAAAAAGGTATAACCTCCTCACAAAGAGCCTGACTGCATAAAGCATAGGCATGATGTGGGACTTTGGGATGCACAGATGGGAGCATGATGACCTTTATTTGAATCTGGCAGTGGCAGCCTTTTCTATACCACCTCCACATAAGTTTTGTGAAACTTAGAAAATAAATTTTCCTCTCTGACCAAAGCAGCAAAAAAAAAAAATTATTTTTCCTCGCTGTAAGCTAGAAAAATATTTCCTGTATGATTAGAAGAGAATGATCACGTAATTAGATGAATATTAACTGAGTCATTCCCAAGATACATAGAAAATATTAAAAATGGCTGAGAAAAGTTATTTATCTGATCTTCAGTGTGTTGCTATATTTTATATTTCTTTGTATTTCTATTATACTAATTTACAACATTAAATAATCATATATAGAGAGCTCAAGCATCAACTTCCCATCTCTCTTATTGGCTGTCACTCTCCAGTAAACATGAGAAAAGAGTGAGTTTGTTAGGCAGTTTGTCATGTGTCTGCTCCAGAGTTGTCATTTATTTAAAGTTTTTGTGCCTCTCTGTTCCTCTGTAGGTCACTGTTCACTTTCTATCAATTTCAGTCCAGAACAGCATGGTCTAGTGGAAATATAATGTGAATCATATGTGTAATTTAGTAGCTACATTAAAAATAATTTTAAAACTAGCAAATTACTTTTAATAAAATATATTATTTAGACGAATATATCCAAAATATTAGTATTTCGACAAGTAATCAACAACAACAAAAATACTAAGACTTCTTTTCATACTAAGTCTTGAAATCTGGTGTGTGTATTTCATGTACAACACCTCTTAGCTGAGACTGGTCATAGTTAAGCTGTCAGTAACCACCTGAGGCTAGTGGCTGCCACAAAGGTCAGCTCAGCTCTAGAACCTCTTCCTGTATTTTGACTATTTCTTCCTTTGCTATTTTGTACAATTCTGTTTAGAACTCTCCATTATATAACTTCATTCCATACTTCATTCCAAATTTCTCCTAACACACTTGTATCAGAATGGTTTGAATAATCTAAGTGGAAATACAAATATATGCAGTAAGTAAAATAAAAGTGTACAGACATAACTCCAAGAAAAAAAATTCTCCAAAGAGTGGAATTTTGTTTTGTGATCATCTCCGTTCCTAGCTGTGCCCTCAACTTTCATGTCTATCATTCACTCAGAGATAATTTTCAGCTTCTAACTTCCTCCATGTGACTCTTCACTCACCAATTAGGAAACACTGCTGCTTGCCTAGAGGAGCTGTCCTTACCTATATTTAGCACTCAACTGTCAAGCAGACATGTCTGCTTCACGTCTGAGATGCTTGGATGAGACTCAAACCTCAGTGTAAAGTCACACTCATAAAGCATTGTGGTTTGTGAAGCTTCATGTCCCACAAAACGGTTTGAGAAGAGTGGAAGCACTTTAAGTAACCCCACTTTCTGTGTGTAACCCCACAATCAGTGTGATTCAGACTCATCCTTTTATTCTTCTAATTGTTATATCATAGTTTTTAGAACACACATGCACACATACAAACACTAACATGTATCCCTGCCTTCCAAGGGCAAACTTAACTCTCAACATGAATGCAGTGCAACCCAACTTATAAGATAATTTCCCATTTGCCTTATAATTTGCAAAGCTACACTCTCACAAAAGAGTGGATACATCACCCCCGTGCCCTACAACTTAAAATTTCCCCCTTCAGATCCGCTAAGAGGAATGGGGTGCCACTGATACTTAGCCAACATTGGAACTCCCTCAGCTGAACAATAAACAGGCTTCGGCTTTAAAGGTTTTTATTTTTCTTTGTATGGTAAAGGAGAGCAATTTTTCTCCCCAGTATCTATTTGATAGGGAGGTGGTCTAGTTAGTCCAACTTCACAGGTTAACTATGAGAATAAAAAGAAAGAACTGTAAAGTACCTAGTAGTAAGTCTAGCATGTGGAAGACATTCAGTAAACCTTAGCTGATAAAGTCTAATGAGAAGGAAGATGATAAGGATAACACGGTCATTGCTTTAGTTAGTTTACAATCAAACCTATTTTGCTATATTTTTCATAAAATATACTGCAAGTGGAAAATATTCATCATACTAGGCTCTTGTATTGTCCCTTTATGAAGTCAGTTTGTGGTAGTAAAAAACTTATTTTGCCTGAACAATTAAAAACATTAAATAGTAGAGGTGTTTTATTATCAGATTTAATTTTTATTCACTTCTATATTTTTCAGCAATTTATTTGGATTTCAATATAGAAAGCCAAAATATATCATTTTAGTGTCTTTAGTGGGACAATAAACATGAAAAATAAGTTTATTTGATAACTACATACTAAGATAACTGTATACCAGAACTCATGACCAATAAACCATATCAATCTAATTCCACCTTCAGGTAGTTGTAAAAACAAATCAAGCTTAGCGAAATAAAGTTCTTCTCTGTTTTCTTAAACATTTTGCGATTGAGTGGGATCTTACATCCCTTGATCTAATGAAAAGAAAGAAACACATTCAAAGCCAATTTCTTTTTGGCTAAAAGACTAAGTTTATATAACAGAAAAATTTTCTTAATATAGCAGATTTAAAAGATAATTATCAAGGTTAATTGTAATTCAAATATAACCGTGCACATTAGCAAAGAAGAAATTTGGACACAATTTTAGAAATTAAAAACATCCAATGTCTCTTCTCTCTCCCTGTACTTTCCTTTAGTTACTCAAATGTCTCCAATCTTAAAATAAGTAAATAAATAAAAGTCTTAAGTCTTCCTCCATTGCATTTCCCTCTATTGCTAATCTACCTCTCTTGTTTTCTTCACAGTCATACTTTATTCATTGCTTTCCATTCACTCTTAAACCACTGCAGCTCCCACTTTTACTCCACAAGAAAATATTGCCCTTTCAATAAAATCCCCACTGAAGTCAAACAAAATCTGTTGTGTAATTTGTCTTAACTTTTTCTCTCCATGGGCATTTAACATGTGACCATGACCACTTTCTTAGAGGTCTCTTCTCCTTTCTTCCACACCATCACTCTCTCTCTCCTGGTCACATCCAATCAATATTCTTCAAATGATTCTCTTCACATGTCTTCAAATTTAACTGGTCTCTAGTGATCCATTTTCAATCAAAACTCTCTGTGAGAGATTTCATTAATTCCCATATTGTTACTACACATATGGTAACAGTGATGATTCACACATCTATATCCTTAAGTCAGACCTATTTCTCTCTTTGACTTCAAACCTATGGTTTCACAATGATCCAGACGTCTCACTTGTATATTCAACAGATATTTCAAGTTCAAGACTTTCAAAGAAGAATGAATCATGCCTCACCCCTATTTGCTTGCTTCACATCCTGCCCCCTCATCTTGGTGTAAGAGACCACAAGTCTCCAAGTCAGGAATCTAGGAGTCATGTTCATTCTCTCTCTTTTAGTAAACTGGCCACCATGTTCTGAAAATGTTTTCCCCAACGACCTCTTAGAGCTCCTTCTGTCTCCCTTCTGCCCTCCTACTGCTCCCATCTAGGCTTTTCCATCTCTCACATGACCTAACAATTGCTTTTGCTTCCTAACTCATCTTATTGCAGCCACTTTCACATTCGTCCATACCCCCGGTCACCAAAACACAACCCTTTAATCTGTTCTCTTGACAGCAGTCATTTTATTTTGCGAAGATATAAATCAGTGGCTTTTCTTTTCCTGCTAAAATATTTTCATGGTCCCCAGTATCTACAGGTTAAAATACCAAGTTTTTGTATAGCATAAGACTTCTCATGATTTTTACCTTCCCATTACATTCTCCTGCTCTCTTCCCCCTGCACTTTGTACATGAGCCAAGTGAAACTACTACCTATTTCCAGTTTCCAAATGTTTTCGTAAACCTTTATATTTGGCACCTGAATAGGACCTTATAATAAGATTTCAAGAAAGAATATTTTCAATATTAAATCAAAGTGCATCTATTATGATTTGTAGCCAATGACATATACCCACTAGTCAACATATAAAATAATATATGAAGAGGTATAAATAATATCAACAATCCTGTAGAAACACAGAGATAAAGAAAATCAATGAATGAGATGTTAGGAAAAAAATCGCAGTAAGACAAAGGACCCAAGTTAAAAATGGAGGAATTATATTTTGAAAGATAGAGGGGCGTTGAGGGGACATTTCAGAAACAGCACTGACAGCAAAGGCACAAAAGTAGTTACTGTTTATGGGATAGTGAAAAAACAACCAATGAGGGAACAGAACACACGCTGGAAAGAGAGAAATAAGATCTGATAGGCAAATGCCAACAAAATGCAGAGGGCCTTGAAAATTAATGGATAGTGAGTGAAACCCTTAAGTAGAATAGTGTTATAATTACGGTGATGAGTTTAAGGAAAAGAAATATTCACTAAGCTGGTGAAGGTGCAGTTCCATAATACTGATGAAAGGGCATGAATGGAGAAATAGAACCCAGGGCAGTGAACGAAGAGTTCGTTGTTGAAGCTGTGAGTATCAGCTAGCTCTCCACAGAGGGTGTGTTGAGGAAGGAGGGAGCAAGGACTAAACTGTGGAAATCAAGCAGAGTAAGTGAAGAGGAATAAAAATAAAAGGAAGAAATATGTGTAGAGTACTCAGCTGTTTTGTTTATGCTGCTATATAACGAACTTTCACAACACTTCATCCTGGAAAACCACAGCCATCTTATTTCTCACCATTCTGTGGGTTGACTGGTGCTCAGCTCTGTGGTTTCTTTGCTGATCTTGCTTGGGGTCTCTAATGAAGCTGCAGGTAGCTGGTAGATGGGGTTCACATACCTGAGACCTTGGTGGAAATGGCTGAAAGGCCATGCTGGCTGGAACACTGGGACAGCTATCAGGATGGCATGGCCTCTTCTCTTGCTCCTTGTGAGTACTGTTGCTCCTTGTGAGTACTGTAGAGATAATTTCTCCATCATTTCTACAGATGTTCTCTCCAGCAGGGTAGACAGACTTCCTACATGGCAGCTCAGGGTGCCTAAATGCACAAAAGCCAATGCTTCTAGGCCTTCTTAAGGTTTAGGCCTAGACCTGGCACAGTGTTAACTCGGCAGTATTCACCTATCGAATTTTATTTCTTTCATTTTCCAGCATGCTTGCTCTTGAGTTGGTCTTCTTAGTATCCCAGAAGCATGTCCAAAATTATCCTGTGGCTTTTACTGATGGTCTTTGCCTTTTCTAAAATGTTTTTCTTTTTTACTCCCACCCATCTTTTCAAATATTAGTTGTGTCAAAGTGCATCACAGGGGCCATTCATATTCAATATGGGAGAAGGCTATTCAAGGGTGTCAGTTTTAGGAGGCATCTTTCCAAGTGGCCAGCTTTGAAGTCTCACTGCCACACCAGCACATAGGATATTTTCAGTAACTATTACTCATCAATGCGTCACAGAAACATGTGAGGAATGAATTATTATATCTTTTGACAAATGAAGAAACTGAGGCTGATAAATGTAACATTTGGATACTACTAACCAGTAGTAGCAGGTGGTTTTGTCAACCTCTGAAATGCTATTGTACATTATGCTAATTTGTAAGAATAAAATAATACCAATTTTGATAGAGATAAGGTAAAGGCTAGGAGTGAGTGTATGATATGTTTCCATACTAAACTCTTAGTTTAAAGCAAGATAGTGACAAGAATAATAATCTAGGAGAAAATATGCTATAAAGGTGCGTGAGATTCCTTAAAATGAAAAAGTCCCTTCAAAGACACCATTTTCTGTTGAGCCTTTGGGCAAGACACTTAGTTTTCACTTTACAAATGATAGTCACAGACCATGAACACCTTTTTAAATGCTATTTTTCAAGGCTGAGAGCAAGCGTTCCAATTATAAAAGAATTGATCTTGTTAAACTTATTCTTAAATTTTTTATTTCCCTCCTTGGTTAATTCACTTTCCCTTCAAATGCATGAATCATCAAGACATAAACATTCAGCCACAATAGAAGAGGATGTTACATTATTTGGATGTACCTGATAGAATTCAGACAGAACAGATTGAGCAGGGTCAAATGAAATCCTCTTAACAGCATACTTACAGCAACCAGTATGGTTACTGTTTTCTTGTCTTTATAAGACTTTACAAAAGATTTGTTATAATAAAAGAATGCACATCTCTCTTTGGTTATTTTATCCCAAACGGTAGCAAATGTTAAGAGATGGAAAGCTATCATTTATCTGTGCTTAACACAGAGCAAGATTTGTGTTGGAAAATTGCTCTCCACCTCAAGCAGTTTTTATAACAATTCTGCTAGAAGATATAGTATTATTCCATTTTTACTGATGGAAAATAAAGCTCAGAGAAGTTAAGTGCCTTGTGCAAGTTTAAACAGTAAACAGCTGATCTCTCAAAGGAAATTACAAATTTGAATGCATAGCTAACTTCGAAGTCCTTCCTTGTTGACTACCTCTGAAGCTTTGAGTTTCATAATCATTTGTTACCATAGTCAAGAAACTGAACATAACATAAAATTAACATAACAATACCATAAAATCCAATATGTAGCAAGAATCAGAAAGATTAGAATTTGTAAGCTTTGGAGGTGTAGGTTTCTGAGGGTAGATGAAAGAGAGTATGAGAGGCACTTGTTCTTGTTTTTCAGAGAAGGAAATAGGAACAAACCAGACCCCAGAGACCCTCCCTTTTATCAGGACTTTGCTCATGAAATATTTTGGAATTGTCCTCTCCCTTACCCCCTACCACTTTAACCCAGAAATTTCTGACTGCACATTTGCCAAAGGGGTTTTACTATGGTAACCTTCAGGCCTACACAAAGAACACAGTCAAAACAAATAGCTCTCTTTAAATGTCATTATGGGGAGTAAAATTCTATGTGCTGTATTAATGGGCCTCCCACAGCTAAAACCTAGCATACCACTTTGAAAAATGTCCCCTGTGGGTATCGCTTAAACTAACAAAAGTGAGGGAATTTCAGAGTTAAGAGAAAACCCGATCCAGCTCTGGTGAAAATTAATAGAACACAGAAGAGTATGAATAAAGAAGTGAGAAATCAGGGAAACAAATTAAATTTGCTTTGTTTTCATCCTCTTTAATGTTATTTTAATATGAAAGGCCTAAAGAGAAGGCTAGCTTTTTTTAACATGCAATTTCCTTATTTTTGAATTTAATAAATCTTTAATGGAAGTACAAATCCTGCCTTTGGCTTAAGAAATATAAAAAGAAGAGAGATATGTATTTTTCTTAACCATCAGACAATATTCATAAAAGATCAGAGCAATGCCCTAAGTAAATAATAAACCTACATTATTTACCCAGCGTGCACTGCTTACCTGATAAATATGTTGGTTGCTCATTTTTAAAGAACTTATTAAGGAATATGCAAATTTCAAAAGCCTATTAAGGAATTAGTTGGCATACCTAATAGATCTCTAGAGAAAATTTGACTCTTGATGTAAGTATATCTTGAGGATAGGACTGATGTATGGTTAGAAATCTTCATAAAATTATTTTAAAGCTTTCACTAGTTCCTTACTAAACCTCTACTTATTTGCTTATTGTATCTTTTTCAAGGCAAAGGAATTGGTTCTTGTTTTTCTTCCCCTGCCTGGAACCTGAGGCAGCTCGTTTCAATTTATGCTCTGGCTCCCCAGGATAGCTGAGAAACTTCACTGTCCATATCCTACAGGGAGAAAAAGTGACATTGAGCATAATCAACACTGTCTCTAACCAGGATGCTTATGATATGGTAGTCTTTATGTTAGCTCTGCTTTGTTCCCACTCGTCTCTCCTTTCTTCCATACATATCCTCATAACTCTACTTGGAAATGGCCTTCGCAAAACCAAATTAACGCAGTAAAAAGCTTAACCATGTAGTGCCCAACACAATAAGATCTGGAAGGTCTGTCGTTATTTGATGCTGAGGATGTATTTCCAAGTCCTGTGCCTCATCAGCAAGTAAAAATGTGACTCTGACTTCTTAAAAGATAGTCTGTGACTTATTTTCTGGAACTTAATAAAGAGTCACTCATCCGTTTGTGAGTGAGAGCTGTCTGAGAAAACAGAATTGACTACTGTATTATCTTTGAATTGTCTCATAGCTTCAGCTCTGGAGAGAGAACAGTGGGGTTGATGTAGAAATCATGCCTAAATGCTCCCTAGCATGAATGACCACATGTTCCAGCATGCTATGCCAAGGGTAAGCGCCTATTAATTATTCCTTTGTAAACGTTTTGCTATTAATTAAAAGAGGAAACAGATTCAGAAATAAAGCCAGCTTCCATGGGTTCACGGTACTCTTTTATAATAGTAAGAATCTGGGTTAAGTTGATCTCTCACTGAAATAAGCCTTAACGTGTTGGCATGTGTTTAGCAGAGACAGCAGCAGAATAATGTCTGGGCCTTAACTCTTTCGTATGCTTAAGGTGATTTTGATTATTTCATCAGAACTTTTTCACTCAAATTGAATGATCATACATATAGAATTTGTTGCTAAATTTTAATTATATAATATCTACTTATTTAATAAATGCTTATTGTGCCACTACCTTGTGCTAGGTTAGGACCAGGGAATAAGCTGATAGACAAAATTCTTTGTTCTTAAGGATCTTATATTCTAGCAGTGGTTAAAAATAATAAAACCAGAGCAGAGAGAGAGGGAGATAGAGAGCAAAATAGAGAAAATGGTTGAAAATCACATTCTGGAGGTGGCCAGTGACAGTTCGGCATAGAATAGTTTGGAAATATATTTTAATGTATACATGAAACTAATTCGAAGCAGAAAAGTCATAAAATCCAATTTACCTTTGAAAAGATTTACTCTGATGACTGTGTAAAAAATAAGAGGAGCAAGAATCAAATTAAGATCATAGAGGAGTTTATTGCAATAATCTTAGCAAGCAATGTTCAGTATTTGAACCAACATGTTAGTGTAAAAATTCTTCACAAATTGTTGAATTTAGGGGTTTTTTGTATTAACAGTGTTTGCACATCAATTAGATATGGAGTAGGTAGGAAAGGAAAACAATCAATCTTGGCCTTATCAAAAAGGGGGATTGCCAGTGCCTAGATACAGGTAAGCATTGACACTCATGAGGCTTAGGCCTCAGGACTCCTCCCTTTTACAGACTCTTTCCAAGACTCTTGTCTGACCCTAAAAGTGCATTCATGTTGTTACATATTTTTTATACCTTCCAAAACTAAACTGATGGGTTCAGACTACCGTCTCTTTACCCTGGGTCACATCACCCCTAAGGTCAAATGGCATTGCAGTAGTTGTAGACATTTCTGGATCCAGCTAACAGGAAGTTGCGCTGGGGATTGCGGTAAATTGTTAAACATGATTCCTGATAAATCACTCCTTTTTTTGTCCAGATCCCTTTGCAATGTAACTCTACTGCTCCCTCCGTCAAGAAGTAGGGTCTATTTCTGCACCCCTTGAACCAGTCTGGTCTTGTGACTTGCTTTCATCAATAGAATGTTGCAGAAGTGAAGTCTTAAAGCCCTGTTTGGAGAAAACATATACTTCTACTTTGAGTATTGGAATCCAGTCTCCACAAAAAGAGGTCCAGGCTAGCCTGGGGAGACAGAGAATGTGTGGAGAAAACGATCATAGTGAACGGACTACCATATGGAGAGTGAAGTCACATGGAAGAGAACCACATTGCCCCAGTTTGACAGTAACAGCAAAGCCCCGTTTATTGAGAATGAAGCAATCTCTTAGCCCTAATCAAGTCACCTCAGCTGACATCACATGGAGTAGAGACAAATCATCCCCACTGAGCCACAAATATCCAACCAACAAAACGATAAGCAATAAAATGTCTACTGTTTTAATAATGTGGGACTTTTTTTTCTTGCATAGCTGTAGATAACTTGTATAGGATAATTTAGTTTGATTTCAGTAGAGTGTATTAATGTGGTCTGTAGTCTCTTTAATATATGGTTAGGTTGTTGCTTTCTCTCCATGTGTGGGACTGGGCTACAGGAATAGTCATGCTCCCATTGTGCTGACTGTCCTGGCATCATGACACCAACGTACAGGGCCAGAGATGCTACAACAAAATGAATCTGTCCTATGATGACTGGCACCCAAAGTATGTGAGCATTGGATGAAAAACAATACAGAAATGTACAGGGCCAGAAAAACTATGAGGAAAATTCTTCCCAGAATTAGCTGTGTAAAATTCTAAGTGAAGGATAGGTTCTTATCAATAATTGATCAAAATGGAAGTTATTAAAAAATACAAATTATCCATTTGCCATGTAATTTGTATGAGACTTACACACAATGAAATTTACCAGAAATGTATGCTTCTTGGGCACAAACCTATATCAAAAGAACATAAAGTAAGTATATTTGAGAAGGATCATGCTCAACAAACACTTCGCAGATATTTTTTCTATGAGACCCACAGCTTCTAAATATGACAACAATTTTGAAAATTTTTATGACATCGTCAATGACTACTCTGAAGCTAAAGTAAACTTTCTAAACTGTCAGGTATTTAAATTTTATTTTAGTTTATTTTTATGGTTAATTTTTTAAAGAAAGGATTATGCTAGAGACAAGAATGAATATCATTTTATTGTTTCTATAGAAAATATTATAAATTGTGTAATATGGAGAAATGACCATAAATGTGTGGCCAAAAGTAGGAAAAAAAATTGTACAGACATGGTTGAAGCACTTGATTCTTTCAAATATTATGTTATTTTCTGATTTTGCAGTTCTTCACCTTTTAAAATTTTGTAATTTATTATTGTGATGTCTCATTTTAAAGAAATAGTTAGGCCAGCCATGGTGGCTCACACCTGTAATCCCAGCACTTTGGGAGGCCGAGGCAGGTGGATCACCTGAGGTCAAGAGTTCGAGACCAGGCTGGCCAACATGACAAAACCCCATCTCTACTAAAAACACACACAAAAAAATTAGACAGGCATGGTGGTGGGCACCTTGAATCCCAGCTACTTGGGAGGCTGAGGCAGGAGAATTGCTTGAACCAGGAGGTGGAGGTTGCAGTGAGCTGAGGTCTCCCCACTGCACTCCAGCCTGGGTGACAAAGAGAGACTGTCTCAAAAAAAAAAAAAAAAGGGAAAAAAAAAAAGAAAAAGAAAAAAGAAATAGTTTTGTGGCAACCTAATTTTGAATTTATATCTTTTAATTATTTTTCCTAACAAAAGCTGTCTAAATGGTATAAATTTCAAGCCTCAAAAAGTCAGGCTATAACCTTGGTGGTGCCATTTACCATAATTAGAACACTGAATTTAATATTGAAGGTATAAAAAGGCTTTGGAAATTGTAATTTGCTACCTAAGCATGAAGTCTTGCCATCTTTATGTTTCCTTTCCAAAAAGCACTGAATGCATCCCCAGTGTCTAATTGTGTAAAACAGCTGAGACGTCACTGCTTTCCAATCTCTTCAAGGACAAGTGCTCATCTCGGGTCATCTTGGACCCCACTTTAGAACCCAGGGGAACCGGTAAGTGTTCTAGGCTACACAATAGAAAGGGAAATATACAAACAGGGCTGAGGATATCTTGGGACACAGCAGCCATCAACATTTTAGGATGACCGACAAGCAATAGTCAAGGAGCTCCCACTGGGCAACTTTCTCAGCTCTAAAGAGAAGAGCCAGAGCATATCCCCAGCCCTGCTGTGACATGGTGCTCACCTGGTGGTCAGTAGGTGGTCTGAGGCATTGGCTCCATTCCCTCATTGTTTTTTGCTTCTAGCAGTAATAGTTGCTACACAGCCTGTCAATTAAGACATTGCTCCCCTACACCTCTAATTATTATTTCTTTTTCTTTTTTCTTTTCTTTTCTTTTTTTTTTTTTTTTTTTTGAGACAAAATCTGGTTCTGTCACTCAGGCTGGAGTGCAGTGGTGGGATCTCAGCTCACTGAAACCTCCGTCTCCCGGGTTCAAGTGATTCTCCTGTCTCAGCCTCCTAGTAGCTGTGACTACAGGAGCTCACTACCACGCCAGCTAATTTTCGTATTTTTAGTGGAGACGGGGTTTTGCCATGTTGGCCAGGCTTGTCTTGAATTCCTGGCCTCAAGTGATCCATCCACCTCAGCCTCCCAAAGTGCTGGGATTACAGGCGTGAGCCACCACGCCCAGCCACCTCCAATTATTTCTGATGAATGCTTCAAGATCCTCTTTGGAAGCTTGAAAACAAAAAAAAAAAAAAAAAAAACCAACCACCAGCCAACCAATGACAAAAACTTGCTCTTTGTTTTCTTGCTAATTTATAATTCTCCTGGAGCCAATGTGAAAAGAGAAAAGTCATGTATAAAAGTAAGCACAAATAATAACATATCAACAAATACTCACATGTACCCCACAAATATATAAAATGTTAGGTATCAATAAAATAAAATAATCCGTATTCAAAGCTATTTCAGAGTCAGAAATGCATCTCACCAATTATATATATCTATAAACATCACAAATAATAGATAATTGGGCATGTCCAGGATCATATTAGAGAAGCAATGTGCTCCCAGCTTTGAAAGATCAAATTCTTCACCCACTTGCAGATGATATAATTTTAACATCCAATTCCCCTGTCTCCGTTGTTCAGCTTCTCCAGGACTGTGAACAGATTTCCTCAGTTTTTGGTTTCAGTATTCCTCCACTGGGATATCTGTCTCGGTTTATAAACATATTCAGATCTCTTCAATAATTTAAAAAAGAATACTTCCCTGAATCCCTGTTCAATATTAACTAACTGAAACCTACAGGGTAATGAATCTGTTTTTAAAAAAAGAAAGATAAAGAAAATATCTGAGTTTTCTGTAATATTATACGGACTTGAAAGGCAAAGAGTTAGATGACATTTTCACATAATGTGTATATTGTTAGATTAAGTATGATTTATGTGTTTAAAATTAAACCATTTCTTAAGTTTTATATGCAATATTAGAAGTGTTTCCTACTTTATGGCATAAATCTGGATATCCATATGTAAGTTGACAGCATTTGAGGCTTCTTTTTATAATAACTGGTAAGATTTTGCCCATCTGAACTATGTAGTTGGTCATTTCTTTGAAGCATTTACCTATTGTCTGAAAGCAACTAAAAATGTAGGTTTGTTTAGGATATGAAAACTAAGTTACCCTGTGGCCCCAAAACCACATTAGATACTGATTAATTACTTATATTCAACTGAAACATTGACTTACACTAAAAACCTTAGGTCCTATATGTCCTATGCCTAACCTACTCAGTACAATGTGACACAAATTCAACTTGATTTCCTATACTTCTTATGCCAAAATAAAGCTATTTCTTTATTAAAACTAAACAAATGAATGCTATTAAGGTGGCAGCTTCATATTCTCGTAAGGTTTTGCTGCTCAAACTAATCTTTAAAGGTTTTACCAGTGATACTATATAAGTGGGTTTGCATCCACATGTGTAATGCCTGTATTTCTACCAAATCACTTACAATGTCCAGATGGACATATTTGTCTAAGTTAGCCAAACTGTGGCAATGCCTTTTATATGCCAGATAAAATCTGTTAAAATTTGTATCTTTTCCTATGGGCTTGGGTTTTTAATTTTAAAACAAAGATTTTAAAATACTGAAACCTACAAGATGGATTTTAAGTTATTAAAATTATCAATAATAATAATATAATCATGCTAATACACATTATTTATTACAATCTGGGGATAATTTAAGAGAAAAAAACCAATATCTCCTTTCTCAGTGAACATCAAATAAGAGGGTGGTTGTGATAGTTACAATTTTGTCTTCATTTATCTTTGTAGAATAAACTTTTGGAGAATGAGCTATCATTAGGAAAACTTTCACTTTATATTTTTGTCACTTTCCATATTTTGCTATAAAGTACCAGAAACTTGAAACTTTCAAATAAATTTCAATTTCTGAAAATATCAACACATTAATTATGACTTTTCAGGTCAGCTTTCTGGTTCTAAGTCTTTTTTTTCATTGGTATAGTCCAGTTTCTTTTTCTTAGTTATGCAGGAATTATAATATGGGTCTTCTGTCAGAGCTCTACAGCTCCTAAAGCAAGGTATCACATATCTCCAAGACTGCCGAACAATGGAAGCAAAAAAATAAAAAATGAAAAAATAAAAAACCATGAATTTTGCAGGCATTTATGAGAATATTTATTAAAGAACATATAGTACACAGAAATAGTGTGGAAGTCCAATATTTTATTGAGTTCTCTTTTCCATGATGTGACTTTTTTTTTCTATTCAGACTTATGAAAGTATAACTGCATTACAGCAGCCTTGGTTTCAGCAATATTCCATAGCTTAACAGTCCATCCTTCAGTAACTCATTGTGATGAAAAGGTCACTTGAATCTGCCAATATAGTTTATCTCTGCTTCAGCTTACATTAAGAGAAATATGTCTCAGAATAAGCCTAAACCCATATAATAGATACTTCTGTACCTATAGGCAAGATATCTAGGAGGAGGACATGTGATCAAGTAGAAAGTACACCCCTATCAATGAATTGTACACAATTATCACACGTAGATCTACATAGCCTACCTTTTATGACATACTCACTTTATCACCACAGTTCTGTAGTTCTTTAAGCAATGTTGAAAGCATTCTGTTCTTATTTTTGTTTTTTTCTGTTTTGTTAGAAAACATGTCTTTCTTTCATGTCCTTGACAAAATTTCAAAGTGTTTAAATATATGCACATTCACACCATCTTCTAGATTTGTTAGATTTTCAAAACACATGAAGATGAGACTAGATTCCAAACTTTGGTCAGATAAGCAAGAGAAACTAAGGCAAAAGTAAAGGAACAGAAACCTCGTTCAAATCCCAACACCTCTACCAGCTCCTCCAAGTTTACATTAAACCTCCAGAAAGGTGTGTAGGGTGGTAAACATACTTCTAAAAAAAATCTTAATGCTCAAGAAAAGCTGATACACAATAACTGCTATCATAGTTCCACTCAGAGAATCTTCTGTCTTTATTTAAAGCATGCTATTTCCTTCTTTCGGAGTTCAGAAGCAATAATAAAGAAAAAGTAAAATGTTTTCCCCCTTATTTAATTACAATCAAATGAGGTTATTGCTTTTCCTATGAACCAAGAATCAAGATATTGGAATGAAAATAAAAACTAATTTGACAAAAGAGACTACACAAAATCACTTTGTTAATTTTAAAAAAAAATTAAATTCACACCTCAGTCACAGAGATCTACTGGGAAATGTTCATCTCGCTTAATTAGTCTTGGTAAAATCTAAATATCATCAGCTTATTTTGTGAATGTAGTCAGCTGATACTCAGATTGGAAGCTTAGGAGAAACTGCTACATTGTCCAGTACAAACATGTCATTCACTGAGCTGGACCCAAACTTCCCGCTGTGTCCTTCCCCCAGTTCAAAATCCCCCTAGAGTTTCCAAAAAACAGTGTTAATAAGATAGGTCCTTTCACCAACCCACACTCATAACTAAATTAGAATATAACAATGCTTAGCAGAAATGGATATTTTCCCCAATAATTAGCAGGGAGAAAAAATATTTTGCATAAGTGTGTGCTTTGTCTTAAGTTTTGAACTAAAGGGTGGGGGAATAGCTTGGTTCTAGTTACCATCAGGACCATTCATCAGAATTAAGATCCTAGTATTACAGAATTGGAAGCCTCCTGCAGAGGTCATCAAGCCCACCCTCCTCCCTATTAATCAAGGGGAAGCCCAACATATGCTCCAGCGTGCACTATGATTTGTAATTTGAAGTTGACAGGGTATAGAGTTCTCGGAAACTATGAATAAATTACCTTACCATTTTCTGTCTTAGTATCACCATCTCTAAAATGAGGACAAGAGTAACTATTTCAAAGAGCCATAGCAAACTGATGTGAAATTCACAGAAGAAAAGTCATATTGATAAATTAATGTAAAAGATTAGTTTGTGACTAATAACCTCAGACAGAAAAGAATACATGCTTAAAAAGGACGAAACATAGGTAGCTTAGTTTTCAAAAACAAAGGAACTAAATTTGAAAAATTAAAAATAACATGCAATAGAGAATATATGGAAATAGTTTCCCTGATATTTTATAATATTTCTTGATCCATCTCTGAATTGGTTTTTGTGTCATCTTTATGCCTCTAATTTCAGAATATTCAGCAGAATAATAGGTCTCCTGTTGTAGATTCAATGTTAAAAATAGCATTAATATTGTAGAGATTTGGAGGGTGGTATTGAGAATATTGATTAGCCAATAATTAGCATGTTCCTAGAAAGGAGCGTGGTTCTGAATCGAACAGAGCATCCCTTTAAAAATGATGTACTGATACTTAATCAAGTTATGCAGCGTCCTTCCTCCCCTCAAAACAAAACAAAACAAAACAAAACAGTAGCTGAGTTATCCCTTGCTGGTCAGCATCAAAGCTGACAGAGTGACCCCAGAGCAAGAAGATCTGCTTCCGATTCTCTGGGTTCCCTGCCCAAGGGGAGGAGGAGCAGCTCTCAGGCAGACTGGAATGGGAGAGATCTTTTCAGATTTACACTCCTTCCTCAATGACAGAGTTGAAGCCATTTGGGGCTCAATATTGCAGCGTTAACTCCAGCCACTAAAGTACATCAAAACGGAAAAAAAAAAAAAAAAAAAATGGCAGGAATGCCATGTCTTTGCATCACATTTTCTTTTTTTTTTTTTTTATCAATTTTATTTTATTATTTTTTTTATTTTTTAATGTATTTACTATTATTATACTTTAAGTTGTAGGGTACATGTGCGTAACGTGCAGGTTTGTTACATATGTATACTTGTGCCATGTTGGTGTGCTGCACCCATCAACTCGTCATTTACATCAGGTATAACTCCCAATGCAATCCCTCCCCCCTCCCCCCTCCCCATGATAGGCCCCGGTGTGTGATGTTCCCCTTCCTGAGTCCAAGTGTGTCCTTTGTAGGGACATGGATGCAGCTGGAAACCATCATTCTTAGCAAACTATCACAAGAACAGAAAACCAAACACCGCATGTTCTCACTCATAGGTGGGAACTGAACAATGAGATCACTTGCATCACATTTTCAAAAGCAAGGGGGAAGAGCCCTGTAACCTCTGAGAATGCAGGTAATACGAGGTAATAGGCAAGTAAGGCAAAAATACTACTATCTTCCTTCCCTCAGCATCCAGAAAAGATGATTACTGTAATAACCATCATATTTTGCTATTCATTAAATATTGTAAAACTCTGTAAGATCTGGAAAATGTGGATATCAACTCCTTAAGTAGCTGTGCTATCTAAGTGTCACAGTAACTAACCTTCTCTAGTTTCTCATCTTGTGAAAGAGTTTACCTGCTAGAACACAGTAACTATAGGATGCCTTTCCCTGCTTCACTCAAAAAAAGTACTATTCAACACATTATATATTTTTAATTTGTCTAATCTTTTTTTTGTTTGTTTGTTTATTTGTTTTGAGACGGAGTCTCGCTCTGTCGCCCAGGCTGGAGTGCAGTGGCCGGATCTCAGCTCACTGCAAGCTCCGCCTCCCGGGTTTACACCATTCTCCTGCCTCAGCCTCCCAAGTAGCTGGGAATACAGTCGCCCGCCACCTCGCCCGGCTAGTTTTTTTTTTTTTTTTTTTTTTTTTTGTATTTTTTAGTAGAGACAGGGTTTCACCGTGTTAGCCAGGATGCTCTCGATCTCCTGACCTCGTGATCCGCCCGTCTCGGCCTCCCAAAGTGCTGGGATTACAGGCTTGAGCCACCGCACCCGGCCCCTAGTTTTTATTTATATCTAAACTTTTCTATTTGGTCAAATAAAGAATGAGGGAGTACATGAAATAACCCTAATTCCAAGGTGACCAGAGTAGTGACCCATGAACAAACAGATTCATACACAGAAACTTTTGAATTAAAAATTCACCATATAATTCTGGGTCACCACATGCATGTGTGTGGTCACTCACTATCACTACCCCTCACCCAGGAAGGCATCACTGATCAGTATAGAATATGCTTCATTTAGAGCTCTCCCCTTCCCTCCACACTCACCCTCACCTAAAGGCCTTGTGGTTTTTCAGTTTTTTCTCAGCATGTCACTCTGGGTAATTACTAACCATTTCCAAAATGAGGAAAAGCAAATGTGGACCCTCACGAAGCTTCTTGATCTCAAGGGCACTTGGGCCAGATGAAATCTAAGAGGTCCTTTACATCTTTCAAAAGAATCATCAGTGTTTCCTGTTCTGTAGAAATTTCTCTCTTCTAATTTCCTTTGAATAAAATGCTGTCCAACTGCATTAGTTATCTAGGGGTTGCCATAACAAAGCAGGATAGAGTGGATGCCTTAACCAACCAAAACATATTTCCTTGAAGTTCTGGAGGATGGAAGTCCAAGATTAAGATGTTGGCAGGATTGGTGTCTTCAGAGGGCTCTCTTCTGGGCTTGTACTTAGCCATCTTCTTCCTGTGTCTTCACATGCTCTTTGTCCATGTCTGTGTTCAATTTTCTGTTTCTTATATGAACACCAGCCATACTGGATTAATCTCCACCCTAAAGACCTTATTTTAACTTAATTACCCCTTATCTTATCAAAGACCTTATCTTCAAATACAGTCACATTCTGAGGTACTGAAGGTTAGGACTTCAACACATGAATTTGGGAGAACAAAACTCAGCCCATAATATGCACATTACTTAAAACTGAGTTATTCTTTAAAAATAAGCCAAATTCCACAACATTATGAGGTATTTGCCTTTATATTTCAAATAATAATATATTTACATTGATATAGTTCAACTGCAATTTTTCAGTCATCTGTATCATCATGGTATGGCATCTATGGTAAATTGTGTATTTAAGTACTTGTACTGTTCTTTTCCTTGTGTGATATTTAAAGACAAAGTTAAGATTTGCAATTGTCTTTCCTAGCTGATTCAAATTCCTATATGATGATGACCTCTGACCTTGAATTTCTGCCTCTAAAGTTTCTCCTTTCTTCCTGTTGTTCTAAACTTTCCATGTATCCAGTTTCAGGATAATTTACATTCTTAGAAATCAATCTTCTGTCCTTTCTCTTTTTCCATTTTGATCTTATGCCTTGATACTTATCACCGTTACTAATAATCTCTCTTCTTAAAATCATGTGTTCAGTAAGCAAAGTTTTTTGGGCACATGGAATACTATTCCCTGAGAACTCAGCCTCAGTATCTATGTGTGTTCAGGTCTTCCTACATAACATTTCAATAGAAAAATCAGATTCCTTCTGACCTCAAAAAATGCTTATCTGCAATAAAAAAAAAAACTAGTTGCCGTTTAATAGTTGAAATGTTTTAAATGTATTTTGCTGCATACTTCTGTAGCCTTTCAGCAGAATTTCATAAAAAGTTGAATTTGACGTTTTCCCCCCTAAGTTGATGAATTTCTTTAATTAGAGAAAAAAGAAAGAATGCATTTGGAAACACCCATAGAAGAACTCCCAAACTAGTGAAAAATCAAAGCTGTTATAATTGACGCAATGGAATAGACATATGCTGGGTATTTAAAATACCTAGCAATACCGGGAAGACTGAAAAATCAAAGATATAAAGCTCTCTCTTCTTCCTATTATTCAACAACATTAAACATTTCTTTAAATTCTTATTAACATGGAAGATCCAGACAAACCAATAATTTGGCAACTTGTAACAATGAATTAAATTTGTAGATAAAACCTAAAGCAAACCTTAAAATTAGACACTCTAAAAACATAGTTTAAAAGATCACACGACTGGTGTTGCAAAGCCTGTTTTGCTGTGCTGCTGCTTCTTAGAAACAATTTATTGTGTACCGAGTCAACTTAGTAGTATAAGATTTACAAATATGGAAGTATCTCAGACTGAAGTGTAGATACAGGTAGTTAATTCTAATATCTGCCCATTGAAAATTTCTTTAAAAAATGAATTCACTTAGGTTACTCTTACTCTTTGTTTTTTAGCAGAGAATCACTTATTAAAAGTTCATTCTTTCTATTTATGAAGTCGTTTTTATCCTTTCCTGACAGCAATATCCAACACACATAAATGTACTAGAACCCTTGAGTATTTCCCAGAAAACCCAAAAATGCAGTCTTTCCCTGAGTCACCTTGTACTTGTGCTGACAGATTGACTCACAGTCAGACTTGATGCTTTCTGGTTTTTTGGCCAGACTTCCATCTGCACAACGGGTTGGGGTATAAGAATATCTCTGCCTTGGCCACTGTTGTTTTCAGCACAGTTTCACTTGTTCAGTGTCCTTTACTTAACCTTGATACAAAAACAGAAGTCAAACCTAGGCATTTGCCTTTTACCAACTAAAATTTTATTAAATATGTGCATTTGTGTCTGTGTGTGGAACCGGAAGAGGCTAGGAGCAATGCCAAAAGGAAAAGTTGCAACACAAGTTTGAACAGCAAGTGTCTTTGACTTATTGCTGTGATTATACTAATTGCTCATCTACTTGGTGGGAGGTTGCAGGAAGCTGTTTTGAAGTAATCAAGCTGAGATGGGCCCTTCTATTTATAATAGTTCTGCAAATTCTTATACCCCAAAAAGATTTAATTACATTTTTCTTCTTTTAAAAATAGATTCATTCTCCCTTCTTCTCGCCATTTCCATTGCTTCAATCCAGTAAGAAATATTTGATACCTTCTTATTCTATGAATAAGCATAAATTATCCTTTATTTCATAGATTTGAACAGGAAGCCCTCAATATTCATTATTGGACTTGAAGGGCAATACAAACCTTCTACAAAATAACAATAATTATTTAGGCAATCTCTTGTAGAGGGCAAATTTTATGCACATATCATTCTCGTGGAAGTAGTTCTGTGTTACGAGAAAAACAATGATGACCTTTGCTCAAAGCTTCAATCCATATTTATTTAGTAAATATTTTATTGCTCTGATTGGCATTATCATATCACTGTATAGCATCAGCAGACATAAGTCTTTGTTAGCACCATATGTGGTCTTTCATACTTTATTTCAATTTATTCTGGGTAAGAATTTTTTAATAAAAATTCAAATGCTGATAAACGATATTATTTTGGAACTCTTTAGGAGCCTAGATATTTCGTGTGCTACTTTACCCTTCTATGCACAGTTCTCTTTTGCTATTTCATCCTGATAAACAAAGACTGCATCATTATCTGGTAAGAGCATGTAAAGAGCCACTCAAACCCAAAGACCTCACCTGTGTTACTTCCTAATTCAATGGATTTGGATTTTTCTGAGCCATAGTTTACTTAGCAGTATACACTGGACATTAATATCTATTTTAGAGTTATTGTGAGATTAAGTAACTAGCAGCCATAACATATATGGCACAAAATAGAAACTAAAGTTTACAGTGACTTTCTTGTCTTCAAAATACCCGCAAAATTGTATTGCCTGTTATATCTTTTAGTTCCTAAACCTTGGGCTTTAGGAACTATTTCTTATTCCTGTCTCTTGTTCATTCTCCTCTATCTTTAATTTGTCTTTAAATGTTAAGCAAGTGTTAATATAACAAATGGTATGAAACCATTTTAAGAAAAGCCTACACACAAATATGTAATTAGAAGTTCATAAATTAAGGTGTGATGAATTACATAAAATGAGTCACAGAATTATTAAGTACTGAACCTGAGAGAAACCTGAGAAATAGCTGATCCAATCCTCTGGTTTTGCAGAAGAGGAAACCACAACCAGAGAAGTTAATTGATTTTCTTAGGGGGATATAGCTACAATTTTTTAATGTAAAGCACTCTTGTGCATTACAAATAATTTCACTTTTAGAATTTTACTTTCATATTGTGTTTAGAAAAAACTAATATTAAATAATCTATTTTTATGAACAATTATGTAAAGTTGAACATGATTATTTTTATATGTGTGGAGTTTTGTACACGAGGCATGGTTTTATCTTCACAATCATTTCTCAACTATACTGTAGTTTTGTGTGTGCATCATACTTCACATGCACACAAAGTTTAGCTCTACTCTGGGATTTTCAAATGGCTGTTCTAGGTGGAGATCCTGGAACACATCCGCATCTTAATGAGACTCAACATCTAAACCTGTATAACTTTAGACAGAATTCAACCTGATACCATTAAGGAAAGAACCACCAGAATAGATATTTCAACATCTTAATCAGTCTAGAATTGAAGCAAGACTTGAAGAAGGAAAAATCCTCCCCAATTAAACCTAGTCTTTGAAAAAGTGGTTAGATATTTCAGAAGATGAAAATAGCATCCATAATAAGTTATCTCAATTTAGGCAAGAATTAGGAAGAAAAGACAATTCTCAGTTCTTCTTCCTAAATTTATCTCTCTTCCCCATAAGGAGCCACATTCTTCCCATAGGGACACAGGTAACTACTTGACCACTTCTTCTTTCTGGCTATTTCCTGATGAGCTAGATGGAAAATTCACAGATTAATGCCAGCCTCTTCAAATAACTGTATATGATGAAAAGGAAACACTGGCATGGTTTGCCCATGTGGCAGGTTTTTAATATTTATGCAAAAACATGTACTGGAAAGAGAAAACAGATATGGGAAATTAAGATGTATCATTCATATAAAAATACAATTTTGTCTATTCATGACCATTGTGTGTGATATTTAACTGGTTTTCAGAATAATTGCGTATCAAATCATCTAAATCTGATAACATATGTTTGGTCAATAATGGCTCTCCATGTAGCTTATTGAATTTTTGCCCAGATGGCACTGGTTGAGGCCCAGGAAAGCTCTAAGTTTAAAAGAAATTGAGGAGCAAAAAAGAATAAAAATTAGGCACAAGCCTTTTAAAATTTATGTTTATCATAAGTTCATTATTTTGCCATTTGGATAACGGTTATATATTTTGTGGAGCTCCCATGATATCTTAGACATAAACCCACACAAAGTAGATATTCAGTATCTATGACTTAGGGAATTAGCTGATCTATTTCATCTCTTTCCTTCTAATGGTTGTTCAATAAGTCATATAGTAACTACTGTAGTTGCTGTATGGAAGTAGTCAAGTGAAAAAGAGTATTTTTTTTCTCCCTTGAACAGTATTTTTTGCTAACACAGCACACTTGTCGAAAGTCCTTGAATATTTCAGCATAGGTATCAGATAAACATATAAATAACTAGATAAATAACTGACAAAACACTGCAAATTATTTGGCAATAAATATAAGCATACCACAAATTGCAAGGTTAATGCTTAACATCTTTTAGAAAATGCTTCTAAACTAAGACTGTATTACTAACATGAGATTATGGAAAAAGATTTTGTAATATTTAAAAATTCTTGGACTCTTAGACAGTGAGTATTTTCTAATTGCTGAGTAAAAATAACAATATGGCATGATTCAATTATGTAAGAAGACTGAATGATTAAAAAATTATCAAAATCAAAGACTCTTCTGTTTGTATTATGAAGGATTTGGAGTTACATTGTCAATAAGGACTGGATAAAACACATACAATTTAAGTAGCAGTCAGGACCAGTGGAGCATAATTTTTGGAATGCTTAAAATGATTATGAGATTGAGTAAGAAAATCATAATGCCCAATTTTCTCTGAAAAAAAAAAGTTATAGATGCCCTAAACAAGACACCAATGGTTGATAAAAAGACTAAAATAAAAAATGTGGTCCCTGAATGATGACAAGTCAATGCAAATAGTGTGCTTTCTATTGCAAGCACAATTCCATATGTTCATAGGCCAGCCCTGTCAGGCCCATTGGCGGGCCATCCTGCTGTGCTCATCCTCAGTGTGGCAGTGTGTGGCTCTGCCTCAGTGTGACACTCACCAGGCAGAGATGATGATGTATAGAAGCCAGGAAAATTTCCACTACGTGTCATGATCGTGAGAGGCACAGCCTAGCTGCTGCTGAATGGTAGCAGCAGAAAATTCAGTCAACATATTTTAACCTTCAGAGTTATTCAGGCACATTCTGATCTCACCAAATGAGCTGATAAGAGTAAAGTACAAACTTGGCTTCAAACAGCTGTTTCCCAACAACCAATGGGAGGCAAGGCAAAGGAGCGCTTTCTTTCTGTTTTTAGGTACAGTCAGTGCTTTTCAAGGCTAAAATTTCAACAACAGTTTTTCCATTGTATAAAACACAAAAAGCTAACCTTTTAAATGTTTAGGAACACAGCAGGGCAATAAACATAAAAGGAAGAAGAGAAGAAGAAAAAGAAGAAAAGAAAGAATAACTTAAATGTTATAGGGTAAAACCAGCCAGGTTCTAAGGCCAAAGCACTCTGTGAACATGAAATTATACAGTTGATTCGACCCTAATTCAAATCAAGCTGATTCAATGCTTCACTTGAAATTTTTTGGCCTTTTTTGCTTGTTGCTTATCCTGAAATCTGATCTACTTGTAGGTTTAATGCAGGGGACAGGCAAAAATCTGACCACTCCTTAGTATTGTAAGGGATTGCACTAAGTGTGGGAGTAAGAGCAATAATTCCACAGCTTCCTTCTTGGAAACAGGCCCAGCTTGAAGAAGTAAAAATAGAAGTGTCTGAATGCAACTAAAAAGCTCAGCCACATGGAATTAAAACGCCAATTCCCTTTAGCCTTTTTTTTTTTTTTTTTTTTTCAGTCATCAAAATTCCAAAGCCCACAAATTAAAAAGCTCTTACAGTCCAGCATCTTTTCTGGTAACCCATCACCTGAAGTCACATTGATCCAAAATGACTGCATATTGAGTAGCTTCAACCTAGCTGTTCTCATACTTTTAAAAAATTATTAAGTTTAAAATGTAGATAAATAAATACACATGCCAAAGGTCACTAGAGCTCCAGGACAGGCTTTGTTTAGTTGATGGTCATCCTTATGATTCCAGAATACACTTATATTAAGGTTTTTATGTTTTAAAAAAACGCATTTTAAATTGAAATTTAAAAAAATCCTAATATTTTTACCAACTTCTGTTTCTAATTTGCCCAAGGGCCAGTTAGATTTTAGCATATTTATATGTTTAGCATATTTTCAGTATCATATTCAAAGTGGAAGAACTGGAAACAAAAAACAGATTTAGGAAACCAAGATTTACCACTGGTATGAGATGATAATTTGGTGTATCTCATGATGACTACATACATTAATTGTTTTTATGAATGCTTCCATAGTTTAAATTGTCTTCTGGATGGTAGATGTATCTTAATATTCTCAGAAAAATTGAATTTCTCTCTCACTTCACTGTTCATTGATCTTTTGTCCGCATGTGGTCTTTTTGAAAGTAAGTGCAACTCTTCGTTTAAAAGAGATACTTAGGGTGCAAAGAGGAATAAGAATCCGGTCTAGGCCATTTAAACTCATGTTTATCCACTATTCATCATTTTCTCCTCTAACATATGAACATAGTTTCCAAAACCACAAACCTCACAAGTGTTTAGATCCAGACTTGTAAACAGGTTTGATTTCCTTTTATTGAGCGTCTTCCTTCCTCATCTCTTATTGCATTCAGCTGGCTCTAATTCCTTCTCGTGTACTTAAAGAAATGAAATATTTTGTCTGAATTAAGAATAATCATGTGTTTGAGAAGATCAATCCTGAAACAATAGAAAAGTGAATTGTTTCCAATGGATCTGTTTACAGTGACTGAGCAACTAGGATTTGGATGAATAAATAAAAAGACCAGTAATTTTATTGAGTTATATTGTTCAATTTCAATTGTGTCTTTTAACATAAACAGCTCAGTGATTGATGTATTATTGAATATTCGTGGAGTGTGCCTGTAATGAATATGTTTATGAATGACCCTCTGAGAGTAAATCAATGTTAAAAAGAGACCTCTGTTGATTTAGAGTTTAGATGATTGCAAATCAAACTTACAAATGTCCAGATTTTAACACCTAGTACTTTGAAATTTAGAGGGAAAATTAAAAGTACCCAAAAAGCAAACGAGCCAGTGAATTATGGGAAGGAAAAAAAAGATTTTTTTTTTTACAGGCATGCAGGACCACACCCAATCAGTTTTATTGCTTTTGTTGTTGTTATTGTTTTGTTTTTGTTTCATAGAGATGGGGTCTCACTATGTTGCCCTGGTTTGTCTTGAATTTCTGGCCTCAAGAGATCCTCTTACCTCAGCCTCCCAAAGTTTTGGGATTACAGGTGTGAGCCACCACATTCAGTCAGAATTCTTATTAACTTTTTTTAGTATCTGAGGCCATTATTTGGAAGCATCCTTAAGAAAATGACCAAAACATCACCATGACACAGTCAAACACACTAGTGTCTTAAATCATGCTCTTTTATTTTAAAATTATGCAACTATTAATAGGCGTGTAAATCTACTTATTATTCTCCCTAGTGTTTAAATAATCTCTGTGAAAATGCTCCTTTTAGTAAGGTATTGAACGACATTTTCTCTTGAGCTTCATAGATGTCCAAGTGTCTGAACTGATTGATAAGGCAAGGATATTCAATTGCAGAATCCCTCACTTCTATACAATTCATGATCTCCCTCAATTACTCTATTTTCTAAATGCTTATGACTTGGTCCAAGGAACTCATAAGTCTTAGATATGTATCTTCTACCATTCCTGGAATAGTTGCCCACAAAAATCACATGCAAATGGGAAGCTTCAATAATTTCCAAGCGGGGGAATGCCTAGGAAACTCAATAGACTGTTATCCTCAATCATGAGGATATACAATCTGCTAATACAGCCCAGGGTTAGACAAGTAATGTCTCTATGACAAGGTGCTAAACTATAATCTATCTTCCTATAGTACCTCTTCTTTCTCACATCTTCCACTGGTATCTCTTCCTAGATTCTCTACTTATTCTCTTTTATTCTATATACCCATATATACAGAAATATCTTTCAATCATATGTGTACAACGCCAAAATTCTTATTTCAAGATTAAAATATTTCTCCAGCTTATTCATGTCTTACATTTTCAACCACCGGCTACTTTCCCCCCAAAATCCACATTTCTGTTAAACCTGATGTCCTTGCTGACTTCTTTATTTCTATGTATGTGCCAAAATTCTCCTAGTCAGCTTAAAATTCAGTCATCTTTTTCCAATTCCTGTCTACATTAATTCACTACTATCATCTTACATTTACATTTTGCTCCACAATTTTCAAACTGTTTCTATCTGTATGTTCTTATTTAATTGCAATAAATATGTGAAGTATGGGGAAATAATGCCTAGGTACTTGCTAACAGTAGTCCAGTTCATGAACCAGTAGCATGGCTGTCACCTGGGAGACTTTCAGAAATACAGAAGCTCAGCCTCCATCCCAGACCAACTGAATCAGAATCTGCAATTTAGCAAGATCCCTGAGTAAATGATACATTATAGTATTTTAAGTATTAATCTATTACCTGGAAAAGGTAATAGTTTTGCTTAAGATATCACAGGCAGTAAGTGGAAGAACTAAAATCGAAAACAAAATATTCTAGCTCCAAGTTTACAAGCCCAAATACAATGTTATTACAAGTGTGCTCCTCAGAACAGCAGCATCAGCATCACCTTGGGAGCTGGCTTAGTAAAATACCAATGCTTGGGGCTTGCCTCGGACCTCTAAATCAGAGTCTCTGGGGGTATGGGCCAAGGAATCAGTGTGTTTGCAAGTTCTGTTGGTAATTCTTACATATGTTAAAACTTGGGAAGCACTATTCTAATGTAATATGTATCTACCGAGTTCAATTAGGTGCCACTTTGTCTCCCATCATTCCTTCTTTTCTATGTCCTTTTCCACCTTCCATATCTAATTAATGATTCCCATTTAGGAAATAAGCCAATAGCTGCCTTCTTTAACCAACCAATCCAGGTATCTCTCTCTCTAAATAGCCTCTTATGCATTCATTAATTCAAAAAACATTTCAGTGTCTCAGACAATAGGTTCATTGCAAAAATTTCAGTGGCTCCCACTGTCTCCGAAACAAGGCAATTCTCTTCACATTGCTCTTAAGGAACCTTTCCATTGCCCTTAATGGGAATCCCAAACTCCCATTTTTCTTATCTCCCGCTATTGTTCTGTATGAGGCTATACTCCAGATAAAAGGTCAGGAGGAAAAACCCAAGACAATCCACTAAAACAAGGACATACCTCTAGGTGAGATTCTGTCTCCAGCAGCAGGATCTGAGCTGGTGTTGAGTCAAAGTCTTTGCAGGGCAGACACTCAGGCTCTTCCTCCTGGAGCCAAAATTTATCTTAAAAAAATGATTGGGTGGCTGGGGGCAGTGGCTCATGCCTGTAATCCCGGCAATTTGGGAGGCTGAGGTGGGTGGATCACCTGAGTTCAGGAGTTTGTGACCGGCCTGGCCAACATGGTGAAACCTCATCTCTACTAAAAATACAAAAATTAGCTGAGCATGGTGGCACACGCCAGTAATCCCAGCTACTCAGGAGGCTAAGGCACAAGAATTGCTTGAACCCTGGAGGCGGAGGTTGCAGTGAGCTGAGATTGCGCCACTGCACTCTAGCCTGGGCAACAAGCGAGATCCCCATCTCAAAAAAAAAAAAAAAAAAAAAAAAATTGGGTTTGACTCACTGACAGAATAAAGTGGCATGGATGTATAGTGAAAAACATGGACCCAGACAGTTTTTCACAGTATGGAGGGAGTTTTTTGAATGGTTGACAATCATTTGGTACAAGCACCAACTATGAAGCCACATAGATGAAGAGCCATAAACATAGTTAGAAAGACTGTAGGTAGAGGGCCATGTTCTTTGAAGTGCCCAATGTCAGGAATGTAATAGGCATCAGAGAACTTCAAATGACTCCTCACCTTATTCTAAACCAGATAACTGGGTTCCACTGTGATGAAACATCTTATACTAAACCCAGTGTCTTATCAGCAACAGCCTGAGGTGTTCTGATACCCACTGAGGACTTTACATTAGAGCAGTAATTCCCAATTTTGGCTGCATGCTAAAATTATTAGTGGAGTTTTAGAGAAAATATTATACTGAGTGCCTTTATCCAGAGACTATATTTAATTGATGCAGAGTGAGGACTGGTCATTTTATTTTATTTTTATGGCCCCAAGTAATTCTAATGTGTGATCAGGTTTAAGAACCATTGCCCTGTAGAGTGATCCTGATACTACGTGACCTGGTAAAATGGTAAACATCATACCACACCATCTTGTAAAGTGGCAGACTAATACAGTAGGTCTGGGATGGGGCCCATCATTCACGTAACTAACAATTCCCCAGGTGATGCTGATACTGCTGATCCACAGATCACACTTCAGGTAACAAGGCGCCATATGACTCAAACTTCCATTATTGTTTCCTCCGCCCTCTAAATGACTTTTCCCTCCTTGTGCAGTCAAAAATGGAATCCTCCCTTTGAAAGGATATCCATATATCTTATAGTTTACTTATTCATTCAACAAATATCTGAGTCCCTACTATGTACCAGACATTGTTATAAACAGTGTCTAAAGTGGATATAACTTATCCCAATCAACTTCTTTAAAATAAAAGTCTGAATAGAATAAATTACACTATGTAAAAATCAATAAACTGATACTGGCATTCTACCTTGAAAATGTGGAGATCCATGGCTGTCTTGGAAATGGCCAACAAGGCAAAGGGAAAAAGTATGGCATAGTGTGGAGATTATGCAACACAGGATAAAGAACAGAAGCCTAAGTACTGTGTATCTGAGTCTCTGTTGCCTCATTTTTAAACAAAGATGATGATAGTAGTAGCATAACAGGATTTTTGTGAGTCAATAAGAGCATGCATTTAACAGTGCTTTGTAAACAGAAATGTATTATATTATTCTCATAAACTGACTCTTTACATTGAAATCCCGAGAAAATTTTCCAAAAGATTAACTTCTCATTTATGTGTAATTCCTTGCAAATAAGTTCTGCAAATATTTTTTTTTTACCATTTAGCAGCTTTGTGAACTTAGCATAAATTTTTTAAAAGCAGAGGAAAAATCAATGATAACAAAGCTAATATATCTTTTCCTATAATAAAGACTTCATAACTACATACTCAGATTAGATATGTAGATTTTTAAGTATATGAGCTTCAAATGAGTTCTTTATACATTTTAGAGATGCTATAATAACTTCAAAGCAGTAAGGGGAGGTAATAAAATATGCAAAGCCCTACCATATAGACAGTTTCCAAACACATACTTATGAGAAGATCATCTCTCTCAACTAAGTCACATGCATCCTATTAAGAAAAACCCTTTACAAGTGGTTTCTTTACATCTCATTCTTATAAAGAGAAGGGAATTGCCATCACACCCATCAAAAACTAGGATGCTTCTTGTTTTATAGATCATAGAAATTTTCCATGATTATTTCCCGCTCTTGAGTTGGGAAATTCTTCAACATGCCAAGTAGCAAGTTTGGGTCATTTCCCCCTTTTTTAGCCTTAGCAACAAAAACTAAACTTGAAGAAAATATTTTTAAATATCTATTTTTTAAAAATAAAAGTTAACTCTAGTTATTCATACAAAATTTCAAATTTATACTGATTTTTCTCATTGCTTTGCATACTTTGATTATATTTGTCCAATTTTTCTTCTAAAATAAACTTTGGCTTTAGCACATCTACAAATATGCCAAACAGGAAACTAGGACAAGTTCTAATGTCTATCAGGGTTTTGGGAAAAACCCTCTCATGTCCATCAGAGTTTCTGTCTGCTACTGTACAAACCCAAATGAGGACATGTGAATGCTTTTTAAAAGGTTGCTATGCTTAATCTTTAAGTTTTGATTAAATTAATACTGTTCTGCTATATTTTTTTAAAAAATACTGCTGACAAGTAAGTGTTTCATTTCCTCTTCTGTAAAAGAGTCTCAAAATAAGCAAACAAATAATATCTGAAGAATAAAAAACAGAACAAACAGCTCTGAAAAAGACAGGTGGCAATCAAAGTCGTACATATTCCTATACTATGATTAGTTTGAGAGGCATAACGTTTATCAATGAGAAACATATTTTTGATACTGATCAGATTCAAATATTCTAGAAACTTGGAATTACAAACATTTGCTTCTTTGCTTGTCAGGGGGAAGATACAGGCAGCAGCTAGAGAATAATTAGTAGAAATATGATGGCAGGGAGTAGCATTAAATATTAGTTAAAATGACAGAAGTGCAAATTGTGAAAATTCAATATATGGTCAGCAGGGCATAATTGGAAAATATTTCTTAAAAGGTTAGGCTGTGACTCAAGGAAATTTAATCCAGAAATAATATCTTTTTAAAAAAATTATTTCAACATAGATCATATTCACTGCATCTTCCCAGGTCAAAATAAATTGCCCTTGTCCTCTGATGGTGAATCATAATAGTTTCACAACATGGTCTTAAAATCCACTTAAATAACAAATGGCTGAAAATAATGAATTCTAGATTTCTTCCTTTTGCCATCAGTCACCTTGAAGATGGAAAGGCAAAAGAGTCAGTAGTTACTTATTACCTTCCATTGCATTGCATTGATATCTAGACACAGTGGGGCCAAGGAAAACAAATTGGCATGATCTTCCTGTGCTTTCTAGCACAGTATGATTTGAAACTAATGAAAAGAGCAAGTCCTTCAGACAATAAAATTGGCTATTCATTTACATGGTACTTTGATAAGAAAGAATTGTGATCTCTGTCCACCTTGTCAAAAATATCTTTCCAGTTTATCATAACCACCACGGGCACAAGCAGTCCTTTGGGTTAAACAGAATTGTTAGGGAGTTTATTATGGCCATATGAAATGTCTCTCACTACCTGGAGTAGAATAAAATCTCTAGAAGACTCTTCTAGCTTTATCCCGTTAGCTTACAAATGTAGACTAGTGTGAGAAATTTACTAATTTTCACTTTAGTTCAATCAATACTGGCCCCGAGAACAAAAATTACAAAGCAAGGACATGTTGATTGGAGACAGAAGTAATGAGGGCATAGGTGGGCAATGACAATTACCCTGTCAGAGCCAGAGGCAAGGGTGGGGGTATCAGGTGTAGTTGGGGACACCTGTGAATGGAACAGAACATGAGTGTGGGGGTTAGGGACAGGGAACATCCCTTATTCACTCGATAATTTTTCGTAGAACCATCCCCATAATGTGCCATTTGATAATAAGGGGAGGATTGTTCAGCTTGTCTTTCCAATCAGGGAACCTCAATTATAGAAAAAGAGATGCATGGTAGCCCCTTGCCATTTATGATGGATATATTTTGAAGCATCCTTGATTTCCCAAATTTGCAAGTACTACTTTTATAACTAATCTTCTCCAAAAATGCAATAAAGTACAATTGAAAAATTTAAGCAAGCTCTTCAAAGCTCTTAATAAGTCTAAGAATATAGGGCTAATAAAATACATAAAGTTTTTTCTAACTGAAAACAATCATAAAGGATTTTTTCCCCCCACTTTCTATTCTCTTTAATTTCTGACACTGTCTTTCTATTTCCACTCCCATCTCCCATCTCCCATCTGGGTAAATTTCAACAAAGAATTCTAGTACTCAACACTTCAGACCAGTTACTACAATGCACCCAAAAATATGGAAGAAGAGAGGATGCCTGCTGAGAGCCAACGTTGTTTGGTTGGAGAGGCTTTGTGAAGTATATTCTGATTACATCACCAATGAGAGCATATCCGTGCCTTAGCAAAATGCAAATCATCTCAAGTACTGTCAACTATGGATGTCTTATTTCTTAGGAAGAAGCAAATACATGTTGAACTTGTAAATCCCAGTCAACAGTCTACTTTATACAGATTATTAAACACTATGTGTAAACTTGCTTTTTTAAAACTTCTTGTCTCTACGCTCATTGGAGAATTGGGGAAACTGGCAGCTGATGGAGGCATCTCATTTGGGTCTTCATTTATAACAGTGTACTGTGTAACCTTTACCAACCAGAGTATTCTATGAAATAGATAATTGCTTTTGCCATAGTGTCAAATCTTCACTGAGGAGAATTTTTAGTTCCTTATTCTCTCAGTCTCCAAATAATTAGTCTGATGTTTTAAATACAGAGTCATCACTTTTTGCCTTTCTGAGTCAGTTTTTCCTTCACTGAAAATGGCAGCTGCTACTTCTTCCCTGTCATAATCTTTTCTATCTGCCTAGTATTTCAGTTTTCTCCTTAGGGTACTAATATTCACTCACCACATATCTGTACCACTTTTCTCAGTACTATGATTTCTCTACTATACTCAAACTATTTTTAAGGGGATTCTTACATACATCTCTGGCTGTGGGCAAAAAGAGAATAAGTTGAGTTCAAATTGAAGGAAGACCACCCTCACGGAGCAGAAATTACTCATTCTCTGATTGTTACCATCCAATATTCTAAAGCACCAACTCTGGTTGCAGTTGCCTAGTGTTTACTTTTTCATTATGTTATGCATATTATCATGCAGTCCAGAATAGCACTAACGAGACCAGAAAACACAGATGAACTTACTAGCAATGCCTGCATTTTAGTCTAATTAATGCCTAACTTCTGACATCTGAAGGTGAAAGTAAGGGCAAAGTATTTTCCACTAACCTAGGGCATCTTTACTTAGGAAACACAGATTAATAAAGAAAAGGCAAGTATTACACTGCCTACCACTCCCAGTCTGAGAGGTGAATTTGGGCAGAGTCATTATGCAGCTCCAACACTCCGAGTCAGCTATAGCCATCCTGAAATTGGTTTGGGTAGCCTGCAACCCAAAGAGGGAGATCTTCCGAATATAATTTACAACAAGAAATAGAGGTGATTCTAAAATGCCAGTAAGGCCAGTTGCCTTTAAATTGAACACTCCCTCAAAAGCTTCCTAGAACTAAGGATTTAAATCTTTTCTGACTGCTTCATCTATATTATCACTTCAAAATTCTTCGATATGGGATGAGTCCTGGATTAGTAATGGGTTCCTTAAGGAATACCTAACTAATAGTAAATAACTGATATTTTAATGACATACATATAACTTATAAATTTTCATTTTTATTTAAGCAAAATTCTATATATCATGCATCTTTAGGATGAGAGGGAGAAAGTATTATCCAAATTCCATTGGTAAAAAAATTATTTTGAGTTATTGGATTAATATTTATTCTGATAAATACTCACACAATTTCAAGGTATGTCACTCTTGACCACTGAGTAGAATTATAGGATCATCCTAAAATTCCAATAGAATTTTTTACTAGTCAAAGCAGGTGTTCTAGTTTTAGAAATCAAATCATGATTTTTGGCCTCATAACATGATTAAACAACTAAGCTAAGCTTCCCAGATTTCTGTTCTCTTTTATCAAGCTTTAAATGTATAAACATTTACATAGGCCAAATTTAGGGTTCACATCAAAGTGTCTACACGAAGTTTTGATTCAAGTAGAAACACTGAACGTGATGTATCGTTGCGATGATATTATTACTATGATATTATTTATTAAGCCACATAGTAGCTCTTTCTCTGCATGTTAGTCACCTACACCTGGACTTGACTTCACTGAGGACAAGAAGAGCGCCTTCCTCATTTCTCTCTCTGCGGCTCAGTGTGGCCCAATAATGCTTGTTAAATGAATAACCGCTGCCAACAAATGCTTGTTCAATGAATGAATCAATCAATGAAGAGGCACTGATGACATATCTTCCCCACAAAAAGCCTCTCATGACCAGAGTGCACAATTACAAAACCAAAATAGTAGCTACCAACTTGAACTCCTGTATAAAACCAAAGGAGCCTCTTTGGGAATGGCCTTCTATCTGAAATAGCAATATAATAGTTAAACCCATTTCACCATAAGCATTTTTTTTTTCTTTTTTTTTTGTGAGACGGTGTTTCGCTCTGTCGCCCAGGCTGGAGTGCAGTGGCGCGATCTCGGCTTACTGCAAACTCGGCCTCTGGAGTTCACACCATTCTCCTGCCTCAGCCTCCCGAGTAGCTGGGACTACAGGCACCCGCCACCACGCCCAGCTAATTTTTTTGTATTTTTAGTAGAGATGGAGTTTCACAGTGTTCGCCAGGATGGTCTCGATCTCCTGACCTAGTGATCTGCCCGCCTCGGCCTCCCAAAGTTCTGGGATTATAGGAGTGAGTCACCGCACCCAGCCCACCATAAGCATTTAATTATCCATTCTTATCTACTCACTTAGGGAGATGCTGTTCTTATTGATGATTTTACAATTAGAACAGAGTTCAGATTCATGGAAGAAAATAGGGAGAAATTTGGGCCTTTAAAAAGTAACTAACATTTTGTGCAAACCACACAAACTTCTGAGTCCTATTAAAATTACCGATAAGCAATCTTAGAAAAACATTCTCCAGTAATGGCTAACTGGGCTCTTGCAGCAAAGCAAATTGTTTTTTCTTGGCAAGCATCCCACAAGCAATAGGCAGCAAGAAATTGTTTGTGCTACACATACAAGTTCTCATGTGTATCTGCAATTCTAATGCCAAATTTGGTCCTATCTCAAAAGCCACTTTAACTGAAAAGACAACTGCCAGAGACTTTACCAGGATATTCAGTCAGGAACTCCAAGATCATCAGAAAGAATTTCCATGTACTACTGTGGCCAGTATGGAAAATCACACTGTCTGTTTTGGGAAAAGATTCCTACACATTTTCTTCTCCTTTCTCCTGGCAAGAATTTTTGTTTGGTCAAGGACATCTGGTTATCACGTAGCACACAGAAAACATACTGCTTGTCCTTCAGTAATATAAACTTAAAATAACTAAAAAGACATCAATGTCAAGAAAAAAAAAAAAAAGGAAAAACAGAAGAAATGTACATTGGTGCATTGTGATGGGTCTTTGGAGGGCTTGCAGTGGACAAGCCAGGTGGGCTAAGCTAGAATAGACCAGTGAAGATCAAGAAGGTGAAGCAATGTTTTGAACAAGATAGAGATATATAGTGGAACCACTGGAATTTAAGTAGTCATTTCACAGGAAAGGGGGTTCTATAGAATAACTTCTTAGGAAAGAAGAGTGTTGACACAAATAAGGAAGGTTCTATAAGTGTTCCTGAATAGATGTGGGTAAGTACCAGGTTTACACACACACACACACACATACTCTCTCTCTCAGACACACACACAAAATTTGACTGCAAGTGTGTAGTATTTTTAGAATCCATTTATGAGTTGATGTGACTTTGTTGTTCCTTGAGACGTAAGAAATGGCTTTCAGCTAAGTTAAGCAAGACATAAATAACTGATTTTCAGGATTTATTACCTTGCTAGATAATACCTATATCTTAAAACTGACTGCCTTATGCATAGAAAAGAGTAAGGCAACAGAGAGAGAGTAAAGGCTGGAGAAGGGATTAGAAAGCAAGGGGGGACTGGCTTCAGGACCTCTATCACTGACCAATTACATGGGTTTCACAGATGATCACCCAAATATGAAGTATATGGAGAATTGAGAGTTTGTGCCAAGCTGCCATTATCTTCTGACATCTATTAAACTTACACTACAGTAGTCCCCCCTTATCCTCCGAGGATATGTTCCAAGACCCCACGGGGATACCTGAACCTGCAGATAGTATTGAACCCTATATACACTATGCTGTTTTCTATACATACATACCTATGATAAAGTTTAATTTATAAATTAGGAAAAGTAAAAGATTGTCAACAGTAACTAATAACAAAATAGGATGATTATAACAAATACACTGTAATAAAAATTATGTGAGTGCGATCTCTCTCTTGCTCACTCTCAAAATATCTGATATTACTGTACTCACCTAATTTTGAATCCCAGTTGACCACAAGTAAATGAAACTGAGGAAAGGGGGGATACTGTATTCTGTCATTTACACATGACTCTGCTTTTTCCCTATGCAAAATTACACAAGAAAGAACTCTTTTAAAAGATTTATTTATAAATTTAGTCTATTAAGTGGAGGTTTATGTGGTGATAAGGCAAAAAAATGAGAACCAGATTGTTATTCTGTGTGCAATAATTCCTGCCAAGGAAAGAAGCAAATTAAGGAAAATTATTTTGGATTTTAAAAACTGTAAAGTTTCCTTTTTATGAGTCTTCACATTATTTTAATGCTTTGGTGACATTTTCTTGTAATATTTTTAGTTTTAAGCCATGTGGATTAAAAAAAGCAAAATAGAAGACAGAAAACATATTTGAAGATAAAAGTGAGAATATTAGTATTGCTCTAAGTAACAACAAAACATTCAGATTAAAAAAGATGGGTAAAAACATTGCTGATGGTTCCTCGATATGTCATATTTTACTCTTTCTAGCTGTCCTGAAGTTGCCAAATTCTATGTTCAAATGTCCAACTTCATGGAGATACAAGTTTTTATCCATGGAAAGAAATACTCAAAAAAAATTGGTTTATAATTTATGTTGAGACTCAGACTCTGGATTTATACTTATTCCTGAATGTATTTTATTGTCAATTCATACTACCCTTATATTAGAAACCTGGAATAGAAATTGCTCATATTTATTGTCCTGCATGTACAAAATTTCTCAATGTTCACTGCTATTCAATGTAGTATCTGCTAGAGTGGGTCACTGTTTCAATCCAGCTGTATTTGCACTTTATAAACGCAATAGAATCAAATTCTATATTGAAAAAAAACTGAACTCTTTGGAATATGTCAGTAAAGAAGTAAGAGAAAAGAAAAAAAAAAACATTCCATGAGCTATATGTAGCAATAAAGAATGTTTAAATACGGAAAATTTCCAAGGAATGACATCAGGTTTGGGAAGTAAGAAAAATACTGCTGAAATATCTTCAAAAGTAAATTAAACCTCTATGGGAGACTATAATGTCTAGGAAGCATAGTTGCGAACACTAATGTCCTGCATGCCATTACGGCACCGATTCAGCCTCTTTCCGCCAAAACATAGCTGATTGCTATGTTTCTTGCACTTTGTCTCCATGAGAACACTGGTTCCATTTTATAATGCAAAAAATAAAAAAATAAGATAGGTGTCTTGAGATTCACACTGTAGTAACACTCTACTAAAGATATTGGATGGATTGCTTGATTCCTGAGTGAGATGTGGTGCAAAAGTATTCCCAAGGTTTTGAATTTTCAGGGAATCACACTACCATGGTGCTGCTAACTTACTTTGTACCATAGACCACTTAAATATTCCAGAATCTGGGGTTAAGGAGAAGTTAGACAATTAACATATTATCATTGGAGTTGCCTTGGCAAGATCTCTCTCCAGCCAACCCTAAGAGGAAGAAAGAATAAGGACTGAGCTCTTTGCTCCATGTCTGGGCCTTTTAAATCAAAACTGCTGAGGCTCCAGACAGTGAAAACTTCTTCAAAGACACAATTGTGCCCCCTTACACTAATGATTTGTGTGTACTCTCCCTACATCAGGTGGTTCCTATATAACCAGGATCCCCAAATAGGTAGGGGGAAACCCAATCTACTACTTCAGTCTAAAAAATGAGCAGAAAGTCTCAGGCATTATCATAGTAACTGTTCTTAAAATTGAAGAAAATAATAATAATAAAAAAAAGACAGGCACAGTGACATGTGCCTATAGTCCCAGCTATTTGGTATGCCTGAGGCAGGAGGGTCACTTGAGCCCAGGAGTTCAAGTTCAGCCTGGGCAACATAGCAAGTCTCTGTCTTTAAACAAACAAACAAACAACAACAAAACTCTGATGCTTTAGGAACCTGGTCTTGTAGCCCTCTGCCTCATATCCTGGCTTTCTGGCTTGGTCCTGTGTACTTACTTTGAGAAGTAGATTGTAGTATTGGTTGAGCCATATTAATTCTGGGTTTTGATCACCTGGTTGAGGTCTGATCAAGTAGCTAAAATTTACTCACCAGTTATAAGACTTCTGGAAAATTTCTTAAAGTCTCCATATTTTATTTTCTTCATCTGTGTAAGGGGTTACAAAATTGCATCTTTCTAATGGCATTTTTATGAGGTTAATTTAGTTAATATTCATGAAACTCTTAGCACAGTGTCAGAAATATGGCATGTGCTTAGTAAGTGTCATAATGAACCCCCACGCTGTGAGCTATTGAGTGTTTGAGTATCACAGTTCTGTCTTTGCCGTCCTCCTTTGTTCACTTGTGACCTTCAATGGCCGGACTAATGAATTTGGGCTTCAGTGGCCTCCAACTCTTATCCTCTGGAGACTCAAGCAGTCAAACTTGCCATAGATGGTGGAGTTCTGTTTCATTAAATTCTGTTCCAGAACACCCATCTTCTCTATTGCTTAATTGCTCCAACTACGAAGTGACGTGAGATTTTCTAAAAGGCCGCTAGAGCAAAAACAGATATATTGGTATTTGCACTTCCAAAGCATCCTCAATTATAGTTTAAAAAACAATTCCCAAGCAATGAATTTTAAAACATAAAAGACTTTCTCAGGATTGTTGGATATCATTATGTAATTCTATAGTTTCTAAGTAGCCTGATCTTTAGTTCCCAATTTATCCTATGTAGAAAACCCAACTGTGGTGTACAAGCTAAAATAAAAGTCTATAAATGAAGACACAGAATCAGCTTTATGTTTAAAACATTTAAACTAACTTTGCTGTAGGAAAAAGCTTACATACTAAGAATTGAGAGTTTCTGCTGTTTCTGGAGTTATCTTTTAATCGTGTGGTTTGCTCACAACTCACAACAACAGAAAACAATTAAAAGGTCATATGAAAAAAATGAATACTCTAATAGATACAATTTAAATCTTGAACTTACAGTGAAAGACTTTGAAAGTTTTCCAGAAATGTGACATAGATAGTAAATGGCTGGTGCCATGGATTTGCAAAACAAGCTCCTAGTCTTCTGAGCCTGCTCTGAGGAAAGAGATGATTGAATACAAACAGTGGTTCACTGTGACCTCAGGAGCAGTCCCCAAGAGTTGCAGATCAACCTTTAGTCAAAAGGAAGCATTTAAAATATGGATCAATTGGATTCTTTCTGAAATACAGGATTTAAATCAATTTCCACAAGAAAAAATGTCAGCAGTAATATGCACCAGAGAGCTGGTAGTTTAGAGCTTCCAAACAGCAAAAGATACTAAAGAACTAGGTGCACTTTGTAAACAAAAGTTTGGCATTGAGTGTGAACACACATCTCAGTTTTGTAGTCCAATCAATAAAAGGAAAATGTCACTTCTCTCTTAAAAGTCTTAACAAAAAAACCCTTCGTTTCCGAGATCACCAATAAAGATCACAAACTAAGATCTTGGTTCTTCATTTAACCAATACAGTAAAGTAGAGAAGACCAAGGAAATTGAAAATGATTGATAGGGAGAAGGATAAGCCAGGAAAAACTTAATCCTTTTTCCTGAACCTACCTATTAATCAACTATTTCCTGATAGAATTACAAATATCCATGTTTAAATTTTGACAGTTTCACTAACAAATTAAAGGGTTCCAATTGGAACTCATAGAAAAAGCCAGCAGCAGCAAGTAGTTTATTTTTCGTAATGCAAAGATCAAATATCCTGAAATACCTTTTTGTTTACAAAGTGCACCTAGTTCTTTAGTATCTTTTGCTGTTTGGAAGCTGTAAACTACCAGCTCTCTGGTGCATATTACTGATGACATTTTTCTTGTGGGCATTGATTTTGAAATATCTTTTCAACTTGGCATGTTTTGGAAGTATTTTGCCTGCTTTACTTCAGAAAGAATAGAAAAAAAGAATTCACACAACTTACATGAAAATGAATAAGAATGACAAGTATCCCAAAATAGAGCATGTCATTTGGTGCAAGATAAAATATACCAAAAAATGAAAGATCAACTTTTTACTCCCTTTCTATTTTTAAGCACCAACAACACAAAGTCTTGCCTTCTTTTTTCTGAGTTACCTGACCAACACATTTTGCCTTTGTCCTCCTATGATTACATACCCCCACCTTTTTTTTTCTTTTTGTAGAGATGGGGTCTCACTAGGCTGAGCTGAGATAGCCTGTCCAGACTGGTCTCAAACTCCTTGGCTCAAGTAATCCTCCTACCTCAACTCCCCAAATTTCTGTGATTACAAGTGTGAGCCACTACCCCAGCCTGATTACATATCTTGATCACATATTTTTTTTTCTCCTAGAAAACTCAATATCCCATTCGTGTCTTCTACAACCAAAAAAAAAAAAAAAAAAAATCACTTCTTTCCTTGTGGCAAGCACATTCAGAAGCCAACACTGTGTCATGGCTACTCCCCAGCAGTTAGAGGTTCATCTGTTGACAATTGGAAAGGAGCAAGAGAGACTTCACTTAGTAGGCCTTGTTTTTCCCAGTTACTGAGTTTTGTGTACCTTAAAAATGAAAATTGCATATTCTTGGTCATAGTCTTGTCTTATATGTAGGAAGAGATCTGCAAACTATTCAGAAGATACTAAATTTAGTGAAAGATGTGAATACATTGAAGTCTTTTGAGAACAATTGAAGCTCATTCATTTACAACAGAATGGAACATCTCTGGGGTAAGGTAGAGGCAATAGAATGCAAAACTGCACCTTTGTGAGTGTGAAATATAAATGAATGGGAATCCCAATAGAGTTTATTCCTTAACCCCATTGTATTGGTAAATAATAGTTCATGTCCATGGTGCACTTGATGCCCTTGAAATGGTCATTAAAAGTTTCTTTTTCCCTCTGGTTCCTCTCTCTCTTTTCCCTTCCCTTCCCTTCCCTTTATTCCTGTCTTTAGTCATGTTTGGATTGATTTTCAGAATGTTTAGACTGTTTCCTCACATTGTCACCAGCTCATTACCACAGAATTACACTTCACAAACAAGAGCTGGCTGGAGAGCTAACTTGGCTTAGCTGTCCTATCTGAGGGAATAATAATAATAATAATAATAATTATTATTATTATTATTATTAGAGACAGAGTCTTGCTCTGTCATCCAGGCTGGAGTGCCCTGGCGCTATCTCAGCTCACTGCAACCTCTGTCTCCCAGATTCAAGCGATTCTTCTGCTTCAGCTTCCCGAGTAGCTGGGATTACAGGCACCTGCCACCACGCCCGGCTAATTTTTGTATTTTTAGTAGAGACGGGGTTTCACCATGTTGGTCAGGATGGTCTTGATCTCCTGACCTCGTGATCCACCTGCCTTAGCCTCCCAAAGGGCTGGGATTACAGGCATGAACCAATGCACGCGGCGGGAATTATTAAATGGATGTATTTCTTCCTTTTTGAAAAGACAAGCACAATCTGATCAGCGGGCAGGCAGGGCCACTGCCTGTTCTCTTTTCAGTGCTTGTGGCCTTTGCTCTCACAGAGTCACTCACTGATGAAGTAAATAGCAGCAGTGGTGTTTTTCTGCTAGGAACCAAGATCCCCCGTGTGCTTTGCTGCAAGAACACATCCTTCACAGCTGTATTGTAATGATTTTACCATTTCTGCTGTTGTTACATGTACTAACAACTAGAAGTCTACATTTCACAATGATGTTAAGCACTGAACTTTACATACACACACACACACACACACACACAATAAAGAGTTATCAACACATCCTCTTTTACTGAGAAAAGCTAAATGCTTTCTTCAGTATTTCAGCTATGGAATATATATACACACACACACACACATATATATATAATGTGTGTGCATATATAATTACCATATATTCCATATATATGGGGTGTATATATACACATATATAATAGATATGGAAATATATATATATATATTCCATGATTCTTGATGTAGTGTTGCTTCCCTGATCGGATAACTTTGATTAGGCAAAATGTCTAAAACCACTTAGATAAATAATAGTTTAGAGGTACATATACAACATGAAAATGATGAAAGTAGTGAGCATTGCATATTTGGAAAATCATTCAATAAGAAATTCTTTCTGTGCATATATTTAGCAGCACATATTTAGAGTTTAAAGGGAGAAAATAGAGCACTTAAAAAGTTTATAAGCGTCTCATCTGTTTTCTCTGTCTGGTACTCTGTTTTTGATATTATTATCAGTGAACTTTTGACAAGAGACTGTGATGTCATCAGTGAATATTTAAAAACAAAAACAAAAAAACTAGACTCCAGCAAATCTATTTGTCCCTCTCAGAGAATTTCAGCAGATCAGAAAATCTTTAATTTGTGAGATACTTTTTTTCAATAAATTATCTTTTGTTACTTTCTTTGTTTTACATTTTATTGATTTTATCAGACGGGAAAAAATTTTCTATGTTTACCTACTAGAATATCCCATGGAATGCTTTTTTTTTGAGACGATGTCTCGCTCTGTCCTCCAGGCTGGAGTGCAGTGGCCGGATCTCAGCTCACTGCAAGCTCCGCCTCCCGGGTTCACACCATTCTCCTGCCTCAGCCTCCCAAGTAGCTGGGACTACAGGAGCCCGCCACCACGCCCGGCTAGTTTTTTGTATTTTTTTTAGTAGAGACGGGGTTTCAGCGTGTTAGCCAGGATGGTCTCGATCTCCTGACCTCATGATCCGCCCGTCTCGGCCTCCCAAAGTGCTGGGATTACAGGCTTGAGCCACTGCATCCGGCCAGAATGCTTCTTTTAAAGACATAGAACAAATATGCAAAATGAGAGTAAATTATGGTGTCGTTATTGCCTATTCCAAAAGTATTATGGAAATACTGGGATAAATGTCAGAGAAGGCAGGCCCAAGGATGAGAACATAAGGAGAATGACTTAACTTAGCATTTTTACCTCTATTAGAATCATTGTATACCAAGATATTTTTCACTTTCTACCCTATCTATGATCCTTAGTCATATGTGGCCATATCTAGAAATCCAGAGTTCAACCTATATTACTAATCATGCTTCTTCTAAATCAACTCCCTACCCTAATAACTAACAGAATATTTTCCCCTCCTCACTCATTCCCAGCCCTCATTAGCAATTCCTTCTCCTGGGCTTCATTTATCATAAATCGCATCAGTTTGACCAGACATCTGTTCTCTTATGAGTGTTAAAGCTTCCACGTCTAATGTTCCTTCCAGAAAAGGCAAGGATCTTACATGCTTTTGACTTCCATGATGAAAGTGCATGGGTAATTTAAAATACACATTATCAAGAATGTGTGATAGCATAAGTGAGCCAAATGTGCCCTGAAGCCCTGAACCAAGCCAGGAGGCTGTAGAGCTCAGTTCCTTCCCCCATGTCAATGAGTTGGAAGAACAGCATCTGGCTTGGCTTATTGACCACGGAGGGGTAGAACATGCCATGAAACATAGAGGTCAAAATTCCCAAGGCTGGCATCAGGATGATGATAGGGATACTGCTGATGTTCAGACGATTTCTGTTTACCACAGTAACTGGCTGTTCCTAGGCTAGACGAAGCCAGGATTAAAATACAGCCAGAGAGGCTTCCTTTTTTGCTGAGGTCTCTGAAACACCCAATAAATGGTGAAGTCCAGAAAATAATTACCTTGTATTTCTGCCTTGGCTCTTTCACACAGTTTTTATTCATATCTCATTTGCTATACCTTAATAAAGATACCCAGTTACTTTTGAAATAGGCTTTTGTCAGATTGCCAATATCTTGAAATCTTAAAAACTCACTGCAAATGTGAGCACAGACTTTGAATAACCTGGCAGCTGGCCAAGCACTGAAGATCTTTAAGACAAGAGTAGTCAGCCCTCCCACTTAATGTTTTGATTTTGTGCTTGAATTAAAAAAAGACTGGACCAGATAACCTTCTAACTCGAAGATTCCATGACTCTATTTTTCAAATATCCTCATTTTCCAAGTATTCTACAGGAGAAATACTAAAACTGTGTGGTTTGTTGTGTTTGCCTCTCTCTCTCTCTCCCCTCCCCCTTTCTTTTTTCTTTTCTACTCATCCCACATCCAAATATGGTGCAATAACAAATTCCTTCACTAAAGCAGCAGAGTTTTTAGTTATTACCATACATGTTTTTAAATTCTCCCCTCACTGATGAAAACATGTGATATGAAATACTGAAGAAACCTCAGGGGCATTCCAAGCATTTATGGACAAAAAGTCATGACTTGTGGTATTTTCTTCAAAATCCATGTGAACTGAATCAAAGAGACATAAGAATGTATACTTAAAAACTTCTGAAACAAAATGGATGCATTCTGTCATTGACAATCCGTTAATATTGTAACTCTGAAATAACATAAATCTATCTATTCCATTCGATCTCCCTCAGCATTCTTCTAGTGCAAGGCCTCCTATTCGTGTCTAGACCACTAAAGTAGCTTCTACACAGTCCTTTTCCCACTTTGCTCCAGGATGCCTTTATATGAGTACCGGCTTAAGCCTCCAAGAGTTCCTATTCCTAACACAACTCTACATAAAACCAACATTAGTTCCCCTCTCCCTACTAAGTAAATGCCTGACCTTGATATTTAAGTATTTCTAAAGTTTTGTTTTGCCTTGTTATTTTAGCTTTATTTTCTACAATGTTCCTATGTATTTCCAGAATCCAGTATTTCTCAGTCTTGTCACTATTGGCATTTGAAGCACATAATTATTTGTTGAGATGTACTGTCCTGGGCTTTGAAGAATGTTTAGCATCATTCCTGGCCTTTGCCCAATAAAAGTTAGTAGCATTTCTAAGTTGCAGTATCCAAAATTGTCTTTGGACATTTTGCAATGTCGCCTAGGTGGCAAAATCATACCTGGTTGAGAAACACTGCTATAATACAATCAAAATCAAATTGCATTATTTATTGTTCCTAAACCATGTAGTTCTTCTACTTAACAATATATTTTTATAGATAATAATTTCTTCTAAAATATTACCATAATTCCCCCTCCCCCACACACCCCTTAGTTTTACATGTTAATATTTCAGGGGACATCTAGAGCTTCAATGAAACCTTTCTCAATTTCTGCATATCAATGTGGTCACTCCTTTAAACACATCCTCTGTCTCCATCTCATTCATTAAACATCCCTCCTTTCTGGGCTTACAGTATTTACATTGATCTATTTGTCAAATTGTCCTTGAAATGTTCAAATTAATTCATTCAACTTATAAGTGTTGAGCCCCTACAATGTGCCTGGCATTGTTGTATTCATTGAGAACTACTAGAGTTCCGAGCAGAGCAAGCACTTTCCTTCTGTCAAACTCACAGGTCAGGGAAGAGGTGGATGGTAGAGAGAGTGTGTGTGTATAGGGGGACAATAATAAATGAGTAGTTGCTTTTTTTTTTTTTTTTTTAAGAAATACACCATTTGAGGAAACAAACAGATGGTGCAATAAACTATAAGTAGAAACTTTTTAGATACCTCAGTCAGGAAAAAGCCTTACTGAGGTATGATATTTAAAATATGGATTGAAGTATAAGAAAGTTATCCTCATATTTTTGCTTTTAGAGATACCAGCCTGTACAAAGGCCCTGAGGCAGAAGTAAGTTTGGCTTATTTGAAAACTTGAGAAAAATGCCTAGGGCTGGCTTATAGTGAGCAAAGGAGAAGGTTATAGAAAATTAATTGAGAGAGGCAAGTAGAAACCAAACTGTGCAGAGCCTGTTAGTTCAAGGTAAGGATTTTGGATTTTCTTTGAAATGTTTTAAGAAGTGAAGGGTTTTATGCAGTGAAGTGACATCATCTGATTTACACTATTAATACATTACTCTGGGATTCTGTATGAAGAATATGGAAAAGGAGGGTTTCAGTTTAAAGAACCTCAAAATTAGAGGATATCTTAATTTTTTTTTATAATGAAAACTCCAGAAGAATTAAATTCCCTATTCTAGAACACTGCGTGTATCACAAAGGAGTTAGAGGGGAGATGGTGTATTGACCTCTTCAGCCCTTGGAAGAGTTTGCTTCTGGTTGTATTTCAATGTGCCATTGAAATATTTTCCATGTGTGCCATGGCAGGAAGAAGGATAGGAAGAGAAGCACTCCTAAAATACAGGATTAAAATAGTTGCCCACGTGATGTTTCAACAACTCCAAAAGACTGGGAACTCATTACCTCCAAAGAGAGCCTTTTCCAGATTTGGAAATACCTGGTTTTCATTGAGCCAAGTCACAAATGTGTGGGATATATTGATGAGCTCATGAGTAGATCCATTTAGCTCAGCAAAAGTTCTTTTAGATGAGGCTCATCTAACTCAACAAAACCCCTCCTCCATCTACCAAATTGTCTGCCTTTGGGGAAAAATATTATCCTCTGCCAAGGACTTGTCCCCTTTACACCTGCTTCTCTGCCTAGGCCTCCCTTAACTCCATTTTCCATTCATTCCAACCAGTCTTCCTCCCTATAAGATGATTTTGGTATCTGTGATAAGCTTCTTTGATCCCATCACTATCTACAGGAAGCTAGTCATTCCCTCCTCTTCTGTGTCTTCTCTACTAAGAAGCAAGTCCCTGAGGACAGGGACTAGGCCTTATTCATCTTGCAAAGTGAAATGTCTACATTACAGATGTCTAGTAGAAACTGGTTAATTGTTATGGGTGGAGCAACTCTGAGCTTTGGGGTAAAATGTTCAAATCTTTATTGTACTAATCATGGGAGTTACTCATTCAAACGTTTGTTCCACAAATATTACCCAGTGCCTCTGTGCCTAAGTGATGGAAATATACATGGGCCCCACCTCATGAAGCTTATGATCTAGACGAAGAGGCAAACACTAAACAAATGATTGAATGAAAAATAATTATTAAATGATATGAATTTTATGAAGGAAAAATAGAAGGTGCCATGAGAATACATATTACAGAAACCAAATTTTGCCTAGGTGTTCAGGAAGCCTTCCTTGATGGAATGAGATTGGAACTAAGACCTAAAGGATGAGTAAATCTTGAGAAATGCACTTTAACTCGCTAAGCCTCAGATCCCTCACCAATAAAATGGGACAATACTGCCTTCTCTTTAGAGTTCTCCCAAGAATTAACTAGTTAGCATATGTAAAGTACCTGCTACGAAGGAATTCAAGAACTCTCAGGTTTTTTTCTCCCATAATAAATGAGGAATGAAGGCAGCCTAAGCAAGCAAAATAGTGGATGAACCTGAATGCTTCCTGTCATGTGATGAATTGTATTCCCAAAACATGTATGTTGAAATCCTAACCCGTCCTACATCAGAATGTGATCTTATTTGGAAATAGGGCTATTGCAAATGTAATCAGCTATGTTAAGACAAGATCATATTGGAATAGAATGGGCATTTCATTCAATATGACTGATGTCCTGTTGAGAACAGGTAGATTTGAACACAGACACAGGAAGGAAGAACATTATGTTGCGATGGAGACAGCAATTGGAGTGCTGCAGCTGCAAGCCAAGGAATGCCAAAGATTGTTGACAAGTCACAAGAAGCTATGAAGAGGTAAAGAAGGATTCTCCCCTATGGGTTTCAGAGGGAGTATGCCTCCGTCCATACCTTGATTTTGGACTACTAGCCTCAAGTACTGTGAGACAATAAATTTCTCTTGTCTTAAGTCACTCTGTAACACTTTTTATAGCAGACCTAGGAAGCAAATACATCTCATAGAAGGATTTGGAGGCTGGGCACGGTGGCTCACACCTGTAATCCCAGCACTTTGGGAGGCCGAGGTGGGTGGATCATGAGGTCAGAAGCTCGAGACCAGCCTGGCCAACATGGTGAAACCCCTTCTCTACCAAAAATACAAAAATTAGCTGGTTTTAGTAGCACAAGCCTACACTTGGGCTACTTGGGAGGCTGAGGCAGGAGAATCGCTTGAACCCGGGAGGGGGAGTTTGCAGTAAGCCAGGACCACGCCATTGAACTCCAACCTGGGTGACAAAGTGAGATTTTGTCTCAGAAAAAAAACAAAACAAAAAAAGGATTTGGAGTGACTATTGCATGCAATAATACAGACTTTGAAGACTGATGAGTTGGAAGGTAGAAGTTGAACAAGAAGACATATATGAAAAGGTGTCTTAGGAAGATAAAGTTAGAAATTTAGCCATGTTAATATATTTCCTGTTCCCAGTAGATCCATATGCTCCTTGAGGGCAGAATCCACACCTTCCATGTCAAGCCAAACTCAAAATATACTGGCTAAATGAGATCTTTCAAATAAACACTTCGGTGTGTAAGCTATTTCTGAAAAATTTGGAGGTAAAACATTTTAACACATTGAAATTTTACTCTTCTAAAGTAAAAATCATCTTCTCATTTTATTTAATTGAAGAGGCAGCGCATGCAGTAAATTAGGTCCAATTTGCATGTAGTTGTGCATGCAATGTACATCTTGGCTTTAACAAGGGAGCAAGCTGTGTACAAACTCAAGCACCCTTATATTTGAAGTTAACATTAATTGTTTGCTTAAAATTTTCAGTACTTTCCTTCTTTTGCTTTCAAAGACAAATATTATAGCATTTCACTTTCTAATTTAAAGACCACAAAATCCATAGCTGATAATAAGAATCTATCCCTTAGGGGCTAATACATTTCTCTGACAGCTTAGTAGTAATGTCCACAAGTTCTGTTAGCAAGCCTGTAATTCCATAAAAAAAAATCTTCATGGCTTTAATTCATATGATTTTGCTCTGTTTAATTATATTTATCATCCAATAATATTCTGTGCTTATAAAAATAGTGAATGGTATATAGAAGAAGCAATGTATTGCATCATATTTTATGAAATTTCATATGCCATATGTATTGATTGGGTATAAACTAGAGAACATACTTTGTTTAAATTAAGGTTTTAAATTCAATTTCATACCAATTCCTTCATCTCATTATCTATAATATATTTGTTTACATCCATGAAAATGTTACCTGGTTAAATCACAAAATTTATCCTAATTCAGATTGATTTATATCTTCTATCCTCTTAATTTGTGCAATTTCATGTTGTGATCATTAAATAATTTAAAAAGGACCTTAGTTTGATCAAATTAATATTGTTGCCCATGAATGTTAATCAAATTTTCAAGGAAAAAGAAAGCAGAAACCAGATAAAAGAGAAAACTGGACATGTTTAAAGATGCTATGCCGACCTTACAATAATCCTAGTACAAGCAATTCTCAAGGCCTTTCACATGCCCCCCAGACTCCCACTCCTGTGACACAGGACACCCATTGACACTTTTATTCTTAGGAGTATTCATCTTTAGAAATTGTCCTTTAGTTCCCCTTTCTGCAAATCTTCTTCTTCATTAGAAACTCCCAGATTTGTCCAGCGATCCCTAATCAGTGGTTTTAAAATTTTAATGGCAGCTACAAAGATTCCTGGACCTCCATCAAACATTACTGAAATCAGATTCTTGAGGGATAAGGCCAAAAAATTTGCATTTTTGAAAAACACTCCAGATGACTTTACTGCAGAAGATCTAAAACCTCAGAGGGAGAAATACTGTCCTGGAATTTTCAGCTCCGTGATGCCTTCCCAGCACACTCCACTTGCAACCACTGGATCCTCCTCCTTCCTAGTTTACAGATATTGTGTCTGCACATACCCTCCGTTGTTCTTTTCTCCTCTTAAATATCATGTAATCTGCTGGACTATCTTGGGTTACTGAGAGAGTGCTGGGAGGATTTTGCCAGTTCACATGAATGCATCTCCATAAAAGTCTGATGACTGCGGCCAGCCCTCTTGGAAGAGGTCGTAACCTGGACCTGGGAATACCATTCAGGTGATAATTAGGATTTCACTGTGTTCCTTAAATAATATGTTGTGGACATCTTCCATTTGCACAGTGATACAGGACAACAGTGAATATCTGTGGAGGGGACTTCCTATTGGATAGATCTTAGCTTGAATTCCCAGGCTACTATATGCTACCTATGTGACCTAGGTCAAGAAATGTGACCTCTCTGAGCCTTGCATTTATCAAAAAGAGATAATAATTTATACTTTCCAGAATTATCTGGATTAATAGTAGTGTATGAAATGTGCCCATAACATGAGTACATGGTATTTAATAAATGGCAGTAAAAACATATGCCAAAAGCTTATCATTTCTATGAAAAGACTGGTCTGAGATCCTTAGTGGTGCCAAGAACCCATGCAATCCTTGCACTACTAACAAAGGCCATAATTGTGGGGTTTGTTCCAGATTCTCAGCTGCAACCCCATGGTTAAAGGTAAAGGCTGAGATAAGGATAAAGGCAAGACCATTTAAATTAATTGAAGGTCCTGAGTTTTTTCACTTTGGGGAACAGCTTAAGGAGGCTGAAGAAAAGAATCTCCCCATTAAAATGGTCTTTAAATTGGCAAGAAAGCGCTTTTTGGTTAATATCAAACACAAAGGATCAACATAAGAAAAAAATTACGTATTTCTCCTGTCCAAACTACCATATTTCAGAGCATACTCGTTGGCAGTTTTCCATCATTTCAGTTTTAGGGACAAAGGGACAGAGGCTTTGGACAGCCAGTTTGTTTGTGTTTTATTCTTTTCATTTGTTTGTTTAATTTTCCATTATGAATTGGACATGAAACGTGCAACCAAATTCCTGCATTAAATATCCCTGGCATAAAGGACATGCATTAAATAAAGGACATCCCCAATATACTCCATCATGAGCTTAGTACTGAGTTTCAATTGTAAGAGAGGAGTGGCAAGTTTTGGTATGTCCTACAGCAAATGATCGAAGGTTTTTACCCTCCTTGTAATATGAAGAATGTATCAGTCAAGTTATCTCCTAGCCTGGAATGAACAGGTGAGTAGTTTCTATGTCTCAGATATAACTACCATGAAGTAAAGGATAAAATTACATAGCCGTAGAACAGGTTTACAGCCTAAAATGCTATGCAAAACTACCGTAAGGTTTTGTGAGTTAATGAGACCTTTGGAGCATTAAACATTTTATTCCCTCTTTCTTAGCATCACAGTTGGTCCTCAATATTGTGACACTTCCATGCATGCAATACTTGTAATTGAAATACATATTTTCAAAGCATTTTGATGCCTACTTTTCTCAAAAGAGCACTTAGATTCTTCAGTAAATGAACCTAGACATACAATTTGTGTCTTATCTTCCACTGGCCAAAGCAACTTATATAGATTTTTTTTTCTCACAACTCTGCAAAATACAGTAAATATGGCCTGTTTTTATACATATATATTATATAATGTATATATTTTATATAACGTATTATTGATTGAAACATAGTCATGTTCATTTGTTTATGTATTGTCTAAGGTTGCTTTCACACTAAGTTGGCAAAGTTTTAAATATACAGACACTTATTATCCACAAAATCATCAATACTTACTACGGCCCTTTACAAAAAATGTTTGCCAAATCCTGGTCAGGAGCACAGACCTAACCATTTGAAGACCAATGTCTGTGACCTTCCATAAATTGTAACTTGTTGACAATCCCTGGACAGCAGATGGGATTTAAGCTTAAACAATCTGGTTATTTTTATATTCTTAAATATGAGAAGTTATCTTCATTTTTGTTGAATATCCACTAGAACTATATTTCTCTATTAGATGATATGATTTCCAAATAAGTTTCTGAAAACTACCATCCTACACATTATTCTTCTTCAGAACTCTTTGAGTACATTTTCAAATACAGACAAAATGAAAATCAGGCTTCTAAAATAGTACTTTAATGGGAAATGTAGTATTGTAGTATTGTATATAAGAAAAAGAAAAGGACAAGAAGGCGATGCACAGAAATTGCCTTTAGATATTTGAGGTTATATGTATAAAGATATATATGCATATACATACATACATATAATCTTACAGATAAGTTGTATACTCCTTTTGATTCTGGTTTGATCCTCCAGATCTATAATTCAACACAAATAATAGTGAATTGCATGTTTATTGACGTTTTTAGGCAAATATTTTTACAGCCTAATGTCATACAGTAGCAGCCGATAAGATCAGTTTAGACATGGAACTGCTTTACTTAGAATTTGTTTTTCTCTGAAAGGGTCAAATTATCCTTAATAAAAGAGAAAGATTTCCCTCATGTTTTCAGCTAGCCACAGCAACTAGGCACAACATTGAAAAAACAAAACAAAACAAAACAAAACGACAAGTAAAACTGTTTTTCAAACTTCTATTTGCCCTTGCAAAGTGTCCTGGCTTAGGTGGATATTGAATATTGAATAACTTTGTCTATTCTTAATCCAAAGACAGTGCAAAGCAAAAGACTAATAAAGAAGGATTAAGACTAAGGCCACTACATAGAATCATCAAGTCGCAGAAAGACTTTCAGAACATTTCTGACTTCACATCTAAGTTCTCCTAAAATAGAAGCTGTTCTTTGAGCAATAGAGAGTCTTGCACTGACCTGGAACAATGATGCAGAAACCAATTGAGTTAGAATTAAATTACATAATTATTTAGTCATAGTACACATTCTTATTGAGTGACTCAGGCATCAGACATGGTACTAAGTACTGAGTGTCCAAAGTCATGCAAGGGAAGGTCCCTGTCTTCATGGGGCTTTTATTTGGTGGCAAAGGGAGACAACTCAATCCGGGAGAATGTGGAGAGTGCTATACCCTACTGGAGTTCAAACCTGTGACTCCCACCCTCACATAATATGAACATGTTTTATTTAACTCATTAATTAATAAGATGTTATGACCAGATCAAAAGTTGTTTTATAAGCTGGGCATAGAGCGTCTTAGAATGAGATTGATGGGTGGATAAAAAAAGTGGCTCTTGTCCAACAGGACCATAAACCTTTGGAGTATTCTACTCCACCTGGCAGAAATTATCTGCAGCTCTACCATGCAAAAAGCTACAAGTCAAGAGCAAATGCTACAAAGTCTGGAATTTGTAGTTAACAGTAAACAGTGAGGTAACCTAAGTATATTAGTTAACCTGTAGGTGGCCTTCTTTCAAAAAGACAATGAAAGGAGACTGTCTACATTTTTTTAACTAATTTCTTAAGCTTCAGATATAGTTTCTGAAGCACAGAGGAGGCCACCTGGAGGTCAAGATGGGGCAAGGCAAGCATGGCAGCATTTGAGCTAAGATTTGCAAGGTAAGTGGGAAAAACTGGCCAAGGACGTGAAGATGGGCATTCCAGGAAAATAAAGAAAATATGTGGCAACTTCACATTCATTCCTGTGCTACACTGTGTAATTCCCCTGAAAACTGGTAATTCAAAAAAAAAAAAAAAAGTTCTAGAAAAAGATAGAAAACACAGAAGTTCCCATTTTTAGAATGGAGAATCAATCTGCCAAGTTTAGATAGGCATGGATTAAGAAATAAACTCACAAGGAAGCATTTTCCAGAAGCTGTCAAGGACCAGAATGCCTCCACAAAGTCTAGGGGATGTTCCATATTGGACCACGAGCCTAGCAAATGACTGAAAAAGGGCAAAAAGGGGGAAAAAAACTGTAAATGGTCTATTTCCTAGCCACATGTGCTGCTTGTCTGAATCAGGTTGCGGTCTCTCACTTACACTATTTAGAATTCTGTACATCTGGGTGTATTTTTTTCTAGTGTTTCCTATCATATCAGTGACAGAATTGCCAACACAGAGGTATCCATAAATTATACTGCAGTCTAGTAGTTTCCAGTGTCTGCAAAGCTTGGAACAAAAGACTCCAATGCAAATGTGAGCTGCTTAATTCAGTGAGTATTTGTGATGTTACGCAGGTGCCAATGACATCTTTCTGACCAGCTCAGAGGCACCAGGGAGCAACCCAACATACATTTTTAATGTGCTCAGCTGTGACAGCATATACACACAGAAGACCTTAAGGCCTTAAAGTCATCCTCCTGGAAACCACTGCACTTTTAGGAACCCAGAAGAAACGGTTTAATTAATCTTCTTTTTCAGGGTAGCTTTTTTTGATATAAATTATGTACACTGAAAACCTGCCAATTATAGCAAATTAAGGGACTTGGCACATGCATCCCTTAGAGGCAGATGGTAAATAATATCCAGATTCTGATTTGAAATAGGACCAGAGATTAGCTGGTGCAGAATGTAAAAGCAATCCAGATATGAGAAATAAACAGATTTAATGTGAGCTCAAGAGGAGGGTTTTGGTTTGGGAGAGTTATAGTGATATGTTGAAAATGGATGACTCATTATCGCTACACGCATTTCCCTGAGATGAGCCAGCTCCGAGTGCTTCTTTCCGTGATTCTTTGATGAACAATTGTTTATTGTGTTAGTATCTTCACTATGTTACTCAGATGCTTCCGTTTCCTAATCTGTGAAATGTGCGTGAGTGGGTTGGGGTGAGTTTTTAATGTCATCACCACATCATGTGCTCCGTGGAGTACTTGACATACAGTAAGTGTTCGAAAATCTTAGCTGTTTTCATTAATTATGACTATAAAAATAAAGAACAACTCTCACATACCTTCACCCTTGTGCTTTGGCCAAAAACCCTAGCTAATACTTATGAGAGCTGATTATGTGCTTCTACCTGATTCCATCAATTTCTTCATTTACTAATATCATTCAAAATCAACAGTCTGACCTTAACTTTGTTTATTTTTCCTTCTTAAATCAAGCGTTAGTATTCCTCTCATCTATTAGGGCTTCCCATAATACTCTCCCCCACCCTCTGCCTTTTAATATGTAGTCTAGATCATTTGTGCTTAATTAGATAAAACCTCATCTCTTGTCTCTATACAACATTTTAGTATCTATTACTTCACTGATAATGGAAAAATTTTTGCCACATACAACGCAGCTTTACAACATAAAGCTTCATGCATGATTTCATACCATGCTTCATACTCTTACTAGCTCTTCCACTATTCTCATTTACACATGAAGAATGGGAGGCTCAGAGAGTTTAAGTACTATGCCTTTGTCACACAGATAGTGGGTCCACGGAGCTGACTTCCCTTGACATTCTGTTGTCACTCAAACACTGAAAACTACATAAAACCTAAGGAAATCATGAAAGATAAAGTGTTCAGGTTGGTGTATACTTGAAAGTGCCAGAAGAGAACTCCACTATGTATAGCAACGTTAAGGTGATTATCTAGGGATAAGGTTAGACACATGTAAGACAAGATAATATTACTTATCTGCTCACCTTTTTACTCCTCCAACCTCAGTTTGTTTCTGGTTTGAATCACTTCAGCAAGGAGGATGGTGACCTCACCTTATCCGCTTAATAACTAGATTTGGTTTTTTTGCTAATTCACCAGAGAAATAATTTAGAACAATTACTGGGTTCAGTTACAGATTCCACTCTTGGGGAAAAAAAAGTAGGGTAAAGGCAGGGAGATACCCACCAGATGACAAGGTAAGAATGGAGGTTAGAATGAAGGTAAATGGGCAGAGCCAACAGAGCAAAACTCTCAGGCTCTGCTTGCACAGAGCTGTCCCAATCCTGCAACTCCCAGAAAACAGTCGTCACAGTAGCCGGTACGTGTACGGGAATCTTCCCGGAGTCCGAAGTCTCAGATAGGACAAACTCAAGCGTACATTCGTCATGTAATTCATGTTCAGCCTAGGTTGCTAAAATTAGGGAATGACTCAATCATCATACACCATTACAGCTATTTTCAAGTCTGTAAGTGATGCGTTGCACCGACACTGATGCAAAAGCTTACCCCAATTAGCTTCTGCAAATGCTCTTCCTGCAACAGAGCTTCGTTTCCTAGGAGCCTTCAATCTAATTACAAAGCTTGATTCTCCCGCAGGGCCTGCCTGGCCAGATGATTTCATTTTACTTTTAGGCTAACCGTTGCCATCAGTGATGTCACTGAAGTGTTCCTTCTCTTGAGAGGCTCCTAGGAGCACGCTAAAAGGTTAATTTGTTTGGTATTTGGTTAAAGAGACTTCTCTACCGGAGGGGCTCTGTTTTGCTGTAGGCAGGTAATGGTATAAAGCAGGCATCTTCAGATGAAGGCAATTTGCACCCAGCCAGCACCAACATAGCTTTATGCACTAACTACCCAGGAACCACTCAGATGGAAAATCACTGCTGAGAAAGAAGTCAGTGGATCCTTTCTACAATTCACATTATTCACTCAAGGAGATTTTGCATATTTCCTAGTGTTTTTTTCTCTCAAAAACAAGAGCTACAAGGCTCAGTGGAAAATGTAACCAGCTATGCAACAGGAAAAACTTGTGTTCAACCATCTTAGGCATCAGAAAAACAAAGGAAAAAGCACAAGTAACGTACATGCCGCAATTCCATAATTATTATTGGAAATTGCAAATCCAAACTCAAAGTATATTTGCTACCTATAGACATCCTCTCCACCCCTTCTCTGCCCTTCCCCTAGTGAGCATGGTCCTTGCTGTGCAGAACTAAAGATGCTATAGAAAAGCTCAGATCCCAACTATGACCACCTGTAATGGTTATGCTTGTTATAGAGAGCCAATGCTGACAATGAAGGTGTGTAAACCAAACCAGGGCCACAAGGTAAGAAGCTGAAATCAAGGCAACCTAATATTTTTTTATGAGTCACATGATAAAAAAGAATTGATTCCACTAATTTTCTCCATTTACTAATGCCATTGAAAATAAACATTCTAACTTTAACTTTGTTTATTTTTCCTTCTTAAATCAACCCATAGCATTCCTCTTATCTATTAGGGCTTCCCATAATATTCTCCCCTACCCTCTGCCTTTCAATGTGCAGTCTGGATTGTTACTTTTGCTTAATTAAATAAAACGTGATCTCTTGTCTCTATACAACATTTTAATTTCCATTACTTCCTGATAATGGAAAAACCTTCACAACATAAGAATATGAAGTATGATATGAAATCAGCATATGAAAATAGCAAATGAAAAGGGGTAGCTATTAAAACAGAGATAGGAGGGTCCATGATCAAATTCAGCAAAACAACAACACATAGACAGAACAAACACACGCACAGTACTCCCCGAATATAAAAATGTAGCTTACATTAATCACTGTAATATGAGATAAAAAAGAAAAATTAATTTATTCAGCAGATAATAAATTATAAGACTTGTCTAAGGGCTCTTAAGTGAAATTTTAAAAATAAATACATCCTTAGATAAGTTTGTAAATAATAAAGTAAAACCTGATTGTTGAAAGTTTGGGTAAAGATGGCGAATGGAGGAATGAAGCCACATCACATCACATCATTTCCATTTTCCATTATGCCTTCACAAACGAACAAAGAAAATTCAGAATAAAATAAATCGTGATCAGCAGCAACGAAAAAGGAGTGCTGCACAACTGCAACTATAAAACATTATTAAAAAGCAAAGAAACCAAAATGAAGCAACAGAAGATTCTAGAATACAGCAGTGCAGTGTGGGCAACATAACTGGCTTCTAAACTTTCACCAGCATTCTAAAAGTAATAACGTTGAGTTGATAATATATGAATAATTTTCACTGACTGCCAAGCTTTGAAGAAGCAAACTGAATTGGACTCTTGTACTTTTTTTCTTCTAACTGAAAAAAAGTGAAAATAGTTCCTGGGAGGGAGGGTGCAAAGGAGGAACTTAAGAAAAAATAGGGATAGTTAAGTTTGAAGGGATTCACTATGGGAACAATATGCAAACCCTAATGTCTACAGAAAATCATGATTTAAGATGTTCAACACAACCTTAGCTTATCTCCTGTTCATCTCCCATACTGTCAACCTGTAGCTCAAAGGTGAAGCAACAAAAGTAGATAGCAATCATGGTGGAAAAGAAATAAAAAACTTTTTTCTCATTTTATCAGCAAAATTAGCAAATCAGATTATCTGCACCAAATACTTCACATTAAGTATAAGCAACGCTAAAACAATCTGAGTGCCAACAATTGAAAGACATTATAGGGGGAAATAATAAATAACTGGTAAGTTAAAAAACAGCATAAAATATGCAAAAGTCAAGAAAAAACATGTATGAAAAAAGCATAACACAGTAAGGAAAAAACATCTCCATAAATGCATTGCATTATGCTATAAAAATAGATATGAAGAAGATCATTTTAACTTAAAAAAGAAAATGTAAATATATTTTAATAAGAGCATCAAGAATTAAGTAAAATTAATGTCCAAGACAATAATATTATGAAATGTATTAATAAATTTTAAGCAAGAAGGAATACAATAGACAAAGCTAAACTAAAATTGCTGCTCTAAATTGTTTTTTAATAATCACGATAAATATAGAGAATGAAGAAAAACATACAAAAGAAGGAGAAAAGGAATAAATAAATACAAAACACTCAAAGTTCATAATCACATCATTTGCTCTTGCTTAAATAGTTTTAGAATATCTGTCTTTTATAAGATGCCTCAAATATTTTGGAGGAAAGATGGGTTATAAATAAAAGTGCAGCAGTTTACCTCTAAAAGAATACAGGAAAGGAAGGAAGGAAAGAAGGAAGGAAGGAAGGAAGGAAGGAAGGAAGGAAGGAAGGAAGGAAGGAAGGAAGGAAGGAAGGAAGGAAGGAAGGAAGGGAGACAATGTGACCATTTCAAGAGAGATAAGCCCACTTACAATAACTGAATTCCTGTAAAAACAAAGCCAACCTTGAAACCAAAAACATATTAAAGAATATAAAACAAGAACATTTTGCTGAGACGATGGGGAAAAATAACTAAAAATGAAAAGAACACACTCTAATCCAGGCAAAATTATTACAAAACCCTTAAAGCCAAAACATTTCTTGGTCTACTATTGAACTTCAAAGATAAAGACTTTTTTCAAACTACCTCCAGAAAACCCATGTCACATACCAGAAGACAAAATCGGGATCCCCTGAAACTTCTTCACAGCAATATTTGAAGTTAAATCCTACAAAGTTCTGGAGAAAGAAAATGTGTCACATGAATTGTTTATCCAACCAAGTCTGAAAGTACAAAGGTAATAAAAAGGACATTCAGAATCATGTAAGAACTCAGAGAACACAGTATCTGAGTGATTTATGCTTAGGAAAAGCTACAATAAGCCATTAGAATCCACTTCAAAAACTTTGTTATTTTTTAAATAGAAGCGTATTTTAAAAGGCTGAGATTGAGTTGAGTTTGAGTACCATAGAGAATTTGTTTTTAATAATGAAGGATGGATAAAATGAAGGCATTCTAAACTGGTGGGAGCACAATTGAAGGGAAGAGACACATGTTTAAAGTTTGTAAACAATAGCAGCTAAATTGGTATTTTCTTGCATGCACAAATCTCTCAGCTTCACAAAAGATTTAGCTATCCCGGTATGCTAACTAACACTTTATATTTGTATACTTTCTATACCCATTTTTGTCAACTTCTAAAGCTTGTTTTGTTTGCTAAAAATATTTGCAAGTCAAATCATAACACTCTTCCTTCCAGAAATTTAAAAATTTATGCAACTTTTAGAATTGGTAATGTAATTTACACAAAATAATTGGAATATCCATTATAACTTGTAAAAATTAATAAAATGTTTGATTATTATTTAATTTCTATTCATGCTTCAGGGATTAAAATGTCATATTTTGGAAGGGAAGTTCTGATAACTCTATTGCCTTATTACTGCATTGCCAATGTAATGCCATACTAACCAGGCCCTTGAGGAATTAGCCTAGTTTTGAGTAGGGTAGATAGTTACATTATCTATCAGTTACATTATCAACAGTCTCTGTTGAAAAATTTGCTTTTAGAAGAGTTGATAGATTCTGTGGTTACATGTCAATGGGGTGCTGACTGTTGCATTCAGGATCCTTACACAACCTAATTTCAGCCACAGTTGCCTAGATGAAGTAAGGCTATTTTAGTCCCTTGACCCCAGAATGCAGAACTTACCCCTTTTACTAACTTTCATAAGAAATTTACTTATACAGAAGTAATCCGGGGCATTGTAGACTTCAGTGAAGATCTGGATGATTCCGGGATGGAAAGTCACATCTTACAACACAAAGCATTTTCTTCTCTTGCTGGACCTTCTGCCTTTCTTTCTCCCTTTCCCATAGATCCCCAGTCTTTAGGTAGAGTAATTCCCTTTAAACATAGGAGACCACTTGTCAGCCTCATCAAGTCCTGAGGAGATCAAACAAGGCACGTGCTTTCAAAAATGGGATTTGGTAATGAAGAATTCTAAGGTCACAGGTGAAGGGAATGCCATTTTTCTTATAGTGTGGCAGAGTTAAATATAGAAAACCTCACCTATGGATAATATTCAATACATTCTGCAGTAACTCATTCAAGAAATGTTAACTGAACCTCTATTCGATACCAACCCAATTGTTACAAATTTAATAAAGGCATCTGTTTGGGAGGAGCTTCCTTTCCCTGTTCTGTTTGTCACTCTAGCTACACATATGAAACCAAGGCAAGAGTGTGTTTGTGTGTGTGTTACTGTGTGAGTGCACTTGTGTGTTGTGTATGTGCATTTGTATGTGGTATGTGTGTGCATCTGTTCATGTGTGTGTGTGGTGTGTGTGTGTGCTATGGTGTGCATGTGCATGCATGTGCGTATGTGTCTCTGTGTGTTGGTGTGTATGTGTGAGTGTGTGCGTGTGTGTGTGTGTAGTGTGTGTTTGGCTCCCCAGGTAATCCTGCTTGGCAGCGAAAAATGAGAACCCCTCACTGCCTGTGGCATATCACTGGGGCCCGTGCTCACCTTATTCACTCCTCACCCTAGTTGGAAGCATGACTAATCTGGGACTGGTCTGTAAGAACACATATGTTATAACCACTCCCTTTCCCTATTTTTGGATTTGTCCTCTTATGAAGCAATACCTTCTAGAACTCCTGCTTCCACACTGTAGGAGCATTTGGATCAGGGTCAGGACTGTCTTCTAGAGATGGATCTGAAGACTCGTGTCTCTCTCTGTCCTAAACACGGCAGATAGATAAGGCAGCAAATCTGGGTAAGTATGTCTACTCCACAGACTCAAATAGGCCTTCAGCTAGGCCTTTCAAATCCATCTGGCTTGGGAGAAATGATAGAAAGCCTAGTATGGCTATATATTTATGCCACTCTTTAATCCAGCTTTGACAGCAATAAACCTAATAATTTATCTCAATCTGACTTTTTAATCTACTTTCAAAAATGACTTCCTAAAACACAGGAAAGATGTATGTAATTATCACTCCCTAAAAAAGTTTTAAGAAAAGATAAAAAATGACACAAAAGATTTAGCTAAATGATTTTCACATTGGCATAGTAAGAGGTCCATGAAATTGACCAACAGACCTTTTCCTCCCCTCCCTTCTTTCCTGCTTCCTTCCTTCTTTCCTTCCTTCCTTCTTTCCTTCCTTCCTTCTTTTCTTACTTCCTTCTTTCCTTCCTTCCTTCCTTCTTCCTTCCTTCCTTCCTCCTTCCTTCCTTCCTTCGTTTCTTTCTTTTATCTTTTTTCTTTAATTCTGAGATTATACAGGATTGTATAGGTTAAATAAAGCCTAGTCCTAACATCCAATTAGACCATGCCTCAGTTATCCTAATCATAACAGAGGCTGCCCCATGGTGTCTCTGTGATTGCTGCCCTAGGGCAGTCAAACTGCAGCCAGGTATAGGAGTGAAAGTCTCCCCTTGAAAGCTAGCCGTCTGCCTCGCATCTACAATTGCTCAAATATCAGACTATATGTTGATTACCGGTAATATTTTCCCACAATTGTACCCCCAATTAGGATTCTGTGAAGATTCATTAGCTTATATGTTCAATGGTGAGAGACGTCCCAAATGTATGACTGGTTTTATTAAACTGACCAGTTACCTCATTGAAGACAGGAACAAGTGATTGGTTCTCCTTTTCTTTGAATTCTAAGCCTAATTACTCAGTCTCACATTATAGTTCTGACTCATCCTCAATAAACTTGCCATCTGATTGACAAACCACACTAAAGAGTAGTACCATCTCCCTCGTAAGCTTATATTCTAGAATAGAATATACTAATGTAGACATTGACATTTATTAAAAAGGCAAAATGATGCATGTTGAAAATAATTTTCAGGAAGCTCAAAGCTAAATTTGATGCTCAGTTTCAGAAGCTATCTTTAGCCTATAAATTCTCTCTTGACCTAGCACAGCCCATAATCACATTCATTTGCCCTTGCTTGAATAGCTTTAGCATATCTCTGTCTTTTATAAGCTGCCTCAAATATTTTTGGAGAAAAGAAAGACTATAAATAACAAACGCAGTTTACCTCTAATAGAATACAGTAAGAGTTAAAATATAATAATTGCATTATTTACATGTAATGAATAAGGCACAGAACACATGTGGAAAAAATAATGAATAAAGATGAAAGGTGGCTTTATAGCTCAAATCTATTTTGGGGAAACAGAGATGAGCAGCTTGATCGTCTGAACTTAGAAAGGGCAGAACATCAAGGTTATCATCTTATCTGCTTGTGAAAATGATTGCACAATTTTTAGCAAGCGGCTCAGAGCAGGATCTATGCTCAATGACTCATCCAAGAGATGGCCCTTCCATTAACTCCCCAACTATAATACTAAGACATTCATTTAATTCTGACTCACATTGTTAAATGCCACACACTGAATCACCAATCCTACTACATAAAGCACCTGGCTCAAATGTCTCTATGAAATACTTATCCAGGCTGAAAATCTCCTCTTGGCCTGGGAGACAGTAGTAACTGTGGTTACAGCTAGTTGCCTTGGAAGTCACATATGAGTTCAAGTTCATTGGCTCTCTGGATTCGAGATAAAGCCCAAATAGTCAATGGTTTTATTTCTGCATGGTGCTTTATGATCCCACTTACACCCTTATTGTGTGCAATAAAAATTCTCAATAATCCCATTTCTAATAATTCTTGCTTTTAAAAATATTTCTCTTTTACTGTATGTTGTTTTCCTACTTGTGTTGCTTTCCACAGGAATGCTCTAAATATGGAAAAAATATGCTACAAGGGCCTTCAATTGAAATGCATTCTCTAACTGTCCAGATGTTCATTTCAATGCATGCATCATATAAATCTAAACTGATGAGAACCGTAATGGCCCAGCTCAGTCTGTCTTAGTTGGTGAACTCTGAAACACAAATAATTAAAAAAGTGCTTTTTTAAAAAAAGTTATAAGTTTTAACAGCTCAAGAAAAGAAAACACCTTTTAAATTTTATTATTTTGTTTTGATTTTGTGGACAATAAAGTTGAGTAGTCTTCTTACTATATAACAGACAAACATTAACTCTGTTTCAAAACCAGGTCCAAAAACTTCCTCCATAATGAGGCTATGTTTACAAAAAGACAAATAAAAATCCAAAGTAATCCCAGAACAAATTCCAAAATATGACCCTAGTTTCTATTGCTTTTCTTTCTAAAGACTTTAAGAGATACTCTGCATCTTTACATTATCTGTTTACACATTTCAAGTGTAGGCAGATGTGATTATTTTTATTTCTTCCACCCCTGAGAATTTACATGAAATTATACAAATGCCATATAATACCGCTTCACTTGATGTCCTTAGAGAGACTGGAAAAATGGACTTCAAACAAGGCTCAGCATAGGTCCCTTGTAGCACCCTTATTGTTAGGTTATCAAAAACAATCATTTCTTCTGATTAACAAATATGGCTAGGAATCCTCAGAGGTGGCTTCTATTTAGTGGAAGGAAAGGATGTCCCTGATGCTACATGATGGCTGGTCTTGCTGTAATTTCCACTCTGGTAGTCAGAGAGAGAGCAGCATCTATCTCCTCACTCTCACCCCTAGAGTGAGGCAACCTCAAAACCTGCAAATGTTCCAAGAGCAACCTTGTTCCTGGGCCTTCTGAACTCTATGCCGTCAATTGAGGTATAGCGCTACATTGCTTATGTTTGACCCAGACCTTCCCCCAAAGTATAACGTTTCCTGTAGGTGTGCTTGAATGAGGCTCTTAACCTTGCACACACAGCTGCTTAAATCATTTCCATAGCAACAGCCAGAGTTAACACCTACTCTGACCCACAATGCCCCAGAGCTGGGTTGCTGACATTGTACCCCAAGAGGAGAATATTTTCAGGGATCTTACCTTACACATCATCAACAGTAAATACTCATTTGTTTCTACCTTATGCCAGACACTAAATTCAGCCCACATTTATAGTACTCTAGGGAAATCAACACATCTAAGAAAAACCTTGATTAACTCTATCTGCCCCTAATCATTCATTCATTATGTATATGCCCTTGGCCACACCAAACTCAGTTTTCTATGAAAATGTTCTTAAGGCTTTTCATGTATGATTCTTCTCCTCTACCGACTCCCCCCTGCACTACTAGATTATGAACTCTCCCAAATGCAAGGGCTGTTCAAGAATCTATTTTTCTTTAAAATCTTTCTACGGCTCCTAATACAGTGCCCTGGGCATATCAGATTCTTGATGACAAACAGCTAAGTCAACAGAACTAGAAACAAAAGAAGATTCCTTTTAGCATGGATGAATAGCTGCTGGCTTTCTTGGCTCAAGGAGAAGCATCAGGTTCAGTATTTATAATAGTAAAGAGTATTTGCCATAAGTCCATTTATTGTTATAACTTGATTAACTCAAGAAGTTAGCCAAACGAAAATGATATTCATGGTTTCGTATACTGCCAAATTAGCACTGTCCTTTGAAATTTTAAATAAAAAGGTCTTGAAAATTTTCCTGGAACCACTGAAATAAATACCTTTAAAATCTGGAGCTAGTAATTTATCTTGTGGCACTAAAATTAAGTATGTGGTTATGATCTGGCACAATGACATTTCCCTGCATAAATCTCTAAGTCTTTGGGACAATTTCAAAGGAAACTGTCCAAAGACAAAGAGATGGACCAAAAGCCTGCAGCCTTCTCCAACCTGATGATTACGTAACACATAAAGACAGTGTGAGTGTTGTGGTCTTGGCATTTATTCTAGAAGCACTACAGCACATCTTGGAATGCAAGAGTCCTTCATAGATCTACAAACCAACAACCATCACCTTTGCTCTTATCTCAGGCAGCATTTGACCTGGAGAGGTTGCCCCCTTTGAGATCATCAGGGCTCTTCTCTGCCTAAGGGAATATCCTCAGTTCAGCACCCCTTTCCATGCCTCCTCCACCCCACAATTTAGTAAAAGACTGGAACAACTTTGGCATTTTCATTTTAACACCTTCTTCTACATGTCCAATGAATGATATTTTAAGTGTTTCTAAATCCCCAAGTCTACTCATTTTTTATGAACTCTTCTCGTTAACACTTTCTCCTGGCAACTCCTCATATATGTATATATATACTACTTAAGTAAAAGGTGCCATTATTCATTTCCACATTTTCTCATGGCGGGATAAATCCTGGCTTCAAATACTCAGATTTACTAGTGAACCTGGTGGGCAATTTTATCTTCCCACATTAACAGCAGCTTCCTATTTTCAAGGTAACATTCTGTTTACTCTATAGAATGCTGCTGAAGTACTTGTGATCTCACTATGGGTAAGGCAATTACTGAATGTGCTTCTGCAACTTTTTGGAGAAAAGATTTTGTCTCTCCTCCCTGAACCGACCAGGTTGATCTTCCCTGCTCCAGAGGTCCGTGTGCATACTCCAGGCGCAAAGCTGGACCTATTTTCAATCTGGCTCTATAAATATTTAATGAAGAGTTTGCGAAGAGACTAACTAGAGATCCATCTGTTAAACTGCTGGAGCCATACCAGACACCATGTATTAACTACAGAACAGGTCCATTATATTGTCAGGGTTCGATAGAGGGCCAGAGATATGCAGCTGATCCCACATTCTGAGTAGACTAATGCTGAGATAGGAATAAGGCAGTCAACAGTAGATGAATACAAATTCTTCCATAAAATGAAGTTAATTCCTTGTGCAAATCAGTTAGCAATGATCTGACCAGTTTAAAACAACACAACTAACTCTGGTGTTTTTACAATAAGCTATCTCAAGCTGAGCCAAAATTCTCAAAGTCTGATTTCAATTGCCACATCCTGAATATTGTCATTCCTCGACAAATGAAAATAGGCCGGAAGGAAATGCAACAAAGATAAACTAGATGTATTTGTTCTTTCACAGTCATTCAACCCCTGACACTTCATAAAGTTAATGAAAATAATTTTAAAAACCAAACATCCAGACAACCACAAATCAGACTACCACGGTGCTTTGCAATCACACTATGGAAGGTGCTGTTTGTATTCTGTAGAATGAAGAATGTCAGGATTTTTGATATAGCATTAATAGTTCATAAAAGGTTATGTCAACCTCCTTTACAGCAAGTGGGTCTATATTAATATGGCAGGTAAAGGGTAGAATACACGGATACAAGTTTCTATCTCTTTTAACCTTTCCATCCTGTTTTTCTTTCCAGGGACAACTTAAAATAGAAATAAATGGGCTTAAATAAAGATAAGTGTCGGTTTTTGTCCACTCAGAGTTTTTTTTTCATTTTTTTCTCATATCCTCATTTTTTTTTTCTGTCCTCAACCCCAAATGTTGAGAAAGAATACTTCCACCCAAGGCAGCAATAGGTTCCTATTTCTGGTCAAATGTCTTCCATCCCTTTGCCACTTTCTAGCTTTTTTTTTTTTTTTTTTTTTTTAAGCAACCATGTCCTTTAGGCATAAAAAAAGAGTAGCATATATTAGAAGACTCCCCAAGGAATTTTTTTTAAGGGAGGGAGACAGAAAAAGTGCTTGACGCTAAGAAAATAAGAAAATAAATTAAAGTTCTTGATTGCATTCAAATTCACATGCTAAGAAAGAGAAATTGACTCTTCTTTCAATTCCCAATCTTAACCCATGTGTACATATCACACATGCGCACGTACACAGACATAGCAGAAGCACACTTACATACATATAGTCACACTGAAATCAACACAAAGCTCCTGCAGCATTTCAGGTAAAAGTTAAGAAATCTGTTTATCTCAGATATGTGGGATATACATACACTCTTACTTTGAATGAATAGATACATGTTCCCAGAGCAGATATGTTCCTAGAGTAGTCTTTGCTATTCTGTTGATATAAGGCTACTCAAAGCACCATCAGTAAACAATCTATTAGCATTTGTACAATGCAGGAAACCCATTTTTCATGCCATATTATGATTGGACTTTAAGACAATAGTAGAGTGAAGGAATTGCAACCACTATGTAAAGATTGTCTGTTGGCTACTGGATCGTATTGTACATTTGAATGTATCTGTTTTAAGACTAAAAGTTCTGTATGATAGATGAAAACAGATTCTCACCATTCAAAAATTATTACAGCTCCATTTGGTTGTGGTGCCAAAGGATAACAACAAAGTCCTTTTTCAATTTAGGATTTTAGAAAGTAAAGCTGACAAATACGTACGGATCTTACTGTCGGAAGGAATATCTGTATTCTACAGCACAGCCTTGTTTACAGCACATGAAAGCATTCAAATAGAAGCACAACTTTGATAGATTGTAATTTTAAGACTCTGTAATTATTCTTGAAGAATAAATGAAATAGTGATGCTATTACTAAAATTTTCCAATCCCAGTCCAAATTTGGGAATTAAATGAGTAAGTTCCTTGACATATTTCTCTAATATGTAAGATTATTTTACAGTCATTATAACACACATACGTATAGTATGTAAGGTAATGATACAAAGAGGTTGTTTCATGTCATTGGACCTGCTCTGTCCTTTGCGCTGGGAAATGAGTTTCCTGGGTGAGAAAGAAAATCAAGCTCTTAGATTTATCTTCCAAATCTAACATGCTAGAATTGAGTCTCTTTTCTCAGGCGTCAAGTTGTTGGATGTAAGATGTCACAAGCTCAATGGCCACCCATACAACTTACAAATGTCCAATGGGTGTAACAACACAGGAAATCAGTGCCACAGCACCAAGAAGCCATGCATGATGACCACACACTTTGGTACAGCTCTGGGGTCTGCCTTGCCACAACCTCTATCCCCATGTTGCTTTCCCACCTGGGCCTCTTGGCAACAGGGTCCCAGAGTTACCATGTATCAGAGCCTGAGAGGGTCACAGGGATCATATAATCCAGCATTCTCATCTCATAGATGAGGAAATGAGAGCTGCATACTGGATGGCGTTCCTGAGGTTTCACAGCAAATTTCTGTCAAAGTCTAGACTGAAACATACGATTCCTAAAAACCAGTTTTCTAGAATCTTACTATGCAAAACATACTGCTCAGAACAGCAGCATTGGGAACTAATTAGAAATGCAAACTCTCAGGATTTGCTTTATACCTGCTGTATTAAATAGGGTTCTCCAAAGAAACAAAATCATTAAAAAAAGTATAAGTAAAAAATATGTCTCTTCTCACACACACACACACACACACGTGTGTATATATATATATAGACACGTATATATATTGTGTGTGTGTGTGTGTGTGTGTGAGAGAGAGAGAGAGAGAGAGAGAGAGAGAGGAGAAAAGACTTGTTTTAAGGAACAGGCACATGCAATTGTGGGAGCTGGTAAACCTGAAATTTACAGAAAAGGCCAGCAGGCTGAAAACTCAGGTAAGATTTCTATGTAGCAGTATTGACAAAGGACTCTGTCTTCTCTGGGAAACTTTGCTTTTTACTTTCTAGGTATTCAATTGGCAGTGCATTATGTTCCATTAATGACCCATCCACATCTCTGAAAGCAAACTCCCTTACTTAAAGTCAACTGATTATGTTAGTCACTTCTACAATCCTTCATAACAACATCCAGACTAATGTTTGACAAAAAAACTGGACAAAATAGCTTATCCAAGTTGGTAACATAAAATGTATCCATCATGTCTACTTAATCAGAATTAGCATTTTAACATGATCTCTAGGTGATTCTTATGTCCATTAATGTTTGAGAAGCTTTGATTCTGATGTTTATAAGTTTTGGTGATATAAAAGTTCCACTGCTGCAACAGAGACACCCAATATAACAGTGCCTTAGGAAAGTTAGAAGTTTATTTCTCCCCCATGAAAAGTTTGAACATTACAGTTGGAGACAAGGAAGGAGATCTGACAAACCCTAGGAGCCCAGGACTCTTCTAAGTTGTTGCTCTACCATCTTTAATGCATGGCTTCCATTTGTTGGTCCAAGTTCATTGTTTCAGATCTTGCCATCATGCCTTTGTTCTCATCAGGATAAAGAGGGAAAACAGCCAGAGAGGGCACAATTATTTCCTTTAACTGTGTGACCCAGAAGTTACACTCATCCCTGCTGTTCAAATCCCATAGTTCAAAACTTGGTTATGTAGCCACATCTAGCTGAAAGGGAGGCTGGAGAATATAGTCCTTTTATGGGGTGGCCAATTATGCAATAATAATTCAGTAAGATTCAAAAATCTGTAACTAAAGAAAAAAATGGGAAACTGTTACTACATAAGACAGCTAATTATTCCTGCTCTTTATTTTTCTGCACCAGGCTACCTTCAAGATGAGGAGATACGAGAAACAGGACAAGAAAGGAACCAGATTTCCTGCTTCCTTCTATAGTGAAGAGAATTGAATCCAGACATTGAACCCCGAGTAACAATTGCATAAGGAAACAAGACTGTTGGCAGCTCATGCTTTCATTGCATTGATTTGCTGCTTCCTCAATATGGAGCCACTCTTGGCAAATGCAGCCAGAATGAAAGTTTTCCTTCTCCAACAGAAGTAGCTGTGGTGGAAGAAAGAGAATTCTAGACTCTGAGGGTTTTGTTGGGGGGTTTTGTTTTGTTTTGTTTTATTTTTACATTTCATCACTTCCATTTTTTCCTTATTGTCTTACAAGAATAACTCACTTCTCCCAGTTTCCAAGGCCAAGAAGAAATATAAGGAAAAAATAACTCTCTAGCTCAATTTTTGTAATTCTCATATTCCACAGCTGGGGATAAAATCATATACTGCTACTTTTAAAGTTTATGCTGACCCTCAAACTCCTTATTTCCTTTCCTTAGGCAGAAGTCTCTGTGTCTGAGGGGTAAATGAGAAGTATGTAGATGTATGCCTAAGGATAGTTTTATGCGGAAGAGTGATGTTTGCATAAGTATATTTTTATTTAATCGATGAAAGCAGGTTTACACAAAATTACCTAATAATAGAAGAAAAAAATCTGTAAAAATGTATCAATTTCTCTTTGCTACTACCTCCCACAATAACATACATACACAAATTTCCTTCAGAGACAAACAGCATATTGTGCAGAATTTGCTGTAACCAAGGTAACCAAACATTGTTCTCATATCAACTTTTAGGACAAAAAAAACCCAGGCATTGTTGTATTGAATGTTTCTTTGTGGTAGTGTTTATTGCTATGATATTTGCTGAAATTTTCAATACTTAGGTTTATTTTAGGCTATTTGTTTTCTTCTAGGCACTAACTACAACTTTCAACAGGTAGTTAGAGACATCTGCATTATAGGCCAAAGTCTTTTTTGAACCAAACAAATAAAAATGTACCAATGACAGTATTCTATTTATTTTCACATCTCTACAAAAAAAGTATTTATTAGCATAACTGAATATCAATTTGTAGATGCTATATATTAATTTCATGTCCCACAAGAATAAGTGTACATATAAAGAATGATATATACAGTATGACGTTATCAATAATTTGTCTGTTTGCCATTTTATATAAAACCATTTGCTACCTTTCTCACCAAACTTAATTCATTAATAATTATCTCTCATCTAGTTTTTTGATGAAATAGAATGAGAGTTCATCCCAAATTTTATATAACTTTATATGAGGATCATTTCTCCCTAGTGGATAGAAACATGTCTTCCTTAATGCAGACACTCTTTTCAAAGTTTTCACTTATATGAGTGTTGCCCCTTAGATGCCCAATTATGCAATGCAAGCAAAACTTTTTATGCTCATGATAGTAGAACCCAGTCTGAAGTTCTGTGACATTACGTTTCCCCACTAAACTTTATCCTCTTGATCTTCAGTTAATATTAATCTTTGATAGACATGTTCTAATAGTCCTCATTCATTCCTACATGGATTATATTTTTCCTTTTAAAAATATCACAATTACTTTGTGCAAACTGGGCTCATAAAGGTACTTGGAGCATCCTGCGTTAGGCTCCTGGTGAATGACTGCTGATATCATGACTATTACCAAGTTCCTGAGAACTTTCACTTGTGTATGGTGTGTGTATGTGTGTGTGCGCATAATTGGGATTTCCAACTTATCATATAATTGCAAATGGATATTGTCAACATCACTAATGTAATGGTCGAGTTTATACTTTCATTACCTTAAAAATGACCATTTCTATTCCAGAAACTAGTGGCTTTTCTTCTATCTTTCAAGATAAGTACACTATTTTCTTAGAGTTTCATAGAGCAAGTGTTAATTTGTTATCATAGTGCTCCCAATGTCCTCTGGGAGCATGTCTTACTCAATCTGTTTCTCTTAGATTTTTCTCGCATTAGGAAGAAATTTCTGCTATAAGGATAGGGATTTGTATTCCCTGGAACTGTGTTCCCCACATGACTTAGTTTGATGAGAATAATTTCCACTCCCAGACAGGAAATGAAAGCATGGGGCAGTATAATGTGCATGTGATTGAACTTTTCCAATAGTATAGACGATTAGTACTAAGAATTTGCAAATTTACATGAATTTTTTCCTACCTCATGATATTTTCCCTGTAGCTCTTGAGTTAGATTTTTTATTCAACTTCACAGAGGTAATTTTGGTTTCAGACTTAGATATCTTCTAGAGACTTAGCACAGGGGCTGCACTTACAGTCTTAACGAGGGAAATATTTATTCTTTCTTTTTCCTTCTGAACTGATTTTAAGAGAACATTAAGTCACAGTATGTTTTAACCTGTATTCTCAACTATTTTGAAGAAAACATTGATTAACAGTATTTAAGAGATCTGCCTAAAAATAGGAGTACATAGAACACAGTTCAATGGTCTCTTAAAAGCGTCATTAAATTTTGTCAACTACATTATGGTTTACGTCATTATTATAAGTAATAGTTATTAATTTTCTCATAGATATTAAGGTTTAAAAAACTACGTATTCTTGTTTATAAAATCAAATTATATCTAACTCTAAGATTTACAGCCTGGATAACAGAAAACAGTTCATGTTCGGAAGGCTCCTATATCAGTCTCACCAATTTAAGCCATTATAATCAAGGGCTGTGCAGGCAGCTTCGCTGCTCACATTCTCTGCTCTTGCCATAGGCATCTTGACCCTAGAACCTTTGCCTAGGTCCTAAAGCATTTGACCTCAGGCCATTGCTGCATCCACAGCACCGTCCTGCCATCAAACTGGCAGCACCAGGGAGAAATGAACAGGCTACCACTTACATCTTCCCTACCCTCTGCTTTGCTCAGTCTCAGGGACCCACAAGTTGGTCACGTTCTCCTTATTCAACTCTTTCCATCATCTTTCAGAGTTGGAAAAGTCAGGCTGTAATTTCAATGAGCCCAGGTTTTTAAATCAATCAATCAATAAATAATAGTATCAGCAAAGCTTAATTAGTGCTTACTGTATGTGGCACTTCAAATGTTTTAACTTAATAATCACAACATTAAGACCTACTTTTATTGTATCCATTTTGCAGATGAGGAATACTGAGACACAGAGAGGTTAAGTGACTTGTCATTTAGTTAATAAGTGACAGAGCCAGAATTCTAATTGATACGTTCTGGCCTCAGAGCTTATACTCTTAACTACTAGTATGACGAAGCCCTATTAATCTTTTCCTAAGTAAAATAAGTTATCTATGTCTTCAATCTACTGAGGCTTGATTTTATGGAGTGGTAACTGTGGTTGGGGAAAGAATATGTGAAGGAAAATATTTCCCATACTTAATTTTTCATGAAACTCCTCCAGGAGAATATAAAATACTGCTAAATTGTCAGCTAGATAATTTTTCCATATACATGTTGGAGGGCCTCAAATATGCTCTCATCATAACTGGGATATGATGTATTTTCTTTTTTCTTTTTTTTTTTTTTTTTTTTTGAGATGGAGTCTCTCTCTGCAGTGGTTCGATCTCGGCTCACTGCAAGCTCCGCCTCCCAGGTTCACGTCATTCTCCTGCCTCAGCCTCCTGAGTAGCTGGGACTACAGGCGCCCGCCACCTCGCCTGCCTAATGTTTTTGTATTTTTAGTAGAGATGGGGTTTCACCGTGTTAGCCAGGATGGTCTCAGTCTCCTAACCTTGTGATCCGCCCGCCTTGGCCTCTCAAAGTGCTGGGATTACAGGTGTGAGCCACCGTGCCTGGCTAAAAAAATGTATTTTCTATATTTTCGTCTTTAGGTGTTCTGGTCTTCTACATAAACTCCCTCCTGCTTGATAACATGATGGGAAAGTTACCAAAATCCAAAGTAGTTGTCAATTTATTTTGATTTAATAAACACTCAAGCTGTGCAGAATCTATTGGGTTAATTATCTAAATTATCTTATTTTTGAACTCTCCCTCTTTGAGTCCTTTCTAAAATGGAGGGTATAAATTAAATTTTGTCAACTACATTATGGCTTAAATCATTATTATAATAGGCAAGTGGCTTACAGGACCTATGGAGGGTTTGGAATCCCCTGGCTTTTCCCTGTGCTTGTCATTTAGCACCTATGACCTTTGATATATTACTAGCCCCATGTGTGAATTTTCCTGTGACCTCTTGAGCAAGAACCGCTCATGATGTCTCTCTCTCTCTCTCTCAGCTTGATCATAGCCCAGAGGCAACTTTCTGGAGACCATGGTCTCCAAGGCTCTCTCAGCCCTGCTGACACTTTACCATATTATTCATCAGGTCTTTGGCCTAGGTCGGCCACTCATACTTCTCCTCTGGTATTGTCTTGCTGTGGACTAAGAGGAGACCTACTCATTCTCAACTTAGTGGTCAGGTCATGCAGAAAAAAAGGAGATGACAGCCACACTTGGTGACTCACGCCTGTAATCCCAGCACTTTGGGAGGCTGAGGCAGGCAGATCACCTGAGGTCGGGAGTTCGAGACCAGCCGGACCAACATGGAGAAACCCCATCTCTACTAAAAATACAAAATTAGCCAGGCATAGTGGTGCATGCCTGCTATCCCAGCTACTCAGGAGGCTGAGGCAGGAGAATCGCTTGAACCCGGGAGGTGGAGGTGGCAGTGAGCCAAGATCGCACCATTGCACTCCAGCCTGGGCAACAAGAGTGAAACTCCATCTCAAAAAAAAAGGAGATGACATTTAAGTGAAAATTAGAGCTTCTTTTTCTCCTTTATTATGCCTTTTACTATTGTTTGCCTCTTAACTCTGCTAGTTAAGCCCCAGTGCTAGTGTGAAACGTTCCATCCAGGGCCCTCCTCATAGGGTATCAAACCAATGGCCGAGCAAGAATCCTCACCCCTGTGCTTACAGCTACTACCCCTGTTATTAAGCTAAACCAGGCAAGTGAAATTGGAACAAATACTTGATTGTATTCCTCTCCTTCCTCTCTCATTATGTCCTCCCTTTTTACTCCACAATCCCCTGGATGAACTCCTTCATTTCTCGATACCATAGTCACCTTCTACAAAAGATAACAAGTTTTATGTACACAGCTTTCTTTTTATAAGTTATATTTTTGCAATTCAATTTTGTGGCTATGAAAATCTTACTTGCTAGGTACATGATAAATGGATTTTATAATAACTGTTCTTAGCTTTAATCCCAAACTCCCATTCCTCAAGAAGGCAGAAAATTAATGTTCCAGTTATTTATGGCTATGTAACAAACCACCCAGACACTTAGTGATTTAAAACAACAATCATCATTTATTTTGCTCACAGATTTACAATTTGGGCAGGAAAGTCTCATCTCTGCTACAGACTGAATTAATTGTGGTAGCTCAACTAGGTATGGAAGATGCACTGCCAACATGGCTTACTTACATGGCTGGCAAGGTGGTGCTCAGCTGAGGCTATTGGCCAGGTATCTTGGTACCTTAGATACCACAAGGTATCTCATGCCTTTCCACAAGGATTTTCCACAGTCGCTTCCACCTCACAGCACAGAAGCTATGTTTCGATTTAAAAAGTAAAAGAAAGTAAAAGCGATCGATCTTGTAAGCCCTGGGCCAGAAATTGGCTAAGAGTTATTTTGCTATATTCTGCAAGTCAAAGTTTTCACTGAGCCTCCTAAATCCAAAGGAGGAGGGGAAAGGGAAGAGGAACGCAGATGCCACCTCTTGATAGGTGAAGTACAAAAATATCTGTGGCCATCTCTAATCAATCACACTTAGTTTAGTAATTTCCAGTTAAATTAAGCTGGGGCTTTTGCAGTTTATTACTCTTTAAAAACAGGTCAGATGGGCAGATCTTTTAACAATGGTAAAGAAGTCAGCAAATCCTGTCAAAAACAAAATTATAAAACTAAACAAAATTGTTAAGAACAATCATCTAAAAGCTCTGATCATCAAGCAAGATGAAAAACAAATTAAGAAGTATTTATTTATGGAAAACTGTAGACCATTAGCTAAGAAGAATGTGGATCTGTTGGTCTGATCCCCTTTTGACAGCTCATGTGGTAGGATGGTGCTACCAAGGCAGAGTTGGCTATCAAATCCAGCAACTTCACTGCTGGATGGGGCTGGGTTATTTTTGAACTGAAGCCAAAAAATTCATTTCTAGCTGGACTATTAGTAAAAATGGTAAAATTGGTAGAAAATGAACAAGAAAAGCACATAGCCTTGCTATTCTGAGTTGTGATTGCTCTTAATGGAAGATGGCAGAACCAAAGAGTAGCTTGGAATTTAACAAGCAGATCCTGGAAATAAGAGAACCATACATGGACAAGGTATTCTCTACATACAACTCTAGCTAAGGTGACACATAAATATGAAGAGACCCCCCAAAAAACCAATCTCATCACACATTCTTGGCTGATTTGGAGTCTGTGTGAACATAGAGGAAAGACCTAAGAAAGCTTAAGCTCTTCATACATCCTTTGATGAAAGAAAGGTTATGCATATATGCATGAAAGATTTGGGAAGGCCTAGTGAAAAGAAAAGCAAGAATAAACTGGAAAAATGTATACGTTTTGAAAGCACTCAACAACCTACACAAAGATCCATCAGTAAATGCTAAAAGCCCTTTTCAGTTCAGAAAATCGAAACAAAAAGCAATAAAAACTCTCAAGGGGAAAAACATAATCCAAAATTTCTTAAATGTATTACCCAAAATGTCTAATTTTAAACAAAGAAAAATGAAACATGCAAAGAAACAAGAAAATGTGACCCATATGCAGGGGAAAAAAATGCAATTGAAAGAAATGAACTCTGAGTGAACCCAGATGTTGGATTTGGCAGAGTTGTCCAAACACCTATTATAAATATATTCAAAGGATTAAAGGAAGCCCTGTTTAAAGATTTAAAGGAAGATATAATGACAATAATTCTGCAATGATAAATTTCAATAAAAAAATCAAAATTATTAAAAAAAAAAACAGAGTTGATATAAAATAAGAAAAAATCAGTAAACTTGATTATGGATGATTAGGAATTATCCACCCTGAAGAACAGAGAAAGAAAAGATTGAAGAAAATTTAAAAGAGCCTCAGAGACCTGAGGGACAACACTCAGCATACCAAATATTTGTAGTGGAATTCCCAGAAGGATAGCAGAGAGAGAAAAAGGGTAGGGAAAATACATGGAGAAATAATAAACAGGGACTTCCTAAATTTTCTTTTAAAATGTTAATACATAGATTCAAGAACCTCAATGATGCCCACTTTTAAAAAGCACAAAGAGATCCACACCTAGACATATCATCATATTCAAACTGTTCAAACCCAAACAAGGAAATAAAATATTAAAAGCAGCAGGAAAAAAGCAACTTATCACACACAGGAAACAATACATGATTAATAGATAACTGCTCATCGAGCAAGAAAAAGAAATAAAGGGCATCCAAATCGGAAGAGAGGAAGTCAAACTATCCTTGTTTGCAGATGGCATGATTCCATATCTAGAAAATGCCATAGTCTCAGCCCAAAAGCTGCTTCAGTTGGGAACCAACCTCAGCAAAGTTTCAGGACACAAAATCAATGCACAAAAATCACTAGCATTCCTATACACCACGAACAGCCAAGCCAAAGGTGAAATCAGGAAGGCAATCCCATTCCCAATTGCTACGAAAAGAATAAAATACCTAGGAATACAGGTAATCAGGAAAGTGAAAGAGCTCTACATGAGAATTACAAAGCAGTGCTCAAAGAAATCAGAGAAGACACAAATGAACAGAAAACATCCCATGCTCACAAATAGGAGGAATCAATGTCATTAAAATGTCTATACTGCCCAAAGCAATTTACACATTCAATGCTAATCTGATCAAACTACCAACGGCATTATTCAAAGAATTAGAAAAACTATTTTAAAATTCATGTGGAAGGAAAATAGAGCCTAAATACCTAAGGTAATCTTACGCAAAAGGAAAAAAGCTGGAGGCATCATGTTACCCAACTTCAAGCTATACTATGGGCTACAGTAACAAAAACAGCGTGGTACTGGTACGAAAACATGTACATAGACCAGTGGAACAGAATAGAGAGCCCATAAATAAGGCCACACACCTGCAACTATATAATCTTCAACAAAACTGACAAAAACAACCAATGGGATAAAGACTCCCTATTCCATAAATGGTGCTGGGATAACTGACTAGCCATATGCAGAAGATTGAAATTGGAACTCTTTCTTACACCACATACAAAAATTAACTCAAGATGAATTAAAGATTTAAATGTAAAACCCCAAATTATAAAGATCCTGGAAAGCAACCTAAGCAATATCATCCTGGACGCAGGAATGGGCAAAGACTTCATAACAAAGACACCAAAAGCAATCACAACAAAAGCAAAAATTGACCAGTGGGTTTAATTAAACTTAAGAGCTTCTGCACCACAAAAGAAATTCTCAACACAGTAAACAGACAACCTACATAATGGGAGAAATTATTTGTAAACCATGCATCTGACAAATGTCTAATATCCAGCATCTATAAGAAACTTAAACAAATTTACAAGAGAAAAACAAACAACCTCATCAAAAAGTGGGCAAAGAACATGAACAGATACTTTTCAAAAGAAGACATGCATGTGGCAAACAAGCATATTCAAAAAAAAAAAAAAACTTAATATCACTGATCATTAGAGAAATGCAAATCAAAACTAAAATGAGATACCATCTTACACCAGTCAAATGGCTATTATAAAAAAGTCAAAAGATAACAGATGCTGGAGAGGTTACAAAGAAAAGGGAACACGTATACACTGTTGGTTGGAGTGTAAATTAGTGCAACCACTGTGGAAAACAGTGTGGCAATTCCTCAGAGTTGAAAGCTGAACTACCTATTCCACCCAACAATCCCATTATAGCCAAAGGAGTATAAATCGTTCTACCATAAAGACATATGCACACAAATGTTCATTGCAGCCCTATTCACAATAGGAAACACACGGAATCAACCTAAATGCCCATCAGTGACAAATTGGATAAAGAAAACATGCTACATACATACCATGGAATACTATGCAACCATTAACAAAGAACGATATCATCATGTCTTTTATAGGAACATGGGATGGAGCTGGTGGCTACTATCCTTAGCAAACTAACACAGGAAGAGAAAACCAAATAGTACCTGTTCTCACTTATAAGTGAGCACTAAATGATGAGAACTCATGAACACAAAAAGAGGAACAACAGACACTGGGTTGTAATTGACGTCAGAGGGTGGGAGGAGAGAGAGGAGCAGAAAAAATAACTACTGGGTACTTGATTAATACCTAGGTGATGAAATAATTTGTACAACAAACCCCCATACCACGACTTTACCTGCATAACAAACCTTCACATGTGTCCGCAAATATAAAATGAAAGTAAAAAAAAAATCATATGCAAACACACTGTAGAAAATAATTGCTGTTAAAAAAATTGTCCTTGAATAATTTGGTGTCTGTATAGCATGCATTGATGGTTACTTCCAGTGTCATAATATCACTTATTTAATGATAATATTTTTGGATACGGCTAAGAAGACTGCATATAGAATATGTTTTAAATAATACTTTCTCATATTAAATTTCCAGTTGGCAAAAACAGCAAGAAAAAAAGGGTAACTGCTCAACAGAAACAACTGAAGCCAGAAAGTAGTAAAAAGAAATATTCTACATACTGAAAGAAAATTACAGTCAACAAAGAATATCCAGCAACTTCAAAAGCAAGGCAAAAAAATAATATTCTCACTTAGACAAAGGCTGAGAGAAATAAATGCTGTGAGACCTGTCTTACAAGATGCTAATAGAAGTATCTCTGGCTGAAAAGAAATGACACCAGATGGTAACCAGATTCCATAGGGAGAAATGAAGGCCACAAATGGTAAAAAGGTGAGGAAATATAAAAGAATGCATAAAATATTTTCTCTTTTCTTCTTATAATTTTCTTTAAAGACATAATATTTTATCAAGCAATAATTATAATAGTTAACACTCTATTTGGGGTTCATAACATACTTATATATATCTGAAAATAGATGGTGATAGAGCAATATTAGAGGAACTGTGCTATATGTAATGGAATTAAGTTGCTATATTTAATTGAAATTAAGCCACTTGGGTAGGACATAAGTTAAAATTCATATTGTAATCTCTAGAGCAATTACCAAAAAAAAAACTCAAAAATATGTTTTAAAAATCAAAACAAAAATTAAAATAGGATGCTAAGAATATTTGTCAACACAAAAGGTGGAACAGAGAAAGAAAAATGACAAGAGACATATAGGAAACAAACAAGAGATAGACAAAACTCCAAACAGGTGAGTAAATATATTAAATATTAATGGTCTAAACACTCTAATCAAAATGTAGAGATTATCAGATTGAATCAAAAAAGCATTACCCTCATATGTCCCATTTACAAGAGAAAGAGTTCAGATTCGAAGATACAGATAGATTGAATGTAAAGGAATAGCAAAATGTATATATGTAAACTTTATAGTTTAAATATTTACTTATTAATGAGCTGGAATAGCAAAAATATATGCTTGAGAGAAGAAATATTACTACAGGTTGATCACCCCTAATCAGAAAATATAAAATTTGGAATGTTCTAAAATTTAAAACTTTTTGAGTGCCAACATGATGCCACAAGTGGAAAATTTTACACATAAGTACTTAACGTAACCTTTTCATACAAAATTATTTTAAAATTATATGAAATTACCTTCAGGCTATGTGTATAGGGTATATATGAAACACAAATAAATTTAAATGAATTTTGTGTTGAGATTTTGGTCACATCCTCAAGATATCTCATTATACATGCAATTATTCCAAATATGAAAAATCTGAAATCCGAAACAACTTCTGGTGCCATGCATTTCAAATAAGGAATAATCAATCTGCAGAAATAAAAAAGGAACATTTCATAATAACAAAAGGTTCAATATATCAGGTACATATAGTAAGTCCTCAACATCATTGACAGGTTTTTGGAAACTATGACTTTGAGGAAAATGACATGTAACAAACCAATTTTTTTCATCAGTGTTATAAAGAAACAATGTCGAATGAAACAACATAATTTGGAGGACCTGCTGTACATAGTTTCATTTAAAATTACAATTTCCAAGAACACATGGACAACTTTAAGGGAAGATTTATTGTACAATACTTATAAATATATATGTACCTTAAAAGGAGCACCATAATACATGTAGCAAAACAAAACTGAAAAGACAAATAGATATTTCAACAATTGCTGTTAGAGACTTCAATATCTCCTTCTCAATAATTGGTATAACAACAACTTGGAAATCATCATGGATGAAGACTTGAATAATATCCACCAACTTGACTTAACTGATATTTACAAAACACTCCAGCCAAAACCAGCAAAATAATCTTTCTTTTAAATACAAATAGAACATTCTCCAGGGTAGACCAAATACTATAGGACATAAAACAAGTCTTAATATATTTAAAAGTATTATAAATCATTTAATGTATGAGTTACTATAAAAATGGAATACAATTAGGAAGCAACAACAAAAATTATGTAGAAAAATCTCCAAATATTTGGAAATTATCAGATAGTTAAAAGAAGAAATCACAAGGGAAATTAGAAAATATTTTGAACTGAATTTAAAAAAACATATTACAACATATCAAAAGTAACAAGATGGAGGCAAATCAATGCTCAGAGAGAAATTTATAGCTTTAAATACCTATTTCAGAAAGATGAAATTTTAACTCAATCATTTATATTTCCTCTTTAAGAAACTAGAAAAAGAAGAACAAATTAAATACAAAAATAAGCAGAAGGGAGAGAATAAAAAAAAGCAGAGCAGAAAGCAACAAAATAGAGAAAAACAATAGAGAAAACTGATGAAATCAAAAGTTGGTTCTTTTAAAATATCATAATATTGTAAAATCTTTAGCTAGACTGGCCAAGATACAGACAGAAAGACAAACCACAAATCATCAAAATTGGAAATAAAAGAAGGAACACTGATACTGACTTTACAGAAATTGAAATAAGGGACTATTATGAACAACTCAATACCAACAGATTAAACAACTTTGATAAAATGAACAATGCCATAGAACAACATTAATCCCCAAAACTGACTAAAGAAGGAACCAGATAATATGCCTGTACCCATAACAAGTAAGAAATAGAACTGGTAATTAAAAGTTTTTCTGCCAAGAAAAGCCAAGACCCAGATGATTTCCACCATGAATTCCATCAAATACCTAAAGAGAGAATATTATCAATCCTACACAAACACTTTTCAAAAATATAGAGGGATGAACACACAACTCATTCGTTAAGCCAGAAATATCTGATACCGAAGCCAGAAAAAAAATCACAAGAAAGCAGCAGATAAATATCTTTCATGAACATAGATGCAGAAAAATACCATGAGAAAATGTTAACAAACTGGACCCAACAGCATATTAAAAGGATAGCTAGTAAGCACACGTAAAGATAGTCAACACCATAAGTCATTATGAGAATGTAAATTAAAACCATAATGAGATATCACTATATACCTACTAGAATCGCTATAATTAATGTATCAAAGTTACTGTCAATATCAAGTGTTAACAAAGATATGGAGAAACTGGAAGCCTCAGACATTGCTGATAGAACATTTAATAGTACAGACAATTTGGAAAACAGTTCAGCAATTTCTGAGACAGTCAAGTATACACATACTATTTCAATCCGCAATTCCACTCCTAGGTATCTATCCAAGAGAAATGAAAACGTATGTCCATGTTAGTAATTGTATATGAATGTTCTCAGCAATGCTATTCTTAATACACAGAAACTGGAAACAATCCAAATGTCCATCATCTGGTTAACGGATAAATGAAATGTGTTATATCTATATAATGAATACTATTCAGCAATAAAAATGAATTACTAGGACATTTACAATATGAATGGAACTAAAAAGTTATGCTAATTGAAAAAATCCAAATGCAAAAGACTACATATTGTATTATTCCACTTAATAATTTTTTTTTAAAGGAGAATCTATAAGTAAACAGTTTAGTGATTGCCTGGGGAAGAAGGTTAGAATGGGAATTGACTTCAGTAAGGTACAAAATAACTTTTGGGGATGAAGAAAATGTTCTAAAACTAGATTGTGGACATGGTTTCATACCTCCATAATTTACTAAATAACATTGAACTGTATACTTATACATGCATTTTGTGACATGTAAATTTTATTTCAATAAAGCTGTCTCTAATAAAGCAAGCCAATTTAGTATTCTCCTTCTTTTGAACCTCTTACTTTCTTCCAGGTTACATTATTCTTCCTCTAGTAGCATCCCAACAATTTGGAGGAGATTTGAATGACAGATCATCTATAGCAATACTGTAGTGGAATTCATTGCAATGTATCCATATTCCATTAAAATCATTGTCAGCTGCCTTCCATATTCCCATTTGCTGAAATGCCTTATCTCTCACAGGCCTTCAGTCCCATGCTTCATACTGCCATCTTTAGAGAGAAATCCTTTAATCCACAATGCTCTTGTAGGTTTTTACTGATGAACATTCTTCAATAAAGCACATGCACCCAAATTCTTATTTCAGACTTGGCTTCTAGGGAACCTGACCTCTTAGTCCTGACACCCTATGCAATATTCTCTATTTACTAACCCTACTCTTCTGTTGTGTGCGGTGCATTTAAAGTCTCGCTCCACACAGAGTTCCAGAAGGACATGCCCCTGCAATTTCTACCCTACTATTTACCATGTTGTAATAGTGTGAAATAACTTTCTACAATTCTTTCTGTCTTCCCAAACATCACTCAAGGACTGAAACAAAGACTCGCTCTATTCTTAATACTCCAAATCCCAGGAGTTGAAATGCCTGGGAGAGGGATGCATTCTAATCTAAATAAAGATGATCCTGTCTCTAATCCTAGATTAACCTCCAAAATCTCTTCTTTACCTGGTCTGAGGAATCACATTTTCTTCCCCAATCTTTCTGTCTTTAAAAGCCAAGTGTATAGAATCTTGGCTGGACCCTTTCTCCATTGGAACAGTAATAATTTGAACCAATGAGAATGAAGACAATCTGTGGCAATAAAGAAAGCATGGGATTTCCTAGACAACTTGAGTAATATCAAAATATCACCCTACTCTATATGATGGCATACATGTGTATATGTACATCATATATAATTGATATATATACACACTGTAATTAATATTTTTGGTCTTATCTTAACATCTTGAATTCTAAAAATTAAGATTTAGTTGCAGATTGGCAGAATTCCCATAATGCCTAGTGATTCTTCAGATGAATACATTTACTGATTGTCCAGTGTTGTCCCTGTTGACAATATTCGAATGCTAACATATTTCTACTTCCTAACACAAGGAAGTTTAACAAATTGTCATTATCATTATTTTTTCTTCCAGTACTTCTAAAAACTTTTGAGACTACCAATAGAATAATTTTTTAAGATAATATAATGAAAACTGCAGAGGCTCTGAAGTCAGATAAAAAATTGAGTTTCAATTCTGGCTCTTCAATTTTTTGTGAATGACCAAAAAAAGAAAAAAAAAAATATGACTCCCTTAAGTGTGAGTTATTCATGTAAATGAGGAATTGTTGTTTTGAAAATTATATGTGATAAATGTATGTCACAACTCAATATAAAACAAAAAGCACATCAAACATATTGGAGTAACTTTACTGGATACTTTGTAAGTATCCACTGAGTCCATCAATGGGAGTGATATGGTTTGATTGTGCATCCCCACCCAAATCTCATGTTGAATTGTAATTCTCAATGTTGGAGGAGGGAAGTGGTGAGAGATGTCTGGATCATGGGGTGGATTTTCCCCCTGCTGTTCTTGAAATAGTGAGTGAGTTCTCATAAGATGTGGTTGTTTGAAAGTGTATAGCACTTCCCCCTTTGCTCTCTCACTCCTGCTTCACCATGGTAAAACATGCTTGCTTCCCCTTTGTCTTCTGCCATGCTTGTAAGTTTCCTCAGGCTTCCCAGCCACACCTCCTGTATAGCCTGTGGAACTGTGAGTCAGTTAAACCTCTTTTCTTCATAAATTACCCAGTCTTGGGTAGTTATTTATAGCAGTATGAGAACAGACTAATATAGAAAATTTGTATCAGAGAAGTGGAGCATTGCTATAAAGATACCTGGAAATGTAGAAGGAGCATTGGAACTGAGTAACAGGAAGAGGTTGCATTAGTTTGGAGGTAACAGAAGAAGAAAGGAAGATGAGGGAAAGTTTGGAACTTCCTAGACACTTGTTGAATAGTTGTGACCAAAATGCTGTTAGTGATATGGAAAGTGAAGCCCAGGCTGAGATGGTCTCAGATAGAGATTAGCAACTTATTGGGAACTGAAATAAAGGTCACTCTTGCAGTGCTTTAGCAAAGAGACTGGCGGCATTGTGTCCCTGCTCTAGAGATCTCTGGAAATTTGAACTTGGGAGGGATGATTTAGGGTATCTGGTGGAAGACAATTTGAAGCAGCAAAGTTTTGAAGATGTGGCCTGGCTGCCTCTGAAAGTCTATAGTCATTTGAATAAACAAAGAAATGGCCTGAAACTAAAACTTATATTTAAATGGGAAACAAAGTATAAAAATTTGGAAAATTTGCATCCCAACCATGTGGTAAAAAAGAAAAACCCATTTTCTAGGGAGGAATTCAAGGCTGCAGATATTTACATATTAAAAAAAGAGGTGAATATTAATAGCCAAGACAATTGGGAAAATACCTCCAGGGCATTTCAAAGACCTTCATGGCAACCATTCCCATCACAGCCCTGGAGGTCTAGGAGGGGAAAATGGTTTCATGGGCCAGGCCCAGGGTCCCACTGTTCTGTGCAATCTTGGGACATAGTGCACTGCATCCATGCAGCCCCAGCTGTGGCTAAAGGAGGCCAAGATACACCTTAGACCATAGAGTCAGAGGGTGCAAGCCCCAACCCCTGGTGGCTTCCATGTGATGTTGGGCCTGCAGGTATGCAAAAGGCAAGAGTTGAGATTCTGGAGCCTCTGCCTAGGTTTCAGAAGCTGTATGGAAATGCCTGGATGTCCAAGCAGAAGTTTGCTGCAGGGGTGGAGCCCTCATGGAGAACCTCTACTAGGGCAGTGGAGAGAAAATGTGGGGTTGGAGCCCCAACATAGAGTCCCAGCTGGGGCACTGCCTAGTGGAACTGTGAGAAAAGGGCCATTGTCCTCCAGATGCCAGAATTGTTGACGCACTGACAGCTTGCACCATGCTCCTGGAAAAGCCACAGGAACTCAACAGCCCATGAAAGCAGCCCCGGGGCTGTACCCTGCAGAGCCACAGGGGCAGAGCTTACCAAGGCCTTGGGAGCCCACCACTTGTATCAGTGTGGCTTGAATGTGAGACATGGAGTCAAATATTATTTTGGAGCTTTAAGATTTAATGACTGCCCTGCTGGATTTTGGACTTGCAGGGGGCCTTTACCCCCTTTGTCTTGGCCAATTTCTCCCTTTTGGAATAGGAGCATTTACCCAGTGCCTGCACCTCCATAGTATCTTGGAGGTAATCAACTTGTTTTTTATTTTACAGGCTCATAGGCGGAAGGGACTTGCCTTGTCTCAGATGAGACTTTGGACTTGGACTTTAGAGTTAATGTTGAGCTAAAACTTGGTGACTGTTGGGAAAGCATGATTGTGTTGTGAAATATGAGGAAGACATGAGATTTTGGAGAAGTCAAGGGTGGAATGATATGGTTTAGCTCTCTGTCCCCACCCAAATCTCATGTTGAGTTCTATTCCTCAATGTTGGGCGAGGGTCCTGATGGGAAGTGATTAGATCATGCGGGTGGATTTCCCCCTCGTTGGTCTCATGACAGTGAGTGAGTTCTTATGAGATCTGGTTGTCTGAAAGTGTTCTAACTCTCTCTCCTGCTCCACCATGGTAAGACATGCTTGTTTTCCCTTCACCTTCTGCCATGTTTAAGCTTCCTAAGGCCTTCAAGCCATGCTTCCTGTACAGCCTGTGGAATCATGAATCCATTAAACCTTTTTTCTTCATAAATTACCCAGTCTCAGGTAGTTCTTTATAGCAGTGTGAGAATGGACTAATACAAGAAGGATCCGCAAATTTCAAACCTGAAAGGGGAATGAGAAGAGTTTGATGAAAAAGTAGTACATATATCTGTGTGTATGTTAGGGGTTATTTCTAGTGAGAAAGATACTAAGAGACAAAGGGAAAGAGAGGAGAGAGGCAGAGACACAGAGACAGAGAGAAGGGGTGTAGTTTTATTCTCCCAACTTTATTCCAAAAGAGGAGGAGGAAAAGAAAGAAGTATGATGTCAAGAGAAAGGCAATCAGGTACTTTGTTTATTTTTCTCTCATTTATAAATGCTTTCACAATTTCTGGTTAAATTACTTGTCGGAGAAACCGAAACACAAGTGGGCAAAGTCAGAGAGTATAGAGGCTGAGTATAAAATATAAGACCTGAAATGAAGAACACAGGTGCTAAGCATTGTGCTGCATGGAAGCCAGGTACCAGAGCAGAAAGGAGGAATGGTCTGGGTTCTGCCTGTGTCCTCTGTCAACTGCCGGGACCTCCTGTTGCTAAGATATGATTCTGGCTATAATGTTTGAGAAGAATGGAGGAAAGAAGTCAACTGAGGCCACGGGCACATCAATTAACTCATCTCAGCTTCCATTTCCTTATCAGCAAAACAGCAGCAGGGCTGGGAGAACTGGAGATAATGTCTGTGGAGGGCCTAGCACATATTAGATAATAAATGAATCATGTCTCTAATTATCTCAATGTGCAAAAAGAAAACATTCTCTACCACGCCAGCTAAAATAAATGAGAAGACATATATAGGAAAAAAACGGTGATTTTTAACAGACAGTTTCAGCTTTCATAGGCCATCTGTAGACATAATCTTTTTCATACTTTTATTATTGCTACTAAAGTTTAAATCTTCCTGTGCTAAAAGGGCTTGCAAAGGATGAGAATGAAGGAGCATGAGGCTGTCCAAAATAATGGATATCTTCTGGTGCATGTACCAGAATCCTGCCAAGCTATATGAGAAATTCCTAAAATAATAAACTGCATTCCTACTACTATGGAAAGCGAATATTTATTGTTGTCATTTCCTCAACTATTATCATTATTGCAATTTTCTGAATTCCCTGATAGACCAATTAATTCCTAAGAAGATTTAGCAGTGCGAGTTTCATGTCTGTACAGCCCTACCTGGAGGAGCCACAAGCACTTGAAACTTAGCTCTTGTCCAAATTAAGCTCACAGCATTTTCCCACATGGCAGCTACCTGCCTGGCTGTTCTATTTTGTTGAGCTGCAACACTATTCACTTAATTTTCTAAGCTCAAAACCTCAGATTCATAGTTTACTCATCCATCTCTCTCTCTTTCCTCTCTTCTCAAAGTCAGTATTCTATTCTTATCTATTGCACCTTCTAGAGTCTTTTTAATTCCTTTTCTTCACTCTCTGCCATTGCCATTGCCTTACTTCAAGACCTGAATAAAGAAAAACTTCTGACAGTCTTTCTACCGCTAGTATTTAAGGAGGACATTTCAAGTTAATGATTATTGTTTCAAACAGTCCTGTATTTAAATATCAAAAACTTGAATATTTAAAACATGAGAGACTTTAGGATACTCTAATAACATAGAACACTCTCTATTTGAGGGTCATCTTAGGATGTCCTCCATTATGTATTTTCTCAGTAATCAGTAATTAGTCCATTTTTCTACCACATCCCCTTTTACTTTGTTCTTATCTTTATTGCAACATTTATTACATTCCACTCTCAATATTTACCCTGGGCACTGCTCTATACACTCTAAAAGGAAATCATCATGATTTATTCTTCTGTGCATCTGTTGAAACACCTAGGATGGTATATAAACCATTAAAAGTCTACTATAAAGGGCAACAGAAGATTTCACCTAATACAAAAGAAATAGATGTTAGAGAAGTGGCAACCCAATAGCCCTAATATCGAGGAAATTTATCAATGTTCTGCTAATGAAAGTTCTGGGATTGAAGGCAATCTTTGATTGAAAACAATCCCAAAGGATAAGCAGAGACTCTACTTGCCAGAGTACACTAGAGGTCACCTGGTCTGAAAATGATACGAATGATACTTCTTTGTATGCATCCCAAAATGGTAAGAGCAAAATGTAATAATTATGAAAGATTATACCTCTATCGGTACATTTAAAAGTTTCATTTCAGCAAAAGTGGAAAAAGGGAGAAATAATTTCTCCATCTTACTGTCAGTTTCAGAAGTTTGGAGGGAAGTTGGAAACAGATGCTGTGGGCACCCTGCCCATATACACTAGCCCTCACCCCTTTAGTGCACACTGGCTGGACTTGCAGCTACCAGCACCTGCATTTCTTTGCCTGAGGACTTTTTCTTTAGCCAACCTCTTGCCCACCTGTGCAGCATTCTGGATATGTTTGAATATCAACTTCCCCTGGGAATAGCCTTCGACCAATTAATGCAAAGAATTAGTATGTATAAACCCCATCAACCTTACCCCTTGGGTAGAATAACTCTGAAGTATTGCTCGAAACTAACTTTCAGAGCTTGCCCAGTGGGATGAAGCTCAAGTGGACCACAGTTGTAGATGCCTTAATAAAATACATTTTGTTGACTGCTTTTCCTTCATTGTCTCACTTCCCCATTCTCCTACCACTGTTTTCTTCTCTTCTCAAGTAAGTTACTTGCACATGAATCTACGTTTCAAGATCGATTTCCGAGACAAACCAAATCAAGGCTCCAATCCTGCCTCCACCAAAAAAAACCCAAAAAGCAAACAAACAAAAAAACGGATTGATACATCAGAAACAGTAAAAATCCTAGGATAAATTACCCACTCGATTCAATTCAGCAAGCAATTATTGAGTGCCTACTGTGTCAGGAAATATGCAAAGATAAATAAGACATGAACTGATCTCTAAAGAGACCACTAATTCCAAAAGCAGATGACTACTGACTTTTTTAGTGCAGAAAAAAGTATATGCAGAAGTAACTATTTGTTATGCACGGAACAAGGAGCATCAAAACACTGTCAGTGTGGAGATGTGAAGTCACAGAAGAGTTGCCAAAAGAAGAAATAGTTGATGTAGTTTTTCTAGGCAGATGTGGAAGGGGGAATACCAAAGGTAGGAGGCAGTATGCAGAATGTGCAGAAGAGAATGGTGTTATCTCCTTCATCACAAGGATTAGGGAAAGACCTCAGAGAGACTCGACAATATAATGGTTAAGAACATGAAACTGAAACTATACTGTCTGGGTTTGAATTCTAGCTTTCTTACTTATTGTCTGTGTGATCTTGGACAAATACACTAATCTCCCTGTGGCTCAAATTGCTCTTTTATAAAATTAAGGTGTCTAGCTCCTGTCTTTTGTTCTCATTAAACAACTTAATATGGCATAGATTACAAGTTAGTAGAGTACCTATATTATAGAAAGTGCTAAATAAATGATAATTGTGATTTATTATCATGGCTGATTAACTCACAGGAAAAGAAATGGGAGATAAAACTGAAAAAGTAGATAGGAAACAAATCATGTAGGCTTTTATATTCCATGCTAAGGAACTCCTTCTTCATCCTTCAGGTTAAGGGTCAGCAAACTATATATAACCCACAGGAAAATTCAGCCCACTACCTGTTTTTATAAATAAAGTTTTATTAGAACATAGCTACCCTCATTAATTTTTATATTGCCAATGACTGTTTTCATATTTACTCTCTGGACTTTTACAGAAAAAAAGTTTTCTAACCCTAGCTATAGAAGGAAGGAAATGACACTCAAAGTGAAGAATGAGATGAATGGAGTCAAAAACTGCAGGTAGTTAGACGGCCATTCCATGTCAAGATTAAAATTGAGGTTAATAAAGCCAGATTTTATAATTCTCAAAAGAGGAAGGGTTGGGTATATAACCAAAAATAAAAATATATTGAGAGTTGCTAAAGAGAGAGTAGAATAAAGTTTACAAACTTGCATGCAACACAACATGTCTAATCCACAGATAACTTTTATTTATTCCATAGTACTCATTCATTTTAAGTTAGTTGCCAATATTTAAAATAGAGAGATATCACCAATAAAACTTGAATTTCTGTCTTCTATAGAAATATTGGAAGGTAGGCCAGGTACAGTGGCTCACCCCTGTAATCCCAGCATTTCGGGAGGCCGAGGCCATAGGATCATGAGGTCAGGAGATCGAGACCATCCTGGCTAATATGGTGGAACCCCCACTCTCTACTTAAAATACAAAAAGTTGGCCGGACATGGTGGCACTCACCTGTAGTCCCAGCTACTCAGGAGGCTGAGGCAGGACAATCATTTGAACCCAGGAGGAAGAGGTTGCAGTGAGCCGAGATCGCACCACTGCACTCCAGTCTGGGTGACAGAACAAGACTCCATCTCAAAAAAAAAAAGAAAAAAGAAAAGAAATACATAAATAAATATGGGAAGATCTGACAAAAGTTTGCTTATAATCTTGAATGACAAAATCTCCTCTAGCTCCAAGGCAGCTGCCGGATTTACATGAGACATATGCTTTCCAGTGTGTCACATCCTCCACTGCTTCCTACTGTATTACAACTGGGTTGGCTTTGTTCATGTCATAAGCACCACAAAGAGGCCACAAAGGCATGGAGTATGGGAGAAGAAGCAGTTGTCCCTGAAAACAGCTATAATAGAAACAGCGGCCTTGAGGGAAAACCAGAGTTTTGTAAGAATGGGTAAGGAGAGAGTACCATCTGAAGAGTAGAGGTAGGAGATCCATTTATTTATGAAAGAACAGAGATTTAAGATGGCAGAGGGCAAAAATGTTTAGGAGCAGTTGTATGCAGAGTCAAGAGGAGGAGTCAAGAGGCTAGGATAACAATAACTGGAAAAACAAGAATTGGTAGTCAGATACGTTACATTTGGACTAACACATGAGCTTGACTTGGATGAAAGCCAGGGAAGGAACTGATTGGCCTCAAGGTCCCCACCTTTCTAGTAAAGCTGCCATAGTGTTAGAACCAGTTATGGGTTAGGGTTAGTATGGTTTTAAGTTTTGTCTTCTCAGATTCTGCCTACAAATCTGTGCAAGTTCATTAGAACCACCCTTAGGCTAAATTAAAGTCATGGTGACGTCTCTGTCGGGGAAACTCTGGTAACAAGTGCTGAGTTGATTGGTTAAATAATTTCTTAGGTTACTTTGAACTCTAAGGTCATATATTTCTCATATCTTATAAATGGAGGAGAAAAAGTCATGTAAAACTATAACTATCTTAAAAGAGATTCATAACCTCAGTATTCTTACTTTCTTTTCTGCTTCTTAAGCAATAGGTGCTGCTTTTGTTCACTGAGCACCTTGGTGGAGTTTACATATGGAGTCGTATTTCTCCTAAGCATCTGAAGATGTAGACCTTCTCACCCTGCCTTACAGAAATGCATCCTGGTCCATCATGTGCCATCCATTTTTCCTCTTAATTTTTCCTTGATTTTCTATTCATTCATCTCAGGGAACACTTACCTATTTAAAAAAATACAGAATATAATGAAGAGGAAAATGTCATTAAAATCCTCAGCCTTTTCAATTATGTATTATTACCTGTTTTACTCTATTAAAGGGAAACATGTAATTGGTCTTACCTAATGAAACATTCCTTCCTATTCTTTAGTGTCTGTTCCAGAAAATCCTAGAAAGACACAATTTGTTCCACTAGCTGTTAGAAGTATCCATGAGCGAATGGCACCCCTCAGCCATCCACATCTGCCCAGACTCTGGAGTAGAAGAATCGACCTTGAAGGAGAAGAAAAGGCCAAGGATCCCCACTACTTCACAGGCAAAAATATTATACTGTGTGCTTGAGATGAAAAGAAATTTTAATCTTTACATTCTTGACTGAAAAGATTATTTCTTCAAAATAAAATATTTTACATTTCAAAAAGAAAAAGGAACTTGCAGAAGGTACAGATGCAAATATCTAGAGTGATGAGGTTTAGAAAACAAATCTCAGGCCAGGTGCGGTGGCTCACACCTGTAATCCCAGCACTTTGGGAGGCTGAAGCAGGAGGATCACGTGGTCAGGAATTTGAGACCAGCCTGGCCAACATAGTGAAACCCTGTCTCTACTGAAAATACAAAATTAGCCATGCATGGTGGCATGCGTCTCTAGTCCCAGCTACTTGGAAGGCTGATGCAGGAGATTCACTTGAACCCAGGAGGTGGAAGTTGTGGTGAGCCGAGATTGTGCCACTGCACTCCAGCCTGGGCAACAGAGGAAAAAAAAGAAAGAAAGAAAGAAAACAAATCTCACTTAAATTTCTTCTCAAAGAATTATCAATGTGTTAGGGAATGGAGAGCAAACGGACAGTAGCAAAGAAATGATCATAAATAGATCAGAATATTATATACAGTAACACTCAAGTAAGAGAAAAATAATAAAATATTTCATATAGTGATACATACCATATATACTACAATTCATCCTGATCTATGCCCTGGGAGAAAAGTCTACTTGGAAATAAATAAGAATTATGGCAGACATTTCAGAAGTTAATGGACATGGCTCTCTTTAGCGTTTTATAAAGTTGATTTCCCACAAAGTTTTAAGAAAGGAGGAAGGAAAAGATGAGACAGGAAATACAAGTCCCTACAGACTTCTCTTTTGACCCACAAATACAAGAAGAGGCTGAGAAAGCACAAAGTGCTGCACAGAGCTCAGACTTGTGCTAGAATTAGAAGTTCTTTACTTAATGGAAAAAAAGTAAGCTATGGGTTTATATTTAGTCTTCTTAAAGCCTAAGGAACCTAGGAATTTAGAGCTTATTTATTTTCTTTTTCCCTTTCCTTTTTTTATCTTTTCTTTATTCTTTTTATTTTATAAGATAAATAGACTCATGATCTTTTTAAATAATAATCTATATGCCTCTCTTTTTCCTTTACAGGCACAGACAAAATGGCCCACTGGTAAAGAGTTGATGCATTTCTTGCATTCTTTAAAAGTTTAAGGACAGAAGTCTTCCTCATGATATAAAATTTGCTTTCTCTGTCATAAAGTAAAATTGCAAATTGCTTATGTGCTATGTGTGTTACTGTTCTCTTCAATATGAGAAATTTAAGAGATGCAAACAACCACTTATTTTCTCCACTAGGCACAGAGGTCAAGATCCAAGGGTGCCTCACAATCTGTCCTGAGCTCTGTTGCAAGTAATTTGTTACTATTAATAGTTCAAAGTTAGCAAATGATTTACTTTTGTTTGTGAGTTAGAAGTCAAGGTTATCCTGAACTATCACTCCCACTTATCTGCTTTCTGATATCCTTTTCTGAGTGAGAGAGAACAGAGGCTTTATAAATAAGATCCTGGTGAGTGAATGTCACCCACTATTTGCTTTCTGGGGTAAAAAGGTTGAAATCACTGTATCAGATTGAGGACAGACAGCACAACACACTGTAGATATTCAAAAAAAAAAAAGGTGCCATTTGAAAGTTAAACCATAAAATGAAGACAAGGTGAATATGCAAAGCCATTCTTAAGTAGGAGAAAGTGTGTGGGGCTATGCAGGACAGAAATTCCAGGCAATGTTCTTTGCCCTGAATGGCGTGCTCAGAGTCTTATTTGGTTTTATATGTTTGGTTTTTTTTCTTTCAAGGACCTTTGACATTTATATTTGTAGGATAAATTAATAAATTAGCATTCTGGTTTTATGATGTGTACTGACTGTTTCATTCTAGGTTCTATCTGGGTTTGCAAAGATATTTAAGAGAGTCTTCTCAAGGAAATTCCTTTGTGAAATTAATTAATGTGAGTTTGTTCCAGAAAGGTTAATATACTCTGTGTGCTCTAAAAATCGTGTTCATGAACCTACAAAATTGAAGAACAGACTTTGGATCATGGTAAATCCATCAAAGAAAATAACATATCATATTGTATGAAGGCTTGTGATAATGAAACAACTGACCTCAACTAAAAAAAAATCCCACATCATGATTCTCTTGGTGTTCCTGTTAAGATTTAGTCATCATGGAGAGTCACTGTCACTGAGCTAAAAGTCAGATGATCTGGGTCCTCTGCTTATTAGTGTCAGTGATTGTAAATAAGTTAACATATTTGGGACTCAGTTTGTCCTCTTATTCTTCCTGTCTCCTCCACATGGATGTTGTGAGAGCAGGAGGGTGGGAAGAGGCAAGGAACTGACTGCTCTGAAGCAACCATGGTGTGCCAGAAACAGAGTTGGGTGATTCCCCACGTTCTCTCCTTGAACTCTCTCATAGCAACCCTCCCTGTAGGGCTAATAGACTTCAAAGCTGGCTTTCTCTTGGCCACGTCATGTCATGGTGGAACTGGGATTTGAAAACTAATCTATCCGCCCCCACAGCCCTTGCTCTCCATCACTTCACCCTGCTTATGTTACATCTGACACAATGTACACAAAACCACTCTGAAAATTTAAAACTATTCTACTGTTATCATCCACTTCTCCAATCTAAGAGTAAAAGGATCTCCTAACTTACTCTGTTCTTCTACTCATGGCCACTTTCCCACTTGATAAATTATTTTCTCTTCTATAATTATTACCCATTCCTCAAGGTTACTGTATTCCTCTAGGTAACAGTGATCTTTTCTTGCTGAAAATTCTGACGTATCTATACTATTCTACTGTCACATACACTTCATATGTTGTTTTCAGCAATTGTTTTGCATTTGTCTGGTGTTCTCAACTACAGTAAATGCAAGGCTTGCTACTCAAAGATTCTAGTAATATTAAAAACATAGGTCTTCAAATATGTTGTATATTACATATTTTTAAAATATTGTAAGACAAAGACTAAAATGATGGTTACAAAAATAGGCATTTTAATCTGCTTTTAAAATAAATATAAACATTTATTTCCACCGATGTTATAGGAAAAGGAATATCAGTTTTTACAATCTTTGTCTCATATTGAAAACACTGTAATATGAAGAAAATTAAAAGTATGTTATTGCCTGGGTGTAACCACTGTTGCTATTTTGTGTATATAATATCTCCCTGTTTTTTATCTATACATGACTACATTTCTAAAACTTCAATTTAAAAATACAACAAGAAATTCTATTTTGTTATATGCGTTTTTACTTATAATTTATGGAGAATCTATGTCTATATAACAACATCATTTTCTGTTGCATCATTTTAATATTAAAATACACCATGGTGTTTATTAATTTTTTTTCACATTTATTCTTGTCAGTTCATTCACAGAGTCCATTGCTATAGGGGTCCTTCATGTCTGCTTTGCAGTATTGCAATGTTGTCTCTCCTTTTTCTGTAAATATTTGTTACATGCTTATTCAGCAAATATTTACAGATTACTCCACATGTGCCAAGTTCCACTCTAGGTGGTTGGGATGAAGAGCAAAGCAGTCGGAACTCTCTGGGATTTATGATCTAGCAGTAGGATATAAGGAATGAATAAAAATATAACACATAAATAAGTTATAAAATAAGTTAGAATGTTAGTCCTATGGAAAAAAAAAAAAAGAAAAAGTGGAGCTAAGTAAGTGAAATTGAAAGGACCAGATGGGGTGAGGGTGCATTCATTTGACTAGATTATATAAATGCATGGTGAAAAATTCAGGTTGTTTAGAATAGGCAATACATGTACATGATAACCAAATAATTTGTAAACGTCTGCAGGTGAAGGAAGACCTCCTCCCATCCCTCCTTCCTCAGTTCTCCCATCCCTCCTTCCTCAGTTCTCCCATCCCTCCTTCCTCAGTTCTCCCATCCCTCCTTCCTCAGCTCTCCCATCCCTCCTTCCTCAGCTCTCCCATCCCTCCTTCCTCAGTTCTCCCATCCCTCCTTCCTCAGTTCTCCCATCCCTCCTTCCTCAGTTCTCCCATCCCTCCTTCCTCAGTTCTCCCATCCCTCCTTCCTCAGTTCTCCCATCCCTCCTTCCTCAGTTCTCCCATCCCTCCTTCCTCAGTTCTCTCATTTCCCCTAACCACAGCAATTATTACCAAATTACCTTCTAGAGCTAGTGTTTGCATATAGAAGTTAATAATGGAAATTTGTGTATCCATCTTTTAAAAACCAGTACTGGATGCTTAACATATGTATTGCTTCTTACCTTGTCGTTTCAATCAATAATATATTTTAGATACGTTCCATATCAATGCATATAGATGTGTTTCATTTTTCTTAATGGATGTATAGTATTCTATGTCATGGATTTACCATAACTTATATAATCAATCCCCTAACCAATAAATGTTCTATTTCTTTCACTTACATGATTTGGTACACATACATAGTTCCTTTATTCCAAATCATCCATAATATTATCTTTTCTAACAAACCTTGCTCCTTTGTTTTCTTCTGTAAGCTTTGCTTCTAGGGTCCTCCATTCTTGGGTTTCTGTCTGGATTGGTTTCTCTCTAGGTCTCTTGCAAAGCTGCTACTTGAGTCTACTCACCTCTGTCCTGGAGTTCACCGTCCTCTAATGACTATAACTTGCTTTTTCTTTTAACTCCTTCATTTTGCTATAGCACACTGTCCAGTTGCTAGGTAAGAAAGGGTCTTCTGATGTCTAAACTGCTTATTTTGCCTGTCTATGTATTTTGGTGGAACATACAATTCCATGTAGAAAACGTCTTTTATTCAACTGTTGAAGGTATTAATTCCTTAACTTCTAGCATCCAGAGCAGCGACTGGAAAGGCCAGGGTTCTTCAGAACCTAGTACATTGACACCTGTGACACTCTTAGTTGTCTCTCAAGATGCTTTCTTTGTTTTATATTTTCCAAATTTTTGGAATTATTTTCTAGTGACGTTCTATCTAGTATTTTTCTGTAATAAACGTCATCTATTTTCTGCAGTGGAATCTGAGAAAGAAGAGGCAATAGATACATATATCAATTCACCATCTCTAGTTTTAAAGCCCAGTATTTAACTATGCTTCTACTGAATTTTTTTTTAATTTCAACTTTTATTTTAGATACAAGGGATATATGTGCAGATGCTGAGGTTTGAAGTGCACAGCCCGTCACCCTGGTAATGAGCATACTACCCAAAAGGTAGTTTTTTAACACACTTCCCCCACCCTCTAGTAGTCTACCATGTCTATTTCTCCCATATTTATATCCATGTGTGCTCAAACTTTCTGAGCATATTTATATCCATGTGTGTTCAATGTTTAGCTCCCACTTGTAAGTGAGAACATGTGGGTATTTGATTTTCTGTTTCTACATTAATTTGCTTAGGATAATGGCCTCCAGCTCTATCCATGTTGCTGCAAAGCAAATGATTTTTTTATTCTTTTTTATGGCTGCATAGTATTCCATGGCATACATGTACAACATTTTCTGTATCCTATCTAGCATTGATGGGCACCTGGGTTGATTCCATGTTTTTGCTATTGTGAATAGAACAGCGATGAGCATGCAAGTGCATGTGTCTTCTTGGTAGAATGATTTATTTTCTCTTGGATATATATTCTGTAATGGAATTGCTGGGTTGAATGGCAACTCTGTTTTAAGTTCTTTGATAAATCTCTGGACTGCTTTCCACTGTGACTGGAGTAATTTACATTCTCACCAACAGTATATAAGCATTCCCATTTCTCCTCACCAGCATCTTTTGTTTTTTAACTTTTTAATAAGAGCTATTGTGACTGGTGTGAGATGCTAGCTATTTCAGTGTGTGTGCATGGTTGTTTGTTTGTTTGTTTTTTGAGACAGAGTCTTTCTCTGTCACCCAGCCTGGAGTGCAGTGGCCCAATTTCGGCTCACTGCAAACTCCATCTCCCAGGTTCAAGCGATTCTCCAGCCTTAGCCTCTGGAATAGCTGGGATTATAGGCATGTGCCACTGCGTCCAGCTAATTTTTATATTCTTAATAGAGACCAGGTTTCACCACGTTGGCCAGGCTGATCTAAAATTCCTGAACTCAGGTGATCCGCCTGCCTCAGTCTCCCAAGGTGCTGGGATTACAGGTGTGAGCCACCCTGCCCAGCCTGCTCATATTTTAATGTGGTTATTTGTTTTTTTGCTCGTTGATTTGTCTCACCTGTACAAACACTTCGACATTCTCATGGACAAGTAAAAATCGTAAATCTTTAGGTTATATTTGAAGTCAAACTCTTGGATAAAAGGTTTACAAAATTCTAGTGCACATGATAGATATTTGCAAGTGTATTTGTTTTCTATTTCTGCATAAGAATTAGGAAACTTGGTGGCTGGCTTATCTCAGTTTCCAAGGACTAGAAGTCTGAGCATGTCTTATCTGGATCCTCTGCTTAGGATCTCCCACGGCTGCAATTTAGGTGTTGTTCAGGGCTGTGGCCCCATCTGAAGTGGAGGATCCTCTTCCAAGTTGGTATGGTGTTGGTAGAATACATTTCTTTGCAGCTCTAGAGCTCATATTGGCTATTTTCTTCAAGGCATAAAGGAGATGGAATGTCTGATCTCAAAGAAAGCCTGTCTTCTTTCAAACTGCTTCAGGACCTGATTCCATCTGAAAAATTCTTTCATCATGGCCATATAATGTAATCTAATCATGAGAGTGACAGCTATCATATTCACAGGTCTTTTCCACACTGAAGAGAGGGAGATTATACAGAACAAAGAGGCAGGGGGCAGGTAGGGGGCAAGAGGTAAGGAGCGATGGGTCTTGAAGGTCATCTCAGAATTCTGCCCCCAACACGTTACCCTAATGCAAATCCACATAGTGTAAATAATTCCAGTTTATAAATCACTTTCAGTTAAAATTTGGAGAACAATAAAAACTATTTACTCAAAATATGTCTATTCTGATTTTTCTATCATTTAGTTTATCTTTTAGTTAGCCATTCAACAAAATATTAGTAAACTTCTATCCATTACTTTCCTTCTGTTTATTATAGCTTTTCAATGACCCTATTTAACTTTTATTTTTTTCTGACAAAGTCTTGCCTTGTCACCTAGGCTGGAGTGCAATGGCAATCTTGGCTCACTACAACCTCCACCTCCCAGGTTCAAGTGATTCTCCTGCCTCAGTATCCCAAGTACCTGGGATTACAGGCACCTGCCACCACGGCCAGCTAATTTTTGTATTTTCAGTAGAGATGGGTTTTCCCCATGTTGGCCAGACTGATCTCGAACCCCTGACCTCAGGTGATCCATCCGCCTTGGCCTCCCAAAGTGCTGGGATTACAGGCATGAGCCACCGCACTGGCCACTTAATTATTAAACAGTGAAATTCTATCCATTCTTCAAAAACTAGAGGAAGATGCCATGGTAGTGCTTTTGGCTTTTTACAAAAACATAATTAGGTATTAGTATTTATCCAGGCATTCTGCTAGTCCAATGAGTATTGGGAATACATAAATAAGTAAATTAATGTCCTTGATCTTGGGGAGTGTCCAGCCTGTGATCAACAGTGACAAGCATATAACAAGTGTGCCAGTAAAATGAAAAACAGCTGAGAAAGGCCTTTTTAACATGAAACCAATGGAAACACTCGCAAAGGAAAAAGATGGTAAACTGCACTGCATATAAAAGAGGACCCTCAATTTCTCAAAAAAAATGCCAGTACAAACAGTTGAGGGATTTAATACATATATATACAGACACACACACACACATACACACACACATATATGTATAAACATTACATATGTGTGTATGTATGATATATAGATGCATGCACACAAATAATCAACAAATAAATAAGTCAAAACATAAAAGCAAGCATAAAAGCATGAATAGAAAAATCCTTTGCAAGAGCATGGAAACCATCAACATTTAACACTATTAGGAAATAAAAGTTTGGGCCAATGTGCCCCAAACTGTTATCAGTGGTTGCCTCTTGCAAGTGAGATTACATGAGACTCTCTTTCTCATTTGTATATTTTTATACTGTTCAAACTTTTTAAGATAGTATGAATTACTTTTATAATAAGAATAAAAGCAATAAAAATACAAATAAAAACAGTTGATGGAGTTAATACATATACATATACACACACTACATATGTGTATATATATATGATATATAGATATATGCACACAAATAATCAACAAATAGATAAGTCAAAACATAAAAGCATGAATAGAAAAACTTTCTAAAAATATGAATCTAAAATGTATAGAAAAGTAAAAATGACCAATATTTGGAAAAGTTATTCTATCTCTCTAGCAATTAAAGAAATACACAGAAAGATAATATTTTCATTTCTAAAACTACAAACAGAAATTACCTTTAAAATATTATTTATTTTTATTAAGTGCTGGCAAGGGGGTGTCAAAACAGCTTCTATGTATGTATACATTATGTGGAAGAATAAATTGTGCAACATTTTTTGAAACAAATTTGTTGCTATTAAGGACAAAAGAGCTTTATATTCTTTAATCCTGTAACTCCACGAATGATTAAAAAAAAAAAAAAGGAATTGACGAGTTTAACAATAATGAAATTTTTAAGTAAATGAAATATTACACTGCCATTAAAAATTATGTTTTCTAAAATATTTAATTTGCATGGAAAAACAAATATTTTGATATGTTGAAGAAGCCTACAACATTAATCACTTTAAGATAAACCATGAACATAGTCAAATCTTGAAAAGAAATACATTAAAACTTTTAGCCGTAATTATCTCAAATACATAATTCTGTAATTTTTACTTTCTTATTACAAATCTTCTATACTAACAAGAATTTCCTAAAACAATAATAATAGTTCCGTAATGTTATGCAGTTGATTAACAGAATAGTAAAATTGAATGTCTTTTATATCTGCAAGAAAAAGGTCTGTTCATAATTAAAGCCCTGAGACTTTAGGACTAGTACTGGAAAGCAGCAAGTGAGCATGAAATCCACTTCCTGTTTGAAGACACAATATTGATATTGAGAGCAAGGGAGGCAGGGGAGGCTCATATTCACGTGCTGGGCGGAGAGCTACCAACAATACAGGTCAGATGAATGAGAATCAAATGCTGGGTAAACCAACCCAGCTAGAGGGGCATTTATTCGCACAATATGATTAATTCTAACTAAAAGCAAATCACATCATCCTAACCACTGTGCACACTTTAAATATTACTCAAAATCTTATCTTAACAATATTTTTTCTGGTTTAGAGGCTTGTGGTTTAAAAACAATATACACAATTTATATTCAAGAATATGAAGAGTTTTATAATGAGGTTACTAGCAAATTGTTCTTCTTTATAAAGGATTGAATAAGGGAAGGGGAAATAGGTTTAAATCACAGTAAAAATGTATTAGTCAGAGTTCCCCAGAGAAACAGAACCAATGTGATATCTAGATATCTATCTTTCTATCTAAAAAGAGAGAGATTTTTTATTATAAGGAGTTGGCTCCCTCATTATGAAGGTTGATAAATCCCATGATCTGCCATCGGCAAGCTGGAGACCCTGGAAAGCCAGTGGTGTACTTCCAGCCTGAATGCAAAGGCCTGAGAACCAGGAGAGCCGATGGTGTAAGTTCCAATCTGTGTATGGGTATCCAATGGCTCAGCTCAAAAACAGACAGGGTGGGCAAGTTCTCCCTTATCCAGCCTTTTGTTCTGTTCGGGCCTCCAAAGGATTCCATGAGGCCCACCCACAGGGAGAGGGCAATCTGCTTTCCTCAGTCCACCAATTCAAATGGTAATTTACCCAGAAACACCCTCACAGACACCCTCAGATAAATGTTTAACCAAATATCTAGGTACCCTGTGTCCCAGTCAAGTTGACAGACATAAAACTAACCCTCACAAAGAGAGAAGGGATTTTGTTTGTTTGTTTGCTTGCTTTGCTTTCTTTTCTTTTCTTTTTGGAGGTATGAATAAAGAACTTCTGATAAAATTTTAGCAACCAGTTGCTTAGAAGTTTATTGTCTTGCCACTCCTAAGTTCTTCAAAGTAGTACACTCAAACATCTAACTTGCTTTAGGTTTTTACTGTAAGACTAAAGTCTGCTTAGAAACAGAGGAATGGACAAAATGACCTGTTCCTCTCCCTTAAAATTCCTGTATTAAAACACTACAGTCCATTGTTTAAGAGAGAGAGAGAAATAGATGACACACAATATTTAGTTTTAATAGCAATTAATAAATATTACATTAGAAAGACGCCTGAGGCATATTAGACTATTTGCCTTTAATTTCATATCACATCTTTGCAAAATCACAGCGGATAGGCCAAAACTGGAGTAGGAGATTTGAGAGAATACATGTGAACCTTATGGGTGGGCCTTGCAATTGTTAAAGCATTAGTGAATGGGATCTTTTTCCTAGAAGAGAAATGCAATTCTGTCAGGATAAAGAGGGAACTGTTTTCTTTTTTTATGAAGCAGAATTCCTTTCTAATTCTCTGAGCCTTTTACTATAACTGCTGTGGCATGTGTTTTAAATTATATTGTATGCATGTGTTCCCTATAAAATTAGCCATCATGACCCATTGTTCCACAGTTCTTCTTTCATCACATTTTAGAGGCCGGTGTTCCATATTAGCAAATAGCCCTTAGGGAAAATTATGCATTTTTCCATACACCAACTTTGTTACATGTTTGATAACACTTATTGTATATTTAAATATATAGGTCAATACATAAAATTTTTTAAATAATGAAACAAGTCGCCAATTGTTTCCTCATGGCAAATGAGGAAGTCTGAATGAATATATCTAGCATTGATATCAAAACAGAATTAACAGCTTCACTTTTAACTTATATATACACTAATATATATAACTCCATCAATACGTTAACTAGGATGAAGGCATGTTGCCAAGTTTAGAACCCACTCAAATTCCTTGGGTTCTGAGTTTAAATAGAAATTTGAAACTTTCCAGGTCCAAGGTCCTTTTTGGTGCTTTAAAAATGTGACTTCCTGATTAAAAAAACTAAACGTTTTTGGACACCAGCTTACTCACGCAAAATATGATAAGTGTGAATGCATCAGTAACATATGGATTACATTTTCTTTCTTAAAATCTATGATTTTTTAAAACCTTTTAAATGAAAAATTCATGGTAAAAACATGCATTGGATTTAGCCAACTCTAAATCATTTGAAAAATATTTGTAAGGCATTTTTCTCTCAATGGATATGTGGCAGAATTTCCAGCCCATAACATTGATGTAATTCTGCTCTTTCCCCAACCCTCTCCCCACATCCCAGAATTAATACACAAGAGAAAGCAATTAAACTGCTGCTAAATTCTCCTTCTTACTCTTGCTCTTTTTCTCCCTGCTTCCTTGAATGTGTCTTGAAAATCATATATTATTTCTGTTGCAATGACATAGACTTTTTAAAAATCATATATTATTTCTGTTGCAATGACATAGACTTTTTAAATTAAATTTGCTCCAAACTATTCTAAATGTAAAGCCCTAGGGAATAGCAGCAAAGATATGCATTAATGAATACATTTGTTTGTGATTCAAATCGGACATCCCAAAGATAAGCATTTTCTTGTCTTCAGTCTACAATCTATTAATCAAAATTAACTACAACCAAGATATTTTCTCAGAATGACCTCTGAGTATTTGAGTGGTAAATAAAACTACAAGAAAATAAGAATATTGTAATGTCTTCAATCTCAATATATTGAGGTGTGTTTGAGGATGTGTTTGTGTATAAAATACTATTTTCTGTATTTATAACCCTTTATTTGGAACGTTTTCTGTCATCAAGCACCTTGAATTAGGCTTTGACGTAGAAAAAAAATGATTTTATGCTGTAGTCAATCCTATATCTAAGGTCACTTAATTATCTGCATGAATTATCTAGGAAAACAAGATTATATATCCATGCTGCCTGATTGCAATTCTTTTCCGTTTTCTAGAATTCTGCATGTTTATATCCCTGAGTTGTACATGTTTTCTGAATTTGGTCAGGGCACTTTGCCAACTGCACATTTGGAGAGTTGTACTATCTTATCTATTCAGCTCAAACACTGCTGAGTTCCAAGCTACGTTTGGACTATCAATCAGAAATTATTACTTAATGGATTTCTGATTTAAGGATATAAAAAAACAATCCATTTTTTCTAAATAATGCTTACCTTGTATAGATATGGCATGACGCCTATTTAATTCAGATTTTTATTTACATAATATATAAATACATAAGCATAGTATATGGAATATTAAATACTGCAGTGTGTAATATCCATCTAGGTTATTTATACACAGCAAAAGCTAAGAATCCTAAAATTCTCATATTTCATGCAATAGTACAAATGCTACAATATTACATAATATTTATCTATGTAAAACTTAACTCTGAAGACATAGATAGCCGCAATTACCTGGACTATGGTAGATTAATCTGTGAAGATTGCCTCCCAACTCTCTAATGACAATTAATAAATCCAATTGCTGTGATGACTTGAATATTATGTTTTTGTCTTAAAATCGACTGTGCCTGTTTTCTGCATCCCATGTAAAAGAATGTCACCCTAAGATTTTCAAGAATGGTGAAAATTTCCCAAAGAATTTAAAATTCAACTGTGATAAAGTTGGGTTTATTTATTCAACATTCAACAAAATGTACTGAGTGTCTACAAAGTGTCAGATAACCTCCTACTTCTGGGGGTTTTCAATGGCTGCATACAATTTATGCTGTGTCAGGACAGGAAAACACCATATGCCATAATGACTATGGTGTTCTCTTTCATGTTACCAAAAGTTAGTGACTCAATTTTCCACACTGCCTTCTCTAGATTTTCTTATTTATCTTTAATATAATATTATAGGGAAGATTGACTTTCTTTTCATCCTTCTAAGTAAAATTTTGTTTTAGTAAAAAGGAAAACAACTAAACAGTCTTCTGTTACAGTCACTTGCTGAGTTCTGAGTGCATGTTTAAGGCTAAAATCGATTTAGGAGGCTTGATTCCTATTGATCAATTCTTAGTCAAGAACAAAATATCATTCAAATTCAAAATAAGAATTGCATCATCAGAATGTCTTATTCGTTAACAAGCGCTTAATGTTAGGAATGACTCCTGTGTTTTTCTACCCTGGCAGTCTTTGTCTACCATGTAACTGTGAATCAAGGTGACTGAAATAATAAAATGTTTACAAATGATAACTGTTTCCAATTAACAAGTTGTAGTAGCAAACTTACATATCCCTATATACATGAATCAACAGATAAAAACAATTTTAGTGTTATTTACAAAGTTTTCATGCCTTCCTTACCCTATTCAGCATCCTCCAAAGAAGGTCAAGTTATAAAGTAATTGCTGAAACTAATGTTGCATTTTTCAAGAACAAAGAAACAGGCCTGGTTGAGAAATGTGTCTCTGGGGTATAATATTAGATCTTCAGCTTTGTCATTTAAATTATTCATGTCACTAAAGGTAGACTACTACTAAGAGTTGGAAAGAAGGGCTAGGAATTGTTGAAAGAAGAGCAAATCTTCTAAAAATGAATGAAAAATAGAGATATTGTAAAGAACATCCCTGGGTCTAGATCAAATATTGCACAGGGTATCACAGAGTCTTTAAGTTGAAAGAAATTTCCATGACACATCTGATAGCTTTGCTATTATCAGATTTCTGTTAGGTAGCCATAAAATTCTGTTTCTACCATTTCGGAGTTTGGGAATCCACCACTTCACAAGAGCAACTGAATTTATTTTTAAGAGCTTTAGCCATGACAATGTTGCTTTGCTGCCTCACTAAAAATTTTACTTATGGGTTTGAGTTGGGCCTTGTAAAGTTAAACAGAAATCCACTCTGCACATCATCTCTCCATGTACAGTAATCCCCCAATAGACAGGGGATATGTTTCAAGACGTTTAGTGGATGCCTGAAACCACGCATGGTACCCAACCCTGTATACACTATGTTTTTTTTTCTATGCATATCTACCTACAATAAAGTTAAATTCATATATTACGCACAGTAAAAGATTAACAACAATAATTAGTAATACTCTAGGAACAATATAACGATATACTGTAATAAAAGTTATGTAAATGTGGTCTTTGTTTCTGTCCTGAAATTATCCTATTGTACTGTACTAATCTATTTTCACACAGTAGTTGACTATGGGCAACTAAAAACTTGGAAAGCAAAACTACAGATAAAAGGGAACAAAGTAGGCCATTATGTCTACTTTGTCTTAATTTCTTCACTTCTACCAGGGAAATCTCCTCAGTTCATCCAAACATTTGACAGAGAGCTCAGCCTTCACCCCATTCCATAACCTTGATGGCAGCTCCTTTGTCCTTAACCTCTAGAAGAAAGTACTCCTGTGTTTTATCATGAGTGAGTTCAATAAAAAGTTAATTTTAAAAAGTCCACCGATGTAATCTATGTTTATTTAACCTGATATTTTAGGATTGCTAATGAACAGCAGAAATCCATTGGCTGAGAAAGCAGAAAAGAGTGATCCTGACCAAATGTTCTGAAAGGAATTTAGTAGGATAATTTTTCAAGAACAGAGATTACACACACTACCACCACCACCACTGCCCATTTCACCAGGAAAGTGCATGACTTTAAGAATATGGCAGATACTTTCATTTTGGAAGAAGATCTACAGAACTGGATTACCCTGGTGCTGTACATGGAGTTTGGTGCTACTCTGTACTCCCACTGCCTCCCAATGAACACAATCACACAAAATCTAACAGAAAAATTTCACTATAAATTACTTCTATACCAATATTATCTTTTCCCAACCAGCATTCTAAAAATATTAATATAGTTTTACCAGAGTAGGAGAAAAACACTATAATACTAAGACTTTCTCTCCCTGATCACAAGATGTGGAACCCTATAAGATAGCCAAAAACAGGAAAGAATCAATTAGTTTCGTCACATTCTAATACTTCTCTTCTGAAGGCTGAAAAATGTCAGAAGTCATGTTGAATGGTTTTGTTTGTGTATGTACTTCTGTGTGTGTTTGACTTTGAAAGCCACAGGCCATGAGGTGGGGCAATGGGGAGAGGTGACTACAGCCAACCAGTAGACGTTCTATGGTAAACCACAAAACTCTAGATGGCAGCATGTTACTGGCGTAGGGTCCAGAGTTAGTTATTAAGGGTGCCTCACATTGGCACCAAAACAGGTAGTGATGGCTCTCACCATCACAAGGGTATACATAGAGCTTCATAATGCTTACTTAACCAGGGGAACAGCCAGTGACTGTAGAAGCAACAAACATTCACAGCTGCACTCTCCACGCCCAGAGTGCTGAGTATGCAAGAGTCACCAAAGAGAGCCACAGAATCTCAGGGACTTGAGTGGGAGGAAGATGTCTGAGTCAAGGGATGACTGGGACATTTGGACAATCTCATATAGGAAATTTTATTTTCCATGGTTGTAACCTGTACAGCATCTCTCACACCCCTAGATACTCACACATGCAAAAAACTATCTTTGCATCTCACATCCCAAACTTCTGTGCCATCACTGGGCAGCTGAAGCGGAGCATTCAACTAAAATCCAGCAAGTGGACAGAGAGTAGATTTGTGCCCAGGGACAGAGAGAAAGCACATCTATCAGCTCAAAAACTTTAGAAACATTGATAAGCATTAAAATTAAAATACTTGATTGATATAAGTAAGTACTCAACCGGATGATATTAATAAGACAACTCCTACTAGAAAAAAATAGTCTAAATCATTTTTATAATCTTCCACCAGACTCAGTTTCATTTTTAGTCTCTCCATCTCATGCTCTATTTATTTTTCATTTTTCACAATCACTTCATAGGGTAAGCTCATTAAGTGTTGGTCAACTACAATACTAAGATGTGATTTATAGATTTCAGATGAATTATTTTCTATATATATCTCTTTTCTTCTGTAATATGAATTTAATAGCATAAACCCCAATGTAGGACTCAACATTGATTCCTGCTAAATTTTATCTTGTTAGTTTTGGTCCATTATTTAAGCCTATTGAAATAATTTTTCATCTTGATTCTCTCATCCATTATATTACCTATCATTCTCATTATTGTATAAATGAGTATATAAGTAGTATCCTTTATCTTTGAGGTCCAAATGGACCAATAACAAATAGAAAATGTTCCTTAAAAAGTGATTTTATTCAGTCTATTGACTTTTGAGTGCAATCCATTTGCCTTTTTGGGGTTTAATGAATGTACAGGTTATGAACTGAAGCTTCCCCTAAAAACTAATAACATAGCTTTTGGGACAAAGCATCATTAACCGTGATTTGTAGAATGATCATCAATCAAACTATTCTCCTTATTTATTTGAATTTTCTAATGCAGTTAACTTTTTATTATTTTTCTTTATGTGCTTATATTCTTCTATGAGATACTCTCTGAAATGTTTAATAGTTCAATTCAAAGGAATAGTGCAAAGGAAGGGAGAAGAGAACTAAATGTATGATTCCATTATATGAATCAAGCACTTTGACTGACATATGTGACATCATTCCTCACCACAATTCAGTGTGTGATGTCTTGATGTCTTACTCTCATACATTTTATTGACAACGGAACTGAGACTATTAAAAAAAAAAATTGTGTGTCTTGGCCAAAATCACAAAGTTGGTAAGTGAGGAATCTATAGCATAAAACCAGTTTGATCTGCTTCCAGAGTTTTCCTTGCTTGCTTTTCACAGATGGTGTATTCATCCCACTTAAAAAGTACCCTTTGATGATTTGTGTTAAATTACTTTGTGCAAAGAGCACCAGGAATGCAACTATGAGAAACAGCAGAAGTAAGGAGAGTAAGGATAAGACAATTGTAAGAACCTCCAAAGTACAAGATGAATGGGATTAGCAACAACAGAGGCATAAACCATGCTGGAAGGGGTCGCGGGGGGTGGGGAAGCTACTTTTTATCAGGATTTGCATTCCTAATTGCCTGGATTATTCTAGCTTCTCCCCACCTCCTCTACAGTACTGTGGACCACTGCATGGCACAAGAAAAGGCATGTTTTGGAATCGGGCACACCTGGATCCTATGATGCTTACTAAAATGGAAATTGAAGCTCCAAAGGTAAGTAACGCTTCCCAGCTCACATCACTAGTAAATGAATGATCCAGGATACAATGCAAAGCAAGTCAAACTGTCTCTAGAGCCTGCCCTCTAGGTACTACTCCACAATTGAAATGTGTGTCACTTCACACCCATCAAAAGAATCCCTGAAATGTGACCAACCTGACAGATTCAAGACATGATTAAAGTCTAGCTTACCCCTCTGTGCTTCATTTAGCCCAACTGGAAGTCCCTGGTGCCAAACTTGAACTTCATCCACCAGTTCTAACACTCAAGTCGCCCTACTATGGTGTTAGTCCCCTGTGCCTGGCAAGCCCAGTTGGACAGGTCTGCAGCAGAGCCTGGCCATAAAGAGACAAGGCCTTAATTTGAATGTAAAAACCAATATCATCCTCTTACCAGTGGCCACTAGTAAGAGTTGGACAAATTACTTTACCTTTTCTTAGCTTCAGTTTCCTTTTCAACAGAAAAGTCCCATTAACACCTAAACAGAAGATTGTAATTACAAATGAAATTACATCAAACATGTCATGTTGACCCATAGCAGGTGTTCTGAAAATGATTCTTCCATTTTCTTTCTGCCTCTCAAAGTAAATTTTTGTTGAACACTATTTTATGTATGTGTTATGCCTCTTTTTTGTGTGTCATATGTCTGCTGTGATTTGAACGTTTTTGTTCCTTCTGAAACTCATGTTGAAACTTAATCCCCACTACAACAGTGTTGGAAGATGGGGCCTAATGGGAGGGTCTTTAGGTCATGAGGGCTCCACCATCACTAATGCCACTATAAAAAGGACCTGAAGAAGTGGGTTCCCTCTGTCTTTTGTTCTGCCAAGTGAGAAACAGCCTTCCTCTACTTTATGTGATGCAGTATGCAAAGCACCATCTCGGGATCAGGGACTGGGCCCTCACCAGACACCAATCTTACTAGTGCCTTGATCTTGGACTTCCCAACCTCCAGAGCTGTAAGAAATAAATTTCTGTTCCTTATAAATTATCCAGTCTATGGAACTCTGTTATAGCAATACAAACAAACTAATACAGTATCATTCTTCTGTTGACAATAATTCATTACCCCCTCTGCCTTCCCCTTCATATCCACTTTTCAATGCCTGGTTGGTAAAATACTCTCATAATCCAGTCTTTCTTACCCATGGATCGTGCCATCTCAATTCTGTATTCATCAGACCAGTTTCACTAACTCATAAATACACATCATTCTCATCCCAGTCTCAGAGATTTTGACCATTTTTTCCTTCCCTTTTTCCTGGGCTTAGTCATCCCATAAATCTCATGTATCATTTAAGAATTCAGCTCTGATCCCACCATAGTTAGAGTTAACTACGCAAGCCTTTACTTATTCTTCCTCCTGTGAGGGCTTACAGTGAGTAATGTTTGTAGAAAAGAATTGAGCACTTCATTTTCAATCCTTCTCCCCTACCCCTGCCTTATTCCTCCCAGACCCACACACCTAGGCCTTACAAGTTCATTCTATCCCAATTTTCAGACCAATCTAGAGTTGAGGTCCAGATGTTGTCACGTCTCACACAGGCTCAAACCGTCGTATTCCTCAGGCAATTTGTCCCAGCATAAGTCCTCATGAGACCGAAGCCCCCAGACCCAGACAACCTCCAAGTTTCTACACTGCTCTCTGAGTCTGTTCAATGGCATCCCTAAAGGTTCACCTACGGTGTCAATGTATTAATATTTCCAATTTATCTGTTCCCTTTGTTCCTTACTGTTGGCTCAATGAAGTAAACTGGATGTCTGTCTTGTCCTTCAGATAATCTCAGCATTCAAAACCTGGTGAGAGCCAATTTGCCTCAAGCATATACTCCTTCTTGATTACTTTGCTAATTTTTGCCAGTTATTTATGCCTCTCCAAACGAAATATAACAACAATAGTCATCATCATAAATAGGCTCTGCTGAGTGCTCACCCTTTTGTAGGCACTGTTTCAAGCACTTTACATGGCTTAGCCACATGTTTTAATCGTCATAGCAATCCTATGATGCTTACTAAAATGGAAATTGAAGCTCCAAAGGTAAGTAACGCTTCCCAGCTCACATCACTAGTAAATGAATGATCCAGGATACAATGCAAAGCAAGTCAAACTGTCTCTAGAGCCTGCCCTCTAGGTACTACTCCACAATTGAAATGTGTGTCACTTCACACCCATCAAAAGAATCCCTGAAATGTGACCAACCTGACAGATTCAAGACATGATTAAAGTCTAGCTTACCCCTCTGTGCTTCATTTAGCCCAACTGGAAGTCCCTGGTGCCAAACTTGAACTTCATCCACCAGTTCTAACACTCAAGTCGCCCTACTATGGTGTTAGTCCCCTGTGCCTGGCAAGCCCAGTTGGACAGGTCTGCAGCAGAGCCTGGCCATAAAGAGACAAGGCCTTAATTTGAATGTAAATTTCCTGAAATCAACTAGTGTGCAATCTAATTATAGTGCCACCCTATGTCACACAGAATCATACTTTCTGCATATGCTATATGATCATATACTCTGCGTTTCTGTATTAACCGTTAGAGATATAGGGTAGTACTCTAATTAGATTGCACACTAGTTGACTTCAGGAAACTTACACTGAGTCAGTACATTAGAAAACACTGACTATGTGGTATGTTACTGCTTTGCGATTGTTTTTCAAGGGTATAAAGGAATGATTATAAATAGCCATGATAGCCATGTATGTTCCAATTCATTATCTCTACATAAAAAGCTAAAGTAGCATCTTATACTGCATCCATTCTTCAAAATGTCCATGTTACAAACACAGATAACAAAGACTTTTGTCTCATACTGGCAACCACCACCAGCATATACACCTGTACATAACATAAATTTCTTAGGAACTAAATCGAAAGTTTTTAATTTTAGGAGAGTTGGAGGAAAATATTTCTGAACTGAAAGAAACACAGTAAGCAAGAAAAAAGAAAATGGAAAATATGACAGAGAGGTTTAGTATATGACCTCCCCAAGAGAATCTTGCATTTAACTAGATAAATTGACAATACCTCTATTGGCTGTATTCTGGGCAAGTGAATCTCAGGGGTCTCAGGTATAAATTGGGGATAATAATTTAGATGTACTTCAATGTGTTATGGGAAAAATAGAAAAGACAGTTACATAAAAATACTACCTTAAATTGCTGTAAAAATACTTTTATTGAACTTTTGCTCAATTTTATTTGGACTTAAGACAACTCTACTAAAATTATTACCTTTTACCCTACAAATTTAAATAATTCTAGACATAAAACCTATATCTAGATATCAAAAGTTAAATTACCCAGTATGTAAATGTTGGTTTTTGTTGTTGTTAAGTATTTTGAAGTTTGAGTTGTTGGGAAGAAATGCCTGGTGAATTACTGTTTTTGTTTTACATGTATAGTCAACCGTGGTCTTAAATCTCCCAGCTCAGATCTTTGCCGCTGGCTCTCAGCAGTTCTTACACACAGTCCTCCCTGTAAGGGGAGAGTCACCTGAGAAAAGTATACTTGGTCACATCTCTATCTCCAGGCTAAAGCGGACAACAGCCTGTCATCAAATTTCTCCACTTCACTGCACAGAAATTCAGTGTGTTAGACAACACATTCAAAAATTTGAGGAAAAACAGCATCTGAATGCCTTTAATTTAAAACAGCCATATTAACTTTTGCTAGTCTGTTTACCTATGTGGTAGGAGAACCAGGCTGAATACTTGAAAACAGCACACTCTGATGACTAAAACAACTTACTGGCTTGTTTTGTTTTGTTTTCTATTTGATACAGGGCTAGGATTCCATCTTGAGTCTGAAATAACCGAGATGGGTTATTATGTAAGCATAAAAACACATTGTCATCATTTGCTTCAAAAGTTTGTTTGAAATGTTTTAAATTCTAGAAAATCAGGGAAGTGTCAGCAAAATCTATATTTGGTATGGCATCGGAAAAATCACAAGATTAGAGTCTTCTGTTGAAACGAGGACTGAAAACATGGCTGTTGAGAGAAGTATGTGCTGTCGTAAGAGCCTGCAGTGAAGGAGCTGGCCTTGATGAAGCAGCAGAAACGTGAAATGCCAAAACAGGTCTGTGCTTTCACAGAGCTAGTTGGAATTACAGGGGATCATAGGCAGGCAAGGAATTGTAATCTTGTTTGGTGTTTGAGAGTATTAAGCAAAATGAACAGCCCTGATTTTATTTTCAGGACTGTTCTCTAGGAAAGAGGGAGTAGCAAATTTCTTTTAAAATACAAGTTATTTGTTTGATTCATAGATCTTTTATTTGAGACTGCTGCTTAAGAAAGACCTGCGACAATTGCCATTTGGGAAGACATATTCATCATCTCCAGGCTGTTTGGCTTTGCTACCCTTGGGGAAAAAATTGGACATAATTTCACAGAATCTCAGTTCTACTATCTTCATTAGCAAAGCTAAAAAGATAAGGACTGACAACTTTTTTCTTGCTACAGATTATTTTATATATGGTTAAGACATGCTGCCAAAAAGATGTAAGGCAACATAAAATTGTGACGTAGAATTTGCAATACTGGTGGCAAAAGCATGGATGATTATCAGGTGTAGGTTTATGAACCAATTTCTCATCTGTTTTCCAGCCTCAAAAGCTTTTTTGCCTCTGGCTCATTCCAGAAAAAGAGAACTGCCACCAATGTACTCACAGAAGGCTGCTGAGCATTGCATGATACAGTGGAGAGATCTGAAGTCACGTGTCTTAGAAAGGGAATCTCCTTCAAATATAACTGGGAGGAGTGATATCATCAACAAGGACCATTCTGAGATGTATTTGGCTCTAGTTTGGCTACATGGAGATAAATATTAATCAGAATCTTTTGTTTATATTTTCCTATCAAGATAAAAAGAGGCATAAATTCAGCTCTGAGGAAATGTTTCAGAGATAGTGAGAGGTGATTTGTTTTAGAGTGTAAGCAAACGCCAGCTCTGTTGACAAAGCCAGTTCATTAAAACACACTAGCCTGTCCTCAACCTCAATGCTAGCTAGAAGGGACCATGACAAGACTAAGACAGAAGCTCACAATACTAAAAACTTACAAATAAGGAACAGCTAACAATTGTCAAAACAACATGATCCCATCACGATGTCCTAAGCTGTATGACACCATGAAGGGACATACAAGGCAGCCTTTATAACAGTCATCATGCATTTGGATTCAAAGTTACTTCTAAAAAGCACCAAAACTTTCAGCTTAACCTGATGTGAGTGAAAATGAAACAGAACAAAGTAAAACAAAAGTATCCAGGGATTGTATGTATAGACTTCCATGGCTTTTATTTATAACACAAGTGAAGTGGGGCCCTAACTCTCATTATGGGAACAAATCAGAATGTGAAGAAAAGTCCAGTTAATTGTAAGAACGAAAATGAGAGTCACCACCCTAAATCAATCCACAGAATTTCCTCCTGAGGACTCTTCCTTCAAAAGTGATACAATTAGCGAATACAAAAAGGCTTTTTGGCTTCTTGAAACAAAAGAAGAGACACACAAGCAATGCAGTTTTTCTGAATTCCCTGGCTAAGAGTTACAACTTTGGAAGGACAACTACTTGTATTCAAATCTGGGCTTATTTGCTATGTGAAAATAGACATATTGCCTAACTTCTCTGTGCCTAATTTCTCCACTTAAAAGGGAGTAATAAAAGGAATTACCTCAAAGATTGGCTGTAAGTATTAAGTGAAACACTATATATAAAGTGATTAGAATGCTTCCCAACATATGGCTGATACTTCATTCTTCCATTTAGCACATATTTATTGAAATGATCCATGCAGATAGCATCTCAGATGCTTGGGTTACAGCGGTGAACAGGGAAATGTCTCTACCCTCAGAAAATTTAGATTCTAGTGGAATTTAGCTATTGTGATTAATCTACTATCTAAGTATCTACAAAAACTATTTTAAATGATTTCAACTTGTACCGATAGCCTAATGCATTATAAGCATAAGGCAGAGTCTAGCACTCATCTTACTGAGTCTGTAACTGAGGCTTAAAGAGAAATGAGAAAACATTTTAAAATAAGCAAAAACATTCGTATAGGTGCCCTAAAAGCCGGGCTGCTTTAAGTTTTGGGATGCAAGATCCCTTTAAGAGTTTATTAAAAGCTGCAGATCTGTTTCTAATAAAGTTAAAATACCTATCTGATGACCCAGCAGTTCTACTCCTAGTTACTTACTCCCCCAAAATTAAAAGATAATGTCCACAAAAAGACATGGACAAGAGTGTTCATAGCAACTTTATTTATAATATGCAAAAGCAAGCCAGAGGTCCATGAATAGATAAAATGATAGTCAAATTGTGTGATATTCATATGGGAGAACACCGCTCAACGTTAAAGAGAAGTTAACTATTGATTGAAGCAATAATATGATGAATTTCAAAAAATCAGAAGCTAGACACTAATGAGTATTATATACTGTAAGATTCCACTATGATGAGGTTCAAGAATAGGCAAAAGTAATTTATAGTGACAAGTATCAGTAAGCAGCTGCACTGGGTGGTGGATGGGAAATTGATTGGAAAAGGCCCCAGGACAACTTTGGGTGATAGAAATCATTTCTGTATTGTTTTAAGTTGTAGCTACATAAATGTATACAACTGACACAACTCTTAGAAATCACCTTTAAAGGTCTATGCATTTTGTTATATATTATACCTCATTAAAAAAAGAAGTCATAAAAAATAGTAGCAACTTTCCCCAGATAAATACTCACGCATTGCACATAAAATTTTAGGTGGTAAATGGACCCTAGGGTAAAATTTCCTGATATAGGAACTAGTGACTGAGTTGGCTAAAAATGTCACCGTTAAAATATGTATATAGATAATTCAAGAAGAAACTTCTAGAGAAGCAGCTTGGTGCAATTCACTGACATTTTCTATATACCAATGATATTTTGAAATGCCTTGCCCATAGAAGGTTGTACTTGATCAAGACATATTTACCGTGAAGTATTTTACCATTAATTTTGAAAGGCATGTGTTTAGAGTAATTTAATATTTCCTTGAAAGTCACGTAGAATAAAAAGGAAGATTGTTAAGTGCATTAACTATGAAGGCATCAATTCATATCTCTGCTTAAACAGCATTTTATGCTTTGAGCAATGTTCTAATATGTTCTAAAAATATATATAAGCTTGGACCTTTAAAAGAAAAAAAAGGCAATTTTCTGTCAGGGGTCCATGACCCAGGCCAAACTATACATCTGCAAAAATGACTATAGAGACTAATAAGGAATCCAATTGTATGCTAATTTCAAATTAGCTTTTATACTTGCTTCAGGCTTCAAAGGGGACTGAGAGAAAAAAAGTAGCTATATGGAAGAAAATTACTCATTATTAGATAAAGGCCATCACAAGGGATTCAAATTTCTCTTATTCTGATTATAGCAAAAGGTCATGCAGAAGAGAAAACCATAAAGATTTCTGAGGAAAAAAAAAAAGTCATAAAAGAAGAAAGCTAAATACAAAAATGGTAGACAAGCCCAAAGGGGAAATGAAATGATTCAGATTGAAAGCTTCTGATTTGTGGGAAAAAAAAATTGGGATTAGGCTAAAGATAATTGAAGTTTAATGAGAAGGTATCTAATTATACTGGTATATTTATTTAAGTATTTTCTAATTGGGTATTATTTTTATAATGACTTAATTACTTACTAGTGCTGCTTGTTGATTTAACAAAGAGTTTTGTTTTTACAGAGAGAGCATGACATAACAGGATAAATGTTCTATCTTCTGGATGCCTGTGAGTAGTTTAGACATTTAATTACATGACCTAAATCTACCAGCCACTGTCCCCGTAAGGAGGCTAGCCCTTATTGCAGAAATATAACCTGAGAGAATATAATGTGTATCTCTACACCCTATTTCTCTAACCCATGTCTAAAATAGGATCAACTTTATATATCTGAAATAAACCATAAGTGCAGACCAATAGGTTTCTAACTTTTTGATCAAGACCCTTAGTAAGAGATGCATTTTATATTGTGTCATAGTCGGTTCAGGCTGCTATAACAGAAATAACATAGACAGAAATGGCTTAAACAACAGAAATTCATTTATCACAGTTCAGGAAGCTGGAAAGTTCAAGATCAAGATGCCAGCCAAGTCAATTTCTGGTGTAGGCCAACCTCCTGGTTTGCAGATGAATACCATATTTCCACCAAAATTCTTTACATTATTATTTAAGTGTTCTATGAGAAGATGAACCTCTGTCTTCGGCTTTCCTCTTCTGTTTCTGAGGTCTTACCAGAGTTGCTTTTAAAACTCTCTTCACAAAAACATTGGCTTTTGCTAGCATGCACCTCAAAACTCTTCCAGATTCTATTATTATTATTATTATTATTATTATTATTATTATTATTATTGTAGTCCCCTCTCCTCTGTGGTTTTGCTTTCCTTGATTTTCATTACCTGCAGCCTACTGCAATTCAAAAATATTAAATAGAATATTCTAGAAATAAACAATTCCTAAATTATTAATTAGTTTTCAACAGTAGCCAAACACTACATCACAATGCCAATGTCATTCACCTCACTTCATCTCAGAAGCAGGCATTTTGTCATCCCACATCATCACAAGAAGAAGAATGAATAAAGTACAATAAAATATTTTGAGAGACATAGAGACCATATTAACATAACTTTCACTGTAGTATATTGTTATACTTTTTTTTTTTTTTTGAGATGGAGTCTCGCTCTGTCACCCACGCTGGAGTGCAGTGGCGAGATCTCGGTTCACTGCAAGCTCTGCCTCCCAAGTTCACACCATTCTCCTGCCTCAGCCTTCCGAGTAGCTGGGACTACAGGTGCCCACCACCACTCCTGGCTAATTTTTTTTTATATTTTTAGTACAGACGGGGTTTCACCGTGTTAGCCAGGATGGTCTCGATCTCCTGACCTCATGATCTGCCCGCCTCGGCCTCCCAAAGTGTTGGGATTACAGACGGGAGCCTTCGCACCCGGCCTGTTAACCTTTACCTATTTTATTATTAGTTGTTGTTACTTTCTTACTGTGCTTAATTTATAAATTAAACTTTAGCACAGGTATGTAAGTACAGGAAAAAACATAGTGTAAATGGGGTTCAGTACTATTCATAATTTCAGGCATTCACCAAGGTCTTGGAACATATTTCCCTGTGGATAAGAGGGGGCTACTGTATTATAATTACCATAAAGCATTGGGTCACATGATTATGGAGACTGAGAAGTCCATGATTTGCTATCTGCAAGCTGGATACCCAGGAAAAGCAGTGGAATACTTTGAAGGCCTGGAAGTCAGATAGCGAATGCTATAGATTCTGAAGGTCTGAGAACCAGCAACACCAGAACCAGGAGAAAACAGATGTCCTGCTCAAGCAATCAGGCAGAGTGAACTCAAACCTTCATCTTTTTGTTTTATTCAGGCCCTCAACAAATTACATGATGCCCACATACCTTGGGGAGGGCTGTATGCTCTACTCATTCTACCAATTCAAATGCTCATCTCTTCCAGAAACACTCTCACAGACACGTGCAGACATCATGTTTAATCAGATATCTAGACATCTTGTGTTCCAGTCAAGTTGACACATAACATTTACCATCACATGTCATGACCCAGAATATAAATTTGTATCAGAAAGAGAGAAAAGAAAGGAGGGAAGGAAGGAAAGAAGGAGTGAGGGAGGGAGGAGTGAGGAAGGGAAGGAGGGAGGGAGGGAAAGGAAGGAAAGAAGGAAGGAAGAAAGGAAGGAGGAAGGAAGGAGAGAGAAGAAAGAAAGAAAGAAAGAAAGAAAGAAAGAAAGAAAGAAAGAAAGAAAGAAAGAAAGAAAGAAAGAAAGAAAGAAAGAAAGAAAGAAAGAAAGAAAGAAAGAAAGAAAGAAAGAAAGAAAGAAAGAAAGAAAGAAAGAAAGAAAGAAAGAAAGAAAGAAAAGAAAGAAAGAAAGAAAGAAAGAAAAAAGAAAGAAAGAAAGAAAGAAAGAAAGAAAGAAAGAAAGAAAGAAAGAAAGAAAGAAAGAGAAAGAAGGAAGGAAGGTAGGAAGGAAGGAAGGAGGGAGGGAAGGAAGGAAAGAAAAAGAAAGAAAGAGAAAGAAAGGAAGGAAGGGAGGGAGAGAGAGGGAGGGAGGAAGGAAGGAAGGAAGGAAGGAAGGAAGGAAGGAAGGAAGGAAGGAAGGAAGGAAGGAAGGAAGGAAATAAAAGATCCATAAAATAAATATAAGTTGTACCACTTTTATATACTTTATTATGTTCCATTTTTTCATTCTATTTTTAATGTGAATGGTGATCCACTAAAATGATTTTGCTGCCACAGTTTAAAAAGCAAATATTACAAATGCTTAATTGACTCCTCTTTACTTAAATTGTCTCTATGATTGGTAAAATAGCCATACATTTTCTTTGATGACATGCTGGATTCTGAGTGCTTTAAGACTAGCTGAGACATGACCAAGAGGGAGAAGCCTTGAGTCTTTAAAAGAGACCTCTGGGAAAACTCATTTCTGTCTGAAGCTTCATCAAAATAATCCTTAATATCCATATTTCTACCAACATCCTGTACATGATTATTTATGTGTTCTCTAAAACGATGGAGCTTTCTCCCCAGCTTTCTTCTTTTCTTTCTGAGCCCTCACCAGAATTGCCTCTAAAAGTCAAAAGGGACTGAAAAACTAGTAAGATGTCTTTCCACCTTGCCCTTTTCTCCACAAACTCTGATGCTCATACTGCCCTGTTCTGTGATCAGGCTCCTACTGATCCGACTCCCAGAGCAGTGCTCAGTCGCCTGCTTTTCCTCACCTGGGCAATTCAATCTTCACCTACTCAGGAACTGAGATTTGCTGATGTACTACAGCTAGAAATGTAATCAAATATTTGTGTTCGTTTTCAACCACTCAATGATTTATCATTCTTTTCATTATCTATTGTCTGGCTTCTAACCCCCATCTTGAGTATAAACGGTAAAGATGGTAAATATAGGAAAGAATGGTCTTTTACTATAGGAGCCTACAAGTAATGAAGTGGGACGAAAACAGTCTCTTAACCAGGCTTATGTCTTTACAAGGCTGTCTAAGAGAAGAAAGGTCGCTCTCCAGCACGTTCAGTCACAGTAGCCAAAGAATTTACGACAGTGGAAAATGTAGAAGGTGGAATAGGCCAACAACAAATTAGCTGATTGTTGGTGAAGCAATAGGGGCCAGGATATCTTTTATAGGCACACGTTCCAGTCCAGTGAGTCGCCTTTTAGTGTGCATCAGAATCCCCTAAGTAGTCTTCTTAAATCAAGATTAGTTGTCTGGTGTGTTCTACAGCCATAGACCCTACCACTGAGTGGGAAGAGAGTGAGAGAAAAAGAGGGTGCAGGGAACCCTAGAGAAGCACAGGGCAATTAAAGTAAAAGTAGGGAAGGAATGTACCAGCTGTGCACTACCAATATTTTCCTATCAAGATATCTGCTGCCCCAGGATCACATGGTGATGAATCACAACAAAGACCTAACAAAAAATATTGATGCTTTGAGACTCTTACTTAAACATGCATATTAAAAAAGTGGGACAGGAGAGGTACTCCAAACTGCATGACTTGATATTGACTTGATCATTGCATGGACTACAGTCATCATTAAACACACACGCTCTCCTAATTTGTATGCTGATACCACAGTCCTTACTCCTTGTTGAGAAATAACAAGGAGATCAGTGTGACTGGAACCTAAACTATCGTGCTCATGATACTATGCAGTAGCTCTAGATTCTATGTTATAATGTGTGATGTTACCACAATAGTATCCTAAATTATCACAAAGTGGTATTTTAAAAATGCAGTTTTGTGGTCCAATTACTTCACAGGTCACATGGCCTCAAAGCACTGACCTTAGAACTTAACAGCCATCTATAATATTTCCATGAAAAATATGTTCCAGGCTCCAAACAACATTCTTTTAGGCAAACTTTTAGAATGCAATCTGCTTAGGAACTGTCTCTACTGGTCTGTGATACGTTTGTTTTGCACATGAAGTTTATTTCAGACTCTTTTCTACAGAGATATTTCCTGCCCTTGGAAGATGACTTCAAATAATAAATTGTCACCAAAAATGGACATGAAACTTTCAAAAAGCAGTAGGGAGGTGGAAAAGATGAACAAGCTGAAAACAAGTCCATTTTGGGAGGGTTCTGAACATCCTGGTTAAGGGAGTTTTTCATTTTAAAGGAAAAAGTATTCATCTGATATGTTTCTTTGTTCATAGCACTTAATATAGAATTCTACAATGTTAAAAATAGGAAGTCAGGTTTATATGGTGTTTGCTTTAATGATACTAAACTGCCTGGAAATAGCAGCACATGCTATAACAAGTTTCAGATATTAAAAGAAAAGCTACAATGCTGAACTCTTTTCTAAACTTTTATATGAAGTCCCAGGCTTTGTGGACATTCAGGAGCAAATCAGGGCTAATACGGGAAGTTTACAGATGGTATAATGGCTTCAGGCATCCCAATTATATTAAAAAGTTGAAAGTGGCAGATTCATATCCTCCCCTTTTACATGTCATAAATTCCAAAGTGTTGGTGTCAAACTGTGTCAATTGCACTCATTTATTAATACTTGGAATACCGTCAGTGAGCTTCCTAGCTGTTATTATCCATTTATTCATTTACAGCCATCTAATACTAACAGCAGCAGCCACGGTTTTCAGTCCTTTCCCTGAAACCATACATGCATTGCCTCAGGGAGACTTCCATAAGCCTGCATCTGGGGAGGGGGAGGAGGAAACAGCAAACTGCAAGATCTGCTGATCTTGGATATGGGTCTCTCTGCAGGAGCTTCCAAATGTGTCTTTGTTTATGTTCTGGGCTCCGGGTTGTTGTGGGGCATGGATCTAAGGAGGAAGGAATTTGTTGCCTCAATAAAAAAAAACTGTGTAATTAAGATGTGGAAGAAAGGTTAGGTGAAAGACAGAAAAAAGACTATCTCCAGGTATTCTAAAACAAATATTTACACATTCAAATATCATCTTTTTTTTAACCATCTGATCCTCAGTCTTGGAGGCAGTGGTTAATAAATGCCGATGTCTCCACACAAAGTAAAAAAATAAATAAAATAAAACATGTATGGCAACGATGCACATGATTCAGACCCAAAAACTACCCCGCATAAAACATTCATTATAATTAATGCAGTGTTTCTTGGCTGGTATTATTAAGACCTTAATTTTCCACTTGGTGGAACTTACTGTATGTAGTAGAAAAATCACTGGCTCTGAGTCAGAAATGCCTTGATTCTAATCCAGCCCCTGCCACTTCTTAGCCATGCCATGTGTGCAAATTAGTTGACCTCTCTGAGCCTTGGGTTTGTTTTCTTTAAAATGTGAATTATAAGGAAATATTAAATGTGATGATTGAACAAAAGAAAGAAAGTAAAACAACTACACAGTTCCTCTAAATTGCAGCTTTCCTCCCTCACCCCTTTCCTCTTTAGGAACTGCACAGACATTTTTAATAAGAAAGGATATAAGTGATCAAAATAATGATTCTGAAAACATATGATTCATTGCAGACATTGGCAGTGTGTGCCCTCCATAGTATTGGGCATGAAGGAGTTAAGTGGGAACACCACCTTTGAATCCTGGGGGAAGGGTGGAAGGGAGGACGGTAATAGTGGATTTAATAGTGTTTCACAGGCAGAGTCCTGATGCTGTGCAAAGCTCCAGATCGTGTTTCTTCTTAGACGCCAATCAGTCAGGAAGTGATTCTCAAAGAAGTTTACATTGCCCTACTCTCCTTACACTGCTGCACAGTAGGAAACCCAGGGCACAGAATACTCACAGGAAAGATGCTAGCATTTCCTGGGATAATAGCGAAAGCAAATGAGCCTCATGTCACATAACATATTATAAGGAAGCAAAGTCTCCTGCACAACATTATACTAAAAAGACCAAAGTTATATTAAGCCTTGAACAGTTGCATACGTAAAGACCAAGAAAATAATCCAAATAGTAATCAAAAGCTCTGATTCTTCTTCAATTCCAGTTCATGTGCTACATTTCGAGAAGAATGACACAAAAGTATACATGCTCTCACACACACACACATGCACACACACACACAAATATACACACATCCCATGCAACACACATTCACACCTTTTGGTCAATAGAAGAAAAGAAACCTAGATCATATCAGAACACAGACAGTCTTACTGGTCAGGCTGTGTCTTCAACACATGCTTAATGGAGAAAAATGGGTAATGTATATCAGAACTTCATCAAAGAACATTCCAAAGCTGTTACATACATTTATGCTTGTCAAGTGTATAACCTGCACATAATTCTCTTTTATTCTTTCACCCAGTATTTATTTTCTGTTAGCTAGAAGAGGGCATGGGCTTTGTCTATATTGCTTACTTTTAAACTTGTGACCACCTGGCATGTAGTAGGTGCTCAATAAATATTTGCTGAATAAATTGATGAACACTTTCAATTCTAAGGGGGATTCTGCCATTTTAAATAAGCAATTACAATAGAATAAACTAATTTTATTTTTGATATCCCAAGGAACTCAAGCCCCTTTGTTAGTAATTTTCTTTTTAGAACACTGTCTGAACTAGGCCTATGCTCCAGCTGACTGGGGCAAGGCACATTTTGTAGATTCACGTGGTAGCCTGTGGAGAGGTATCTACATGCAAGATAAAGACATTGCTTATATTTGTACAGATATTACACTACGGTGCAAATAACCAACTCTATCTTTTGTTTTTCTTGAGAGAGTCTCACTTCTGTCATCCAGGCTGGAATGCAGTGATGCAATCTCAGCTGCAACCTATGCCTCCCAGGTTCATGAGATTCTCCTCGTGCCTCAGCCTCCTGAGTAGCTGAGACCACAGGCACGAATCACCACGCCCAGCTAACTTTTGTATTTTCAGTAGAGACAGGTTTTCTCCATGTTGGCCAGGCTGGTCTCGAATTCCTGACCTCAAGTGTTCCACCCGCCTCATCCTCCCAAGGTGCTGGGATAACAGATGTGAGCCACTGCTCCCAGCCTACCAACTCTGTCTTCTATACATTGATTCTAAATCAATGATTTATGAATTTATCCAAATTGATTTTTCTCTATTTATGTTTTCAGCTTCTTCTCCTTCCAGGCAATGAGCTCCATGCCAGCATTCCCTATTCCTTCAAAATAATACCTTGTATTTGTTCTTAGAATTCACCACAAGCAGTTCAGCAAAATGTCACTGGCGCCTCCTACAAGATACCATAACAGCAAAATTTTATCTTTACTACATAAAGATTTTTTACTTTTTCTAAAGTTTAAATTTTTTCCACTTCTTTCTCCCTATGTGGTGGCCTTACAAAGAATCATCATGGTCCAGTTACAGGATTTCCTCTTATAGAAACCACATTTTCTTGCCTTCATTAGGTCATGCAAGTTTAACCACCAAGTGACTGTCTTCATCATACCTTCCAATGGGCAGTTCAGGGACTGGAGGGGGACCCACCAGTCTGAAGACCCAGCACATTTTCTATAATTTTCTTCTAGAAAGGAATTTCATTAACAATCTCCCAACTTTCTTCATATTTGTAACAGAAGTGTCACAATCTACTCCCTAACAATCAAACCATTTTCATTATTAAAATAAATGTCATCATACATTTGTCAAAACTCATTATGTACAACCTAAGAGCAAAGCCTAATGCAAACTTGGACTCTGGGTGACAATGATGTGTGAATGTAGTTCACCCATTGTAAACGAATGTACCAGTCTGAGGGGAATGTTGACCACGGGGCAGGCTGTGCATGTGTGACAGCAGGGGAGATATGGAAACTCTCTACTTTCCACTCAACTTTCCTGTGGACCCAAAACTGCTCTAAAACAAAAATAAAGTCAATTACAGTAAAATACCTGCATAGGACATAACTTCACAACACTGTTGAAAGCATTTTACTTATTTAGTGAATATAAGTATATGCAATTCTTGTGACAATATTATGAGAGAACTGTTACTACTATTATCCCCTTTTGGCTGATGAGACTTCAGTTACCTGACCCTGAATGTCATGACTGAGAAGTACCAGAACTGCCGCCTGGCTGCAGCCGACGCACCCGCCCTTCCTCCGCTTGGGTGCTTCTCAGTCATGCCAAACTAAGTCTCCAGCCACACATTCCTCCCCTTCGCCCCAAGCACGGTTCTTTAAACTATTGGCTATGGTTGGTCTCATAGGCGTATTGTGTACTTAACGGTACATATACATGCGTAAAAATATTTCTGCATGTGACACTCTGAAGGATATGCTTTATATTTAAAAAAAAAAAAAAGTGGAAGTGAAATAATTCCCAACAGTTTTCTCAGTAAAGACGAATATAAGGATTCACTTGAGTTCATCAAAGTGCCCCACAGATTCTTTGGTTATCTGTCTAATTCCGAAGTAATTCTGGAGTTTGTATAATTCACTTGGCAGTCTACTACAACCTTGATTATCCCACGGTTATTAAAGGAAGTTTTTATTTTTTAACATATTTTCTGTTTTACAAATTATCTGATGATGTGTATCATTTCTAAAAACAGAACAAAATCAAAATTTTTTAAAAGTTTATTCAAGAAAAGGACATCTAAATTGTTTAGATAACTGTAGTGACATAGACCAGAGAAGGTTTCAAAGGAAATCACTGTTTGTTCGTAAAGTGCAAATCCCTTTCCGGGGAATTAGTATCATGAAAATTATTACCAAAAAATCATAAGTATATGCAGGGTTTTGTTCTGAATATATCGCCAATTAAAAAAACAAATTATTTTTTCAGATGAAGTTGCTTGGATACAAGGAGAATCTTACAGAATACAAATGAACTTGAAGGCATCAGTAATATTTTCAAAATAATAGAGAAATGATACAAAGAGTGAAAGAGGTAATTGAAACCTGTCTTTGATGGGAATAACACTTAAAAGGAGCATTGTACCTATCTGCTGGCAGCTTTAAAAAATATTAATGATTACTGAAATTGAGAAATGTCAATAGTATGAAACGAGCAAAACTACTTCCCTAATGAGATTTTACAAGGTGAGCAATTGTTTTGAACATTTTCTAACCTTGACTTTTCTGTTTATCTTAAGAATTTAAAAAACAAAACAAAACAAAAAACTAGTGTTTAAATATGAAAAAGAGACTTGTGGCAAATTCAGAATATAATAATTGATCATTAAAATAGAAATGCCTTCTCTAACCAGAAAAATGAATAAGGAAATTATAACTTACATTCTTTGTGGATGTCTTTACAGAGATAAAGTAGTGGAATATTTACTTGAAATAACGTTCATCATCAATGCTGAAGTTTACAGAAGACAAAAATATAGAACTCATTTGTTCATAGACAGCCCCAGGACACACACAGTGGATGCATTGTGTTCTCCTGGGTTGCATAACTACTTTGAAAGAAGTTTTCTTTTCTGTGTCATAAAAGAAGACTTTTTGGCTCTGCCAGGATACTCTACCATTTGGCCCCACAGACTTCAAGCATGCCTGAAGATATGTGCCAATTGGTTGTTGGTTTTTGAAAATCATTCTGATCTCTGCTGAGTTACCCAATTGGACTCAGAAGGGTCTGACCCACGTGCCACATTCCAGCTGTTTGCTTGTTTGTTTTTAATCTCAACCTGGTTTAATGGGAAGAAGGTGAGTCACCTTGTGTGTATGTCAGCTGATATTTGTGTCATGGAAACTTAAAGGGGATAGACTTGAAATTGAAAAGATAAGATTGTGATTGAATGGGCCTTGTATAAACTATGTTTTGTTATTGTTCTCTTGCTTACTTACCTTGTAAACAGATTCCTTGAGTCTTAAACCAAGGATCTTAATCTTTGGTACTTACAGAGCCTTTCTTCCATGAAGCAGAGTTATTTAGGATGCTGCCAGCAAATGAGCTCTCAATTAGATCTGTCGTCATCATCATAGAACTTACTATGGTCTGATAGTATTCAAAGTGCTTACTTCAATTAATTTCTGGAAACAATTTCACACATTTGACTCTATGTATTTTTCCATCTCATGGTAAGGAAACAGACACAAAAAGGCCAAATGACTTTTTCAAGGACATTCAGCTAGGAAAGGGCAAAGACAGGCACAGATGAAGACATAATCACAGGCACAAACGACGTGTCTGATAATAGAGATCCTAGGGATCTGTGAATGTCAATAGGAATTACAAATACGAAAATTATTTGTTGAATCAACAAAGTGGAAATAAAACTATTTTTTCTTAGCTGATTTGGTAATGACTAACAGTCAACATACCTATTAAGTGGTTTTGGTTGAAATAATTTAATTTGTTGTTAATAATAGTTCCCCCCTTTAAATGTAATGATACAGTTCCAATATCTCGATGAACAAATAAAATAGGAGAAAAAATTCTATATTTTAGTCATTTCTGCTTATGGCCTTAATTTCAGATTCCAGAAATCCATTACTAAGTAGTTATAAAGCAATTACAGTCATTAGACTAGCCCAGGATGGCTGGACAAAGTTGAATATTTCATGACTAAAAACAACAACCAGGCACAATGGCTCACACCTATAATCCTAGCACTTTGGGCGGCTGAAATGGGTGGCTGGCTTAAGCCTGGAGTTCGAGACCAGCCTGGCAATAAACAGAGATCTTGTCTCTACAAAAGATACGAAAATTAGTTGGTGTGGTGTTGTGTGCTTGTCGTCCCAGCTACTTTGGAGGCTGAGATGGGAGGATCACCTGAGCCCAGGAGGTTGAGATTGCAGTGAGCTAAAATCGTGCCACTGCATTCTGTCGCTGCACTCCAGCAGCCTGGGTGACAGAGTGAGACCCTATCTCACAACAAAACAAAACAAACAAATCAATTCTCACTTAAAATAAACATACCTAAGACATCATTGTATATTTTAAATTCTTTCTAATTAGAGCAATGTTACTGAATATATTTTAAAGAGGCTTATTATAAACAAGATACTTACAAGGTCATTGTACTGAATTCAAATTTTTTGTTATATGGAAGTTGGAGAACTTTGGAATTATGAAATGTTAACACAAGTAAAAATATAAAGTCCGATCTTTGATAAGAAGATACTTTGTCTTAGTCAGTTTGGACTGCTACAACAAAATACCAAAGACGGGGTGGCTTCAACAACAGACATTTATTTTCTCACAGTTCTGGAGGCTGGGAAGTCTAAGATCAAGGTACTGGCTGATATGGTTCTTGGTGAGGGCATTCTTCCTACCTGGTAGATAACTACCTTCTTGCTGTGTGCTCATATGGTCTTTCCTCAGTACCAGAGCATGGAGAGAGAGAAAGCTCCTGTGTTTCTTCCTTTCCTTTGAAGGATATTAATCCCATCACGTAGTCCCCAACCTCATGATCTTATATAAGCCTAAATACCTCCCAAAGGCCCCACCTCCAAATACCATCAAGATAGGGATTAGGACTTCAACATATGAATTTGGGAGTAGCACAGTCAGTCCATAGACACTTCTAGGAAATCTTTTCCAAGTAGTCCAGATTCATCTAGTATGCTAACCACACTAGGCTATAGAAGTGACCTGAGGGCAAGAAGAAAGATCCTTCTTTCAGACCCTAAAGTCATCATTAACTGGCCCAGGAAGGATCCCCCAGCATGGAAGATACCCAAAGACTGAACAATAATATGAGGTTTGAGGCTCACAAATAAACCTCATTAAGAGAGAACTGAGAAAAATCAGAGTCAGAAAAAGAAGGAAAAAAGGTATGGCGGTAGGTAATGGGATTTGAGGTAAGAAAGGAAACAGGAAGCAGCATAGCAATAGGAGGGAAGGGGAGGCGAAGGGGGAAGGTCAAAGGAAGAGAGAAGGAAGAAGATGACAAGAGTGAGCGTAGTTTCGCTTTCTCAGCATTAAAATCCTAAACTGGACACTCTAAAAATAAAAACTACAGGGAGTGGGGATTTTACTTGTAAATAATTTAAAAATCACTAAGCTTCCTGCCATGTTAGTGCCGGCTATAGATTCCAACAACCTAAAGTGATTTTAAATGCCCCTCTCTAGAGAGTAAGTAAAAACATCCATCTCCCGCATAGAACAAAATTCCCTTTCTTGATGGAACTGAATGGGGTCAGAGGCATTTTTTTCTTGGAATCTTCACCAGCCCAAACTATAGACATAAGCCAACTTTCACAGAGGCTAGATTGTTAAGTTGTGGCTCATCACCTATAACCCATTTTTATAAAATGTGAGTGAAGGCTACTATATTGTTAGTGGCCACCTGTGGACATAAAGAATTTATAAGAGAAAAGTCAATAATGTCTTATCATGTAAGCACATCTGAAATACTGATGTGATTTCGGTATTAAGTAAACACTAGAGCCAATGTGGTGACTAGTTGTATATATGATACACATATACATATGCATGTATGTATACCATTTAAGAAGAAACATCAAAAGAGTTTAAAATATACTGATTTTGTGACAGCTGAAGAGCTAATTGTTGCTTTCCACTATTAAAACAGGGTAAATGCCACTAGGAGAGGAATTGCTCAGCTTTAGGAAGAGGTAATTAGGTTTAATGGAATCAGTTGAGAAGAGGAACATTAAGCCTATCGGGAAAAATTTCCTCCCAAGGAAAACTATTAGATAATGGAATGACTTCCCAAGAGAAATGCTTGAAATCCTATCACTGAGGATATGTAGGACTCAGCTGGACATTACAAGACATTCCATATCTCAGACTTTATGCCCTTTTATGTCCAAAATATTTTAGTATTTTATTTGATGAAATATATTCTAATCCTTTCTTCAGGACTACATATATAAAGAGACTGTATATGTGTATAAATATGCATATATAGTATAAATACATACATATATGTACTACATTTAGACTATGTATGTATAGTCCAAATATACACATCAATATGCATATACATATATACTAAATATACATATACATATGTATTATGCATATATAGTCTAAATATAGTACACATGTGTATATGTGTATGGAGAGAGAGAGGGAGAGGTAGATAGGCAGGTAGGTAGATTAATTGATAGATAGATAAATACATACAAGGGAGAGAAACAGAAAAAGAACCTTAAGATTTGAGGTTCTTTTCTGTTTGTTTTTAAACTTGCAGGTTACAAATGAAAATGAAAACACTAAAAACTGTGACTGATGAACAATAAAGAAATATACTCAGATAACAAGCCCCTCCATTTAATTTCACCCTCAAGGGTCAGAAGCAACCAGGTTTGCATTTATTTTCAGTTAGTACTGGTTGCTTCTGAGAATAAGCCCAACTATTAATCTGAAATTCCAATAAAAGCACCAAAAAAAAAAAAAAAAAAGCCTTAGATGACAAAAATTAAAAATGTTCAGACTCTTAGTGAGAATTTAAGGTTCAATGACTTATCTAACTTTTTCTTGTAAAAAGAACAATCACTTTCAGAAAACCTATGCCCCCATGGAATGACGCATCCACTTCCTCCTAAACATAGATCACATTATCAGTGTTGCCAAATATATCAACAACCGCCTGACTGTTGAACACCATGTTTATCTAATGGACCATAACAGACAGCGAGAACAAGCACAGTTGGAGACAGCAATCTCTAAAAGTATTTCCAAACCAGCACCATTCTTTATTTTTTTTCTTTCCTTTTTCAATTAAGGGAAAGGGAGTTATTAAGCAAGACATACAAAAGTGCTGCTAGGATAGCTCCACTGAAACCATTTCTTTCTGCTGAAATGTGAAATAATTCTGGAGGGTCACATTTTTACGTATTCACATGAGAACTAGGACAGAGAAGAAGGAGGGCCGTGGAGTCAAGTTTACACTGGACACCCATTCAAATCTGTCATGAATTGCATAGAGAAAATTCCAGAGGATTCCAGAGATAAATTCTCAACTTTTCCCCTCTGCAGAGTGAAGCAGTTCAAAGCTGAGGATCAGGATGGGACTGACAGGGATTTTATTTAAATGCTTGTGAGAAAAATAATGCAATCATTCAAATGTTTCACATGGTTTAATTTCAGGAATAAGACAAATTTGTTATAAAACATTGAGAAAATACAGGTAAGTCAAAAGGAGAAAATAAACCACATAGAATCCAATAATGCAGAGATAAGTGCTTTAAAATTTTGGTATATATTCTCCCAATCTGATATGTTCTGAGACAGGTATTTTAAAAACAAAATAGAATCTTTTTGTATATATAATTTTGTGTAGTGATATTTTTCGATACATACCATATTCTGCACGTATTTTTCATAACAGTATTTTTCCATAACACCATTTAAATTGCTATTTGATGCTCTGTTACATCAAGGCCCTCTATTTATTTTTCCAGCCCCATATTGTTGTTACCAAACCTTTGCTATTATTAATAGTTCTGTGATGTGTACTCTTACATTGTACTTTTATATGTGATCATAAATATTTCCTTAGAATAACTTATTTGAAGTGTGTCATAAAATAAGTAAAACTCCAAGACTGTAACAGAGTGAAAATGCCCTTTATAATGTTTGTAATAATTTTCCTTTCCACCCACAACAGTGTTTATTGTGGTTTTGACAGAGTACTCTTTGTGTATTTGTTTGTTTTTGTTTACTTGAACCTATCAATCTTGTTTTATGATCGCTTTCATAAGTTAATATTAAGAAAATTGTCACTAAGATTAAATGAGTAATATATAAATATATAGATCAAAAATTTTAAAGATGAACCATTATTTTCTTCAAGTGGCTTTATACATCTTTTTAAAATATATATCTGCATTATTATTTATTTAGAATTTATGTTCATAAATAGTATAAAACAAGACAAATTGTTACCAAACTTTCTTAATACATTTATTAAATAAGCCATCTTGATTTGCTGATTTGATTTGATAGCACCGATTTGATGTGCTACCTCATGAAATTATTATATGCACACTATTCTTTATTTAGTTGAATCTGTAAAATTATTATAACCGCTTCTTTCATGTGTCTCTAAAGAACCCAGGAGTAGCAATTATTTCACCTGTGCAGGAAGCAGTTACAGTAGAGCAGCTTTTCATCATCTATGTCTATGTATTCTCAATTACATAAAAAAAAACTTTAAATATTAATCTTCCCTCAAAAATCTTAATCCATGAAGAAGAAGAGTGTAGAAATCAGCAAATCCTATCAAAAGAGTTTATGCAGCAGCCACACTAGGGTGAGGAACCAAATTGCAAGAGAAAAATGTACTCTTATTTAAAGGACCAATAGGATTTCCATTCTTCTCTTTTTGCTTTCTGTTCTTTTGTTACATTTCACTAAAAGCAGAGATTCTCAAAGAGCGGTCCCCAGACCAACAGCATCACATGGGAATTTGTTAGAAATAAATCACCCCAGATCTACTGAATCAAGAATGGGGCCTAGAGGCTATGCTTTCACAAGTTTTCTAGGTGATATTGATGCATGCAAAAGCTTGATTTAAAAAAACTTTGTCAAGAAAGAATCCGAATAGAACCCACAGAAAACATTATGGTATCTGTGACATGATGGTACATCAAGCCTTTGCTGAGAGATTTAATATAGACCTTTCTCCATCTTCCTTTTCCCCATTTATTATGTATGCATTCACTTATTAAACATTTTTTCTATACCTAGATAAGGGCTGGATGCTGAGTATGGACACTGAATAAAACAGATTCCTTGCCCTCAAAACCCTGGCAATTTATATATGTTTTTGTTCTACCTTGAAGAAAAAACAAAAACCTGTAACAGAAAAGAAAACTAGACTATTTGTTCTTTCATTTGTCAAGTTTTGTTTTTTTTTAAATATATGTGGCTAGTTAAAGTCAAGTATTCTGCTTCTTAGAATATAAGCTTTTTTGTTGAAAAAACTTGTGATAATTTCAAGATGAGAGCCTACAAAAATAGTACTAAAAGAATCTTTAATTGAATAGGATATTACAGGGAGCGAGGTTCATAGTCATTATACTGAAATAATCTATCCGGAAGAAGCCCAAGGAAGATGAAACTGTTGGGAAGAGTAGGTAACTGACAAGTTAAAGTTATAGTAATGACAATGACAGACAACTGAGGCGTCATTGAAACGATCTCTCTGGAAAGGAAGAAGGACCACATGACGTATAAAAGATTGAGAAACAGCAACAATTTACATTTGGGGAGTAGATGTAAGAAACGGAAGCAGAGAGCAGGATAATCTTGAGAATTAGAAACTCAAGAAAAAGGCATAACCACAACCTTTATTTTATTTATTTATTTATTTATTTATTTATTTATTTTTTGAGACGGAGTCTCTCTCTGCCGCCCAGGCTGGAGCGCAGTGGCGCGATCTCAGCTCACTGCAAGCTCCGCCTCCCGGGTTCACGTCATTCTCTTGCCTCAGCCTCTCGAGTAGCTGGGACTACAGGCGCCCGCCACCTCGCCTGGCTAGTTTTTTGTATTTTTAGTAGAGACGGGGTTTCCCTTTGTTGGCCCGGATGGTCGTGATCTCCTGACCTCGTGATCCGCCCACCTCGGCCTCCCAAAGTGCTGCGATTACAGGCGTGAGCCACCGCGCCGGGCCAACCACAACCTTTTTTAAAGATGAGGCTAGGACTAACTAACGGACACATTAGCTTTGTGCCAATTATGTTAAACCATTAGACTCTCTCCTCTAAGCCTGTGCCTCTTTCCACAGTGAGCAAAGCAATCATTTGTCCTAACATCAAATCTCTTCCTCTTCAGGCTCAGCTCAGGACACACATTCCCTGACAGACCCCTTCCCCATGCTGACTACACAATGCTTCACCTGGTCTCTCTTACGATAGCTACAGGAGACCCAGTGCCATTTTAATAGCCCAGATTTATGAATGACATAGTGAGGTAAATCAACTCAGCTTGCCCCAGAGGGTAGGTAGTAATGCAGAATGATACAGGAAGAAAAAAATGATCTTTAGAATGTTCGAGGGGAGACTTGCTGCAGGGTATTTTTCACTCTTAGGAGAAAAAAAAAAAAAAAAACCTCTCCACCGTTCGTATCTGATCACACTCCCATATCAGCCAGTATTCGTCCTCTTCACCTAGACAACTTCTCATTCTTCAGAAAGAAATTTAAGCGTCATTTCCTCCAAGAAGCTCATTCTAATTTGTTTGGACCATTCAAAGCTTCCTATGAGAGGTTCTTATTGCTTTTGTATCCCTCTTCACAAAACTGACCACAATTATAACTTTATATATCTTTATGTGATTAAAGTTCACTTACTTCCCCTTTCCACATCTATTTTTTTTCTTTTGTGAATCAGAACCTAAGGTACTGTCTAACACGTGGCAGCTGCTTACAAATGCTTTAAATATTCGTTGAGTGAATAAATGACTATTCATATCCTTGAACAAGCAAAGCAACCTCCCATTCCTGACTTTTAAGGTCTTTTTTACTATTGTTTTCTCTGTGTAGAATACTCCTCTCTTGAAATCCATATCTTGTTCCCACAGTGCCATCAGCAGCATTTGTCAAATTATCAATAGAGGTCTTTCATCCTGTTTTTTTTTTTTTTTTTTTTTTTTAATTTTAAGTTCTGGGATGCATTGCAGGATGTGCAGATTTGTTACATAGGTAAACATGTGCCATGATGGTTTGCTGCACCCATCAACCCATCATCTAGGTATTAAGCTTAGTATGCATTAGCTACTTTTCCTGATGCTCTCCCCCACCCACCCTCCCCCGACAGGTCCCAGTGTGTGTTGTTCCCCTCCCTGTGACCATGAGTTCTCATTTTTCAGCTCCCTCTTATAAGTGAGAACATGCAGTACTTGGTTTTCTGTTCCTGTGTTAGTTTGCTGAGAAAACAGCTTTCAGCTCCATCCATATCCCTGCAAAGGACATGATCTCATTCTTTTTTATGGCTACATAGTATTCCATGGTGTATATGTACCACATTTTCTTTATCCAATCTATCATTGATGGGCATCCTGTTATTTTAATACAAAAAGCCACTTTTCTTTCTCATAGTTCTTACGTATTCCCATTTACTCTTTGTTTTCTCCCCAACAGAATAAACTTCTATAAGAATAAATACTGACTCCTTCATTTACTACTGTATTTCCAGCTTTGTACTGTGTTTGAATGAGTGAAACAGGAAATTTTTACCTCTCCTGTGTTAGAATAACTGAAGGAGACCATCACGGGACTGATGCACCAGAATTTACCAAACTGATGGTAGTAGCCACGAGATAAGGATACTATCCATTTTATGTGGTTCAGACTTGGAGTAACAAGTAGTGGAGTAGCAGGGAGAAGAATAGGGAGGTGCTGTTGCGTACAAACTTGAGGATGTGTTTTTAGCAATTGTCACCAAAGCAGATGATATCTCAAGATTTTAGACACTGAATGGCATGAATGGACAAGGTAAAAAAAAAAAAAAAAAGGAGCATAAGCTAATAACTTATATATATATAACTTATATATAATATATGTATTAACATTATATAATGTTAATATATATTTTTCTGTTAATATAAATATAATTCTAGGCCAAGAGCCCTTGCAAGATACAAGTGATAATGGAAAAAGAACATTGCCTGGTCCCACATAGGTGGTAAATCCACAGATATTCCATTCACCAAAGTGAGGTCCTTGTTAAGAGTTATAATCTCACCTCTTAATGACAATTGCCAGCATGGATCTTATGAATATTGTGTGCATTGTAATGTTTATTTTATTTATCATTGCCCTCCATAATGGACCCTGCTGTATCCCCCCAAAATTCATATGTTGAAGTCCTAACTCCCTCATAATATTACTGTATTTAGAACGACCTATTTAAGGACATAAAAGTTAAATGAAATTACTGGAGAGTGCCCCAGTCCAGTTTGACTGGTTTCATAGGAAGAGAAGATTGGGACACAAACACACACAGAGGAAAGGCCATGTGAACATACAGAAAGAAGACGGCCATTTGTAAGCCAAAAAGAGAGACCTCAGAAGAAATCGATCATTCCGACACCTTGATCTCAGAATTCCAGGCTCCAAAACCATGAGAAAAACAATTCTGCTCTTTAAGTCACCCAGTCTATGGTATTTTGCTTTGGCAACCATAGCAAACTAATACACACTCTATTTTAAACGGTTTTAATTTATACTTACAGACTTAGTAAAATGCATAATGCCCAAAAAGCCTATTTGCTGATTTATTGAATGAGAAGGGAAAAAATAGTCAAAGTTAGAATAGGTATCAGCAAATATTAACCACAACATGAAATAGACAAAGTGTTTAGAAGATATTCACTGGTGATATATTTGCCTGAGAAGAAAACCCTATCATTAGGACAATGGTTATCTAAGGAAATATATACATTGCACTTCATATACACTGATACCTGAGACTACATCATTTGCCCATACTGATAAATGACAAAATACTACTGGAAAGAGAGAGAAAATTAGTATGTCCCCAAAGAAGTGACAAGTAGTGGAGATTTGGGAAGACAGAGGTGTCAAAAACTAGATTTTTTTGGAGGAGTGGGAAGGAGCAGGAGATCACGAAAATGACAATGAAAAAGAAAAAACCTATGGAAATGATAGAAAAATTAGTCTAAACTGTAAAGTAGAGGCAGAAGAGCAAAGAAAAAAGATGATTATTAGCATCACTGACCCATGGGCAAGGGCCCTAAAACTTTTTGAAGGGTCAGTAGGAATATCTGAAGTTCACACATAAAATGCATTGAACCCAAACATAAAAAGAAAACTGGAAAACCAAATTCTAAGACACTTAGGGTTTACAAATTATATCCTCCAGACAACTGTATTTTATAAGGCATACAGCAGTTATGTATCAGTTTTATATTACTTGTGGAAAAAGAGCATTTAACATGCTCGGTATTATTCATGTGGGCATCTAAGAGAGTCAAGGATCTTTGAAATGTTTTTAAATTGCCCCAGAAAAAGGAGACAAAGCAATATAGAGGAGAAGGAGGATATGGTAAAGACAGTATAACTTTATGTAAGGTATGGAATCGTTAGCTTTTTAGCAATTTTTATTGGTACCATCAGACAGTTGTTCCTAGAAGAAAACATTGAGAGAAGTAATAATCAGGGCTGAAAACTCAGACATCATGTTTTACCTTACTTTTTGGCATTATGGTTGCTAAATGATAATGCAAAAGCATATTCTTGCATTAGCAATCCATTTTTTCAAAAAGCACATGATTATGTCTAAATGATAGCAGGTAAACATTAATTTAACACACTCAGTGAAAGAACTATGCCATCAGAGGAAAAGCATCATTCACCAGTTGCGTGGCATTATGAAGAGAGAACATTTTTTCTTACTTTTTCAAGAGATTGAATCACCACTTCCTTTAGAAATGACCTAATAAAACATATTTGGTTGCTCACATCAATATGAATCCATTGCTCAATAAAACATGGCCACTGTTGACCATTAAAAAACTGTTTCTGGGGAATGCAAATAAGCAGTTGTGTTAGTGTCTTCAGAGAAACTTCTATAACACTTCAAATAGAATAAAAGTCTATTGATTAACACTTAATTAAAAAGATAAAGCAACCCAGTGTGATTTCACACTTGAAAGAAGAATTATGACAACTTAATTTAATGCCAAAATATGGAGTTTTATTTTTAATGGAATAGTATGGGAATTTTCGGGAGGACATAACAAATAATAAAAATCAGGATGTTTATCACATTGATAGGGCATAATAAATTTTTACAACATTCTGCCAGCATGTGAAACCTGAAAATAAATTTGACTAGAATATAAAAAAGCCTGAGTTTCAGTTCTCAGAAGAGGGAAATCAATTGTTTAAGCCATAAAAATTAAAACCATATCTTAAATTTTCCACCATCAAAGATTCTAAGGCCTAGAAGTATACATTTTCTAATGTGCATAGGTACATCTCTTATGCAGTCAGACTAAGTAAATCCGGTATCCTAGGACTTCACATAATATGCGTAGGTAGTGAATTTTGCAGTTATAGAATTCAATTATTAAACAAACAACTTATCTCCTTTCTTGAAACTAAAACTATCATTCGGTATAAATCTATTACTATAAGCACAAATATTATTGCATTCCATCAATATAAAAGAGATTAACCAGTATGCTCTGATTCACACATGAGCATTTCTGGGATAAGGGAATATGGAAAATAAACCTTCACTGTTAATGTGGGCAATACTGCTAACAATCCCCACCATACTTAATTATACTTTAAGCTTTGCATTTCCAAGCAGTGAATTTTAAAATAATAAATATAGCCAATGTACACATGTCAAGCCTAAAACTCAGTTCTATTTTAGCAATTATACAGGCTGAAATTTATCCTTTTATATGTCTGTTTCTGGTATATCATAGTGAGAGCACTGGGCTGGACATTCAAATGCAAAGCTATTGTCCAAACCTGTTGATTTAGAAGCTCAAGAATTCTAACTAGTCACTTAACTCCTCAGAGCCGATTTCTTCATCTGTAGAACAGATATAATTGTACTTAGTTACCATAATCTCACAACAAGATAGGAGAAGCAGAATACAACAGCAAGTATCACAAGTAAAAACTTTGAATCAAATACTAACTAGATGCTCCTAATGGACATATCACATTGGGTAATGATTTCATCTCATTGGGCCTTGCTTATGAAATAACAAGAACAGTAATAATAGCATTACATAGGCGTATAGCACGAACTACATGCCACGGAGTGTTGCATGTGTTTCAAATAAATTAACCCATCAAATACCCAAAATGTATGTGAAAGCTATACTTCATCGCCTAGTAGATTTCAGTCTGTTGAACAAAAGTTGGATAAATAAAACTGAAATATGATTTGAAATATAAGATTTTGGCATTATTTCTGTGTAAGATAAAATACCTAAGTGTCTTTATAAGGAAAGGAAAGGTAGAAAAAGAGTTAAATTTCTGTATAAGTGGAAAAAAATGTGAAAAGATATTTTATGTCTCTAATTTTCATTGAAAAATAAGAGCAAAAATATATGAAGAAGAAAATAGAAAAATTGGCTACCGAGAAATATGTGGAACAGTCCAGCTGTTAGAATTTGCTATTAAACTTGACCTAAAGTAATAAAACAAAGCTTTACATATATGCTTACAGAAGCCTTCCACTTAAGGGCTCCATTCTAACATTTTTATTTAGCGATGTCTAGTTGCTAATTAGTTAAAGACACTCTGGAAGTGGGCAGTTCACTGCAGGGCAAATTGTATACTAATAACCTAGGGAGAACCATGATCCATTTTCAGGATTTAACATCAAGAGTGGCAAGAAGGAATAATTATACTGAAATAAACACACACACATAAATGCACAGAGATAATTTCAAAACATTTAATGGTAGTGAAGAGTAAATTATTTAATCCAACCAGGGATAAGAGCCTTTTGGTAGCTATCACTTACTGCAGTAAATCTGCTGAAGTTTGCATTTCCTGGCTGTTGGCTCTGTTTATTTAAAGTCATTCTGAATGCTCTGCTAGAAAGGATTTCAGTGGTGCTGCCAAATTTTCACTAGATTAAAAATGTGCTCTGCTGATAATATTTTTATAAACACTGCACACTGAACAAGAGCAATGTTCTTTAGATATCAATTTGCTGCTCTTCTACAGCCAGTCTTTCTGCTAGGTCTTGTCAATTGACAGATTCTGTTCAATATGGTTATTTCTGCTGAAATGTACTAGAGAACTTACATCAAAGTCCCCTTGTGGGTTAAAATGTTGAATTTGGTGTGTCTCTTTAACTAGTACAGCCACATAGACAATTCATCAGTGTGAATGCTGGGATGTCTAAATATTTGTTAGAAAAAAAAATGTCTATAAAGCCAAGGCCTTCAACTTCAGGAAAGGTTAACAAACGATTTGATGTCCAATGTGACTTGTAGGAAAGCACTCAGTTTAAAAATATCTTCCCTCGACCCTAATGCTCAGGTAGAAATTGCTTTCACTATCATTAAAGTAGTCATAGTGAAGGAATTCTTAGGCTTTCTATTATTTCCCTTAGATTTATCCCGGGACACAAAAGCCACAGGAGTTTCATTAAAACAAACTTAACTCACAATAGGTTTCATGAGTGGCGGAGAGGAGTCTAATCTGAAAACTAAGGAGTCAGCAAAAGTTAATGGCTGGAGCAAAGGGGAACTCAAATTATTAGAAAAGAAAAGCTTTGACTAAGGAGTAGTAAAAGTTGAGGATAGAAATAGCGGCTATACAATAAGAGATAAAAATACATTTCTATAGGGTTAAAGGCAAGAGAAAATCAAGTAAAGAGGCCAAGTACAAGAAGAAAAAAAAGGAAGAAAATCCCAGAGGAAAAGTATCAAAATAGGTAAACATGGAAGTATTGCTAAGTTCTCCCTCATTAGCGGACCTTTTCCTATGGGTTATCTAAAATTACTTTCAAACTAAAGTTCCTGGACTTCAAAAGATGTCTGAAGCTTTGGCATCAATATAGGTCAAATTGCCTGGATAGCAGACTTTGCTGGGAGATAAAAGTGAAGTATTTTAATATTATTTAATTGCTTATTTTATTTTTAAAAGTACATATGAACTTATATGGTAGAGAGTAAGCTTACAAGATGTTTTTAAACTAAAATAAATTTTAGACTAGCCCAGGTTCACTTTCTGCTTTTGCCCCAGTCTATTTTCTACCCCTCCAGTTAGAGAAACTTTGAATAGAACAGAAAGGTAATTATTTCAGCCACTGAAAAAGGAATGAGGTTTAGAGCAAGTTCAAGAAGGGCTTCTTAATTCTTCCCTGGTACTTAGACTTCACTGTGATAGCTGTTACTGGCTTTTTAATGGGACATCATTAGGGAAGACTAGTATAGCCTTTTGACTTTCAACAAAGATAACTGAAAAACACGGTCATGTCTCAATTTATTTCATATAGATATATATACACAGAGAGAGAGAGAGAGAGAGAGAGAGAAATATATTTTAAAAACAGACAAATTAATTCAATTTTTCTAAACATGAAATAAGATACAACAGAGAACAAGTGCTAAAAATCAATTCAGGGTGGCAGCATTTTAAATAATATTTTTCTTCTAGATTTAGTTAATAAGTTATAAAAAGTTATCCCCATTGACCCTAAGAAGATTGAATATGGGACATTGATGAGCAGATATGACCCAATTCCCATCCAATCTTACTTCTTGTGAAGGTTAAGCACCATCCTTAGAAAATAATTTCAACTGTATCAACAACGGGGGTTCAGGCTTGTTTTGTTTATTTGACTACAAGGAACCTAACAGAAGCCAAATGCCTAATGTAGAAGGTTCTATGAGGCTCCAGGGAGCAAGTTCATGAAAAATAAAGAGGTCTAGCACATTGAGTCAGATTCTGAAATGGGGTTTGAGGATGGCAGAGGCAAAGAGTGCAAATAGCTGCCCACCCTGAATTATATAAGGCCCTCTGGAGTGTAAAACTGAGTATGATTAAAGTTTAACATAAGTAATAACACTTTGAAGCCCAAGCTACATTGCAGTGGAGACCCTTTTGAAAGAGCCTACCACAGCAGAGACAGAGCCAATGCCCCCACCTGTTTACAGAGGGACAGTAAAGTGTTACCAAGCAATCAATGGGCTTGTTGCCCAATGTGCATAGAGACCAACACCATGGCACCAGCTTTCGAGAAAAGAAAAGCTTTACTGTGAGTCAACTGGCAAGGAGACAGGAGAAAATGCTCAAATGTGTCTCCTGAGCTGGGGTTTGAATCGACTTTTATAAACATAGGGTAATGAAGTGTGATCTGATTGGATCTTACAATGAGGTGAGGCTGGGAGGCATGATCTGACTGGATCCTGCCATGGAGTGATTTCACAACGCTGTCTGATTGGATGCTGTATCTTGCCATGGGGTGGCAGGATGGGGCTTCTTAATCCAGTATCCCCTCCTTGGTCTGAGCACTTACGTTGCCCCTGTGGTCGCACATTTGGTTCATCCGGGCATACTGAGGATACATGACCTTCAACCTGCAGGGTCCATGGCAACTGAAAAACAACTCACAACTTTGTTACATAAAAGTTGAACCAGATTGTTCTGATCTGGTTACAGAAGCAATCCTATTTAGAGTGTAGCAGCACTGCTTCAAGTAGTGGCCAAAGCAAAAGTAACTAGAATGTGTCCTTGAATAGCTTGCCAAGTGATCACAGTGGCCCTGGGGAATAGTACAGCATCAGCCTAAAACAGTGACAAAGTGACAGCAATACCACTGGGAGCTGCTTACAAAGCAGACTGGACTGCAAGATATTCAAGAAAGGAGGAAATTGTGATGGGTGGAGCTACAGTCCTTGCAAACTGATTGTTGAGAAATAGGCAGATAGTAAAAGCCAGGTATGCATATCTATACCTCATTGTACCCGCAACCTAGAATATACTCTGGGAGTATTTGGAAAAAAGAGAAAGGAACAGATATGAGACATTGCAGAGATAGAATTGAAAAAAACTCAAAAAGCAATAGAAGAACGATGATAAGAACTCCAAGATGACAGTGACATCTTGAGTCAGAGTCTCTGATGGAAGATTGGGAAAATTGTTTTTAAAACATGTAATGTTAAATATAACTGTTCATTGATTCAATGTCATCTGGGTTTCTGATTAGTATACAATACAATCTGTCTCAAAACAAATATCCTACTCTTCCATCTAAATGTATGTTTCTTTGTGTTTCTCTGTATTCTCTTGGGCACTCAGATTCAGGACTTTACTGTCATCCTAGACCAATTCCTCTTCCATGACACTCATATCCAATATCTGAATTCCTTGGTTCCACTTCAAAAATTTCTCATGTTTGTCCCCTTTTCTCCATTCTTATTGTTCAGTTTATAGAACATGACATCAGCACCACTCGAGTGGCTTTAAAGTCAGTTATTTACTAATCATCCCCAAACTTAACACTCAAGCGTTATTATCTCTGATTATCTAAAGCATATCTTTTTTATGACCATTAGTGGTTTGTATTTATATTAATTTCCGTGGACATTTCAGCTCCTTTATTAGACTGTAAGTCTGTGGGAAGAATCCGTAATGAATCATTTTTAATGGGCTTGCACATGGTAGCCTAACATGAGTTAAATGAGGGCTGAAATGATGAATAAATGGCATTCTAATCATCTGTAAGGCTAAATATTAGGTAATGTGCTAAAAAAGAATGTATACATTTTTAGGATATTATTTCTGATATTTGCACAGACATTTATAAATTCTTCAAATAAACGTTCATTGTCATCATTCTCCTCCCTATAGATGTCTAGGAGGGCTTATATGCATATACCCACACATACATATTATGCTAGGCTATGCTAACAAGACAGCATTTAATAGCATTAGACTTAATCAAAAGACCTGAGTGTTAATTCAGCTCTGTGAATTACTCACCATATAATCTGGTTTAGTTATTTTACCTCTCTAAGCCTCCAGTTCTTCTTATGTAAGAGATTTAACTTCTAGAATTGTTTTGATGCTAAAATGATTTGACGAGTAAAAAAGAATAGTCTGTTCCAAATAGATCTAATACTGCAAAGTGGAAATTTTTGTATATTATCCTTCTTCCTTTTATCTCTTCCTTTTATTGCCTTCTCCCTTCCTCTCACTCTCCCTCTGTCTATTTCTTCAAGCTACTGTTTAATGTACTAGAATAAACACAGGACTAGGAGCCAAAAGACTTGTGTTCTACAGTTTAATAGTTGAGTGACCTTGGGCAATGCACTTAGTGTTTACAAATCTGTTTCCTTTTCTATATAATTTTTTAAAAAATGGATGTGGAAATGCCACGAAAGCTGTAAATCTTTATTAATCTATAAGGTTTTATTAGGTTTAAAAAAATAAGATGAGGTCATTACTACTGTCCCAGTTGTTTGTAATACCTTCTCTTGAGATCATGTTCTTGACCTTGGGTAAAATACAAACAGGATTTTTGACAGATTGCATTCCTTCAGGAAAATCTGAAACTGGAGTTTGGTTTACAATACACAGACCCTCTTATAAAGCAATTGAATTAATGGAGCATAGATTGGTGAGGCTAATGTACAATTCCTTCGAAGTAATTCTCATTTGCCTTTGAAATGTTTTGGGTAACTATACCTAAACACTGATACATAAATACTGTGAGAAGTAACAGAAATTCACACCCTGAATAATGCAAGCACCCTGAGGCAGTCTGACTAAGGAAAAACAAATTTTCCATATTACCCATTTTATTCCACGGTTCAGTATCTTCCCTGTCCCTGAGTATTCTAGAGACAGGTGGACCTCCCAGACATATGGTAATAGAGCACCAGCCTGGTTGAGCCCTACTTTCATACTTTATCAGAATTATAACAAACGCTTTCCTACTCATTGCTGGAGCTGTGAGAGAAAAATAAAAAAAATAAAATCAAGTGAAAATTAGAAAAAAAAAATCCAAAGTACTTTATTATTTAGTGTACCTAATTTCATCAATAAAATCTGAAAATAGGAGCTGTCAGATATGCAAATATGCAAGAATTGGCTAGTATTTCACTTAGCTCTTCATAAAATTTTTGCATGTTCTGGCAAAGATTGTCAAATCATTCTAGCTGAAAGAAAACTAATTTCCACAAACTGCTATTTGCTATATTCTTCCAAAAGTCTGTCATTACCACCTGTACACAGTAGCTAATTATCTCCTGTCTGTTGTTTAAATAAATGTATTTTGTTTACATTCATCTGTACCACTAACTAAGAGGTCTTTAAAAATAATTGATCACGAAAAACTTGAATTTGAAAAAAACAAACTTGTGGAAAGTAAGTATAATTTAAAGGAAGAATGGTAGTCGAAAGGACTGTGAGAGAAAAGACACAGGAGGAGAGGAAAGGAACAGATAAAGATACATTCACATATTATTCATATCATATATGCAGCCATTTTCTAAAAGGTGAAAATAGGCTCACATGGGAAAATAAAACCCTTTTGTTATAAGTTGTGACTGTTAGAATGTTTTTGTTGTTGTTGTTGTTGTTATTGTTGTTGTTGTTTTGAGACAGAGTCTCGCTCTGTCGCCCAGGCTGGAGTGCAGTGGCACGATCTCAGCTCACTGCAAGCTCCGCCTCCCGGGTTCACTACATTCTCCTGCCTCAGCCTCCCAAGTAGCTGGGGCTGCAGGCGCCCGCCACCACAGCTGGCTAATTTTTTTGTATTTTTAGTAGAGACGGGATTTCACCGTGTTAGCCAGGATGGTCTCGATCTCCTGACCTTGTGATCTGCCCGCCTCGGCCTCTCAAAGTGTTTTTGTTTGTTTTTTATTTTTATTTATTTATTTATTTATTTATTTAAGACGGAATTTCACTCTTGTTGCCCAGGCTGGATGGAGTACAATGGCACTATCTCGGCTCACGGCAACCTCCGCCTGCCAGGTTCAAGTGATTCTGCCTCAGCTTCCCAAGTAGTTAGGTTTACAGGCGCCTGCCATCACGACTGGCTAATTTTTGTATTTTAAGTAGAGACAGGGTTTCACCATGTTGGCCAGGCTGGTCTCGAACTCCCGACCTGAGGTGATCCACTCGCCTCGGCCTCCCAAAGTGCTGGGATTACAGGCATGAGCCGCTGCGCACGGCCTCGTTAGGAGTTCTCTGAGAATAATGCATGATACACTCACCACTTGAAGGAAGGTCCTAGATTTGCATTAGACTGTGACATGAGTGAGAAAGACAATTTTGTGTGAAGGCACTGAGATATTCTGGTTATTTTTTAACACAACCAAAATTAAGTACCCTGAAATATATGACAAGTAAATGCTAATTCATAAAGTGAAAATCTTTTTTTTTTTTTTTTTTTTTTTTTTTTTTTGAGACAGAGTCTCGCTCTGTCGCCCGGGCTGGAGTGCAGTGGCCGGATCTCAGCTCACTGCAAGCTCTGCCTCCCGGGTTCACGCCATTCTCCTGCCTCAGCCTCCCGAGTAGCTGGGACTACAGGCGCCCACCACCGCACCCGGCTAATTTTTTGTATTTTTTTAGTAGAGACGGGGTTTCACCGTGTTAACCAGGATGGTCTCGATTTCCTGACCTCGTGATCCGCCCGTCTCGGCCTCCCAAAGTGCTGGGATTACAGGCTTGAGCCACCGCGCCCGGCCAATAAAGTGAAAATCTTAAGTGCTGTACAAGTTTAAAGAAGATGGAGATCTGTTAACATCTCAACATTATGAACTCGAATACTCCATAGAGACTTATCTTCTCACACTCTGTTTTTAAGTGAGTTGCAGTAGTCAAGAGAACAACATTTGAAAGAGAAAGAAATCAAGCTGGACTTTGGAGGTAAACATGTTGTAAATAAGTGGTAACATTGGTATTGATCTAATTATACTGTTTTCCTTAGAAAGGAGAGAAGACTTCGACGAAATATTATGCCTTTAATTTGAAAGGCACGTACTCAGATCTCAAGGCTGGGAACTATACTTAATCTTTTCATGTAGGAAAAAGTTAAGGATGTAGCAATAAAAAAGTTTGGTTAGATTAAGTCAATGGATGAGAATTAAACATACAGCTTTCGATAGACCCATAAGGCATTTCTCAAAAATACTATTCAAAGTCATAGTCCTAGTAGCACAAGTTCTGGACTGCTATGGATGCCCAAGATCATGCAGAAAAAAATCATTGCCGGCAGCCCTCTGAAAATACCAACTTTCTGTGATAACAAAATAATAATTTCCAACTTCGATCATCCTGTTCTGTGTGAGGATTTTTAAATGACTCTTCTACACAGGAAATCAATGTTAGTAGAAATCTTTAGGATGATTTCTTTGGATTTCTGCCCACATCAGTAATCTCATTCTCAAGCCCCTCTCTCTTCTCCTACCCAACTCTTAGATTCTTTATCTCCCTTAACATTTTGTGTATATATCTGTCTTGCAAATTTTATTTTTGTAAACTTTTTAATTGAAATATAAGTATATAAATCTTAAATGTACAACATGAAAATTTTTTATTAAGTGAATATCTCACTATAACCAACACCTAAATGAAGCAATAGAATATTACCAGAATCAAAGAAATCTCCCTCATTCTGCCTTCCTAAGAAGTAACCACTATTCTGATGCTTATCACAAAGATTTAGGTCTGCTTTTACTCTTTATGTGAATGAAATCACACAATATGCATTTTTGTGTGACTGACTTCATTTGTACAATATTATCCATTGAGATAAATCTGTATAGCATATTCCCATTGTATGACTATACCAAAAATGATTCACTCACTCAACTGCTAAGCGGATATTGTTGCTAAGCCCAGTTTTCAGCTATTAGCAATAATATAGCCATCAAAATCATTGTACATATATTTTTGTGTACATATGGACCCATTTATGTTAGAAATTGAGAAGTGAAAATGCTAAGTTGTAGGATATAATTAACCTTAATAAATAATTTCAAGGAGTTATCTAAAGTAGTTGTACCAATTTAAACTCTAATCATGTATTAGAGTTTCAATTTCTCTCTGTGTTTGCTTATATTTGGTATTGCCAGGGCTTTTGTTTCTTTGTTAAATTTTAGTTGTTCCAAAGGGTAGGTATTGGATTCTCAGAATGGTTATTATTTGCATTTCTCTGATGACTGATGATTTTGAAGAGCTATTTATATGCTTGTTAGTCCTTTTATGTAAAACACTTCTTGAATTTTGGGGTGATTCTTAATTGAGTTGTCTGATTTTTTAATCTTTGCCATTTTAAATTTCTTAATATGTTCTGTATGCAAGTGCTTTACTGATATATCTATGTTATTTCTATAATATATATCTATATATATCTAGAAATATCCAGATATTTCCAATAGATATATCTATTACAAATAGGTATTTCCTGCTGAGGCAGGAGAATGGCGTGAACCCGGGAAGTGGAGCTTGCAGTGAGCCGAGATCCCGCCACTGCACTCCAGCCTGTGCAACAGAGGGAGACTCTGTCTCAAAAACAAACAAACAAACAAACAAACAAAACCAACATCCTTTTTTGCATTGTATTGCCATGGAAAGTTTGTTATACATTAATAACTATGTGGAAATCTTTTTCTTTGATCAATTTCACACCACACTGTATTGAGTATTTTAACTCTATGAAGCTTGATATCGAGTCACGTAAGCTCTCTTTCACCTTACTCTTCCTCAAGACTAAGCTACTCTTCTTTTCCTCTTTGCATTTGATTGTGAATTTTATAATACATTTCTCAACTTCTCCAAAATTACCTGCTAAGATTTTTATTGGAGCTGCAGTGAGTCTATAGATGCATTTGGAGAGAATTGTTATCTTTACAATAGGAAGCCATCCAATTTCTGAATGTAGACTATCCCTCCATTTATTAAGGCACTTTAGTTTTATAGATTTTAATGTAGAAATATTTCACTCCTTTGGTGAAATTTATTCCTAGCTATTTGGTGTGTTTTAGAAGATAATGTGAGCAATAAATTTTAAAATATCATTTTCAAATTGTTTACTGTTACCATATAAAAGCACCTTTTTTTTTTTTTTTTTTTTTTTTGGAGACAGAGTCTTGCTCTGTTGCCCAGGCTGGAGTACAGTGACACAATCCTGGCTCAATGCAACTTCCGCCTCCCAGGTTCAAGAAATTCTCCTGCCTCAGCCTCCTGAGTAGCTGCGACTACAGGCACACGCTGCCATGCCCAGCTAATTTTTAAAAAATATTTTTAGTAGAGACAGGGTTTCACCATGTTGCCCAGGCTGGTTTCAAACTCCTGAACTCAGGCAATCCACCCACCTCGGCCTCCCAAATGGCTAGGATTACAGACGTGAGCCACCACGCCCAGCCAAAAGCACCATTTTTAGTTACATTTTCAAAAACTAAAATCAACTTTATTAAGGTATTATTTATATAACAAAGTGTATCAACTATATGTGTACAGTTTGAAAATTTTAACAAATATCTATGTACATATAAATCTGACCACGATCAAAATTTTTCATTGCTTCAAGAAGTTCCCTATTGCACCTTTGCAATCAGTTCTGCTATTCTTTGCCTCAGATATCCACTGATCTGCTTTCTATCACAATAAATTATTTTTGTCTGTTATTGAATTGTATGCAAATAAAATCATACACAGTACACTTTTTTGTGTCTGATTCCTTTCACTTACAAAAATTTTACTGAATGTTTCATTGCTGGGTAATATTCCATTAGATGGAACTACCAAGACTTGTTTATCTGCTCAAATATGAATGGATATTTGGGCTGTTTCCATGTTAGAAAATTATGAATAAGGCTACTCTGAATCTGTGGACTTCCAGCTCCAGCTCTGACACACAAACAGACTGGATGCTGTCACTCACATTATTACAAAAAATAAGCTGAAAAAACTGAAAATAAATGACCTTTGATCATTGGAGAACTGAGATTGCAGGGCAAACAAAATCTGGGGCAATAGGTACATACAGAAAAACACAGCTGAGATCTGTTTACCTGGAACATTTCCAGAGTCCACAGCTTTATGTTTGCTTAGGGAAGGGAATTCCTCCCACTCCAGTTCTCGTCAGACTTCCTGGCTCACCTAAGGGGGTAAAAAACATAGTTAATAGGGGTGAGGGCTTCAAACAAATAGACTGGAAATGTTATAGCCAGAAAAGTAAGCAGGTGCTGTCAGGGGAGAGGGCAGATATACCACTGGGGAAGCGTTTGTGAATATCACAGCACCAAGACACAAGCATTCTAAAAGACTAAGGCTTAAACTTAAGGTAATCAAATGTCCCACCATACCATCACACTAACAAGTTCTCAGTATGATAATAGCAGATTAAGGCTGGAAGAGTTGTAAGACACAAATTTTCTCTGATGGGGAGTACTTAGGACAGTCCAAAGTCAAGAGGAGACTACAACAAGCATACTACGATAATTTGAAACTCTGGCAACAACAGCTATAGCAAACATTAAACACAGCCCAATTCCTAAAGGTATTAATAGAAATTCTCATACATAACATAAATCCATACATTTCTTTTATTATTACCCTATATTAAATGTCTGGTTTTCAAAATAAATTGCAAGCCACCCCAGAAGGCAAGAAAAAAACATTCTGAAAAGACAAAACAAGCGTCAGAAATAGACTCAAATGTGACACACAGATGTTGAAATTATTAGATAGGGAATTTAAAATAACTAGAATTAATATGTTAAGGGCTCTAGCAGATCTTGCAAGACTAGATGGATAATGAAAATTCAAAAAGAAATATACGAATGAAAACTCTGTAATAAAAATGAAGAATATGTTTGATAAGCTCATCAGTTGATTTGACAGGGTTTAAGAAAGAATCAATGAGCTTGATGATAGGTCAAAATAACTTTCCCAAATTGCAATGCAAAGAGAAAAAGAATGAAAGAAAATCAACAGAAAAAATGCAAGAACGATGGGAACATATGAAAAAGTGAAACATTTTTAACTGGAATATATTTTAAAAAGAAAAAAGCAGGATAAATACTTGAAGTAATACTGACCACGAATTTTCCAAAACTAATGACCGACATAAAACCACAAATTTAGGAAGCTGAGAGAACAACAAGCAGGATAAGTAACAATAACAACAACGATAAAACCCCACACCTAGAGACATCTTATTTAAAGCCAAAAAAAAAAAAAAAAACTCACAAAGAACCCAGTTGGTGAGAAGGGAACCTTACCTATATGGATGCAAGAATTATAGTGAACTTCTTTACAAAAACCATCAAAGCAAGAAGAGAGTAAAGTAAAATATTGTAAATGTTGAAAGAAAAAAACCACCAACCTGGAATTCTATATTCAGCAAAATTATCCTTCAAATGTAAAGGAAAAATAAAAATACTCTCAGATAAACAAAACAGATTACACATTATTCTCAAGCTCACATGGAATATTCCCAAAGATAAACCACATTTAGTCCAGAAAACACATATTAACACATTGAAAGAATAGAAATAATACAAAGTATACATTATCAGACAACCATGGAATTAAAGTAGAAATCAATAACAGAAAGATAGCTGGAAAATTCCCAAATATTGGACATTAGACAACACACTTTCAAATAACCCAGGGGTCAAATCTGAAGTCTCAAGAGGCATTAAAGAATATTTTTAAATTAATGAAAACTTACCCAAATATGTGGAATACAGCTTAAAAAAGAAGAAAGCTCTAAGAACAATAACCTAAGCTTCCACCTTGGGAAACTAGAAAAAGAATAATGTGTTAGTCACTAAAGTAGCATGAGAAAATGTATAATGATAATTAGAAGAGAAATCAATGAAATTGTAATCAGGAAAACAATAGAATAAATCAACACAACCAAAAGCTGCTTCCTCAAAAACATTAATAAAATTAATAAAACTTTACTTGGGCTAACCAAGAAAAAAATAGAGAACACACAAATTATCAATATCTAAAATGAATAAATCTACTATAAACATTTTTGTACAAGTAGTTATAAAACATATATTTTCATTTCTCTTGTGTATATAGCTTTGAATAGAACTGCTGGATTTTGCTAATTGTTATGTTTAACTTATAAGAAACTGCCAAAAGTTTTCCAAAGTGTTTGTATAATTTTACACTCAAGTGTTTGTATAATTTTACACTCTCAGAAACAAAAGACAGTTTTAATCTTTGTCAGCATTTGGTATTGTTAGTCTTTTAAATTTTAATCATTACAGTGAGTAAATAATGGTATTAGTTTGATTTTCATTTTATTTTCCCAGATTAATATAGATGTTAAGTATCTCATTATGTGTATATCAATCATTTGTATATCTTCTGTTAGCAAGTGTCTAAGTCTTGCTCATTGTTTTTTGGGTTGGGCAGAATTTAATTTGTCACTCTCAGTTAGTTATATGTTACTTTACATAGCTTAGCTCTAAATACTTTATATAGCCTTTGTACTATTTTAAACAGTGTCCTATTTGCTCTTACATTGTTTTTAATCTGCTTTGTTTTTTTCACTTTTATTTTACATTTAGTGGTACCCATGCAGGTATCATATAGGTAAACTGAATGTTGTGAGGGTTTGGTGTACAGATTATTTCATCAGCAACATAGTACCAAATAGGTAGTTTTTTGATCCTCACCCTCCTCCCACTCTCCACTAACAAGTAGGCCCTAGTATCTACTATCTATTAATCCTTTCTTTGTATTCATATGTACTGTGTTTAGCTCCCACTTATAGGTGAGAACATATGGCATTTAGTTTTCCATTCCTGTGTTAGTTTACTTAGGAGAATGGCCTTCAGCTCCACCTGTGTTGCTGCAAAGGACATGATCTCATTCCTTTTTATGGCTGAGTAGTATTCCATGGTGTATATGTACCACATTTTCTTTGTCCAGTCCACCAGTGATGGACATTCAGATTGATTCTAGGTCTTTCTATTGTGAATATTGCTACAATGAACATATCCATTCATTTATCTTTATGGTAGAATGATTTATATTCCTTTGGCTATATACCCGCTAATGGGATCACTGGCTTGAATGGTAATTCTGTTTTTAAGTTATTTGAGAAATTGACAAACTGCTTTTCACAGTGGTTGAACTAATTTACTTTTCCACTAGCAGTGCACTGTATAAGTGTTCCTTTTCTGTGCAACCTCACCAGCATCTGTTATTTTTTGACTTTTTCATAATAGCCATTTTGACTGGTGTGGGATGCTATCTCATTGTGCTTTTGATTTCCATTTCTTTAATGATTAGTGGCGTTCAGAATTTTTTCATATGCTTCTTGACCATGTATGTTTTCTTTTTAAAAGTGTACATTCATGTCCTTTGCCCACTTTTTAATGGGTTATTTTTGCTTGTAAGTTTGTTTAAATTCCTTATAGACTGTGAATATTAGACCTTGGTCAGATGTATATTTTGCAAGTATTTTCTCCCATTCTATAGGTTGTCTGTTTACTCTTGATAGTTTCTTTTGCTGTTCAGAAGCTCTTTAGTTTAATTAAGTCCCATTTATCAATTTTTGCACTTCTCAAGATTGTTTTTGTTGTCTTCATCACAAAATCTCTGCCAGGTCCTATGTTCAAAGTGGTATTTCCTAGGTTATCTTCCAGGATTTTTGTAGTTTTCGGTTTTACATTTAAGTCTTTAAGCCATCTTGAGTTGATTTTTGCATATGGTGTATGGTGTATGGAAGGAGTATTGTTTCAATTTTCTGCATATGGCTAGCCAGTTACCCCAGCAGCATTTACTGAATAGAGAGTCCTTTCCCCGTTGCTTGTTTTTGTCAGCTTTGTCAAAGATCAGATGGTTGTAGGTATGTGTCTTTAATTCAGGGTTCTCTATTCTGTCCCATTAGTTTGTGTTTGTTTTGGTACCAATACCATGCTTTTTTGGTTACTGTAGCCTTATAATATAGTTTGAAGTTAGGTTATGTGATGCCTCCAGCTTTGTTCTTTTCCCTTAAGATTGCCTTGATTTGGGCTCTTTTTTGATTCCATATGATTATAAAGTAGTTTTTTTCTAATTCTATGGAGAATATCATTGGTAGTTTGACAGGAATAGCATTGAATCTATAAATCTGTGAATCTATACATACTGTTTTTGGCAGTATGGCCATTTTAATGATATTGATTCTTCCTGTCCATGAGCATGGAATGTTTTTCCATTTGTTTGTGTCGTCTCTGATTTCTATGAGCAGGGTTTTGTAATTCTTGCAGCGATCTTTCACTTTCCTGGTTACCTGTATTCCTAGGTATTTTATTCTTTTTGTGGCTCTTGTGAATGGGATTGCATTCTTGATTTGGCCCTCAGCTTGGACATTCTCGATGCCTAGGAATGCATTCTTGATTTTTGTACATTGATTTTGTGTCCTGAAACATTGCTGAAGGTGCTTATGAATCTAGGAGGGCAGAGACAAGGGGGATTTCTAGGTATAGAATCATACAGTCTGCAAAAAGGATTAGCTTCACTTCCTCTCTTCCTATCTGGATGCCTTTTCTTTCTTTCTCTTGAATGATTGCTCCAGCTAGGACATCCAGCACTATGTTGAATAGGAGTGGAGTGGAGTAAGGGCATCCCTGTCTGTACTTTTTTTTTCTTGCCCCATTGCACTGGCTAAGACTTCTAGCACATGGCTGAGCAAAAGCAGTGTCAATGTTCATCTTTCTCTTGTTAGAAAGAAAGAATTCACTTTATTAGCATTAGGTATGATTTTGGCTGTAGGATTTTTATAATTCTAATTTGTTATATTCAACAAATTACTTTCTAATCCTAGTTTGCTGATTGCTATGTGGTTTTGTTTTATTTGTTTTAAACAAGTGGGTTTTGGATTTCATCAAATACTTTGTTATATCTAGCAGATGATCTAGAAGTATCTCCTTTATTCTTTTAATATAATCTACTTTAACTTTGAATTAAATTGAATTTATATAATAAACTCCACCCTGGTAATAAAGTTTTATCCTTCTTATATATTGCTGATTTAATTTGCTAAAATTCTGTCAAGTATATTTGTATCTATATTCATGAGAGACATTTGTCTCTATTTTTCCTTTCTTGTAATATGCATTCCTGGTTTTAGTAACAGAGCAATGCTGGTCTCATAAAATCATATGGGACTTGTTGCTTCCTCTTTGATTTTCTGAAAAAGTTAGTGTATGATTAGTATAAAATATTTTGTGAAATGATTGATAGAATTCACTGCTGATGATCTTTGGACCTAGAGATTTCATTACCAAACATTTTTTAGTTACAAAAAATTTCTTTATAGGGCTAGGTTTATTTGATTTTCTCTTTTTGTTTTGGATTATCTTGGATAATTTGTATTCTTCAAAGAATTTTTCCATTTTGCTTCTTACTCTTATTTCTCAGTTGTCAAATGTATGGAGATAAATTTGTTGATAGTATTAGCCTATTCATGTACATAGGCTGTTTTTATAAATTCTCACTGTAGGATTTATAGTGAGGTTCTGCTGTTTTATTCCTCTCACTGGTAACTTCTGTCTCCCCTTGAACTTTTTCTTCCTATATCTACTAAGATGGAGATTAATCAATGTCATTGAGTTTTTCAGAGAACTACAACTTTATTTTGTTGATTTTCTCTATTGTTTGTCTGTGTTCTATTTCATTCATCTCTGTTCTTACCTTCGTTAATTCTTTCTTGCTACTTAGTTTGAATTTACTTTGTTCATTTTCTAATTTATTTCAAGTGGAATCTTAGTTTTTTAAATTTGAAAATCCTTTTATCTTTTCTAATATAAGGATTTAAAGCATAAATTTTCCTCTAAACCTTACTTAATCTATAGCTCACAAAATTTTATATATTATATTTTGATTATCACTATTGATTAAAAATATCTTCTAACTTTTATTGTGATCCTTTCTTTGTCCTATCAGTTATTTAGAAGTGTGTCATTTAATTACAAATATTTGGAGTTTTCTAAGTGTTCTGTTATTGGTTTCTGAAAATATTTTGTCACTTTCAAAAAAATATTTTATATAATTTCAATTCTAAGTTTTGGAGGACTTGTTCTATAGTCTACTGTTTTGGTGAATGTTCACTACGCAATTGAAAAGGATGTATATTCTGTTGGTAGTGGTTCCCACAAATGTCAAATAGATCAAGTTGGTTCATAGTGTTGCTCATATGATTTCTATCCTTATTGATTTTCTGTTTATTTGTTCTATCTATACTGAAAGATGAAAGTAGAATCTCCTCCTGTGATAATTAATTTGTCTATTTTTCTTTGATTTTATCAGTTAGGATATGTCTTTCTAAATTTCATATGCTTTGAAGCTCTTTTGAGGTGCATACACATATGGGATTGATGTATTTTATGATAAAATAGTCCTCTTCATCTCTGGTAATTTTCTTGTCCAAAGTCCATATTCTCTTATATTAATATAGTCATTCTGCTTTTCTTATAATTAGTGCAAAAATCATATGTTTTAAAGAGTTATTTCTATAGGCAGCATATAGTTGAACCTTGCTTTTCATTCAGTCTGTATATCTCTACCTTTATCTTTTGTTTTTATCCTTGTATTTTTTTGTTTTGACAGTCTCGCTCTGTCACCCAGGCTGAAGTGCAGTGGCACTATCTCGGCTCACTGCAAGCTCCGCCTCCTGGGTTTACACCATTCTCCTGCCTCAGCCTCCCGAGTAGCTGGGACTACAGGCACCAGCCACCACATCCTGGCTAACACAGTGAAACCCCATCTCTACTAAAAGTACAAAAAAATTAGCCGGGAGTGGTGGCGGGCACCTGTAGTCCCAGCTACTCGTGAGGCTGAGGCAGGAGAATGGCATGAACCCGGGAGGTGGAGGTGGCAGTGAGCCAAGATAGCACTACTGCACTCCAGCCTGGGCGACAGAGCGAAACTCCGTCTCAAAAAAAGAAAGAAATACTAGTATTTCTCCTCCAACATGACTCATCAGTTGACATGAAGTCTTTATTTGAGTACTTCCAGGGATAAGAAGATGCATTTTATTTTATTTTTCAGTCTTTTTTGTTTAGGAATATCTTCATTAAATAACTCAAAATCTGATGTGTCCTCTCTCGTTCAAACGTAGTGTTTCCTAGACAGTCCTTCAACCACATATATTACTTACAATTAGATGTGAGCAACGAACAAATCAGAGTAGAGGTGGGGGGTGGGAGCAGTGGTGTAAACCAAATAGAATTTTAGGCCTCTCTCAAATAAATATCTTGACAGGTGGTCCAAAGCTGGTGTAATATTCCTCAGTGTAAGGAACTCTCATTCCTTACTTCTTACCATCCAATCAAGCATGGTCCAAATGGCAGCATCTACAATCTAGGTAGTTGGGCTAGGGAAAGACATGAGAAAGAAGAGGCTAACACTCTACACATGCTGTCTTATAAGGAAGCTCCCCAGAGGCTGCCATGTGACATTTCTGTTTAGATTCAACTGGCTAAAATGTATTCATCTGACCCATACCTCACTGCAAAGGAGCTTGGGACATGTAGCAAGCATGTTTCTTATAATACTTGCCATTGTTATGCATTCCAATGACTCACTATTATACTGACTCATCTATTCTTTTCCTCCTACTTCTGTTTCTCCTCTTTCTGCCACAGCTGCCTAACATCTCTGGTTAAAGAGAATATTCTGACTACTGAATACTTCTGTTGTCTTTTGCCCGTGCTCTCGGCTGCCTACTCTTTCTGTAGCTCTCTGTCAACCTTTCTGCCCATATCTTTGTAGACCTTAGATCGAAACCCTCTAAGAAAGTAGACTTTAATACTGTTACATAATTGGCTGGGCGCAGTGGCGCACACCTGTAATCCCAGCACTTTGGGAGACCAAGGCAGGTGGATGACTGGAGGTCAGGAGTTCAAGACCAGCCTGGCCAACAGGTGAAATCTCATCTCTACTAAAAATACAAAAATTAGCCTGGCGTGGTAGTCCATGTCAGTAGTCCCAGCTACTCGGGAGGCTGAGGCAGGATCACTTGAACCCAGAAGGTGGAGGCTGCAGTGAGCCAAGATTGCATCACTGCACTACAGCCTAGGCAACAGAGTGAGACAGTATCTATTTAAAAAAAAAAAAAAAAAAAAAAAATGTCCCTACTGGGCAGTGCTCTGAGGTTAGTTCATAGCCCAGTATCCTGGCCAACCTGGAGAGGGCTGCTTGCAGTTTGACATTCAAATTTTTTCAGGGCATAAAAACTGCCCCTATATTCCACATGTATTACAAAGGACATATTAAGAAGGATGTGTAGTATGGGTTTTGTTTAGTTTTCTAGACCACAGGCAATCTTCCCAATAGTTTTAGCATAGAAAATTGAAAAGAAAAAGACACTAATTTCAGCCTGTTAGAAATCACTAGCCAGATGTTGTAAAAAGAACCCCTAATGAAAGGTCTCCCTGGAGATTTTTAAAGTTTCTTTATATTCAACCTAATGCTCTTAAAAAGAATATCACATTTCATTGACATACAAGGCATTCGAGTTAAATTAAAAGGTTTGAAAAACACCCTTCTCTGAATTGAAGTGTAAGGGACTGAAGTTTACCTATTTTCAGTCTATTTTTTCTACCTATTTTTTACCTAAAAAAGTTTACCTATTTTCCTAGGAGGGCTTTTACTTCCCTCTGCCATAAACTGAGTAATTTTTCCCAATTTCACTTGATGCCACTCAACCTTTTTAATTAGACCTATAGTTGGATGTTCGGTTCAGGTGAAGCTGAGTCAACAGTCACACTTTAAGTCTGTTAGGGCATCATGAAGCAAGCAGTTAAACTAGAAGTGAATTTAAAAGGCAAAATAAATATTCTCTTTGTTCAGAAATCAGGGGGAGGAGTAAAACAAAGTAATTAAAGAATTTAATTGTTAGATTTCATAAAAATCAGTGGTCAGTTATTTTCTACGTACTGGATTCAAGAAATAATTTATGGATATAATCTGGAGAAAGACAAATTTATTTTAAAAAAGCAATATTTTCAACTTGTTTTAAATAGACCTAACACAGTTCCAACCTTATCTCTACAGGTAACTCAACATTTTTTTTTTTTACATTTTTTCTAAAACTAACTAATTTGCAGTTATAGTTTTCATCCTGAACTACTGCCGGCAAAAACGCACTTCCTGGTTATTCAGAGCAAAATAATTCCTTTCCCCACCCCCTTCTGATTCTGATGTGATGAGGTAACTTTGAACAGTTGTGTGCATAACTCATTTTCCTCACTGCTGGAAAAACATGAGTTACTTGGGGAAAGGGAGAAATGTTTTTAAAAACCAAAAAAAAAACTCAACACTCAGTCTTGCTGCAAGTTCATTTGTTAATGGAAATAGAGGAGGAATTTTCATATTTTTTCTCCTTTACTTCAGCTCATTTAACAGAAAAGGGGGATATTCACTTATAGCCATAGTAAACATTGCTTTAGAAGATTGCTTTATCTATAAGGAAATTTAGGAGAAACAAATGATGAAGAAGCTATAAAGATTCAGAATATGTAAAGACAGTGATGCTACAGAAAGTAGAGAACTTAAAGCCAAAATCAAAGAAACTGTAACTTTGGTGAGAACATGTAACAATGCATAAAGTATTGCTTGGGTGATTATTACATATGGTCAGGCAGGTTCTGCCCACATGTTGAAAAAAATCTTCACTGGTTTCCATATTGTTTCTCCAGGACCCTAAAGTGAGCCATGGATAAAATGACAGTAATTAGGATATTCAGTAGGAATTACCTGAACTGACAACTCCCACAGGGAAGGTGGCAAATGCCAGGGCAAAAGCTAGGAAGTGACAGTGGCCTTTGCACAGTAAATTGAAACCTTTGTGCCAGGCCTCTGCTGATCTCGCAGGGAGAAAAATCACTACAAAAACTCAGAAAACTCCTTTATACACTGAAGCCCATATTTGTCTCTGCAAACACTCATCTTCCTGTCTGTGAACCACTATCTCGCTGTCTCTCTTTCCTTACACTTTGTCCCCTTCGCATGCTTGCTAATTTTACTTTGGCCTTTCTCTCCACTTCCCTGAGTGAATTTCTTCTCATCGTTTTATGTATCTCATCATGTTAGGTTTTTCATCGTCCCTCTGTCCTTTGTGGCTCTATAAATGTTTCAATGCTTACGAGTCATATGAGGAAAAGGAGTCCTCGGACCTATCAAGTAATCTAATTTGGTATCTCTCATCTCTTCTGCCCAAATGACTTGAGCTCTGTTCCCCTAACATCAGCAGAATGTCTTCAAAGAATTAACATGCTTCCCAAATCAGCAAGGGTGAGCCCAGGCAGCTGTGTCTGAGGATTCTATTTATGCAAGAATTCTGAAAAAATAAAGGCTGAAAGAGATTTTGTTTTAAATGTACGTCATAAAAGACCAAGAAAAAATTAACTGTTGTTTCATCTTCTACTTTTTTAAAGCAGCAAAAAGATATACATCCGAGGTCATTTCGTCGAAGGGTACAGCTATTCGTCATCTGAACCCAGTAATTAACGACAACAACAACACATACACACACACACGAGAATCAGAATCTTTATAGGATGGTAAAATCCTATGTTATGGAAACAAAGCTATATTTGTTCTCAATAAATTATAATTCTTTGCAATTCCAAGTGTTCACATCTTGTTACATGCCCATAAACTTCCTACAAAATATTTCAACTTTAATACTGTGTCATTAGCTTATTAGCTTATTGTGTATTAGCTTATTGTAACATTGTTACAATACACACAAAGTAGTCCTCCCTTATCTTGGAAGAATATGTTCCCAGAGCCCCAGTGGATGCTGGGGACTATAGAGAATAAGCTGTCAATTAGAACATGTGTTCTGTTCTTGTTTTCCATGCACAAATTTAATTTTAATTCTTTTAATTCTTAACTAAGCATTTATCCCACACCTTGGCTGGACCTTTCCAGTTTGAGGTGGGACAGCAAAACTAGTACAAATATTTTTCTTTGTTTCTTCTTCATAATTTCACAGAAGATTTGTTCTCACTATAGATGTTAGCAACCTTGACATGCCAATTTTTTTTTTCCTAAAGTCAAAAAACTTTTGTCTTTTCACTTAAAAGAAGCACTTCTTTGGCTTCTCTTTGGCATGTCTCAATGGCCAGTATCATCACTCTTTCTTTTTTTTTTTTTTTTTTTTTTTTTTTTTTGAGACGGAGTCTCGCTCTGTCGCCCAGGCTGGAGTGCAGTGGCCGGATCTCGGCTCACAGCAAGCTCCGCCTTCCGTGTTCACGCCATTCTCCTGCCTCAGCCTCCCGAGTAGCTGGGACTACAGGCGCCCGCCAACTCGCCCGGCTAGTTTTTTGTATTTTTTTTTTAGTAGAGACGGGGTTTCACTGTGTTAGCCAGGATGGTCTCGATCTCCTGACCTCGTGATCCGCCCGTCTCGGCCTCCCAAAGTGCTGGGATTACAGGCTTGAGCCACCGGGCCCGGCGCATCACTGTTTCACTTTGGGGCCATTATTAAGTAAAATAAAGGTGACAAACACAAGCACTGGGATGTTGCAACAATCTGATAACCCAAATGACTACTAAGTGATGGTGTCTATAGCTTCCTAGGCTTATCTTGTCCTGTGAAGACTCCGCTGGTTGTGTGTGTGTGTGTGTGTGTGTGTGTGTGTGTGTTGTTGTTGTTGTTGTTGATTACCGGTTTAGACAAAGGGAAGATTCAGTTCCCAAGAAGAACCAAGGAGAACAGCAAGAGATTTCATCCCCTGTCTCAGAATGACACACAATTAAAGACTTAGGAAATATTTTTGTAACTTTCCATGTAATATTTTCAGACTGCAGTTGACCATGAGTAATGGAAACCATGGAAAGCAAAGCTGCAGATAAGAGGGCACTACTCTATAAATTTATGTAAATTCTTGCTAACTTCCTTTTTAAGAGGAGTTTCCACAGCCTTGTACCCATAATAGAACCTTGTATCTCTATATAGTTTACTCTGCCCAGGAACAACACAGTAATTATAGCTAGAGATACTGAAATAAAAATATGTTGGCCAAAATATCACCAAGCCTCTTTTTCATTTTTTCTTAACAAAACGTCGTCACCACTTCTGCCAAGGAGTTTGTTAAGAAAAAATGACTAAAAGGGGTGGAAAGTGAGCATTCAGGGCTTCAGACCAGGGCACTGCCTCAGGGTAGACAACTTTCATTCACATTTGCAGTGTAAACATTCTCTAGTAGCCTGTTGGTCAGCCTTGTGATTAGGCTTAAGCATGTTCAGGGTGTAAACTAAATGTAAACAAAGATTACCAGAATCTCAGAAAATAAAAATCGGAGTCTTGACAATATCAGTATAATCCCTCCTATTAAAACCACAGTTCCCAATTGTGTTTCCAAAATCACCAGCATGCCACAAGATTAATTAAATGTTTTCTGGGTGACGGGGTTGGGGAATGGTGAGGATTCATGGTCAAAAGCCTTTGGAAACAGTGGGTTAAACAGATCTCTTTACTATAGAACTTTTGTGTGTCCTTAATATGTAAACTCATTTTGAATCACCGAAAGGGTGATAAAATGCAATTTTTTCCAAACTAATTGGACTATAAAACTCTTCGATGACAGATAACATATTAACATTGCCCAAAACACAAGTGTCTCAAAAGACAGTTTGGAAAATGCTACATCTGAAGTTTAGTAGTCATTGGTATCAATATCTTTAGTGAATACTATGGCTATTCATCAAAATGATGAATTAATAGAAAGGTAGCTACATATATAAAACCAAATTTAGCTGTCACTTTCCTAAAAGTGTAATCAAAAAAGCAAACAACAGATGTACTACTATGCATCTGCACTCTGCAAAATAATATGAACATCACTCAAAGTTCCTACCAACTTTAGAAACATATATTGTAATTTAGGAGAAAATTTTGTCTTCATCGCTTTCCATGTGCTTGTTTTCATAGAAGAAATCTAGTGTACCTAATTAATTAACTAACTGTAAAGCATTTGTATCTTAATCCTTCCATCTCTGTCTCATAATGCTTACAAAATATTTTAGAGATTTGTCTCAGTTCCATTTTATTAAAAGATGAATGAATGAGTGGAGAAGCCCAAAATGGAAAGATTGTTTCATGTCCAAATGTTTATTAAGAGGTCACTCAATAAAAACTGCCTATACCGTTTTTAAACTGGAGATGGAAAAATCATCTGAGTGACAAGGAGCTTCTTTCTCATTTTAGATTCCTAGGATCTTTCCTTTCTGCATTTTCCCTACTTTATTGGCTTCCAATCTGAAAACTCAGGATCTCTTTCATATGTAGAGCTCCTTTATAAGCAATGAAATTGCTGAAGCAGCTTATTCTTACACAATAAAGCCTACATATAACATGTGTCATTCTATAACTCTCATGCTAATCCAAAATAAATAGAAATCATACATGAACTGAAATGTGACCTGCTCCTTGAAGCATAGCTCAATGGGAAAGCTGGGTTTTAAGATATTTACATTTAAAAGAAAGAAAATAATTCCTTTACCTTGAAGCTCATAGATAATTTTAGAAGTTTGGAAGGCAGCTAAATTTTATCCAAAGTAGATTTTTTAATATCTTAATAGAGGTATTAAAAATACTTTAAATTCAATAATCATGTGCTAACATCTGCAACTTTCTTTAAGGCTAAATAAATGCGGAAGCCATCTTGTTTTCCACATCACTGGCTCTAGCATGCTATAGAAGATCACCATGACAACAGGAGCTGGTTTGCCTGGTGTGAAGACAACAGTGTAGGCCTCATTTCCTAGATGCATGTTTCTACTGAAGTTGATTCACCAATTAAAAGACTCTTTTCTGTCCTTGGGGGCTTCAGAGATGCAAATGGTGTTGGAAAAGCTGGCTGGTCATCTGCTACACCTAGTAACTCCTCTTGATTGTCTAAAAATGAAATGACTCTTGTTTAATTTTTTTTTTAACTAGGTATTTCTGATTCACACTGAGCTGGGAGTTAATACTCAAATTTAGAAGACTTGCTTGAAATTGTGAACTGCTATCCCTGTTATAACTTGCGATTACTCTTTAAATCCTTTAAAAAAGATTATTCTGAATGTGTTTTTAAGCATGCTCTTACCACATTATGAGATATACAGTAATGCATTGTTAACTGTTCATGTCATTCATTATGTGAATAAGAAACATAGAATGTAATGATGAAAATTAACACAGATTGTTAAAAAATATACTAAAAATATGTGATGATGACACAAAAGTAAAATTTAAATGTTAGTCTGAATATATTCCTATAGAATATCTTTATGATTTAAAGCAAGAAAATATAAAGCAAGTATTAAGACCCAGATTCACAAGGAAGAATTTTCTTGACATTCGGGAGCTCAAATTACAAATGCCATTAATGAGTCTTTATTTAAAATAAAGAATTGTATATCTAGTTTAGGGACAAATTAAGAAACTAAAAACTTTAACACAAGTATTTTAGAATAAATATACCAATTTTAAACTATAGATTAGTATTATTTGTTGTACACAATGATAAATAATGTTTGACACCTGCCTCTGTAATGTACACTACTCTATGAATTTCTCTTTTTTGTATCAACTTAATAAATTCATACTTCAGTTTTGACATTTTACTGTCCTTAATTAAAAATGCAATGCTAAAAATATCCAAATTATGTTACTCAATATATTTATGATTTTTTATTAAGAGAAGATAGAAGAAATACAACAAAATTAATTTTCAAGTAAAATTACATGTCTATTAATAGACATATTATAAACGTTATTAAACAGTGCTATTTAGGAATTATGTGCACAAATTAACAATACACACTAGCCAATTTTCTGTAATGTGTGTTTGTATATTTAACTGTTTCTTTGTATATTTAACTGTTTCTTTGTATAGCTAATTAAATGTTGCAAAGTCTCATGGGACACTCATTTGCATATACCTTTTTGTAATGGCTAAACACATTCTCACTAAGTATTGCCTGATGAATAGATATTTCACAAATGCCTGCCATGGACACAACAACAAACTATGGACACATGTCATTATTACTGTAGTTTATCAGCACAACACTCCATGGCTGTCTCTGAATAATTAGACTAATTTAAAAATCACTCATTTGCTTATGAGTGGTAGCTAGTGTAGCATTGCATTTTAATTTTAAAAGTTTAATTAAAATAAAATTGTGTCCAGTTTTTGCCTACTTAAATTTATATAGATATTTTAATATGTATTTAAATGAAAGTTTGATTTTAGGAGAAAATTTCATATCAAATATCAGAAAATAAATTGTCAAATTCAGATATAAGCTGAAACAAAAAAAGAACAACAGACAGCTGGGCTAGGTGGCTCTTTGGAAGGCTGGCCAAGGCGCGTGGACCACAAGGTCAGGAGATCAAGACCATCCTGGCTAACACAATGAAATCCCGTCTCTACTAAAATTTCAAAAAATTAGCCAGACATGGTGGTGGAAGCCTGTAATCCCAGCTACTCGGGAGGCTGAGGCAGGAGAATGGCGTGAACTCAGGAGGCGGAGCTCACAGTGAGCCAAGATCGCGCCACTGCACTCCAGCCTAGGGGACAGAGTGAGACTCCATCTCAAAAAAATAAAAAGACCAACAGACAAAGATATGAACACTGTACTTTCTTCACACAGTCATATTGAAAATTATATGAGATAATCTATGTAAATGAAATGCCTATCGATGGTAGGTTTACAGTAAGTACTCATTTCCTTCTAGCTTTTTCTCCAGAATGAAACAACTTAGAATGACCTTAAAAGAACAGTATTTAACTTATGAAATTAATTATTCTAAGAGAGTCACAACGCACACTGGCATATATAGGAGTAAAGATTATTTAGTTTGGGTGTGATCTTAGTTGTGCAGTCATATCTCACTATGAAAGCAGAAGTCACTATTTCTTCTTCTACTTCTTATAAGTAATTGGTGGGCTGATTAATAAGCCTTTAATACATTCAATTAAATTTTTGGCAATCTAAATATTGTTTTGCTGTTTCTTTTACATATTTCTAACTTCTTCATGTGTAAACAGAAGAAGAAACATGTGATTTCTAATATCAGCCCTCATGGATGTTCTCAACATCTCTCAATTTAGCATCACCTGTAAATTTAATGAAGTACTTTCTTTACCTTTTCTTGTAGATGACTAAAAAGCATGGGCCAGGTATAGTGGTTCACAACTATAATCCCAGCACTTTGGGAGGCCAAGGCAGGCAGATCATGAGGTCAAGAGATTGAGACCATCCTGGCCAACGTGGTGAAACCCCATCTCTACTAAAAATACAAAAATTAGCTAGGCGTGGTGGTGCATGCCTGTAGTTCCAGCTACTGGGGAGGCTGAGGCAGGAGAATCACTTGAACCGGGGGGGGCAGAGGTTGCAGTGAGCCGAGATCACACCACCGCACTCCGGCCTGGCGACAGAACAAGACTCTGTCTCAAAACAAACAAACAAACAAAATGACAAACACCTCCTGGACCCTACACTGTCTTGTCATGCAAAGCATTTTACCTCACAAAACAACAAAATCATGAATGATGTTTAAAAAAATGCAGGAATTATGTAGACATTCCATTTTTGTCAATGGGAAAACTAACCCATGTGTTTCTTGCTAGGGGATCACTAAAATTTGTAACAGTTACCAGTCACAGTGCCATAATTTTGATATATAAATCAGTTTTATTGAATCAACTGGACAAATGACTATAGACAACTAAATCAATAGTTTTCTATACGTATGTGTAAAATTATGTTATATTTGCATATGTGAATCCAAGTGTATTTCAATGGCAAATGTCAGTGCAGATTTGCTCAGTGGTCAAATGACTCTGGGGAATAAAATCAAAGAAAGAAATTAAAAAGGACTTTTGGCCAGGCACAGTGGCTCACACCTGTAATCCCAGCACTTTGGGAGGCCGAGGTAGGCAGATCACGAGGTCAGGAGATCGAGACTATCCTGGCCAACATGGTGAAACCCTGTCTCTACTAAAAATACAAAAATTAGCCTGGCATGGTGGCGGGTGCCTGTAGTCCCAGCTACTCAGGAGGCTGAGGCAGGAGAATCGCTTGAACCAGGGAGGCAGAGGTTGCAGTGAATGGAGATCACACCACTGCACTCTAGCCTGCTGACAAAGTGAGACTCTATCTCAAAAAAAAAAAAAAAAATTAAAGAGGACTTTCTTTTTTTCTGTGCTTTTGTTTCCATTTTTACAATAAGTATGCCTTACTTGTGTATTTTTAAAAAGTCAAGTTTATTTATAGATAACATGGAATTCACCAGCATGCTGTGCTCTCACCATGTCAATGAACATCTACCAAATGTGGCCCTTAGAATTGAGTCACTGAAGGCACTGAAGAAAGAAGGTAATGTTTGCAAATTCAGGCAAATTATCATCTTAAAACATCAAATTGAACTTATCTCACGTATGAACAAATATACCTTGATAATATATTTTATGCAAGACGCTTTGCTGGGCAATGCATGGGATGCAGTTTGTTCATCAGGAGGCTGTGTGGCTTGCAGGTTAAGATGAAATGCTATGGCTATGAGAGTTACTAGCTCTACAGCCCTGAGTAAACTAACTGACTCTCTGAGCATCCGTTTCCTCAAATGACAAATGGTTATGATAACAGTGCCTATCTTATAGAATTGTTGGGGGATTACGAGGCATTGTTTTGTAATTTTTGTAAAGCACTTAGAACAGATCCTGGCACTTGGAGCACTCTAAATGTAGTATTTTATTTTAATTAATGAATTCAATATGAAGTGATGGAGAGATGGTTCCAGCTGTCTTAAATCATTTTGGAACAAGGAGAGATAGAAGCAAGCCAATAAACAAATAAAATAATATAAAAAATAAATAAATAAATAAACCACAATTGCTGAATGAATTGTAATAGATGGTCTCTTGATATAGTTTATGTTCTAATTAAATAGAGAAACAAACTACATATGTCGTATAATACAACATGTTGCATTACGATGATTCTCTGAATAAAACCACAAAGAAACAGAGGCAAGTGACCTATTCTACCTATGAAGGCAGAGAAAGTCCAAGAAAGGATATGACACTCTTGCTGAAGTCCAAAATAAGAGTATAAGACACAGGCCTTGAAAACCATGTTCAGCTAGGTCTCTTATGCACACTTTTGCTCAGGTTTGTAGGTTCAAATCCAAACTGACTAGCCTTGGAATAAAATATTCTATACAGTCTGGCCCCAAATTATTTTTCCAGTTTTATCTGTTTTATTCCATCTTAACAGCCATTAGAATTTGTGTTGTTGTTTTTGTTTGTTTTTTGTTTTGTGAGACAGAGTTTTGCTCTTGTCTCCCAGGCTGGATTGCAATGGCATGATCTCGGCTCACTGTAACCTCAGCCTCCTGGGTTCAAAAGATTCTCCTGCCTCAGCCTCCCAAGTAGCTGAGATTACAGGCACCCACCACCTTTCCCACAATCCCGAATCCAGTGGTGCTAGAGACGATGTGTTATAGAATTCAGAATGTTTCAGAGTTTAGACGGTAACTTGGTGTACAACTTAGATGATGTATCAGAAGTTTGGGGCAGCACCATAGCGAATACATCAATATAGCTGAAATAAAACATAAAATTACTAATTTCATGTCAGTTCAGTTGAGGTTTTCTGAGATAGGAGGAGATCAATATTAGCACCAATGAGTTAAGAAAAAAATGTTTAGTTTTTGAAACTTTTTAGATTTGAGAGTGTGAATAAGGGATTGTTGATCTCTGTCAAACAATATGCTATGCTCCTTCTTCTTCCGTAAAAACTATTTCCTTTGTCACTAATGCCCCTTCTTCTCACAATTTAATCCTCAAGGCCCAACTTAGACATCATCATCTTGATAAAGATAATCTATGACAACCATGATACTCTTTTGTATTTCATTAATACTTCGGGGATCTCTCCTTATTTTGTTTTGATAACAGTGTATGCCAATTATTTGTTAAAATGTGTGTCACTACCTCTTAACTGTAAGCTTTTAAGGTCAGGAATTGTATCTTACTCTTCTTAATATCCACTGTTTATCATATAGTATCTGCTGTATGGTAGCTACTCAATATTAGTGGTAGAATAGAGAATTAACTTGTATACACATACAAGTATGTGTAGGAAAGTTTAAACTTTCCCGCTGGAGGTTAGGTAATTGAGTCTGCTGAAATAAACAACCAATAAACAGATTAACAGGAGAAAAGGTAAACAAGTTTATTAATGTGCACATGTACATAGCAGCCACACAAAATATGAAGCTCAAGAAAGGGCCTAATGGTTGAAGTTTGAATTCCTTCTTCATAGGGGAGCAAAAAGTGGAGAATGTAGGTAATTTTAAAGAAAAAGTAAATAATTTTTAGAGAAAAATGAATGGGTCAGAGCAACACAGAGTTGTATCCTGGGACAAGGTTCCTCTGGGCTTGGGGGAGGTGGTGACAAGTTATGGGAAGATGAGGGGCAGAGCTGCACTGCCAACGAAGGTTGTCTTAGGATGCAGATAAAGTCTATAAGGTTAAAAAAAAATTTTCAGAGCAGCCTCCAGAAGAATAGGCCATAGCCTGTCTGAGTGTGGTGATAACTTTTTAATCTTCTCTCCAGTAATTCATCTTCCCTGGTTGTTTGATGAGATTCCTAGGTAGGGAGTTTAAGACGACTGCATTCCTTTTGAAAGAACTTCCCTCAGTCAGATAAGGGAACTTCAGAGAGAACACCTCCCTGCACTAGGGAAGGGAAGTCAGACAGAGACCTTGGTGCTGAGGCTTATTTCTGAGGCCTTTCAATCTCCTTTGTTCAAAGCACTCAACATGCCAACATGTCATATTCTGAGGTATTGTTTTCCGAGCTCCAACATATGCAAAACTCTACCAACATGTTTTGAGTGGTAGAAGTTAGATAAGTGGTTGAGACTAAAGGTCTCTACCACTCACAGAAGAGCAATCAGAAAAAGTTCACTTCCATGAAATAGATTGAGGATAGGATTTAGGAGACAGTAATTGAAGAAGTATGTTTATGAAAGGTAATCCAAGCTTAAAGAGCATACTGAGGAAGTGATCCAGATGAGCTAGATGGAATTCATGTCAGGGGGACAAACAGGAGATAAAGCCACAGAGGAAGGATGCTGCCAAATCGAAGAGAACCTGGACCTCCATGGTAATAGAGTCTGTTCTCCTATAGCAAAACAGACACCAGTATTTTCGACTTCTGTATTGGACATGGGAAAAACTAGTAGAGTGAAATTGAGCAATAAATCTTTCCATGCTGATATGTTATGCTTTGGTAAGAAAACAATTTATACTGGCTAATAAGCAAAACAATTTTTAGGTGGATGGTTGATGAAGGAAATCATTGCTCATTCCTGCACACTGAACCATGAAAAACAAGTATAGGTAAGTTGATTTGACTGTGAGGCAGTAAAATCAATGAAAAAAAAAAAAGGTTAATAGTTTTCTAAAGAAAAAAAGAGATAATTGATGGATGAGTTTTTAAAATGCTTTTAGTTCTTTATTCCAACTCCAGGAGGAAACAATATACTTGCCAACTTGTTTAAAAAAAAATGAAGAATGTGGTATAGAACTTACAAATATAAAAGGAGAGGCAACATGCAATTTTGGAAAATTTTAATTGGTAACCCTGGTTATGAAATATTTTTTAAAGAAAAATACTCAGTGTTTTGTGGGAGTACACTAATTATCAAAATGGATGTTATGTATTTCATCACTTTTTTTCCAAAATATATTGTCTGTAATGTTAATCATTTCCTACTACTGGATTAAATGTTAGTAAAAATTTATATTTCAAGAATGACAGACTGAGAGTAGGTCTGGATATTCCTGTAGTATGATTTTGATGAGTCCATCACAGACATCACTCTCATTCCAGCATCAGCCTTTAGCCTACCATGAAGACCAAATATCAACCATGAGAGATTATTCCACTGACTCTTGCAAGGTGTTCACCTACATCTATGCAGATGTGTTTTCCTATTCAAATGCAACCTTCTCCTAAAAGTAGTCCTTTAAATCCATATCAGCTGTTATTGTTCGTACCCACTTACTCATCATTACCTGTAAAGTTCAAGGTAGTGAGAGAGGATGTTGGTTAGATTAAATAAAAGGTAGGAAGAGAGATGTGCTGTGAAGAGGGATGAGAGAGAGGCAGACTTCGCTGTTGAAACTTTACTGTGTTTAATGACATTGCACACAAGTGAAAGTGCATTCCTCAAATGCCAACCCCTCCTCCCTTGTAGGACCTCATTTCACAGTAGAGTTGACCCTCAGTTAATCATAAAATGGTATAAATAAGGAGCCTGAATCTCCCAATCATGTCTGTTAATTTAAGTATTACCCTGCCCGACTCTGTTGGCTCTTTTGAGTTGCCCCCTTTTAGAAACTATTTCAGATTCTTAGGCAACACTTTAAGAGATTGTATTGTGAAGCCACTAAGCAAAAATTAGATGCCACATTTACAAAAAGAAAAAACATTTTCAACTAAAACAGTAACAAACAACTATAAGCAAATGTTTGCATTAAATTAATGGAGGCGGTTTCCTTTCGTAAGTAAAAGCACACAGCATTAGAAGTAGTAGCACTGATAGGTTAAAGATCCATTAAACTTTTAGCCTTATGTATGTTAACATGAACTTTATTGTAATTTAATTACATATATTTAGTTCTTATTTAGTTCATATTACAATAGCTGTCCCAAATCCCTTTTGAAGCAAAGAGAAATGAAAATAAATAAATCTTGCTTTAACTGAAGGTACACTTAGAAAAATGAGATCTAATACAGAGTAACAGGCTGCTAGACCCTTTCAGTCACTTTCTTATATAGCTAGTAAAAAGCCTTGAATTTTTAAGCAGAATTTGTGCAGTTTTGAGAGGAAATGTGTTCTCATGGCCTTCCATCTCACAAACTCGGTTTTTGTTATATTTTCTTCTGTATATATCTAGCACAATGTTACACTCACCATGGAGTCTGAATAATTTGATGAAGATTATATGGTGAAAAGCAATAAAATAGACTTTGTGAATCTTAGAAATATGTATGTCTCTGTCTTTCCCCTGCCTCTTATATAAACACACACAAACACACCTGCAAACACATACATATACTTCTGTTAAGTCATTTGTACCCTAGCCTAATCCCTAAAAAAATAAGCAGTGACATATTTTTAAAATGCATAAATATAGCAATTGTTGCAACAAAATAATGAATAAAAATAAATTTTAAAAGGAAAAACCAGTGAATGAACCTACACAGGAAATCCTACCTGAGGAACATTGCTGTGATTGGGCCAAGTTCTAGTTCATCATTTCCTAATGGCCTAAGCAGAGACAACATGATGGATTACAGAGCTATCATTTTCTATGAAAAGAAAGCACACCAGCTCATCAACAAAGATAAACTTTCCTATCCCTGAGTCTGAAGAAGAATTTGTCAAAATGATCTTTATATAAGGGACAGGGAGCTCCATAATGTCCCCCACAGCAATTTTACAAGCAATATAGATGCGTTCCACATGGCTATTCCTCATATCGCTCTGACACTGAAGCCAAGCACGGTAAAAACTGTAGTTCTATAAAGGCAACGCAGGAAGTAAAGTTGGAAAATGAAGAGAGACAGGAGAGGTTGGAAGAAAGAAAAGACACAGACCTGCATGTTTCTGCAACATGGCTTAATACAAGTTTATGCTTAAACAATATCTAAACTGAATAGATAATACTTTTAGAATATATTGTGGGAATATCAGCATCTCCTCTGAACTTCTAATGAAAGTTAGTTGGTAGATAATTCAGATATACTAAGTCGTTAATCATGCCACCAGACACATAGATAATAAAGTTAGTATTATTATAATTGAATAAATTATCATATGTTTGCCATATTGAATAGTCAAATCATATACACATGAAGTGGTCTGAAGACATAAGAAAAATGTGGTCTGTTTTATTTTGTTTTGTGTTTCTCCAGAAAAATAGCTTTGTATTTTGAATAAGTGCATGGCAGAAGTGTCAAATTCCGCCCCATACAGCGGTCTAACTGTAAACACTTACGTGTATAACTTAAACACTTAAACACTTCCTTCACTGATGTGTTTAACTGGCTTCATGGAGATCTTTAAAGCATTAAAATTGTATTCCAAAGCTCTCTAACTTGCCGAGAAGAAAGACAAGTGTTAAATGTGCAACCTGTAAAGGTGAGTTGGTTACCTATCACTTATCAAACTATTAGCTTGAAATTTGAAACATCCTTTACAATATTAAATGAAGCTGGACATTGCAAGAGCTTTGTGGTTATAGTTGGGTTTGAATCTCAGCTCTGACATATATTAAGGAAGTGAGCTTAGACAAGTGCTTCAATGTTTGTTAGCTTCAGTTTCCTCATCTGTAAAATGGTGATAATAATACTTTCCTTGGAGGTTGTCTGGAGGTTTAGAGGTCATATGGTAAATGTACTGTGCCTGAAACCTTGTGTGCAAAATAGTCAATCAACCAACCAATAAGCCATCGCTATTAAGCATTTGGAATATTATAATCCAATCTTCAGAATTGGGTCCTCCTTTCTTTACAAGGAAGCAGAGACTCCAGTTCATTCCACAAAGTGTTTGCTAAAGGGTTTGTGGTCTCTTAATACCAAAAACTATATAAAAATAAATGCATATGCAAATAAGAGGAAAAGCTAAGTAGCTTTGTTTGTTTTTTTAAGTAGCTTAGGTTGCAAACATACCTCTTGCTTTGGCTAATATGTGAACCATATAAATCATGAGTTTTATTCTGTCCATACCTGTAGAGGACCAAAAAAAAATGTTTTTACTGAGTTTAGATGAAGAGGTTTCATGTAAACTATCTGTAGCAATTTATGAAAGAAAAACTTAATATTTCCATGATAATTTTTGTGGAGTTAAATTTTTACATAAATGAAAATTGATACAGGAGCTTTGGCAATGCACGAAATCCATTGATTTCTCTATGGCACTCAATTAACAATAACTTCTTCTAATAGACCACCATTTGACACCATTTGCTCACTTTTTACCACTGATAGAGCCTCAAAATATCAAGAAAATCAAAGAAAGCCAAGGGCACCCTAGGAGAATAGCACTTTGCAATGAACTGATCATGAAATTTTGGTGATTTTGAGTATGTGTATGTGTGTGTTTTAATATGAATAAAAAATGCATTTATCTCTCTCTCTGGTAACTGTATGAGTGGGAAAAACTATACTTCTGCAAATCAACTATTAATTTTCTTTCATTTTGTTTACTGTCTGTAAGAATGGAACAGTATTGATCTCATATCTGTATATCTTCTCTCATGTAAAGGTTGTGGGGTGTTACAGTAATAATTTGTGTTTCTGAATTAGATCAACTGTATTTTAACTCTGTTTTCTCCTATCAATTAGTTGAGAATCTTGAGACACACATGCACACATAGAAGCATCTTCAAACCTTGGTTTCTTCATATATAAATAGGGTTGATAACAACTATCTCCTACTTTAAGTCAATTTTTCTTTTTTAGTGGAGGTAAAATAACTTTTTCTTCCCCTGTACATGAAAGTACCACTATATAGGGACTGACCGGAGTATGAATCAAAACTCAAGTGAGTTTTAATGGCAATTTTTTCCTCCAACACTGAATAGATAAGGAAAGGGAAAGAATTTCAGTTAGCCAGGGATGTTAAGGGGTGTACATCTCTACCACTTCAGGCATGAGACACACCAATGGCAAAGGAGGACTGGGGAGTTATCTTGACAGCCACTTACCCTTAGAAACCCTGTTCCCTTCTAGCAAGCCAGAAGAAAAACAGAACTATCAGGGATCCTCAGAGGGACATGAATAGCCTGCCGGGGAAACGTGTGTGCTGTGGTCCAGTATGTCCCAGAGAAAGGCTGTGAGCAAGCCCCAGCCAGCACTATAGGTCCAATGGGACTGAGTGCAGTCTGACTCCTCTGAGGCAAGGAGAGATGGGGAGTTGGGGGTGAGGCAGCCTCATCACATCTAGAGTGAGGGAGTGCTAAAGAGTGGGGTTTTTCAAGGGGTGCCAGCAAGACAGGGCAACCCCACCCAAAGAGATCTTTTAAAATGACAGATAAAATACAAGCCCACGCTTACAGTGAATCTGAAATTAAACTGTGGCGGCATAGTCAGTTGCCTCAGGTAATTCTATACCTAAAGCATACAGCTTTCAAATTCCTTAGGGGCTGCTTTTGTGTCCAGATAAAAATCTCATTACAAAATGGCTTCTCTTTGGAAGACTTTAGATCCCAGGAAGAGGGATTTGTCCCAGGGACTCCTTCCCAAGATGGGGGTGCGAATGAAACCCTGTATGAAATGTGTCTGGCCCATAGGAGGCACTCAATGCCTGCTAGTGCCTTAATGTAGTTCGATTCATTTCTCCATTCTTCCAAAAAATATAGATTTTTTTTTTTTTTTTTTTTTTTTTTTTTTTTTTTTTTTGAGACGGAGTCTTCCTCTGTCCCCCAGGCTGGAGTGCAGTGGCGCGATCTCCGCTCACTGCAAGCTCCGCCTCCCGGGTTCACGCCATTCTCCTGCCTCAGCCGCCCAAGTAGCTGGGACTACAGGCGCCCGTCACTACGCCCAGCTAATCTTTTTGTATTTTTAGTAGAGACGGGGTTTCACCGTGTTAGCCAGGATGGTCTCGATTTCCTGACCTCGTGATCCGCCCGCCTCGGCCTCCCAAAGTGCTGGGATTACAGACTTGAGCCACTGCGCCCGGCTAAATATAGATTTATTAAATGTCTCCTATGTGGCAAGTATTGGCTTTGGTCCTAGAACTAAGCAATGACTAAGAAAGGCAAATCCACATGCTCATGGAATAAGAAGGGCAGCTTTGACCTGTGCTTTAAATGAGTTCTTCCAGACATGGCCTTGGCAGTTCAGGTTGTTAGAAAGAGCACTTTATTAGGAGTTAAAAAGATTGGAATTCAACTTCTACCATTAATTAATTACGATTTTGGAAAAGCCATTTAATGCCCCTGGATGTCAGTTTCTGTGGAAAAGAAAAAAAAAAAAAATTGGATGCCTAAGTTCTAAAGCCTCTTTTGTCTGAGCATAGGTAACTACGTGGTCATCAAACATGTGTCCTTGGGCTTGTTCGTGCCATACCAAGTTCACTAGCCTTTTCGAAAGTGCTGTTTTTCTTGCCTGACCCTATTACCACTCTCTCTTTATGCCTAGCTGACTAATAAAGGCAGCAGGGTTCTTTCGGCCCACTTTTAGTCATGATCCTGTAGCAAAACAGTTTGCAGATCAAAGTGACTAGCAAGACTTAGAGGGCAATCATTGACAAACAGGTCTCGGTTACCCTCTCCAGCAGTGGACACTGCTCAGCAGAAGCTGTCTACACCATGATTTAACACTGTGACCTTGTTTTGAAACAGTTCTTTTTGACTCCAGATATCCAACAATGGCTATGTTCGCAGACCTTGCACAGTACCCGTAATACTCATGGATGTCATTTTGCTCCAAAATGTGCTATATCAACAGCCTGTCTCAACACCATCTCCTATCTCAGGTTTCCTGAGAAAAGGAAGGCACTGGGGTGAAATGAGGAGACTCCACTGAATTGATGGGTGAGCCTCAGCCTTATCTAGATTCCCTCATGTTTCAGGGTAGTTTTGCGCACTTTGGTGATGCTGAGAACAGATTGATGCCAATAAGCCATTTGAGATAAGAACTAATTGGAAACAGAAGGTTGAAGAATGATTATGTTGGGAATGAGCAAAGGGGACAGACAAGTAATTATTCAGGCAGAATTTCTTTACACAAAACGCAGATGGAAGGGGGAACAAAATTCCAAAGTCCGTGGCAGAAGTACGCAGCTGCACGTTTCTTTTTTGCGGAAAAGCAAACAGAGTGATTCACTGGGCTGGTAACGGGCTTCGGGGATCCCTGGGGATTCGCGATGTGCTGGGAGCCCACAGCATGTAAAATAACTCAGTGGCCTCTGTCTACTTCACCTCCTCAACTGGCTCTCATTGTGAAGCACATGGACGAGACGGAAGGGAAGGACTGAGGAGAAGCGGCCTCCTGTTTACACATGAATCACGGTGGTGGTGTGTTGCAATGAAGGCAGAAACAGCAACACATACATATTCCACATTTGTAACGAGCCATAGATCAGACTGGACTGCACGTTTCCATTCATAAATATGAGCTCATAAAAAATAGAAATCAGGAGAAAGTAGAATCTTGCACAATATTCCTCAAAATTATTATAGAGTCATCAGGCTGCAGTTAAATCGAGCTCTGTGATCTCGAAACTATGATTTGATTTGAAAGGCAAAGACAATAATAATTAGTAATCAGGGTAGAAAACTGAGTATCCACCCTCACCCACAAAGAAAAATCCATCGGCAGCAGCTTTACTCAGCGAGGCTAATTTAAAAGCTGTCTAACACTGTACTGGGTACAAAAATACAAAATAAAGACAGAAAACCTTCCCTAGTTTGGTCTCAGACTTAAACTATATCTTCCTTTGGCTATCTGTGTGTGTATATATAAGTATATATTTATAGTCAAGAGTGATTTAAGGACAAACGCATTCAAAAAACATTCAAGGACATCCCTCCTAAAGCATGATATAGTCAAAAGGAAACTGGACTCCCCACTAGATGGGAACATGAAGGACGTTGCAGGCTTCACAGTGATGAGAGGAATTATTAACATGTAGGAAATTATAGAGAAAAGGAAAAAAGTAAAGAGATATAAGACCTTGGCCGGGTGCAATGACTCACGCCTGTAATCCCAGCACTTTGGGAGGCCAAGGCGGGTGGATCACTTGAGGTCAGGAGTTCGAGAGCAGTCTGGCCAACATGGGGAAACCTCGTCTCTACTATAAATACAAAAATTAGCTGGGTGAGGTGACACATGCCTATAATCCCAGCTACTGGGGAGGCCGAGGCAGGAGAATCACTTGAATCCAGGAGATGAAGATTGCACTTAGCTGACGTTGCGTCACTGCAGTCCAGCCTGGGCGACAGAGCGAGACTCTGTCTCAAAAAAACAAACAAACAAAAAAAAAGAGATACAAGACCTCATATGAGGTAAGAGCCATAATTTGTAAATACAGATAAGAAAAAAGATAGGTACAGTTATTCAAAAAAGAAAAAGAGGCCGGGCACAGTGGCTCATGCCTGTAATACCAGCACTTCAGAAGGCCAAGACAGGTGGATCATGAGGTCAGGAGTTCAAGACCAGCCTGGCTAAGATGGTGAAACCCTGTCTCTACTAAAAATAAAAAAATAGCCGGGCATGGTGGCAGGTGCCTGTAATTCCAGCTACGCAGGAGGCTGAGGCAGAGAATTGCTTGAACCTGGGAGGCGGAGGTTGCCGTGAGCCGAGATTGTGCCGTGCACTTCAGCCTGGGCGACAGAGTAAGACCCCGTCAGGAAGGAAGGAAGGGAGGGAGGGAGGGAAGGAGGGAAGGAAGGAAGGAAGGGAGGAGATGGCAGTAACATATTTCAGAAGAAAAACAATAGTAGATATCAGAGTAATAGATTTTTGATGAGATGAGGAACGGACTTTTACAATGCTTGATTGGTTTAGGGTTTTAAAAAATTGATGTCAAAGTACATCCAGTTGCAACCTCTTCCCTGCCCCAAGTCCCTTTTTTCTCTTCCCTCGAAGCATGTAAACTCCTTTCTGCTGTAGGTTGACACAAAGTTCTTCTGTTGGTCTGGCTCTTCTTGACTTTTCCCTCCAGCTAAATCACACTTAATCTTCTGGCTTCATGGGTTTTTTGCACATGATGCAATGAAATCTGTAGTTATATGTTTATTTCTGTGTTGGCTTAATGTCAGTCTTCCCTGCTACACAGTAAGCTGCCTTAAACCGAGACTTCTCTGTCTCGTTCACCACTGTTCAATCTGGTCCTCAGCCAAAGAGACTGGCACAGAGTAAGTGCTCAATAAAAGCTTGTTTCTAAATTGATAGACATCACCCCAAAACCTCTCACAGACCTTTGTTAGTAGGAAAAAGGTTAGAAGCAATAAAGCTAGATCAAAAGGCCGATATATGCAAACAAAATATTTAAATTTGAAAAAGTGATTTAAGCAGCATTTTGCTACTTATGTCTGGCTAAAAGTGATAATAATAATAATATATCATTCACCCTAAACTGAAGTTATGTTTTTCTTCTGTGCTCTGTGCTGGCCAGAGGTGCCTCCTGAATCAGGAGATTAATATGGTTCTTCAGGAAATGACTTAGGTGAACTGAAGCTATTACCACAGGCAGCAAATTGCTTTGGCTCACCAAATTTGCCTCTGTTTTGAGGGGCTTCATCCAGAGAGACTTCTTAATTTACTCTGACTTTCTTATATGGTGATGAGTAAATACACACAAACACTCAATACAAGTGTGCAATAGGTAGATTTTTGCACCAATAGTGAATGTGCAGGCAGGCTTGATGCAAAACTTCCTGTCCCTTCCTACCCGAAGAGCCCTCTAACTTCCAGGAGGAAAGGTAAAAAACGCTTTATCTTCAGGTGTGTTAATCTCAGTTTTAGTGCAGCTTGGGAGACTGCTAGTTAGGGAGATAGCAGAGGCTGCAGGCTGGGTTGCTAGAAAAGATGGTAGCCCAGTCTTGGTATTCAGGTGGAAAACTTAGAAAACCTGAATAGTAGCTGTACCCAAACTGGATTGTGTTTTACTGGCTGATGGCTATATTTTTCCCATGTTAGAAGGATACTAATGAATGCAACTGATTTTTAAGTTCCTAGGGGTCTAGTTGTTCCGAATCCCCAAGAATAGGAAACTTATTTCCCTATGGGAGTAAGACCTTAACCTCACTCAGTCACATTGTAGGAGCCAGGGGAGCTGTGGAGTTTTCTTAGGAATTCAAGCTTCCAAAATCATCCATGTAGTGAAAGCTTAAGAAAAGGCAAATAAAAAGAATACAATTTATTTTTTATATTCATTAATGAATGTGGTTTGTGCTTGGAGATGATTGCTCATATGATGTCTCATTTTTTTGTTCTGTTTTGGTTTGGTTTTGCCAATTATTTTGTTATTTATATTTTAAAAAATAAAATAAAATCATTTTTACTTTTTAGTTTGAAAAAACATATATAGTTTAATTATATGTACAACCATAACACAAATGATAGCTAGGACTTGTATAACAATTAACCATGTGTCAGGCACTAGTCTAACAATCTTATTTACATTAATTCACTTAATCCTCATGACACACTTATGACACAGGTACCATTATAATTTCTGTTTGTGGAAATGGAGACACTGAGACAGAGAATGTTGAATGACTTGCCCAAAGTAATACAGCTATTAAGTGATGGAAGTTACTTTGTCAAAGTCCTCCAGAGAAACAGAACCAGAGAAAGGCAGATTTGTTTTAAGGAATTGGCTCACGTGATTGTGGCAGTTGGCATGTCCAAAATCTGCAGAGTGGGCTGGTGAGGTAAAGAGCTAGAAAAGAGTTGATATTGCAATTCAAGTCCAAAGACGGTTGGTAGACAGAATTCCCTCTTCCTCGGGGGAGGGCAAGGCTAGTCTGTAAGACCTTCAACTGATTAGATGAGGCCCACCCATGCTACAGAGGATAATCTGCTTTATTCAAAGTCCACAAATTTAGTCTATGGCCATATCACTCTGAATGCACCAGATCTCATCTCAGAGTCCACAGATTTAAATCTAACATATCCTCACATCAATGTGTAAACTGGTGTTTGATCAAAACTGGGTACCTTAGTATAGCCAAATTGACTCATAAAATTAGTCATCACAGAGCCAGGATACAAAGTCAGTCTACTATGACATTCAAATACTTAGTGAACACATTATCCAGGCATTAGGCTATAAGGATTAACTGAACCATTTAATCTTAATTTTAGTGGCTGCATGAATTCAGCCTTAATGTTTATTTTCCATATGTATCGGGGGGGGGGGGTGTGTGCGTGTGTGTGTTTGTGTGTGTATAAAATACAAGGCCATTTTACTTCAATAATTTCCACAGGCATCATAACTGCTAAATATGAAGGTGGCAAAAGATAAACCACAGGACTTATAATTTAAAAATAACATAGTGTTCATTATCAGTTTTCAAATGAGCTTCAGATGGCAGGGAAAGAGCTAAGCACTTCAAAGCATTCATACACTACTGTATTCCATGACAGTAGAGTCACTAAAGTACTGGTTATGTTTTCAGAGATGAAGAGTGAAGAGAAGAGACAATCCCAGGGTTTGAGTTGTGATTCTACCATGAGTCAGAAAGTGGTTTCTCTGTGGAGCCTGCCATGAGCCTTCAGAATGCCCATGCCGTCTCCATAGCAGCCTCTCCACCATCTTCCCTTCCAAGCTAATCGTCCATGCTTCATGCTTATTCCGTAGAGTAAGGTCCTGCCTCCAGAACACCTGGGTTAAATAAAAAATGTGTTGCCCTGTGGCTAATACATTAGGTCATGGATATACACTCATACAGGTAAAATTGAGTTTATTATTTATAAGCCACCATAGTGGAGACCCAAGTCCTGTCTAAAAGGAACACAGATTTATTCTGCTTTACTTTTCACATCCATAAAAGAGGGATAGATGTTACAATTACAAGTGATGATGAATTATAGAATATTGGGAGAAGCAATTTCAGAAGCTCACTCCCTAGAGAACAGCTTTTTCTCTAAAGTGGAGCTGGCTTTGCAGGAGATGCCCACTAGAGAATTGGAGTAAATATTTGCCAAGATTTTTTTTTTGAGCTGAGGATAACAGGAGCTATTTGCTGAGAACTTTTATCCATCATTAAAATGGATACCCTGAAGGCTGGCAGGGGATGGAGTTCTACTCTCTCTCTGACCTACCCACTTTTTGGAATAAACCAGAGTAGAGGTGGTATATCAGCAGATCCCAGAAAAAAGTTGGACCCTACAGGTCAATTCCGTCAGGGCAGCACCTACTCACTGAATGATAGCTACATGGTTCTACAGACAGGGACATCGGTTAATGTAATACATTTTACTTACAGAGTCTAAATTGAGGAATCAAAATTTTATGTATAACTAGAGGCATGATAATTGATGGTTTGGAACACCAAGAAGCAATGTTTACATTTCAAACACAGAGCGCTTGATTTTCCTGGCAGGAACATGAAAAAGACAAAAAGGATCTACACAGTTACACAGGAGGAAACATGTTTCAACCGTGAACATTTCACTGGAAATGACGAAAAGAGCTTCTGGGAAAACCTGGAGGGCAGGGAATTGAGTGAACAAAACAGGGATTCACACATCGAGATGGTGTTAAAGAGGGTGGAACCAGGCTTTTTAAGACAAAACGAGAGAGCACCGCATTTCACAATGTTTCCCTTTGCCTGGTCCCCCGCACCCGCCACCCCCGGCTTCTGATAATAAAGAGGAGAGAGTTTGATCGACTGCTATGTCCCCCACAAAACAATGCCACGAAAACGCAATTCTGTAGTGCTAGACACCAGAAGAAATGCAGATAAAGTCCAAGAGGATGTTATGAAAAGGATGTGATAAGTATATTGGGTCATGAGAGAACATTACAGAGGAAGAGGTGAATTGTGAAGCTGGTCAGTGAAAAGGGGGAAAAAAAGCAAAAAGCATTTGCCAAGGCACTGTGCAAACAGGGAGAAACAGAAGTGAAATGCTCTCCCAAATTCTAAGTAAGATGCTGTAATAAAAAGAGTCACTGGCTCTCTGAACAGAAAAACTGGTAGGAGAGAGATGCTTTGGGAAGAAATATCAACAATAAACTGTTTTATGAAGCACCCTCGCGTCTGGGGCATATTGACCTCATTTGGTGTGCAGGTGGCCGCATCTGAGAAGCAGAGAAGTGTCAGGAGAAAGGCAGAAAAATGCAACAGGGCAGAGCCAGGCAGGGGGACGCTGGCGGGGTCATTAACATGCGCAGCAGGTGACAGCTGAGCCCCAGTGAGTTAATAGAATCCCCCAGGTAAAAATAGCAGATGAAGAAGACCAAATGGGAAAGTAGAAAGGTGGGACAGGCACTGAAAGAAATGCTAAAGTAATAAAATAAGAATTGGATTATACAGTGAGTTAGAAAGAGGAAGTATTAAATTTAGTAGAAAGAGGAAGAATAAGCCTGTAAAATAAAATAGGAAACTGATGAGGAAAAGAGACCCAACACAAAATATGACACTTAACTGACTTCACAAACTTCTACAAACTGGAGACAATTCAATTAGCTCCATCAACTGAGTGCCAAAAATGTTTATAGCACCAAATGAGAAGGTTGTCTCCCTCCCCTGGGCTCCAGCATTTTTAACAAAGCAAATGGTGCCTATCTCCTAGGTTTTTTTACCCCTGAGCTGATAGGACATACTCTTCTAAGTCACAAGAGAAGTAAGAACACAGTACAAGCCTCATATAGTTTGGAAAGCCAAGTCACACAACTTTCTAATCTACAATGGTCAGCATTTCTATGATCATTTGTGAGTTCTACCTACAAGTCAAAATGACAGAGCACTGAAATACCGAAGCCATGGGGGATGCCAGAGCTACTTTAAACCAGTGTTCCCCTGGCTCACACCAATAATCTCAGCACTTTGGGAGGCCAAGGCAGGCAGATCACTTGAGATCAGGAGTTCGAGATCAGCCTGGCCTATATCGCAAAACCCCATCTCTTCTAAAAATACAAAAAAAAAAAAAAAAATAGTGGTGGCGTGTGCCTGTAGTCCCAGCTACTGCGGAGGCTGAGTCATGAGAATCTCTTGAACCTGGGAGGTGGAGGTTGCAGTGAACCAAAATGGCGCCACTGCACTCCAGCCTGGGCAGCAGAGCAAGACTCAGTCTCAATAAATAAATAAATAAATACATACATACATAGAATGTTCCCCAATAAAATAGTAGTTGAAGCAGAATTGGCTTCCTTGACTTTCAGTTTACATTCTCTTTTTCTTCTTTTCATTCTTGTTCTCATCTTAAGAACTACGAGAATATCCCTGAGCACGTTCCTGCCTTCCACCTTATTAGTATCTTGAAAAGACACATTGCCAGTTACCATACTGTTTGTTTAAATACTTGTGAGCCAAAAGACCCATCTCTAAAGATTAAGAGATCTGCTTTTCAAAATTATAAAATACCTTTCTCTTAGTTTTGTGACTTTTCAACGTACTAACACGTTCTCTGTCTTCCTAGGTTCTAAAAATGAATGGTTTGAAAAACTGTCATTCATAAGTCAGAAGCAGGTTTGAGGTGGAAGCATTTCTCCCCTTATCCTGTCCACTCCAATATTTTAAAAGTCCATTATTCTTCATGTTTGTGGAAAGGCGCAGAGCCACATTTCAATTTCCTCTGAATGCAATCTCTCATGACTAAAGATTTTGCAATAGTTTATGGAGGTGACAGCATGCAAGAGTTTAGCTTTTGTGGGGTCTGTGCATGCATATTGGGGTGTGTGTGTGTGTGTGTCTTTGTGTCTGTCCCCTTCCAAAAATGAAGGTGTTCTTTCCACCTCTTTGGGGCTGCGGCAGAGAATGAAAGCCTCTACAGTTTCCGTTTGCTTTGTCAGCCCGGTAAGCAACCATCTGTTTCAGCTGTGGAGTGCGATCTGTCAGTTTTGTTTTAGGTTGTGATGCAGTGGCAGGAGCCTGCTCATTGTTGGCTTCTCAGAGAACCGCAGAGTAATTAACCATTCCAGTACTGGCTACAAAAGAGATGGCCACTCTCAGTGTTGGGCCAGATTTTTGCTTTCTCCAGTGCTGGAAATACCACAAAAAATTGAATAGCTATTCATCGTGTTTCATTGTTCCCTAAAGAGGCAACATGCTCTTTGTTATAAAGGCAAACTGGATTTTCCTACATACCATTTCATTTCAATGTCTGTGTGCCAAAGATGAAACAAAGTCTGGGTGATGTAGACAAACAATCAAAACATGACAGTGACAAACACCCTGAGAGACCTCATTCTCTAACACATGAACAGTGAAACATCTTTCACAGACGATGGAAGGTGCGAGCTAGGGGCTAGGAAGAAACAGGAAAGAAGCGAGGGCAGGGCTTATTTTTAATGTGATTTGTTATGAAATACTCTCCTGATTGAGCATAACTTCATGGAGGAGGGGCACAGTCCTAATAAATAAAAGACCTGTGGAAAGAGATAAGGGCCAACAGGTTTTATATTTCATTCTGTTTTCCTCATTGCTTACCTGTGTTTTTCTTTCTTTTTTTCTCTTCAGTCTTGAATATGATCTTTTATCTCTTGTCATCATAAAATGAAATTAACAATCAAATTTCAAATTGACAATATATTGAAAAATACCTCTAAAATGGATATATAGAACAGGCTTTAAAAACTTGGAGAAATAGTTACCCTATAACTAGAAAAGTAAGGGAACAATGAATAATTTATTGTTTTGTCTCTCACAACAAGATGTCTAAGGAGTATGTAATAAAAATGTATGAATTTAATAGAGCTAGTCAAGCATCAATTTATCTCTATTTCCAACTGACTCGTATTTTGACCAGCAAATTAAGAAGTTTGATGAAACAGTTAGGTTAGCTATCATATCAGAAAAGAAAATATTGCCAGTGATGTGGAGTATATATTCCACATCTGTAGCTATTCTAGCCATGTGCACAATAGCAGGATTTGAGTAATTAGGTTCTCATATTCTGAATATATCCTCTAAAAGTCATTTAAACATTTTCCCTGACAGCTTGCTAAATTTCTTGATTTTTCTAATTAACATTTATTATGCTTTAAATAATAATTTATAAAGATGTTTTCCTTTGCAATTAAAACTACTCCTTATTAATTAATGAGAGTAATTAATTCATGTCCTGTTCTTAATGTTCCTTTCATATCTTTAGTCAGATCTCTAGTCTTCCATTCTTCTTTACTCAATACGGTATATAGAATATGTATTAATTTTACTTGTCCCTGTAGATGTTTAGTTATACAGTTTTGGGTCTGTCTGCTATGCTGACTGCTCCTCTTTTTAAAACTATACGGGCTCACGCCTGTAATCCCAGCATTTTGGGAGGCCAAGGCGAGTGGATCATGAGGTCAGAAGATCGAGACCATCCTGACCAATATGGTGAAACCCCATCTCTACTAAAAATACAAAAAACTAGCCAGGTGTGGTGGTGGGCACCTGTAGTCCAAGATACTCGGGAGGCTGAGGCAGGAAAATGGAGTGAACCCAGGAGGCAGTGCTTGCAGTGAGCCAAGATCACACCACTGCACTCCAGCCTGGGTGACAGAGTGAGACTCCATTTCAAAAAAAAAAAAAAAAAATTGTATAGATAAGTAGTATCAAGACATAACCAATACCACGTGAGACAGTATACGTTTCCATCTTACTTTTTAGAAATGAAGTTCTCGAAGTTAGGAAGGTTATTGTTTTTCAAGTTCATGCACATCATTTTCCTAACTCACAGGTTTTATCTGTGATTCTCCTTATGACTTCGAAACATTACAATTAGAATCATGCAAATGTTTTTGGTGCCTTGTTTAAATTTGATTTTAAAGAATTGTTTTGCTCCTTGCAGAAAGAATATTCTGGATCTGTCCTTGGGATCTATATAGATCTATGTAGCCATGTCTGGTAGTCATAGCATTATGAACATCTTAACTCAACAAATATCTTTATCTTGCCATCTCCATTTAAAATAATACAGATCGCTCTTATCAAGGCATAGTCTTTTAGAGAACACCGAAAGCCCAGCCAATGAGCAAGCTCTTGGCAAAATTACAGAGTAAGTGATATTTTAAGTTGTACATCTCTGACCATCTCATTAGAATTCAATATCCTACAAGTCAAGCTCAATATTTTGTTTAAGTCCACAATTCTTCAATCTTCCCTTTATCCTCAGCCTCCATGCTTCTAGTCTAATAGAAGGCCTCTGTCTACAGAACAGACATCTAAGAAGTGTCTAAGACACTTGCCTATACCCCATACCTTATCTCTCACTCTTTCATTCTCTCTCTCTCTGTTTCTGTCTCTTTATCTCTCCAAAATTCTCAAGCAGAATTCCCATGCAACCAATCAGACATACTCTCCTCAAGGGTTTGGCATGCTCTTGCCTAGGGGTGCTGGAGTGATCACCCATCCCATCAATAATCAGTAAGTATATGCTAAACATTAATATATATACACAAATAGATTTTATTCATTAAAAAAAATTTTTTTGGAGACAAAGTCTCACTTTGTTCCCCAAGACTGGAGTGGAGTGGCATGACTGGCTCACTGCCATTTCTACCTCTTGGGCTCAAGCAGTCCTCCCACCTCAGCCTCCCAAGTAGCTGAGACTTCAGGTCCATGCCACCATGCTTGGCTAAATTTTGTATTTTTTGTAGAGACAGGGCCTTACTATGTTGCCCAGGTTGGACTTGAACTCCTCAGCTCAAGAGATCCTCCTGCCTTGACCTCCCAAAGTGCTGGGATTACAGGCATAAGTAACTATACCCAGCCAATGATACTTTAGAATAATGGAATAAAGAAGAAGTACATATTCTTGAAATAATTTATATTTTATTTCTTGATGGTACAAGAGATTTTGCTTACCGAAAATACATTATCAATGATAATGCTTTAATGTTTACAGGGATACTAATTCAATAGTAATAATTTCAATTTGTTTAAATTCTTGAGTTTGATGTTTGTCATGACTGAAAAAGATCTCTCTCAAAGATAATGATTATATGGAAGAAGTCTATTATTGTCTGTACTTACAAAAATCACAATACTAATTTTTCATCCCTAATTTTTTCAATACTAAATTCAACCTTGATTATGAATACTAATTTTTCATTTTTAAATTATGAAAAGAACTTTGTTGAAATGTGGGTACTAAATTTTTATCTCCCCTGATGTCATTCAGTTGTCCTTGGAAGTAAATTGGAGATTCAATTTTGTCCTTACAGCCAATAGCACAGTTGAAGTTCCTCAGTTAGGATATACAACAACAAGTTTGATAATCCTTTTTCCAAAGCTTTTAAGTGTTCAGATGTGAGAATTATAAATAGATGACATATTTGCATTGTTTTTGGCAACAAATCACCCCAATTTTTCTTAACATTCATTTATAAAAACCTTTATCTGTAGCATGAATATATTTCAAAAGTCACTTCTTTTTTACGCCTTATTAACAATGACATGTTTACGAATATATATGCCAGGTCACTTACCACTGAAAGCAATTTTCTGAGTTTGAATGATAAAGAGCTTCTATTAGGGACAAAGTCTGAGGTGTGCCACTTTATTGTTTCCTTGTACCTGCCTTCTTAGTATTTTCTTAGCCAGAGTTTCCTTTACAGGACTCTTATAAACACATTTCACTGTTTTGCCCATTACCTAAACTGGATAATGAATTAATCAAATTAATATGACTCTTTTCCCAAGAGAAGAACATATATTTCACAAGAAAAGACATAAAAATGGCAAATAAGCAGATGAAAAGACATTTAATGTCATTAGGCATCAAGAAAATGCAAATAAAACCACAATATAGAACACATACTTATTAGAATGACTACAGCTAAAAATATTGACAATGCCAAATGCTGACATGGATGTGGAGCAACTAGAATGCTCATGTATTGTTAGTGGAAGTGCAAACTGGTACAATCACTCTGGAAAACATTCTGATAGTTTTTTATAAAGTTAAACACACACTGTATGGCCCAGATAAATTAGAACTATGTTTATGCATATTTAAACAGCTCTATGTATAATTTCCTACACTGGAAACAACTCAAATGGACTTCAATAGGTCAATAGATAGATTAACTATAGTATAGTCACACAATGAAATACTATTCAGCAATGAATAGGAACATACTATTGCTACATACAACAACATGAGTGAATTGCAAAAGCATTATGTTGACTGAAAGAAGCCAGTCTCCAAAGGTCACATATTTTATAATTCCATTTGTATTCCTTCCTTGAAAAGACAAATCTATCAAGTGGTTGCCAGAGATTGTGGGTGGAGGGAGAGGAGACTATGAAGAGATAGCAAAAGGGAGTCTTTTATAGTGATGGAACTGTTCTGTATCCTAATATGGTGGTGGTTGTATGAAACTATACATGTGTTATAATTTATGAAACTGTAAACCAAAAGAGAAAAAATCAAATTTACTGTATGTAGTTTTTAAAAATAGAATTAAAAGTAAAAAGCCAATGAGTCTACAGTCAACCCATCAGCATAATCACCATTTGACATAGGGACTAACTGAGAGTATAATACTTGATAGCAAAGCTAAATTTACTTATTTTAGGTGAGAGAGTAAATAGAAATGGAAACTTTAATATGTTTTCCTGTAACTCAATAGATTTTCAAAAACACACCTGACTTTGCAGACTGCTATCCTAGACCCATACTACTCAAAGTATGGTCCATGGACCAGTAGTATTTTTGCATTCCTTGGGGACATCTTAGAAATCTGGGTTTTAAAAGGCCTGCCAGATAATTGTGATGCATGCTAAATTTGGAGAAACACTGCCCTTGAGTACTTATTAGATCAGATTCCTTAGCCCCACCCCCAGAGATTCTAATTCAGTAGATCTGCTGTGAGAATCAAGGATTTTCGTTTCTTGCAAGTTCCCAGTTAATGTTGATGCCACTGATCTGTGTACCACACCATGGGAATCGCTGCTCTAGCCCACTCTATCTGCTACACTCGCCACTGCCACATGTGGCTTTTAAATGTTGATTAATTACAATAAAATAAAAATTAAAACTTCAGTGTCTCATTTTCATAAGCCACATTTCAAATGCTCTCGGTCACGCTGTTTGTTATGTGGCCCTTTAAGAAACAGTTTCCTGACCGTGGATCTAGGGAAACACTGCTGGGTAGACTTCAATGAAGTTGTTCCATGTCTGTGCTAATACAGTAGCCAACAGCCATATGTGGCTATTTAAATTTAAATTTTAATTAATTACAAACAGACAAGATGAAAATTTAATTCCTCATTCATAGAAGTCATATTTCAAGTACTTAATATTCACATGTGGCTAGTGAGTACCATATCAGCATAGATATAAAATATTTCCATCATAATATCTTTATTTTTATCAGCATAGATATAAAAAATTTCCATCATAATATCTTTATTTTTGTTGTTGTTGTTGTTGAGACCTGTGTGACCCAGGCTGGAGTACAGTGGCACGATCTTGGCTCACTGCAAGCTCCGCCTCCTGGGTTCATGCCATTCTCCTCCCTCAGCCTTCCAAGTAGGTGGGACTACAGGCGTCCACCACCATGCCTGGCTAATTTTTTGTATTTTTTAGTAGCGACAGGGTTTCACCATGTTAGCCAGGATGGTCTCGATCTCCTGACTTTGTGATCCACCCACCTCGGCCTCCCTATCATATCTATTTATGGGACAATCCTTCTCTAAACTAGGGGTCAGGGAAGCTTTTCTTAAAATTTTCCTTAACAGTAAATAGTAAATCACTGAAGCTTCCACACCCAGTGACCTCTGTCACAACTGCTCAACTCTGCCTTTGTAGCTATGGCTGGAAAACAGCCACAGCTAGTAAGTAAACAAATGAACATGACTGTTTTCTGATAAAAATGTATTTACAAAAAACAAGCAGCTAGCCTGAGGGCCACAAATTGTTGAACCCTTCTCTAGACCATTTCCATAACAGGTCTTCAAAGGCTCTGGGACCTGCTTTCATAGGTCAAAATTAACACTTCATATTTCAATATAGAAACTGAACTGGAAGTGTCTTCTAAGGCTCTTCTCCTGGTTACTTTAACACTGATTATGTCAAGACAATGTCCAAATGTCATTGTAAAAATATTGAGTAAAGTAACACTCTTGGTAGAGGCTTTATTTTATGTCAAGTGGAGGGAAATGGTAATTCTGTGGCAAACCTAAAATAAAAATATTTTAGACTGAAACATTTTGGTAATGTGTTGCCTTGTGGCTTAGAATAGATTAATATCCATTATGGGAAAACTTTTTTCATTGTTTCACTTCCAGCAGTAAGTGAAACAAACACATAAGGTGTATCTCCACATACTCTTCCATTATAACTTCATGAGTAGTCAGTTCTTTTGGCATGTGTGACAAACAGATACATGAAAATCATTATTTTCTCATTCTTTACATCAAAAATCTATGTTCTGGAAGAAATAGTTAGCTATATATCTCGTGTTTTAGGAAAAAAGTTTACTAGTGTCTCCTTTCAACATAAGAAACCTTTTTTCAATATAATTTGGATTAATAAATCTCTAAATACACATAATCTACTAGGCACCGGGAAGAAAAATATACAGTGTTGCCTTTACCAAGTGTTTAAATTAGTGGCAAAACTTAAAAGTTTCTAGAATCTTAAAGAAGAGATGTCTTCGTTGTTTTTCCTCACTTGATCTTCTAACACAAGCTTGTCCAACCCATAGCCACATGCATCCCAGGATGGCTTTGAATGTGGCCCAACACAAATTCATAAACTTTCTTAAAACATGAGATTTGTTTGCAATTTTTTTAGCTCATCATCTATCATTAGTGTTAGAGTATTTTATGTGTGGCCTAAGATAATTCTTCTTCCAATGTGACCCAGGAAAGCCAAAAGATTGGATAGCCCTGTTCTAACAGGTCTAACTTCCTTAGAAGTCTCCAGGTTTCCAGGGGAGCACCTGAGAGAAAGAGGGGGCAGCCTGATCTGACAGCTCCCTGCATGAGGGTGGGAGAGGGGAAGAGCTGATCTGAGCACTCATAAGGGTCAAGCTCACAAGACAGAACTATTTTTCAATCATCTTATTTCTTCTTTTAGCTGCAATAATTTTCATTTTTATTTAGATCTTCATTTGAAAAAAGAAGTTTTAGAAATCAAAAAAAAAAAAAAATAGAAAGGTTATTTAATAATCTGCTGACTCAAACCATCCAAGGCCAACGAATGTCTGCTTTTATCGAGTACATGTCATTTCCAGGTAAATTAGATTATGGTACTGTTATGATTTGAATGAATCCCCCCAAAGTTCATGCTTTTGAAACTTAATCCCTGATGCAACAATGCTGAGAGATGGGACCATTAAGAGGTGACTAGGTCATGAGGGCTCTGCCTCATGAATTGATTAATGCTATTGTGGGAGTAGGTTAGGTATCTTGATATTGGGTTTCTGCTAAAAGGATGAATTTGGTCCCTTTCCTCATTTGATCTTGGTCTTGTTCTCTTGAGTTCTTCTGCCATTGGATGACACAGCAAGGAGGCTTTTACCAGATGCCAGCACTTTCGTCTTAGATTTCCCAACCCCCAGAACTGTGAGGAATCAATTTCTTTGCTTTAAAAATTACCCAGTCTGTGGTATTCTGTTATAGCAATATAGAACTGTTGGGACAAAGATAGGCACCCTGATCTAGAAGACACATCTACTAGGAAAACAGATACTTAGTTTTTCTGCTTTTCAGAAAGGTTACTAAAATGACTATATTAGTTAATTAATTAGTTGGTTAGTTAGCTTGTTTAAATGGACTGTTTTGTGGTTGGGAGTGGGGGTTCCTGTTTGCTCTCATTTAGAGTTGTGCTAAAATCTGTGAATCTTGCTATAGTTCAAACCCCCAAACCACTGGATCCTGGCAAAAGAACAGGTATCAAGGGAAAACTTTGAGACTACAAGTCAACAAATGAAAGGTGAGCAGTAAAGAATGAGACAGGCACCTATCATTGTACTACAGTCAGGTTAGAAATCAAGATTGTGAGGTTTTACCTTTTCAGGGAAAAAATATTCAAAATGAAAATATTACAGGGAAAAACTTTATTTTGATAAATAATAGCTTTTCTGTTATGTTAATCTACAGGAAAAGATTTTATTCAATTTTGAATCAATTCAATGATTAGAAAAATACTGTATTAAGTGTGAAGTTCTGAGATAACTGTGTATCTTAAGGAAGATGTGAAAGAGTTATAATACTTACAGTAATAGTAATTCTTACCAATGCATCAAGCACATAATACATAGCTGGCAAGTGTTTATGAGATGAACAGGGAATGAATTCTTAGTTTAAGAAGTGAAAATGAAAACAATATGTGAGTCATTCTAGTTCATAGATTTACAGAAGACAAATAATCACACTTAAATAGCATAGAGTTGATTAAGCCACTGGACAAGAAAAATAAGGTGAATGTATCTAGCCAAGAGGAATAGATATTTGAATAAGGATTTCATTAGAGTTTACAGACCAGCCACATCACCACTCTTCGGAACACTTCTTTAGAATCATGTTGTTTTCCAAATATTTTTTTCAATCTTTCTGCCAAAGGTTTTATGTCAGCTTTTGATTGGCAGCTGATGAACCACACCTCCTGCAATCATATCCTGATTTATCTTGATCTTTATGTAAATAAATAAGGAAAGAGGAGACATGCTTACCATGAAATATTCCAGTAGTTTGAAAATGCTTTTTCTCATTGAGCAATAAATGACTTTGAAGATTAACAAAGCTAAGTACGTAAATGACATCAACATGAGAAACAAACATGAATTCAAAGAATCATGGGATTCTATCAAATTGTTGATTTGTAGCTAAATTTACATAATTTAGGTAAGAGGAACAATGTTTACATGAAATATAAGACCAAAGAAGTTTACTTCGCTATTAATACACCTACTGTAGGAACATTACTCTAGAAACATCCTATGGAAACATATTTAAAATGATAGATTAATTCATAGAAAGTGGTATTTATAGTCAGAAGTTAGTTGAATAAATAAGCCTATTCTTGTTCTACTACGAATTTTTCTGGGAATATATAAAAGGTAACAGATCCTGGCCAGGCGCGGTGGCTCACGCCTGTAATCCCAGCACTTTGGGAGGCCGAGGCGGGCTGATCACGAGGTCAGGAGATCAAGACCATCCTGGCTAGCACGGTGAAACCCCGTCTCTACTAAAAATACAAAAAATTAGCCGGGCGTGGTTGCGGGCGCCTGTAGTCCCAGCTACTCGGAGGCTGAGGCAGGAGAACGGTGGGAACCCGGGAGGCGGAGCTTGCAGTGAGCAGAGATCGCGCCACTGCACTCCAGCATGGGTGACAGAGAAGGGTGACTCCGTCTAAAAACAGAAAAAAGAAAAAGAGAAAAGAGAAAAAAACTAGCAGTTCCTTAGTGAATAAATTATTTGGAAACGCCATGTAGATGGTTCTCTCAAAGAAGTCCCCAACAATATACACCAGACCTGAACAAAATTAAGTAAAGACAGATTTTAATTTAAGGCATAAACCAGCCAAATTTGGTAAAAGCTTGAATTCATTTTTGTAGCCATAGTAATAATGGCTACAAAAATAAACTATGGTTGGAATCAAATTTTAAAATCAGTGTAAATGTGTTAACAACTAAAAATTATAGGCAAAACTATCAACATTTATGGTATGTTCCATTATACCTTATGTGGCAGAAAATAAAATGATAAAAATAAACTTTTCTCTGATTTAAACAACAAAAGTCCTGTTCACTTGACCCAATCCAAAGTCTCTTTCTTGTTAAAGTAGATTGCTGAACAAAACTTTCTTAGCAGGATTGGAGATTTATGGTGGTTTTAAGTAACAGGATGTAAACAGATTATTAAAAGCAGAAGTATTTAATAATGAATAGAGAATCAATATGAGAGTATTTAACAAAGTTTTTTTTACTGTTTTCAGTCTTTCCAGTTCTCCACAATAATACATTAACATGGACCTTTGTAAATATCTTTTAAAGTATAACACTGCTTTATTACTATCTACATATTACTATAGATTTGTTCAATATTACAAACATTGACACTTTTTCTCAGATATCTAGTAATTGATTTCATTGAAAACTAATGCAGTAAATTTTGGTTCAGTTGGTGTTTCTCTTTACCTACATTTACTCCCTCTATTTCACTGTTTCCTCATGGGAGAGAGAGTAGATTTTTGCAGCCTAGGAAAATGCAAATCCATGTTTGGAAATTTGTAAGCAAAAGCTCACAGTTGATAGTGAGCAGTTTATGTGTTATGAACAACCTAAGGGCACTTCAATGAAGTTTTCAGTCACAGTATTTAGAGGCAATTTATTTTCTTTTAAAATTTTTGCGGGTATTTTAAAGTTATATGTTTAGATCCTTCTTAATAAAGCACATATTCCTATGATACTGAAATTATTAGAAAAATAGCTATTACTAAGTGTATGCTATTTAAGAATTGAATTACAAAATTAATCCCATGGGATGTAGAATTTAAAAACAACAGTTATCTGTAACAAGCTGTAATTCCATTACAGACCTTGGTAATATTTTTTAAATATTGAAAATAAATCCAAAGCATATTTTTAAAACAAATAAACAATAGAAAATTGTAAAAGTCAGACTATAGTGTTAAGTCATAAATGAAATCTTCACTTGATATAGTGATAAACATGTTTATTTAGAAATGTTTTATATATGTTGTTACTTTTGTTTCTTCTAGTAGGCTCTTGTGTCTACTGCGTTTTCATCTATTGATGCTTACTTGAATCCTTTGTTGTATGTCTTACTCAAAAGATGATTACCTTCTTAAGAACTAAATGTCACTGAAAGAAAATTTATTCTGAGATCATATAACCAACTTGTCTTAGTCTGTTTAGTGTTGCTATAAAGGAATAACTGAGGCCGGGTAATTAATAAAGAAAAAAGCTTTATTTGGCTAACAATTCTGCTGGCTGAAAGACTGGGCATTTGGTGAAAGCTTCAGGCTGCTTCCACTCGTGGCAGAAAGCAAAGGACAGCTGACGTGCAGAAATCCTATGGAAAGAGAGGAAGCAAGAGAGAGAGCTAGGGAGTTGCCAGGCTCCCTTTTAAACAACCAGCCCTCATGGGAAGCAATAGAGTGAGAACTCACTCATTAGCATGAGGATGACACCAAGCCATTCAAGAGGGTTCTGCCCCCATGACAAAAACACCTCCCATTACCCCCCACCTCCAATATCAGGATCAAATTTCAACATGACGTTTTGGGGAGCAAATATTCAAACTACAGCACAACCATTACCCAATCTCCAGTGGTTGTGTGTGTGTATACCCAGAAGATACATCACAATAGAGAGAAAGAAAAGATTCCTTCTGCCACTAATGCATTGGTGATCTTGGTCAGCTTCTTAACGTCTGAGTCTCAGTTTACTCATCTTTCAAAGGAGTTTGATTCTCTAACTTTGCTTCCAAGTTCTGATATTCTGTGATGTTATCACAGTTGTTTAGCTTGCCAAAGTATTGATATTAGTGGTATGCCAATAACGATGTTGAGAAATAACCTCACACAAAACATCACAAAGTTAATTATGGCTGAAGATCACATACCAATGGCAGGAATAACTGGAGATATTTGCATGAAATAGAGCTTTGGAAAAATGAAATAAAAAATGTAATGAGCTGTGTAGTATGCCAGCACTGTCAATGCTGTTTAAGGCACACAATGCAATCTGATTCAAAGTGAATATAATTAACACTGTCATCAGTAACTGAAGTTCTTTATTTCTTAAAAAGAAGACCATAACAATTTCTTTATGTTACATCAGAATCTAGAAGAGTTCTTTATACAGTAGGTGCTATGTAAGTATTTTTAATCAATTGGCAGAGGGCATCTAAATAGGCTGACAAATTTGCACAGATATTAAGCAACTGACAGGACAAACATAGGCAGTGATATGGTTGGGCTGTGTCCCCACCCGAATCTCATCTTGTGTTGTAGCTCCCATAATCCCTACGTGTCATGGGAAGGACCTGGTGGGGGGCAACTGAATCATGGGGGCGGTTTCCTCCATGCTGTTCTCATAATAGTGAGTGTTCTTACAAGATCTGATGGTTTCACAAGAAGCTTTTCCCCCTTCTGCTCAGCACTTCTTGCTGCCACCTTGTGAAGAAGGATGTGTTTGCTTCCCCTTCCACCATGATCGTAAGTTTCCTGAGGCCTCCCCAGCCATGCTGAACTGTGAGTCAATTAAACCTCTTTCCTTTATAAATCATCCAGTCTCAGGTTTGTCTTTATTAGCGGCATGAGAATGGACAAATATAGGCAGAAACCCACAAAACCCAACAGGCAACATCTGAGTCTTTAATACAAAATGTGCTGTATTTGCAAAGCAGTAGAAGCCATTGTGCAAAAATTAGCTTCTAGGTCAATACCTAATGCTTAAGACATAGTCAGGAACAGAAGTTTGAGACATGAAAGAGAGCAATTGTGTTGTATGTCTATATTATTGTTGCAGAAGATGACTCTAAGTACCATTTGATAAACCTATTAAAAACTATCAGGTCTCCCATGACATTTTATATTCTCATAAAACAACACAAATGCTAAATTAAGTTTGAATTTGAATTAGCAAAGAATAAGAAAATCAATTTAAGTGTTCCCAATGCACCCTCAACCCTTGCACCCTTGCTTTGCATCTGTGTATTTCATTAGTATATTTTGTTACATGATCATGTAATATTTATGCAGTAACATAATATGCTCTGTACATCTACGATTAGAGAAAAAGTGCAGTTCTTTTCCATTATTTTGTGCCCTTTATCTGCTGAACACTATGTAACATTACCCAGGGTTTGGTGATTATGTAATGAGGGCTCCTATTGTAATACACCCTGCACAGTTGGAGGATTGCTGTGGGAAACTTAACTCTGCAAATCCTGAGTTTGGGAAAAATTAAAGCCTTGGTTTTAATGTTACAGTCACCTCATTTTTCCCAAAATATTTTGCTTTTTCTTCTTAAAACCTGTAAGTACTGCAGTAGAAGAAATGTAACAAGAATTATAGGAAAAAGTTCCACAGAAGATGAAATAACAACTGCCATCTGGTGCACAACAGATGTGTGTTCCACAAAGTTTTTTTTCTTTCTTTTGAGTTCTCCTATCCAAGTCCTGGCCAGACCCAAGCACTGTGTCGAGCTTATGAGATCTGACAATTTTACAGCCCCAGGCTGGATGACTGCAGGCTAGTGTTTTTCCTAGAATTCACTGAGGCCCCAGGGAATAAACTAACAGGTTCAAGAATGATACTGAAATGTTATTCTCCCCCAAAAAGCTGTGAGGAACTGCCACTAATTTCCTTCATAAGAAATAAAGTCCAAAAAAAAAATTCAATAGAGGGTCATTACAGATTCTTTGCCTTAGAAGAGTGATATTCAAGACTTGGTATCATTAGCAGATGCTCTCACATTCCCAGAGAAAGGAATTACCTGGAAGGCACATTGCATCTTTTATCCAAGTAAAACTGGCCCAAACTGTTTACTCATTAACATTTGCACAAGTGCAACTTTACTGAAACTGATAAAACTACCTGCTCCCTAGCAGTCTTCACAGTTCCCAAAATTTCTAGGGCTGGTGATTTCTATTAGAAAGTACTGAAACACATGAAAAGCAAGTAGAAGTTTATAATGCCATTACCTTTGTGATTTTATAAATTGAGTTATAATTTTTTAAAGATTCAATTCCAAAATTAAAACTCAAATAAAAAGTCATTTTTAATGAATTCATAGAAATGATACTTTCTCTATACATTTGGCTTTACTCCCACAGCTCCAGCGTTGCTTAAATCAGCTCTCAGATTTTGCCATGGTGCTTGTTCATGGGTCAGATAAGCCTGTTCTTAATGCATTGTGATCACAATGTGCTTGACATGCCCTAAGACTTATAACAGTCCAATTTTTTTTTTCTGTGAATGTGACCTCTGCCTCTCTAGTTTCCACCTACCTGGCACCAGTGAGCTCAAAGAACTATAGGTGATAATAATAGTAGTCTCTAGATCTAGATAAAACAAATGCAATTGCTGAAATCCCCTGTTTACTAACATACCCTACGTTTTTCACTTCTTTGGATATGACCCTAGGGTGTCTTCTGTTTCAACTGGTGGTCATTATTTCTTTTCTCCTCAAAGCCACTATTTTTAGAAACTTATTTCCTTAGTGCCTCAACCATGGTGAAGTTCTAGATGCTGCATTGAGGAGCTTCCAGATATTCTCTTGCATTGTGAGTGATTTGTCTCCTTTCTTGATTTACCTTCTGCCTTGCTATTGTTTCTAATGATGTGGCTTCATGAAGCAGTGAGTGAGTTTAACATTTGCCACTTTGTCATTGAAGCCACATTCATTATGTCATCGGCATCAACTCAATTCATCTTTTCTCCCCTGACAGCCTACAGTAATGGATCCCAGCCTGCATACTTAGTAGTTGGAAGAAACCTACAGCATTAATTCAAGATAACTTGCTATTTGGTCAGGTAGCTAATGTGTTCATAAAACACAAATGTCCATTAAAATCATCACTTATGGAAAATAGTCCATTATAATTATGTGTGTATATCAATCAATAAACACAGTTTTAAAAGCTAATTTAATTGGAAATCACTAAGACAAGGCCTGTTATTGGCCACTCAAATAGAGTGGCTTTGAGGTCTAAGTCCTTACAACAGCCCTAGTTTCACAACACTTTTATTGTACTAATCTAGCAGTCCAACTCTGAAAACCTGAAACAAGTTCCGTGGGGGGATGGAGAGGAAAGGGGAATGAAAACTGAAAGCAATATAATTTTCTGTACCTATTTGAAACAATACTGAGAGCCAAGCAAATTTAACTCAGCTACTTGCTCCAGAAACCACTCATTTCTTAAAGATAAGACGGAGTCAACTAAACAGGTTACTTATCAAGACTAGTAGTTGGTTTATAATGAATAGTTTCAAGACTGTGGCTTCTCTGAGCCCATTTGTCTAAATCCATTCTCTAATAAACTCTCTTCAATCCCAACCAGTACTCCATCTTGCAAGATCTGACTTAAAAAGTCCTAGCCCAGGCCCTAAAAGCCTATTTGATATCTTACTTTGAAGTTCACCTTCTGAAACACTACTAAGATTCGTCATGGTGGTATTCTTTCTCCTTCATAAACAGGTATTTCCAGTGAACTTTTAAGGAGTCAACAGTTGACATACCAAAAGATCTTACCAAGACCCAATCAAGATCCCTCCGTTACTGCATACATGAAGATCTGGAGAAATACATTCCCCTGAGATTTCTTGATTCTCTAAATTGGGATGGAGGGAGTATCTCCGACCTCAAGATTGAGGTATGACTTGAATTGGGTCTGAGCTCCAATTTTGTTTTGTCAATTCACAAAGATTATTTTCCCAGGGAGGGATAAAGCAGCATTTTAGGCATTTTTTTAAAAATAAAGAGACATTTTAGGAATTATTAACATTTTAAAGAAGTATTTTAAATATTAAAGATTTAGGTATCACATATTACATAAAGAAGACTTTTAAGAATTATTAAGTAGAAAATTGCCTATTTTTCTAACAACATGTCTTAGTGTGTTCTCACACTGCTATAAAGAGCTTCCTTGAGACCGGGTAATTTATAAAGGAAAGAGGTTTAATTGACTCACAGTTCTGCATGGCTGGGAAGGCCTCAGGAAACTTACAATCATGGCAGAAAGGGAAGCAAGCAGGAGAGAGAAAGAGTACACACAGGGGAAATACCAAATATTTATAAAACCATCAGATCTCATGAGAACTCACTATCATGAAAACAGCATGGAAGAAACTTCCCCCATAATCCAATCACTTCCCTCTATCTACACATAGGGATTACAATTCAAAATATGATTTGGTTGGGGACACAAAGCCTAACCATGTCACAACATTTTGGATCATCTCTGTCTTTCTCTTATGAGTCTTTAAAACGAAGCCTATAGAGAGAAGAGGTGCATAGGCCAAGTACATCCATCCCAAGTACTGAAGAATTTAAAAGATCATATCACAATCGCATTATTTGGACATAATTTGCATGGGGTCAGTTTTCTAAAACCTTATACATATGCTCTTAGTGGATGTATTAATAGTTTATGATCATGAATTATACCTTAATAAAGTTGATTTAAAGTAAACATTTACGGACTTTCCTGTGGCTTGTCTTTGTGTCCCTAGAATTGCTTTATTTAGTTTTGTGTGACCTGAGTTGGAGGGTTCTTTGGGCCCTGTATTAGTAGGTTTTCATGCTACTGATAAAGACATACCTGAGAATGGGGAATTTACAAAAGAAAGAGGTGTATTGGACTTACACATGGCTGGGGAGGCCCCACAGTCATGGAGGAAGGCAAGGAGAAGCAAGTCACCTCTTATGGGATGGAAGCAGGCAAAGAGAGCTTGTGCAGGGGGACTCCAGGGGTTGGTTGGTTGGTTTGTTTGTTGAGACGGAGTCTCGCTCTATCCCCCAGACTGGAGTGCAGTGGCACAATCTTGGCTCACTGCAACCTCCGCCTCCCAGGTTCATGCCATTCTCCTGCCTCAGCCACCCAAGTAGCTGGGAATACAGGCGCCCACCATCACGCCTGGCTAATTTTTTGTATGTTTAGTAGAGACAGGGTTTCACCGCTTTATCCAGGATAATCTCGATCTCCTGACCTCGTGATCTGCCCACCTCGGCCTCCCAAAGTGCTGGGATTACAGGCGTGAGCCACTGTGTCCGGCTGGACTCCCGTTTTTAAAACCATCAGGTCTGTCTCATGAGACCCATTCAATATCAATCATTAATTGATCAAAAAATAATCTCTTTGTCACTATGTACTTACTCTAGGAATATGTAGCCCAGGCAAACAATAAAGAATTTTCCAAAATCAAAAAGACCCACCCGTATGATTCAATCATCTCCACCATGTCCCTCCCACAGCACGTGGGAATTATTGGAGCTACAAGATGAGATTTGGGTGAGGACACGGAGCCAAACCCTATTAGGCCCCCAGCTGTTAACAACTAGTCTTTGACCAGGTTCTAGAGACACAAAGTAGAACTACCATTTTCGACTTCTACCATCTACACAGGATCTTTTTTCTTGTGTTAACTCATGTGCATATCTCTCTAAAATAATTACACCAAGGACAATCTAAAATTGCAGTGGTTGCTTTGGGAAACTTTTACCATGAACAATAATGTTTATTTGAAAGAGGCATTAAAACAAAAAGAAACCCATATAGAGAGATTGTCTAACTGACTCCTCTGACTCAAAGCGAGATCTCTTTCTTTGACAGAATAAACTCTTCCTCTTTCATGACCGTATGTCAAAGGCAGATGAACAATTAAAAAGCATACCACTTGATGAAATTGTAAAAAGTCAAGCGAAATTCTTCACTACTTGGGATGCATTCACTTGGCCTACGCGCCTCCTCTCTGTTCAAATCAGCTATAACGATTTTCAATCCCTTTCTCTCTCTGTTGTGTGTGTATATGTGAATGGGTGCACACACGTGTATGTGTGTCAAAATGAGTTTTCATGAATCTAAGCCATCTCCTCTTCTTGCAGAGGATAAGACAATTTGCCATCTGCATTAATAATTTAGTATCTGTCTGAAACCTGCTGCCTTTCACTTTTTTCTCCCTTCCTCTTCTACTGTTTTGTTTTGTTTTGTTTTGTCTCCTGGGTAATTTTAGAAATTAACAAAAAATAATCTTTTTGTCACTACGTACATACCCTAGGAATATGTAGCCCAGGTAAACAATAAAGAATTTTCCAAAACAAAAACAAATTGCTCTAATGTCATATGTTTTTTCCTTGACAAAACTGTAAATCAGAAGAAAAAGTTTACTTACGAGTTTGGATAACTGTAAAAATTAAAGCTAGGCGTATAAACCTTTTGACATAAATATATAAATCTTAATATATTTTTCTGATATACCAATACAAAGGTAAATTTATATTTTTAATGTTCATGTAGTATAAATAGATCATTATTTAGACAAATTAGAGTGATTAAGCTTAAAAACAATTTCAGTCATCTCCCTAGTATTGTTAGTAGAAAAAATAATGTGAGTACAATGGTTTCATTGTACCATTTAACATCCATTAAGACATGATATGGGTTTAGTTTCTCATATTTTAAACTTTAAATTTTTCCTTTATTAATTCTATCAGTCTATTAAATTATTGTTATTTCTCTCTGTAATTTAAGTTACAAATGTATATTGAAAAGTGTTTGACTAAATAATATCAAATAGTATCTTGTTAATATTGTGTATTCTCATAATGCTATTAATATGCCATAAAATTTAGCATATCAATTTAACTCATAATTTCCAAATCTGTAGTCAGCTTTAAGACTTTAGCCTTATATTAAACTGAATTAACTAATAAATTGTTTTTGGATAGAGAGACATGTTCTAAACAGGAAAAAATGCTGCTCAAAGAAATCAGAGATGACACAAACAAATGGAAAAACATTCCTTGCTCATGGATAGAAAGAATCAATATAATTAAATGGTCACTGCCCAAAGTAATTTATAGATTCAACGTTATTCCTATCAAGCTACCAATGACATTCTTCACAGAAGTAGTAAAAACTATTTTAAAATTCATATGAAACAAAAACAAAAAAAAGAGCCCAAATAGCCAAAGCAGTACTAAGCAAAAAGAACAAACCTGGGGCCATCACGTTAACCTGACTTCAGGGTGTGACAATAACCAAAACAGTGTGGTACTAGTACAAAAACAGATACACAGACCAATGAAACAGAATAGAGAGCTCAGAAATAAGGCTGCATACTTATAGTCATGTGATCTTTGACAAAGCTGATAAAAACAAGCAATGGGAAAAGACTCCCTAGTCAATAAATGGTACTGGGATAACTGGCTAGCCATATGCGGAAGATTGAAGCTGGATCCCTTCCTTACACCACGTACAAAAATCAAGTCAAGATGGATTAAAGACTTAAATGTAAAACCCACAAAGATAAAAACCTTAGGCAATATCATTCTGGACACAGGAGCAAGCAAAGATTTCATGATGAAGATGCCATCATGATTGCTGTTGAAGATTTCAAAATTGGTCCTGAAAAGCAATCTAAACAAGAGCAAAAATTGACAAAAAGGACCTAATTAAACTAACGAGCTTCTACACAGAAAAATAAACTATAAAAAGAGTACACAGACAACCTACAAAATCGGAGAAAATTTTTGCAAACTATGCATTTGACAAAGGTCCAATTTCTGGTATCTACAAGGAACTTAAACAAATTTACAAGAAAAAACACCCCATTGAAAAGAAGGCAGAGGACATGAACACTTTTCAAAAGAAAACCTGCATGAGGCCAGGCGCAGTGGCTCACGCCTGTAATCCCAGCACTTTGGGAGCCGGAGGCGGGTGGATCACGAGGTCAAGAGATCGGGACCATTCTGGTCAACATGGTGAAACCCCGTCTCTACTAAAAGTGCAAAAATTAGCTGAGGGTGGTGGCACTTGCCTGTAGTTCCAGCTACTCGGGAGGCTGAGGCAGGAGAATTGCTTGAACCCGGGAGGCGGACGTTGCAGTGAGCTGAGATTGCGCCACTGCACTCCAGCCTGGGAACAGAGCCAGACTCCGTCTCAAAAAAAAAAAAAAAGAAACAAACAAACAAAGAAAACCTGCATATGACCAACAAGCATATGAACAAAAGCTCAATATCACTGATCACTAGAGAAATGCAAATCAAAACCATAATGAGATACCATCTCACACCAGTCAGAATGGCTATTAAAAATTTTAAAAATAACAGATGCTGGTGAGGTTGCAGAGAAAAGGGTACACTTACATATTGTCGGTGGGAGTGTAAATTAGTTCAACCATTGTGGAAAGCAGTGTGATGATTCCTCAAAGAGCTAAAAACAGAACTCCCATTAACCCAGTAATCCCATTACTGGGTATATACCCAGAGGAATGTAAATATTTCTACCATAAAGACACATGCGCGCACGCGAATGCTCACTGCAGCACTATTCACAATAGCAAAGACATGGATGTCAACCTACAAGTCCACCAATGACAGATTAGATAAAGAGAATGTGGTACATATACACCATGGAATACTACTCAGCCATTAAAAGAACATGATCATGTCTTCTATTGGAACATAGATGGAGCTGGAGGCCATTATCCTTAACAAACTAACACAGGAACAGAAACTGAAATACTGCATGTTCTGACTTAAAGTGGGAGCTAAATGATGAGAAATCATGGACACAAAGGAGAACAACAGACATTAGGGCCTACTTGAGGGTGGAGGGTGGGAGGAGAGAGAGGATCAGAAAAAGTAACCATTTGGTACTGGGCTTAATACCTGGGTGATGAGATAACCTGTACAGCAAACCCCATACACAAGTTTACCTATACAGCAAACCTACACATGTACCTCTGAACCTAAAATAAAAGTTTTTTAAAAAAATTCACAGATACAAAAAACCTTTAATAGATAATCATCAAATAAAGGTTAATAAATTTGAATGTTTTTGAAAAGAAGAACAAAGAAAAATGGTAAAAATATTGGTCACTAAACTTACTTTAAATAACTCTTTTTTCTTACTTTTATATACAGAATTGGTTTATATTAAACAAGATATGCAAATCCCTTTAAATTGTATTTTGCATACACTTATCTTGTCATCTTAAAATGTGTTAATACCATATCAAATAAGTGCTCATGAAAAAAATAGCTAGATAATTTTTTATATACTACCTTCTAGTTTTTTCAATTATCCACAAAACCAGAAGTCACCTCCTTTAGTTAAAGGTTATAGTTAATATAAACGATTACAGAGAAAGAGGAACATGTATGCAAGATAATAAATATGGTTTGAAAGTTATTTAAGGGAATTTTTTCATTTTATTAAAACGGTAATGTAAAAATAATACATACATACTGATAATGTCTAAGTGATTAAGTTACATTTAAAAGATTAGATTAAAAGTTTCAACTTTATCTTCTCTTTGCATATATATATGTCTTAGCAATACATAAAAATAAATACCTATACATATGTATATTACATTCTAAAAAAGATATTAACATTAATTCAAAGGCTTATACATAATTTTAAATGACAAATTTAACAGCATATTGTCAATGAAAAATATTCATGAGAAGAAAATTTATTTATCTGACAAAGGCATATCAGGTACTGAGAACAATTAACACAAAAGTAAAAGTCTAAGGTGTAGGTTCTTAGAGCTGTTTCTCAATCAAAAAGGCGACTATCATCATTGATGATGAAACATCGTTAAGAATCTTCCAAAAGCATATGACATTTGGGAAAAGAAAGCTTCCACTCAAAAATTTTGGATAAAGATTACTGTAAATAGCTTCTATGTCAAACCCACCAACAAGACCCATAGCTGCTCACACTCTAATCTGCATGTCTTATTTTTAATTTTCTCAGCAATTTTATTTCCTTTTAGCTGTTTTAAGGTTCTAGATTTTTACCTGTTGCTTTCTATCTCTGAACTTTAATTTGATATTTAACTTTGACATTGGTGATTTCCCGTTGCTGCTGTAAGTCTAATAAACGGAGCTTCGCTTACTGGATGAGTTTACTTAGTGGTTATGTGGGGATTTGGAAGTTGACAGGGCCACGTCAGAAAACTACAATCCCATGTTAACTTCCCTACCCCTACAGGGAAATATTTAGAGGTTGAAGAAACACTTATTATTATTATCATTTTTTTTTTGAGAACCACCTTCATCTGATCAGCCAAGAAATCTGTGTGAGGACCCATTGGGTTCCCTTGCAAACTGAACCACTGTCAGTCATCCTTGACATGCCAGTGTTCCACAGGGGATCTAAAATTAGGTTCCCAAAAGTGTAAAAGAAAATTGAAGGGAAGATTAGTTTGAAATAATATTATCTTATCTCATATATTATATCCCATTTATGTATACTTAAATGTGTATATAATGTTTTAAGACTTAATTTTTTATTTTTATCAGTTGCCAAAACTGAGAGTGATACGGAATATAAATTTTCTCTATTAAATCTAAAATATATACAGCCAACACATATGGATCAACCCAACTCTTCACAAAGATTCTGACTTTACTAAAGTATGTCTCATATATTTAGTTCCTGTAAGAAAGGGCATGCTTGGTTTACTTACTTATGATATTAAAGCACTGTTAGTGGAATTTCAATGCCAAAAAGCCTCACTGGTTTATCAAGTTTTACTGAAAATGTGTAGGACTATTATTATGAATCAGCTGGATATTTCATGCACATGCTATTGTACTGTATATTGTACTGTATCTTGCCTCACATATGTTGTGTTCCATCATGACTAGTTCTAATAATGTTGATTATTACTCAGCTAATCCAAAATTTATTCCTCCAAGATATAAAACGGGCCTAGTTTATTCATGTTAAATAAGTCTTAAATGAATATCCTAAGCTAGCACATAATTTGGAGATTAAGAAAATAACACATGGTTTAAGCTTGGGGTGAACTGTTAGATGTTCATAACCACTCAAAGCAATCCAATTGATAATCCAACACAGCAAATTAAGTCAAACTCAGAGAAGGGAGTCAGAAGCATGTATCCTTTCTGATTTTTTTCATATCAGGGCCCCAAATTTCAAGATTTTGTTATTTTAATACAAAATTAAACAGAAACTTAGCTAGGAAAGCAATATTTGAGTTAAAGAGTCCTAATCTCAAAAGAATATTTTAACAAATAAAATTCTGAGTGTTTACTAACTTGAAACTCTCTAATACACTGTCCCATGTTGGCTATTTCACCACTGTGGAAACTTTTTTTTTCTTTTTTCTTTTTTTTTTTTTTTTTGAGACGGAGTCTCACTCTGTAGCCCAGGCTGGAGTGCAGTGGCGAGGTTTCAGCTCACTGCAGGCTCCGCCACCTGGGTTCACGCCATTCTCCTGCCTCAGCCTCCTGAGTAGCTGGGACTACAGGTGCTCACCACCACACCCAGCTAATTTTTTTTGTATTTTTAGTAGAGATGGGATTTCACCATATTAGCCAGGATGGTCTCGATCTCCTGACCTCATGATCCGCCTGCCTCAGGCTCCCAAAGTGCTGGGATTACAGACATGAGCCACCACGCCTGACCTATGTGAAAACATTTTAATCCAACATCTTGACTCAATACAATTTGGGTTTATCCCATTGGCTTTTAAGAAGTTATTTTCCTCCAATATGCCAATATAAGTCATCTCACTTCACATTCAAATTAATCAATTTTCTGGCAAAGCTAAAAATTCAAGCTATAAAGGCTGTAAATTAAAAACAAAGCTTTCAGGTAAGGTCAGTCTGGGACAATCTAATCCAAGAGTTCATTGATGTAGGACAAAAAGAAATGACGGAAAAGCAAATGCACAATGTATTTTAAACACTAGAGGGAGTGAAAAAGAAATGTGAGGGCTGGAGTGTTTGGGGTTGGTAAAATTTACAAGCAGAACTTTAGTAGAACACCAGTGAGGCCAGGCGTGATAGCTCATGCCTGTAATCCCAGCACTTTGGGAGGCCAAGGTGGGTGAATCACAAGGTCAGGAGATCAAGACCATCCTGGCTAACACGGTGAAACCCCGTCTCTACTAAAAATACAAAAATTAGCTGGGTGCGGTGGTGGGCGCCTATAGTCCCAGCTACCTGGGAGGCTGAGGCAGGAGAATGGTGTGAACCCAGGTGGCGGAGCTTGCAGTGAGCCAAGATCGCACCACTGCACTCCAGCCTGGGCGACAGAGTGAGACTCCGTCTTGGGGAAAAAAAAAAAAAGTACACCAGTAAAAATTCAACAATTAAATCTACCAATAAATGACCAAGCTTGTCATGCAACATGAGTGATGGTGTTTCTCAGATTACTTAGCATTGGATATTCAAACTATATAGGAACCTTGAATGCTGTATTGCCTTGCTGTGTGACTTTGTACAAATCACTCAATGTCTCTGGGTCTCATCTCTCTTATGTATTAATTGAAAAGAATGCAGAAAATATAAGTAGTTGTAAAATTACTTGTAGATTTTTAAATAAATTACTAATGATAGAGGCAGGAGGCAGATAAATTCAAGGCAGATAAAATCTAGGCAGACAGGGACTGGTCCCTGAAAAAACCCCATCTTTGAGCTGAAAAGCCTGAAACCCGTGGCCCTAAGTGACAACTTCTATCCCTGTTTGCCTGCTCTCTCCCAATTAGTTCTTTCTGAAGAATGTCTTTTTATCAATCAAATGTTGCCTTTTCCAAAACTACCTACAGCCTATCCCACCCCCTATCCTGTGCCTATAAAGACCCCAGGCTCAGTTGGTAGAGAGAAGCAGCTTGACTGGAGAGAGGTGACTTGACTCCAGAGGGATGGCTGGACTTCAGAGGAGACAGATTAACTTTGGAGAAGCAATGACTTCAAGGAAGAGGTGGCCAGAGACGGCCAGACTTTGGGGGAAGATTTCCTGCCCATCCCGTCCCCTCGCCATCTCCCCTCCCCACTGAGAACCGTTTCCATCGGTTAATAAAATTCTCCGCCTTCACCATCTTTCAAGTGTCCAGGTGACCTCATTCTTCTTGGATGTTGGACAAGAGCTCAGGACCTACCGAGTGAGGGTACCCAAAAAAAGGCTGTCATACTGGCCCTTTGCCCTCGCTGGTGGAAGGCATCTACCCCATGCAATGAGGCAAAGGGCCCACTGAGCTGACAACATACCACTGTCCATGGACGGTGGAACTAAGAGTGCATTGTAACATGCCCTCTGGAGCTTCAGGGGTCACAGTCACCCCCATCGGGTTGCTGCCTCTGGGCCCATACAGAGCCTGCTCCTGCCAGCATCCAAAGCAGCCAGCTGGATCCCATACTTGCTTGCTCACGAGCTGCCTCCCTCAAAGGGTTGAGAGCAGCAGGCCAAGTACACAGGACAGCCCTGTTGCAAGTCCGATGAAGGGGTCAAGAAAAATCCTGCATCACTAATATTAATTAAAGTGGGAGAAGCTTTTAGAGCAAAGATGTGCTATAAAAGAAATTGCATAATTAACAAAATGGTTCTGAGAGTAAGCCAGAACTGGAATTAAATCCCAAAACTATCTAGATTCAAGCTTTACTTACTAAGTCTCTAACCTTACACTACTTAAAACTTTTCTTAACCTCTCTTTCCTTAGCCTTAAGAATGAGCTGATCTCTGCCTCAAGAATTTTGTGAGAACTAAATATGACAATGGATTAAATTCTAAGACAAGGCTAGCAAACAGTAGTCATTTAATACTTGGCAAATATGATGTTTGTTTTTATTTATCTCCTGGTTAGCCAGGAGATAGTCCCAAAAATTCTAAAGATCACTCTCAAGGTTTTATATTTCTACCCTTCAATGATATTAATATAGTCACATTAATCTAAAGTGAATTCCTTCTGGCCTTTCCTTGATCTTATCAGAAAGTGTAAAAAAATTTTTTTGTACCGCTCTGGAATGACTACCACCTGACTTAGAGAAATTGAAACATGTCAGAGATTGTAAAATACTGTAGATTATTAATTGTATTACAGAGATGCTCCAATTTTAAAAACTTCTATCTTAGGATAAATGAAATAAGTATTCTTAACCATTGTTGATCCTTTGTGTCTGGGAATTTGGTCCTAATTCCTCTTGCCAGGCCTTTCTTCCACTAGCTCATTAACTTTCCTGCCTCCACATACTTTCCTACTCTTCAAATGCACTCCTTAAAAGTCTTTCCCCTGAAGTCTTCCTCCATCTTTCTCTCTTCAGAACACCGGTAATCCTTTATTGGTTCCTATGATGCAGTAGTTAACATTTCCTGCCTTGCATAATGTTTATGTTTCCTTTGATTTCGTCTCCCATATTAACACGCACACTTTGAAAGCACAGAAAGTACTTAGCCATTTTTGTATCCCTCACAGAGCTTTGTACAGGACAGAAACTTAGTATGTATCATTTGATCAAACCAGTGAAACTGCAGCAGAATTAGTTACATTTCAGTAAGTTATTTCCAAGAATTTCAAAGACAGCCCATTACATATAGCAAAACATTTAACCTAATTAACTCTCATTTTAGGTAATGTGTGCACAGTTGTTCATTCAATGAAGTAAAATGAAAACTAGAAATATTCTCTATACCACTGCTCAGTTCAAGTACTCCAGTGCACCCTTTTGTTATCTTTTATGGAATGCATCATCCTTTAACCTGAGAAACAAGAGGGTATTTAATGATTGTTATCTTTGCATGAGGGTTCTGAACTATATTGACCAATAATTTTATGAAGACACCTGTGTAATACCATGATACCATGCAGACTGTTGTTCAAGAAAAGTGAAGGGTCTGAGATTCTACTTAATTTGCAAGTCAACCTATTGGCCTGCCACAGTTTTCATTAACGCTGGCATGAAAAACAAAACAAAGTTTATTACTGATAGCAACAGTAGTAGCCAGGAAATTTCTTTTTTTTTTTTTTTGGAGATGGAGTCTCGCTCTGTCGCCCTGGCTGGAGTGCAGTGGCGCTATCTCGGCTCACTGAAAGCTCCGCCTCCCAGATTCACGCCATTCTCCTGCCTCAGCCTCCGGAATAGCTGGGACTACAGGTGCCCACCACCACACCTGCATAATTCTTTTTTGTACTTTTAGTAGAGACGGGGTTTTGCCATGTTAGCCAGGATGGTCTCAATCTCCTGACCTTGTGATCTGCCCACCTCAGCCTCCCAAAGTGCTGGGATTACAGGTGTGAGCCACCATGCCCAGCCCCAGAAATGTCATTTTTTTACTCATTCTCCAAGCCTTACTTCCCATGGGGTGACACAAAGAGCATCAAGTGACACCTCAACACACCATGAGAAAAATCCTAAACTTGGAGAACTGAATGTTTTATACTGGACAGTAAGCATACCTGCTCATTGTTCTGAAGGAGAAATACTTCCTCATGCAAGGCTGTAAACAAATCTGCCCTTTATTCCAACAGGAGATACTGTCTCTAATTTCCAAAGATGTTTGCTGTACAGATATCCTTGAAAATATATTCTGGAAGAAAGCCACTTTTTTCAGAAGATGGGCAGAAACATGAGAGATCTACTGAAAATTATCTTCCAGTAAATGCCATTCATTGACTCCCATCACAGCAGAGTGAAAAGCTCCAAAGTTTACTGGTCTGTTGTGTATTGAGTACAATCAGTTCTACAATAATGCTTATGTATTCCTTAAAAGTGCCATGCTATGTGAAATTGTATAACAAAAGCCAGAGGTTCTGGGAAAAATGGTGTTAGGATACAATACTCAAAGAGTTTGTCAATGACAAATTAAACATAATATAGGAACCTAATAAAGAAAGTAGCGTGACTTTACATGTATTAAACAGTTACCTAATACATACATACCTCAATAAATATAGCACTTGATTTTGAAAAAAAAAAAAAAAAAACTTGACATTTGCTTGTGAAAATGAACATCAGGAGTTTTAGTTTCGAGTTGTTGTGAAGTAGTAAAGAAGGGTTGTCTAAAATCAGATGAAAGCTATAACAACAGATGTGGATGAATGCAACTTATAATCCATGTGGTAAACTGATACAGATGGTAGATGCTTGAGATGTGTATGTACATTTTGCGTTTTTCTTGTGACTCAACTGAGCTGGGTCCAGTTGTTTGCACTCACCTAGTATTTCTTGTGGATGAAGTCATAGATGAGGAACCACACATGGATGAAATCATACATAGCACAACATTGTGTTATGCTTCACTTAATTACTAATATATCAATCATATTGACAAGCATTATAGCAGAACTACCTTTATATGATGATCTAGTCACAAGTAACACAATGTTCTCATTCATTCATTAAAGCTTACTTCCTGCAGACCACTATTAGCAAACATTCCCATAAGCTTAATTTGAATTAAGCTGTGCACTTGAAAGCACATTCTTTTCATTGGTTTGTGTTACCAAAATAAAACGTAACTGTAAAAATCTAGAACAAGCTAGTAATTCCTTCATTTTGTTATGCTGCAATCCAGTCTCTCCTCAGAGTTAACTGTGTGACAGTTTAGTGTTACCTTCCCAGGTACTTGTTTTACTTTTACACACAGGTATAGCGGTCTTTTTTGGTTTTTTGTTTGTTTTTCCTTTTCTTTTACATCTATGAGTTTTTTTTTGTTTTTTGTTTTTTGCTTTTTTTTTTTTTTTTTTTGAGATGGAGTTTTGCTCTTGTTGCCCAGGCTGGCGTGCAATGGCACCATCTTGGCTCACCGCAACCTCTGCCTCCCAGGTTTAAGTGATTCTCCTGTCTCAGCCTCCCAAATAGCTCGGATTACAGGTATGTGCCACCACACCCAGCTAATTTTGTATTTTTAGTAGAGACAGGGTTTCTTCAATTTGGTCAGGCTGGTCTCGAACTCCTGACCTCAGATGATCTGCCCGCCTCGGCCTCCCAAAGTGCTGGGATTACACCACTGCGCCCAGCCTGAGATCATTCCATGCATATTTTTCATTCTGAATTCATTATATTATATAAACATTCCTATGTTAGAACATCATTCTCATTAACTGCTATATAGTATTCCACATTGTAAATGTGACATCACTTTCATTGGTTAATTTTTCTTTATAAATAATCTTGAAAGAGGAAAAAAGATATGGAAAAGTTATTGATGTTCATATCTGAGTTTTCCATAGAATAAATTTTTGGAAAAGACATTAACAGATGAAAAAGTATACAATTTTACATTTTGATAGATATTGTCAAGTTGATTAAAAATAAAGCACTAACAAATTATACCATTACTCTATTCTCCATATTTTTGCCAACATTGGATGTTATCCATCTTTTATAATTTTTGTCAATATGATGAGGATTTTATTTTCAATCTCCATTTAATATGGTTTATCAGTGAGAATGACTTTTTTATGTTTGTTACCTATTGCACTTCATCTCTGAGTTATTTATTTATAGCCTTTGCCTCCTTTTGTCATTGGATTTTTGTATGTTTTTCTAAAATATTCATTTGTGAGAGTTCTTTATGTATTATGGTTAACAATCTGCTCTCTCTTAAATGTGGTGCAAATAATTCTTTTTATTTATTATGTTTATATGTTAACAATGACATGCTTAACTGCAGAAAAGAGAAAAAAACCGAGGGAAAAAAGGAAAATTGTATTCCCAGAAAATAATCTGGTTTTTGAAAGCTTTTCTAATTTAGAGAAGAGTCTCCTGAAATAATCAGGTGTTCGTAAGTAAAAAACTAAAGCAAGTAAGAAATAAGAAAGGGTTAGGCATTTAGAAAAATAAAAAGAATAAAAGAGAAAGAGAAACTGCAAGCCAATAAGGTATAAAATGTCAATGAGGATTGAGAAAGGCACATCAGCCTTATGGTGCTTTTCTTCTCGATGAATCCTGTTAAGAGCATTATGAGTAAAGTAAAGCTCTTTTATCCAAAGAAAAAAGGCTTCTAATAAAGACTAACACAAATCTATAAATAACACTAAGATTATTTTTACATATGTAAAGAAAATGTAAAGGGATATGCTATTATTAGGTTTAATTATAATATCAACTACATGGAAAGGCTGTGTTTGATGGATACAGTAATATCACATAAAGAGTATCTTATGAAAATTTCTAGTATCTCAGAATTAATGCCAACCCAAGGTCATATTCTATTTCCTAGGTGCCCAAAACAAAGCTCCAAAAGGGGGTGATGGAAATAAAGCACTAAAGGTCTCTGAATTCATAAGAAGAAAGGAGGTCAAGATAAAACAAATAATACACAGGCTTTGTCTAAAAAATATTAACAGAAAACATAAAAAGGAACTATTTTTCACTTTACTTCATAACTTCAAAATATTCAAATATAGTTATAACTGTTGATAGCAGTTCTTTATATAAGTAAATAATATAATGTGAGAGGCATTAAATTGTTTTTTCAAATATGATTACCTGCATTTGCAAGGTCAGTGTATAAAAGAGGCCAAGTTATGACAATTCAATGATATCTGCCTTCTCAGATTAAGTGGAAAGAAATACACAACTCACAAGGGGCTGAAATATGCAGGGGTGTGATTATAAGACTGCTGTCTCTTGAGAACCTGGGAGAAATAAGATATGTATCTCTTGAGGCCATTCCAGAGATGAGAGAAATTTAGTGAATACAAACAAATAGACACGTTGCCCACATTTCTCAGCTCTAAACATTATGTTGAGCATAGCTAGGTTCCATTACTGCCGTTAGGCTGTAGGGCAGTGATCTGACCGTCTTTGTTCTCCCCAGTAAGAACTGATGCATTTCAAGTCACTAATCAGCATTGTCTGTGCATTTGCTCAGCTAATCTTCTGGCAATGCGTGATGAACAATCTGCCTATTGACTGTCTCAGCAGTTGCTACCCCTCCACCCTCACCCCATGTTGATCCTCATCTAGTTTCTGCTGGCTGCTCTTTTTTCCTATAAAAGAAAGGTATAAAAAACTGTCCCTTCTCTTCCCCTCCCCCAAGATACAATTCTCACTCTCCTAGCTAGCTCTCTAGTCCCCCCCTTGCAGTGATTCCTTCTGGAATTTGAAAAATGCCGCCTACTTCTTAGCAAGTACTTGGATAATTACTAAATTTCAAGCTACCTTGAGCTCCCTCCCAAATAAGAGAAGCATTTCTGCCATCTTTTACATCTGTGTGTTTGTGTGTTGTGTATGTGCACGCACATGCCAAGAAGAACTAATTTATAACAATTTTTACAGACATTTTGGTGACATGTGTCATCACTCCATTCAGAAAATACTTTTGATTAACACTTTCTATTGGGAGCTACAACAGGCAGTCAGAAATATATTGACCTCTGTATTAGTGTGATAATTAAGTTGATTTGCCAGTGAATCCCTCCACAACACACCTTGGAGAAGAGAATATGAAAGATCTCTGGGTTGGCCGGGCATGGTGGCTCACGCCTGTAATCCCAGCACTTTGGAGAGGTCGAGGTGGGCGGATCACGAGGTCAGGAGATCGAGACCATCCTGGCTAACACGGTGAAACCCCGTCTCTACTAAAAATACAAAAAATTAGCCAGGTGTGGTGGCAGGCGCCTGTAGTCCCAGCTACTCGGGAGGCTGAGGCAGGAGAATCACTTGAACCCGGGAGATGGAGGTTGGCATGAGCCGAGATCATGCCACTGCACTCCAGCCTGGGCGAGAGTGAGACTCTGTCTCAAACAAAAAAAAAAAAAAAAAAAAAAAAGAAAAGAAAAATCTCTGGGTTTCCTATTTTAAAACTTTTCATCGTTTATCCTCTTGCAGGAGGAATAAAACAAAAGACCTAATTTGCTGAGACTCAGTATGAATTTACATTTAACAGAAGGTGTAGAAGAAGCTGTAATATGAAATGTACATAATTATAACTTTTAAACCTACTAGTACAACAGAAAATATTATTGCCCAACATTACAAAATTTGACTTCACCTGTTCACGTTAAGTGGCTCACAATCAGCTTCAACCAAACATGTATTCATTTGCCAAAGTAAGAAAGGAAATCAGATAATTACCTGTGTCTCTACTTAGCACCACATTCTGGTCTCAACTACAGAAAACTACATATAATGAATGCAGAATAGGGAAAAGAATTTCTGTACAGGCAGAACACATACCACAGAAGAGTATTTGCACTCCTTGAATCCTTAGCTCCCTTCCCCCAGTTTTCCTTTTTTTCCTAAAGGAAACAAACACAGCTATCACTGCTGTAACTGAAATGTTTCAAAGATCAATATACTTCCCCTGTTAATAGTAGGATCTCAGGAGAAGAGTCATTGCTTAACCCAGGACTTCTGGGCATAGTCAATGCTCATACATAAGCTTAAAATATTTGGAGACTGATTCTAGATCATGTGTGCTTTTGCCCTGTGGGGATTCAGAAAGACTAAAAATTGCCCCTGAATTGAGAAAATGTAGCAGGACTCCTTCCCTAGGCAGATTATATCCTGTGTTACTCCCAATTTTTTTGCTTAGTCCAGGAACTTAAACTCCTCTTGGGGCATGTAATAGAATCACATAAATTTTAAGGAATCAATGAAAGAAGCAACTCAAAGTTAACAGATTGTTAATAGAGTTACTATACCCACTATGTTCCCAAAGCGGTTTGCCCATCTCTTCGTAACAGCACTTACTCACATTGTATTGTCATTTTTCTATAGCTGAGTCTACCTGCTGATGGACTTTGATCCCTTAAAGAGATCTTAAAGGGATCAAAGGGCAGCCTGAAGGTAGTTTTTATTCCTCTTACTTCAAATCATTCGTGCAACAATGGAAATTATAAATAAACATAAATATAAACAAATAAAAGTTGTCTTTGCATCTCGAGGGGATATTACAATGCCTACCAAGTAGCAGACAATTAGCTTCATTTACTTACAATAACTTTGTAAATAAGCATAAATGAAGAAATGAGACCTGGATCTTCTGATTAAAACTAGTTTTAACTTAAACCTTCCCTTAACCATAGTTTTCTTTCAAGCCACTCTCTCTTTTCTTGCTTCTGCCAAACATCTTCCAAGAAATACCTACATTTACTGTCTCTAAGCAGAAGTAACCAAGACAACTGAAAGTCTTACCAATTCATATGGTTCTAGGATGGAATGTAGGAGATTGAAAATTAGGCACTCAGGATTTTTTTCAATAATTTCATCATGAACTATTGATATTTTACCTAAAAGGGCAAACAAAATTGGAAAACCTAAAAGCCATCTACAGAAGACTCAATTCCCAGAAGTCCTCACTGAGATATTTACTACATTTCTTATTTTATTCTAGTTGTCTAATAAATTCCAGTAATAGCATCTCTTCCTAATGATGGGTTTCAAAATGTTCTGCACTCTCTGGATAAAATGCTTTGGAGTACTCACTATCAATTCATCTTAGTTCATGGCATGTATGGCATTTTTAAAAGGTTTTGCTTGCTGAATTTTTATCAAAACTTCAAAAATAAATTTGATCCTCAGTTATGTTGTGTTACTTGTCTAAAAGAAAACACTGTGCTCCAGGAAATAGAAGTAATCTAGAGCACAGTTGCTCAGGATGCACACTGACTCAACTCACTCCCCAGCATTCCAGGAAGTCTCTCTACCTGGTAGGTGAGCTTTTGAATTTCAAATGAAGGGACCTGGACAACTCAAACTTATTCTCTCATTTAATGAAGTTGTTGTTGTTGTTGTTGTTGTTTTTGCTAGACCTTTATTTTGAAATTATTGTTACTAGAGTCAACACCATCTTGCAAGAACTGATCAAATTTTCATTGTAGAAGAGAATTTAAGGGAAGATTCCATATCAACAGCCTGGCATCAGAAAAGACTGTGGGTGAGTGCTATGGACTGCATTGTGTCCCCCAGAAATTCACATGTTGATGCCCTAACTCCCACTGTTATGATATTTGTGAGGTAATTCAGGTTATTTACTTCCAATGTCATGATACGTGTGAGGTAATTAGGTTTAGATGAGGTCTCATGATAAGATTATTGCTTTTATGAGCATCAGAGAGCTTACTTTCTATCTCTTTCTGCTGTGTGAGGACACAGGGAGAAGGTAACCATCTGCAAGTCAGGAAGAAAGCCATCATTGGGAAGTGAAATCAGCCCTGCACCTTGATCCTGGACTTACCAGCCTCCAGAACTGTGAGAAATAAATTCTTGTTGTTTAAGTCACGCAGTCTATGGTATTTTGTTACAGAACCCCACACTGACTAAAACAGTGCAGAAATAGGCTAGTGTTGCAATGATACAAAAGCTTCAGACCTCCTGCCTTTTAGTTTTTGCTCCACATTGCTCCACAAGAGCATCAATGTGCCAGCCTTTCAATTATTTTTAGCATTGAATTGGAAATCTTTGAGAGTAGAGTCAAATTCCCTAATAGAGAATAGAGCAAGAGCCCACTTGTGCACAATATAAAATTCTGTCCGGACCTAAAGGAAGGATCTCCATAAACTGAACTTTCAACACATGTTCTTTTAAATATCAAAACTCCACTTTTAATGTTTTATAAATGGTTAGGAAGTTCTTGTTACTTCCTTTTATTATCACAAACAATTCTGCTAATGCATGAATGGAGAACTAAAACATAAACATAATTCCCCAAATCGGGGGGTAGCGGTGAAGAAGGGACACCCACATTAAAAAGACACCAATCCCTATGACCTCCAAAACACACAAAACATTAGACTAGAGAGGACAACACAGATATGACTATAAAAAGTTAGAATTATAATTCGAAAAATGTAAGACATACATTTTTATTTGGGACGGAAAAATGAAAACAAAATAGAGGACAGATTTACACTGGAAATAATTTTATAAACTTCTACAGCAACAAAAAAGCAACTTATGAGCTAAGTTAAATTCTTACATATGGATTCAAAGGCATTATATAGTAACGTAATAGACATAACCCATTGGAGAAATAGATAGCAAAAAATAATTAAAGAATGCCTAAAACTGGAAAATGGAAATATGACAATTCAGAAATTATTTTTGTACTAAAAGCTTTCAATATATTAAGGGTTCGTTTATTTATTATTTTAATAAAGAAAGATGGTGGTGTAAGTCTAACAGTGAAGAGATGAACTCTAGAATCAGTCTACGGAAGTTCAAATCCCAGCTTTGATCTCCCCTAGCTGTGTGATCCTTGACTGGTGACTTAATCTCTCTGTGCCATTTCCTCATCTGTGTAATGAAGTCTATCATACTAGGCCAGCCTGAGGATAATTTGAGTCAATACCTATAATGCACTGTATCTGGCTCACTGTGAATGTTTCATAAACTTTGGCTATGCTTAGCCTTGTATAACCGTCTCAGTGGCCCCTTCAGTAGTATACAGTTCTCAGCTCAGGCCGGTGCTAGGCTTGATTGACTCAGAAAGAGCAGATACAGTAGGAAACTGAGGAACCAGGCTCTCATTTATGTGTATCTCTCGAATAATGTTACACTTTATGGTATGGCCCAGTGTCCTTCAAATCAGATTTATGTCATAGGAATAAGGCCAAAGAGCAATCCCATTTTCTTTATTTTTCAAAGAATAAACTCACAGAATTACATTTCGCCAGTTTCAAATGCAATTCTTTGAATTTTAAGATTTCTTTTCTTTTTTTAAGAGGGTATTTTATTGAATAAAACCAGGCCCATTTGTTCCCTGATTGCATTTCTGAAGCTGCTCTGCCAAGACAACATCATCAATCAATGAGAGAATGTGTCAGCAGGGGGCTTCTCTTCTCTTTCTGAGGGTCTATGATGTTTGTTTTTCAACAGAAACTGAGCTCTAAGTAAACACAAATTTTTATTTCAGGGTAAATGTTTTTGAGTTCTACAGCACCTTTGTTTTCTGAGAATGTCAATTTTATTTTGGCTCCTAAGTTGATAGAAAAAGAAATAAATCATTTAAAGTACCACATTTATTTCTTCCAACAAAATGGTCCAAGAAAATAGTCAAAATACTCAATAAAACAAGGCATTTGCTAAATAAATAAAAACTCCACAGGCTAAATAGTAAATACATGTTTGCATGCATGCCCACATGAGAAAAGCAGAATAAACAAATTCTGCCAGCCTTAAATAAAAAGTGCTATGGCATTATATATCTCTGCAAAGTTTATAAAACAAAAACAGAAACAGATTCAGTCTCTGTTTCCCCAAAACCTTGGTTCAAGTTTGTGTTCCGCCTTCTGAAAAAAAGGAACTTGAAATTAAACATGAAACATGGTTGTACTCAAATTCCTCAAAACATACTTGTTAGTGAAGTTCCAAAGTGTTGACATCAGTAGGATATTCACAAACATGTGAGAAACAACTTACGCACTTTTAGTTATTGATAGAGTATTTGTTTGCTGTTTTACATGTTAATTTAACAACAGCTTCTGAGAATCAGAGATATAAGACATTCATGTCTCATATGGGCTATATCCTTTATATCACAAACTGTCATTCATACATCCCTCCAAGTCTCTACAAAGTTGTCTGCAAGTTGAAGTTTTAATGAACACAGTTTAAAGGGCCACAAAATCAAGTGGAAGGTTGGCAACCATCTGTTGAATTTGTGTTCCATAGATAGACAATCCCCACCATTTAGAAACTGGAGTGGATTGTTTTGCCCTGAATGGTGTGAATTTCCTCTCCAGGCAGTCCAAAAGCACAGATAATGACCACGTTGTACTGGAGAGGCCTGGCCTGCTAGCTTTGAGACCAGAAATAAAATCATACATTGTATTCCTTTTTGAGGAGGTCAGCTTGCTTTATGCACACTATCTAATCAATTCTCAAAGCATTCCATTGAAATGAGGAGAGGCAGCTACAATATTCACTTTACAGATGAATAACCTGAGGCTCCAAAAGGTTAAGCAGTTTTCCAAGGTCACGTTAGGCCAATTCCACATAGCTGCAATTACCTGGGCAGTGCAGGCAAACAGCAACAGACACAGAGCACAGAAGGCTTTTGCTTAAACAGAGGTACAGTACCAGCATCACTAAAGAAAAACAAGGACTGGGCCAGATTTATCCAAATAAGCTGGCCTATATGCCCAGATGATTGACAATTTTCTATTCTACTTGCAACTGGAAACAGCTAGGCAGAGAGAGAACAGGAATGAGGTCACAGATCTGCTATTTATAGGATATCAGCCACCACACTCAGCTGCCTTTCAGTTAAGGTGAATATTGAATGTAATTTTCTTTCTCCAACTCCATACAGAGGAATTACTTTCAGAAAAGGAAATTATAGAATTTAATAATATTTCTTGTGACATGGTGATTTGCTTTGTGACAGTCTGCACAACTTTTACCACATATTCATCTGGGCTTATTGACCATAAATAAAAATGCAGTCACATTCTTTGTCTTACTCCATGGATTTAAAAAAAAAAATAAGCAATAAAGATTCCATGGGCTTTTTCTTTCCCTCCCACCTACAAGCTATTCATTGAATTTGCGAAGTTATAACAAAACAGAATACCAGTGTGGACAAGAAAAGCACAACATAGCCATTTATGAGGTAGAGAATCTAAAGCAACCTGATTTGCCTGTTTGGCTGCAAGAGTTAATTCCTATGAAAAATACACTTCCGCCCATTTCCTTTGGCTGAGCGTGGTCTGAGGCTTGTGAAGGCTTCAGACAGTGAGCGGGGGAGGGCCGGAAGCCTCTGGTCTTTTGATGTAGATTGATGCATGACACTAGCCCCTGCGCTAAATATCAAGTTTTCTTTCTCTTCAGCATTTCTCCTAAATCATGAAAAGGGATTCCTTTAGCCCAAATGCACAGATAGTAGTCCTAGTTGCAGATAAAAATGGCTTGTGTTTTCTGTGACTCACCAACCGTAACCAAAACTAAAACAGCAAGCTGACACAGAGAGGTTCGAGTGACGTTCGAGATTATAAATAAAAGGCAAAGAAACAAGAGAGGAACCTGCCTATGGTGCGTCTCCAGTCTTTTAATTCAGAAGGGACTGAGGAAATGAGGGGCTGAGAACCCTTTACCTTTCCTCCAGGGAGAAGGCTCTTTACCAACAACCCAGGAGCCTTGGGCTTCCCAGGCAGCCTGGTCTGCTGCAGCTGAGACTGATCTGGTCCCAGGGCCCTGTAGCTGGTGATCTTCACCCTGGGGTGTGAGTAGCAATCCCCTAAAAAATCTCATACAGCATGCAGATGCCCAGGCGTTACCCGAACTGGCATTGATTTGGTCAGTTTGAAGTGGGTCTCAGGAATCTGCATTTTAACCAGAACCTCAAATAGACCTAGCACCATACTTGGAGGCTGAGAAATTTATTGATAATGCCACCTGGAAGGCATTTCCAGAACTGCTTACACACCCAGCATGCCAGAGCGCCACCTGAAACCTTGCGTTTGGTGGATTTACAGATTTTTTTTAAATAGATAATTACATGTAAAGGCTTAAGAACAAATCTAAAAGGTATCACTTAAATACTTATTTTAACTGGGAAGATGAGACAGAGGTTACACTTGTTGAAGCAGTCATGGCTGCAGCTGTCAATCTGAAATTGACAATTAGTTTTATAGGGCAAGATTTGGCAAAAGAGATCAGAGACATTTTAAACCTACTATCCACTTTTTTTTTTTAACATATAAAAGCTACTTGTGGAGAAGCATGGGGTGTGCATGTGTGTGTTTCTTCCACTGACCAGTATCTTCGTGCCTTGCCCCTCCCCCTCCACACCATATGCCAGCCTTTCTTCCTGTGCCCTCACTGTTCCTTTGTCTCCTTTGACAGCCCTCTTTGTCCTCCTTTTGCCATCATTCAGCTTATTGCCGATACAATAAAGCTCACAGAGAGGATTGCTCACTGGTGAGGGTGTTGACCACTTTATGAAGAAGAGAACAAGAATTATTAAAACCACACCTCAATGTTTATTAACGTTTGAAATACACAGAGTACATTCATATTGTGCCATTTGACTCTCAGAAAACAAACAAACAAAAAACCAAGGTAAATATAATTATGCCCAATGAAGGCATTGACATTGAGAGAGTGTTAGGGACTTGTTCAAGACCACATTTGAGTAAAGAGTAGAGCCCAAGCTTGGACCCACAAAAGTTACACTACTCTTTATAGTTGTATCATTTAGGAAAAGGAGGACTTTTAGAACTACTCAGGTTTTTGACATGATTGAAGCGTTTCTGTTTGAAACTCAGGTTTAAAAAAATTGATTACATAAAACTACTGAACTGTAAACAGGATTCAATTTATCCCGAAGCAATTTGTCCAATGGTGTAAAGAAAAGCACTTTTTGCATTTTCCTAGAAAGGGGACAGAAAAAAAAAAACAGCATAGACTAGTCATCCTGTAAACGCATCTAAGGAATAAATGCTTTTGTCCCAGTTATTTAGCCACTTCTGATATTACTGGTGGTCGTCCAAGTCAATCCAGTGAATCTCTGTAAATTTTAAGGTTGGTCATTGTATCAGCAAAAGAAAAATACTCAACCACCCCATTCTGTTTTAGTTGGAAAAACTCAGAATTAACTGAAATATACAACAGAATTAAGTGATGTTGCAACTCTTTTGTTAAATCAGTCAATGTGGTTAAAGCAACAATTGAAAAGCTATTACGTGTGGGCAAGCACAGTACACAAGTCATGTAAAGAATCGCTTGAAAAAGCCAATTTAAGGTAGTCAACTCTCAAATGCAATGCTGTCCTCCAGGTGTTGTAAAACATCCTGAACATCATTTGAAGCAAATAATCAAACTATTCAGAATCGTTTGTAATTGAAGGGGGTGTTTTAAAAAATAGCTGTGTTATTTACAAACTATTTTGAAGTAACTTTGGAGAAGGCAAAAATAACTTAGTACAATTTTAATGTGCATCCTTTATCATCAGATCGGGGAAAACTGAGTTTGCTAGGGCTATGATTCCCAGTAATCCAAGGAAGGGACAGTGTGACCCTAAAAGCAAGTCGCAGAAACCTTCATTCAAAGATAGAACTTTAGAGTCAGATATCTATCTTACATTTCTCCAAAGAGAAACTGACATCTCACATACCTCACGTGGCTGTTTGTTTTTCTTTTTTTTTTTTTTTTTTTTTTTTTTTTTTGAGACGGAGTCTCGCTCTGCCGCCCAGGCTGGAGTGCAGTGGCCGGATCTCAGCTCACTGCAAGCTCCGCCTCCCGGGTTCACGCCATTCTCCTGCCTCAGCCTCCCGAGTAGTTGGGACTACAGGCGCCCGCCACCGCGCCCGCTAGTTTTTTTGTATTTTTTTAGTAGAGACGGGGTTTCACCGTGTTAGCCAGGATGGTCTCGATCTCCTGACCTCGTGATCCGCCCGTCTCGGCCTCCCAAAGTGCTGGAATTACAGGCTTGAGCCACCGCGCCCGGCCTGTTTTTCTTTTATTTTGTTTTCTGGTTCAAAGTATGCTCTACCCTTCTCCGAGACCAAGGCTTAAGACTGAGGCAATAATCTCATTTGATTGCTATGGGCAGCGAGGACTCCGAAAACTTGGCAGTACACGGACATTTCCCGCTTTATGGAGGTCAAGAGAAGCAGTGGCTGCAAATTTGAGAGAAAAATTTGACCCAAAAGAGAGATTTAATGACGAAGTGGCAATACAGAAACTAAATGAATTTTACTTGGACTTTATATGCAGAGGATGCTAAGTAAGTATTCAAGTGGACTTAGAAAGAAATTAGGCTGTGTGACTTAACCTGCCCCAGTGTTCTCCCAAGCCCACTTGCATCTTCTGGAAGGTGATAATACTCAAAGACATGCTACCTAGATTTTTTTCTAACATACAATTGCAGAAATGTCCAGATTTATCTATTCTTATCTAATTGCACTTAATGGTCTACAAAAATGTCCATTCTTCTATTCTCTGGGGCCCTACCTCAACCTGCCTCCTTCATCAGGTACTCTTTCTTTGAAGACTCAGTAATACTGGTTGACAGGAATTGGGTAAGAAGTCACAGATAGTGGCCAGGTGCGGTGGCTCACACCTGTAATCCCAGCACTTTGGGAGGCTGAGGCAGGCGGATCACAAGGTCAAGAGATCGAGACCATCCCGGCCAACATGGTGAAACCTCGTCTCTACTAAAAAATACAAAAATTAGCTGGGATTATGGTGGCACGTGCCTGTAGTCCCAGCTACTCAGGAGGCTGAAGCAGGAGAACAGCTTGAACCCAGGAGGCAGAGGTTGCAGTGAGCCGAGATCACACCACTGCACTCCAGCCTGGCAACAGAGCAAGACTCCGTCTCGAAAAAAAAAAAAGAAAAAAAAGTCACAGATAGTGAAATCACTATATAGTTCAAACTTTTCAAAATTGTCTTTGCTCTTCATCCTGTCATTTCTTGAATACAATCATTCTCCCAGTGTTCCTCCACTTTCCAAGTGTCCAAGACTTGATTGATCCAACATCCCTGCTTCAGCGAATATAATCTGCTTTGACAAAATGAATTCTCACTAGGTAATTTATGACTTAATGTAGTCCTTCAGGCAAGAATTCGCAGAAAGATTAGACCAACTGATGATAGAGTATAGGACATTTGCCTGTGGGCTGTTGGATATTTGGAAGAATTTTCTTGGAGCCTCTCAAATACTGCTAAGTAGATGGCCAGCGTTATCATTGTCTAATAAGCCTTTGATACAGGCAGAAGTAAGAGAAATTCTAGATAGACAAGCATGGGTCCCCAGTGAAACACCACCTTCAAGCCAAAGTAGCCTGAAACCCACAGCCCAAAGTGAGAACTTCTATTCCTGTTTGCCCACTCTCTCCCAGTTGGTTCTTTCTGAATGCCTTTTTAGCAATCAAATGTTGCCTCTTCCAAAACTACCTGCAGTCTGCCCCAACCCTCCATCCTATGCCTATAAAGATCCCAGACTCAGTAGGTAGCAGAGAGAGAGATGGCTTGACTTTGGAAGGAAGACGGCCAGACTTTGGGGAAGAAGAGACAGCTTGACTTCAAGGAAGAGACAGCCGGACTTAAGGGAGAACTATCTGCCTTTTCCATCCCATCTCCAGCTCCCCTCTCTACTGAGGGCCATTCCCACCGCTCAATAAAAATCTCTACCTTCACCTTCCTTCAAGTGTCCACATGACCTCATTCCTCTTGAACGCCAGATAAGTGCTTGGGATCCACAGAATGCAGGTACCCAGAAAGGCTGTCACACTGGCCCTTTGCCCTTGCCAGTGGAGGGCAGCCATCTCACAGGATGTGGCAGGGTCCAACTGAGTTGTTAACACACAGCCGTCCATCAGACTGCATAACTAAGGGAGCACTGTAACACCACCTCCAGGGCTTCAGGGTTGTGGGCACCCACACCTGGGCCTTGCATGGAGCTTTCTCCTGCCAGCACCTGGAGCAGCCAGCCAGGTCCCACACTAGCTCACTCATACCTGGTCTGACTGTGGGCCCCGCATAGAGCTTGCTCCCTCTGGTGCCCAGTCCTACACTTGCTCACTCATATCCTACCTTCTGCCGGGGTAAGCATTCACCCCTGACATGAGTCTGACGAAGGGGCTGAGAAAATCCCTGCATCACCTTGACCAAGAATGTAGGTAGAATTCTGCTTGTGTAGCTCTACGATGCAAAATTAAGCTAGTAAAGAATGTCATCCCCTGCCCTTTTGACTACTGAGGAAAATAGCTTACCATTGGAATTGTTTCAGAGAAAAATAAAAGTTATGTTTAACTAATGAAATATTCAAATAAATACAGAAGGTAGACATGACGATTAAGGTAATTCAGCTCCTTTGCCTAAATGATTTCTATAATTTGAACAAAAGAGGATGAAATGCTTGAAAGTCAAAATCAAGTATCTTTAAACTGATCCAATAAATGTTTAACACTTCATTTCATCTTGTGGACACAACAAGGGATCACTTAGTAGACTGTGATCTGAGACAGTTGTTGAAAATTCCCTCCAGGTGGTCATGCTATATAAATGCCACAAATACTTTTAGAGGATATTTAATGTACTGTATCTAGGTTTTAATTGCTTTACTCTGGTAATTCCTTAGGGACCACACTTAACAAAACAGAGCAAGAAGGCAGATAACGGCAAAGAAAAATGTTTGCAGTTTACTGTGGAAGACCAAGTGAGTTTATACAGGTGTGTATAAATACTTGCATATAACATACACAGGGATATGAGGGTGACCTAGTTATGACATCTGAAATCACCATGCTCACTGTGGAACCCCAGATTGATCAGATTAAGCTGGCCAACTTGGTGAGTGTTCCTTTTCATATGAGATTCCTTAGAAATTCTGCGTTTGGTCAAAGAAGAGTTCTTAGGGCAAAGAAGAGTTCTTAAGCCCTAGAACGCATTGACTTACACACATAGGTAGCAAAAGGATAGGAATGCTTGGTGACAAAAACAGACAAAAATACTGCTTTACTTTATGTATTTACAGATTGCAATGTTTTATTTTTAAACTTCAGAACTACCCAAAGTACCCAAGATAAACCCAAAAACATCTCAAATGGGAATGGCAAAAATACCCACTTCTTTAAATTATCTTTGTGAATATATTTTATCATTTACTTACTATCACATTATTACATTACTTTTCCTACTGAATACAAGAGGAAAAGAAAAAATGAACTTACCACTAAATGATCAAATTTGCTAATATTTCCACGCTGCACTTATGATAGATTTCACAAGAGTATTACTGTATCCAGCTCATCAATATTTAAACATTCTAAATAAATCAATGAGAAGAGTAAATAATGCTAAAATACTGCTTAAGGGAGCATCTTACCGTACCAAAAATTATTGTAAAGCATAGAAAGAGGAGTTAAAAAAAAAAAAAAAAAAAAAGACAAGGCTGTAATTAAAATCTTGTCCACTTACTAAATAGTTGTCCTAAATGAACATGTATTAAGTGTTTATAAATTTAAAATTTTCCATTGATAATCAGCAAATTTATATACTGTATTAGTCAGTTCTTGCACTGCTATGAAGAAATGCCTGAGATTGGGTAATTCAAAATAGAAAAAGGTTTAATTGGCTTATGATTCTGCATACTGTGCAGGAAGCATGGTGGCATCTGCTCAGCTTCTGAGGAGGCCTCAGGAAACTTACAATCAGAGTGGAAGGCAAAGTGGAAGCAGCACCTCACATGGCTGGAGCAGGAAGAAGAGAGAGAAGGGGTAGGTGCTACACACTTTTAAACAACCAGATCTTGTGAGGACTCTATCATGGAAGCAGCACTAGGGGGATAGTCTAAACCATTCATGAGAAACCGCCCCCATGATACAATCACCTCCCATCAGGCTCCACCTTCAACACTGGGTATTACAATTAGATATGAGATTTGGGCAGGGACACAGATCCAAACCATATCACATACAATGCAAATGTGATAGTTTTCTTTCATGATTTGATTGTTTAATGGATATATTCTGTCTGTATTCAGAGATTCTTAGCACACTAAACCAACAGTTAAACAAATTTCAATAATAAAATTAGTGGAAAACTAAGGCAGGAAGGAGTGACTATACTGGAAACTCTGAAATTCACTCATTGATAAAATGAATGTATACCAAAGATAAAGACAAATTATATACGCCAAGAAAGCTTTGTTTGGAAAGCTAGAAAGCTAAAGCCAGATGTAATTGAAACTTCCTAAAAATGCTAAAGGATAAATATTAAGAATGGAATAAAAAGGTTTAATGTTAATAGCTGGCTATCAAAAACAACTCAAATACAGCTCTCAAATACGCTAGAAGTTTAATGCTGGGAAGAATTGGAAGAAGATGAAAACTAACCAGGTTGCATCCTGAGGGGGGAAAATCATCATTGCTAAAATGATGGGATCCTCTGAGATGCACCACCTATTGAGATATTAAGCCCAAGGAGGTCTGTGTTTTTATAGAAGACAAAATGTGAGCTCTTTGGTTTCAACAAGTATGCCTTACTTATCTGTATAACCCCAGTAGTTGACATAATTTCACATTCAATAAATACAGAAGGAAGGATAGAAGGAAGAAAGTAATGGAAAGAGGAAGAAAGGAAGAGGACCACGTTATGAGACATAATATGTACATTTTATTATTTCAAATGACCTAAAATATCTAGACTCAAGAAAATCATATTATAGCTTAAAGAGAGTTATCCTAATTCTCAGAAAAGGCAAATTACACCCTGAGATTTATACATAAGTAACATTGAAGTTGAATCTCCAGTCATTTTCTAGAACAACCTGTTAAACAGAGACAAGATAGACTCTCAGAAAATAGCATAGTAAACACTAGGAACCTGCACAATTCACTAAAAAAAACTTAGCCTCTGTTTTATTTTTAATTGTATCACTGGATTGTGATACAATTAATTAATAGGGATGCTTCCAATATAGTTCATCTTCAAAAGGTATTTGGCCTCATGACACCTTGGCTTGTTTCTATAATTATGTAGACTAGGCATTCCTTGGGCACTTATATCCCAAAAGTGATTATTAATAAGATTTTGTCACCCAGAAAGGCTTCTAACATCGTGTTTGCGGAATTATTTCACAACCCAGTCCTAATGTGTTTTAAATGGGGAAGTTGGCTAAACCTGGAACGTATGTCCTAAAGCTAGGAGAAATAGCAATGGCTAAAGATGCAAAATTATCTTAATAAACTAAAATGATACTCTTAATAAAAAGATCAAAATGTAAAAGGATAAATGTTAAACCTTGCTTGTAGGGTAACTAATAAATTCCATGGGGATATTGCTTGTATAAAAAAACCTTAGTAATTTTAGTTAACCAGAGCTTAAGGATGAGCTAACTTATTCACAGTTGTCCAAGCAGTTCATGAATAGAGTTCAGGGTGTACACAAATTTGAAAGGGGAAAAAGCATTATTTTCACTAACTTTTGGCAGAAATTTTAACATTTCTTTTCATTATGAATGTAGGCAAAACACAACAGTAGTGTTGGCAGTACCTGTAACTATGTCAACAATAGTAGACACAGATATTTCACTATCACATTATAATTTCTGTGAAAATCTCAAAATGGTCATTATGCTTCATACTTCAAAATTAAGATGATTATTGAGTTCACCACTAGATCTTGCTACTCATACATTCATAAAGATATATATGGCTGGGCGTGGTTGCTCACACCTGTAATTCCAGCACTTTGGGAGGCCAAGGTGGACGAATCATGAGGTCAAGAGATCAAGACCATCCTGGCCAACATGGTGAAACCCTGTCTCTACTAAAAATACAAAAATTAGCTAGACATGGTGGCGCACTCCTGTAATCCCAGCTACTTGGGAGACTGAGGCAGGAGAATCACTTGAACCCATGAGGCAGAGGTTGCAGTGAACTGGGATCACATCACTGCATTCCAGTCTGGCAACAGAAAGAAACTCTGTCTCAAAAAAAAAAAAATTTATATATATATATATATATATATATATATATATACACACACACACACACACATACACATACACATACACACACACACATATATACATATATAGTACTAAATAATAAATTATATTTTGCTAGCAGTATTTTAATATAACTAATATAACTTATTGGGAAGTAAGTGGCATAGTAATGTTTCATGGAAAATCTGCTAGTCTAGTTCCCACCTGCACAGATCATGCTTGAATTTGCATTAATGGTTTATTGGAAATAATAACAATTGGAATAAATTAGGGGTGGGTAGGGGAGAAGCAATGCCCAGCAAGATTCAAGCCTAGGAATTATATTATGAGAAACATAATTCCTCTAGAAGCAAATACTAATTAGCACAAGATACTGGAGAGAAACTATGATGTGATGAAAAAGATGATGTGCTTCCATTTAGACAGAACTAAAAGCATACCCTCCCTCCACTGTTTATTGTCCTATTATCTTAGGTGGCTATTTAACTCTCTGATTCTCAGTTTTGATGTCTATATCTTGAAGATATTACATACAGCAGTGCAGAGTTAGAACGAGGAATAGAAAAAAAATGTATTAAAGACTCTAACAATGCCTGGTACGTAATAGAATCTCAAAAGTTGTGTTGTAGTTGGCATGGTCTTATCAAGAAAACCAAAGTCTTCACATTTATATGCCCAGGTCTGCCTCATTAGGGGTGGAAGATTTGGGTAGACCCCTCTACCTTCAGGACTGTTATATGAAAATTGAATAGCTCTGTTTTATTTTGCTCTAAGGGACAGAAACAGGACAAATGGTGCACGACAGCTTTTAGTTAACTGTCATAAAGAACTGCTTAGCAACCAAATTGTTCAATGATGGACTTTGATGCTCCATAAAATAATGAGACTCTTGCCTGTGTGTGTGTTTAAGGAAACAGTAGATTTTCCTGTACTCTGGATGGGGTGGGGAAAGAGCTTGCCAACACGAGAGGTTGCCCATGGGACTCACAGGTCCCCGCCAACTGCAAGGCCCCAAGAGTCTCTATAGCCTCATCAATAAGGCTAAACAGAAAGAATATATCAAGTTGTCAGATTCAACAAATGTTGTTTTTCCTCTGCTGCTGAGGACCATAGTCATTATTTAAATGATGAGATCACTAATTTGAGAATAGAATTTCCAGCCTCTGGTAAAATGGACATAATATTGGACAGGGAATATTTAAATTTCAAATAGGTAAAATAATGATCATAGCTACAGGATCCTAACATGAACTAAAGTTCAGTTTTGTAATAATTAATGACTACATAAAATGGCAGTAATGATAACAAAAAGGTACATGAGTATGCTATCGTCAAATAAATGTTTAAATAGGCAACTGCTTTTTCTGGAAAATTATGATCCTAAAGTTCATTCCAAACAATACCAGCAAGGCCTTTTTAGGAAAAAGTTCATCTCCAAAAACAGTCTAGTAGCAGGTTAAGAATTTGAACAGCAGCAAAGGAATCATAAACATTTTCTTGCCAGATGTACTTCCCAGATGTAAGGACACTCAATGTTTCAGCAAGCAAAGAAAGGCAGAGAGAACCAGGACAGCTGGAGAGCAATACATGAGTTAGCCATTTGTTTTAATAACTACTTAATACACAAAATATTTATCATTTATTATATTGTTAACAAAAATAACTTTTCTCTTTTTCCTTCTTTTTTCCCTCAGTGTTCTCCTCTCTCTCTCTCTTCACCTCCCTGCCACCCAACTCTGGTCATTTCCTCTCCCTTAAGAGGCCCCTTGAATTGCTTACAAACTCTGAAGTTTCCTCATGTTTCCACACTTTGAAGTGTCCGCTTCCCCCACTCTATCTCCATTCTGCAAAATCTATTCTTCAAAAAGAGAAATAACTTTTTCCAAAGAAAAGTACAACCTGATAGAACTACAGTTGATCAAGTCATTCACATCACTAAATAAGCTAAACACAGTTTTTTTTAAAAAAAATGAGCAAATTCTCATACTATTTAGAGCTATTTGGATGCACACAAATATTTACTATTATATTATAGTTATCTACATGTAGAAAAAAAAACTATAGGAAAGAGAGTTCAGGCTGGGCGCAGTGGCACATGCCTGTAATTCCAGTACTTTGAGAGCCTGAGGCGAGCGGATCACTTTGAGCTCAGGAGTTCAAGACCAGCCTGGGCAACACAGAGAAACCCTGGCTCTACAAAAAATATAAAAATTAGCTGGGCATTGGTGGCTCGCGCCTGTAGTCCCAAGCTACACTGGAGGCTGAGGCTGGAAAATTGCTTGAACCCAGGACGGGGAGGTTGCAGTAAGCTGAGATAAGGTCACTGCAGTCCAGCCTGGGCAACAGAGTGAGACCCTATCTCAAAAAACAGAAAGAAAAGAAAGAAAGAAAGAAAGAAAGAAAGAAAGAAAGAAAGAAAGAAAGAAAAAGAAAGAAAAGAAAAAAGAAAGAAAGAAAGAAAGAAAGAAAGAAAAAAGAAAGAAAGAAAGAGAAAGAGAGAGAGAGAGAGAGAGAGAGGGAGGGGAGGGAGGGAGGGAGGGAGGGAGGGAGGGAGAGAGAGAAAGAAAGTAAAGAAAGAAAGAGTGAGAGAGTTCAGTAAACATATCAGTATCTAAAGACTTTTCAAATAAAGGGTTTATACATTACATTCTGGCATACTACATAGATTCATGTTATATGTTTGACTTAGGTAATAATTATTTTAATCCTTTTTATACAGATACCACAATGTACATTAATTTATAACTTGGATATCTGAATCTGCACGTGATTAAATGTTGTGATGTCGCTGCAAATGTTCCAGGAGGAAAAGTCACTCTCAATACAATACTACCTTGGCATGTTCACTTAGCAAACTGAAAGTGCCCCTGAGGGAGAATCTTCTATTCAGAAGTACGGTCCCAGGACCTTGACCCATCCATGCATTCAGAGTGAAGTGTTTCCACAGAATGGTGTATAAACTCAATCCCAAATTATTCAAATGCTATGAGAAATATAACTGCTAAAGGGACCAGCTCATTCTCTTTGTAGAAGGGAATCAGAAAGAGAGAGTTCAAAGATGAAGAGAATGTCTAATGGGACAGCCTGAGGTGGCTTATCAAGGTTTGGTTTATCACGGAGGCTGGACAGGCCAATTACCCAGACCAGATACTCACTCTCCTAGAGAGGACTAGAATGGACACCACTATGAACAGCCTTCTCCTTCTTTTGTTTCTTCATAACTGACCAATATTCTGGTCTTTATATTTTTCTTTAAATATACAACCACTTTTAAAATAGTCAAAATTGATGCTCTGGCTGTAATTTTATACTTTTAACATGATTTTTTCTTCTTTACTAATCTGTTAATGTCAGTGTTTTACTCTAAGGTGATGGGGTAAGGAGATTTCTATTATAAATACAAATATAAGAAATGTTTTTAACCTGTTGATAACCTGAAATATAACCGTGGACATTTTTGTATAAACATACCAAAAGTGATGTATTTAGAAGCTACTACCTGTAACTTCTAGTGCCAGACACACTATTGGTCCCACCATATGCCACTTGTATGAGCGTTGGTCAAATTGTTCAATCTCTTACAGCCTCAATTTGATCATATATAAAGTGATAATAGCATCTACCTCCCAAGTCATGTATGAAGACTTAATTGGTTGCATGATGTGAAGAGTGTGATACACTAAGGATCTGTGTGGGACATTCCTCACTTGATTTATTTTCACTCATTACTTCTCTCCAAAAAAGGAACCTTCGCATTATTTCCCACTGTGTCTCTAACAAGTCAAATGACTTTATGTGAGACTGCTCATTTGCATGCCCACATCTTTTCCCTCCAATAACCTATGGTAATACTCTCTGACAAGCATCAGCAAAGTCACCTTCAGGAGGAACGTCTCCTCGTACATGCATTATCCCCTCACAGCATCGCTTTCTCAATCTGTGCTATGTCAATTTGCACTTGAAGACACATTACTCAGTTTCATTGCTCCTTATGTGCCTCATTGCCTTAATATTTTAACTTCTTGAGAGTAAAGATTTTGCTTTCTTCTTCTTTTAAACTGGCCTGCTCAATCACCTAAACCCTCACCCCTACCCCTAGTTAATGTAACAGTGGCATTAATTTCATGTGGACTGTCGGGCTAATGAGAAATTATTTTAGCACTACAGAAGGGGGAAGTCTACAGAGAAGCTGTTAAGTATATCAAAGCAACAGAATAAAGAGAAAAATCAAAGAAGGTCAGAAAATTACTTACCCTTCCTTTCTTCTAAATGGTAAATGATTTATTTGCTTCAGTCTCTTAAGGGATACAGGTACCTTCCCTGTGGCTGCTTTCTACAAATAGTGGCAGCAAAGAAAGTCAGAAATGCAAGTCTCAAAGCAGAGATAACAGAAACACTTGAAGAAATAAGCTACAATAAATCAATAGGTACTTAGAGTTACAAAGAAATTAAGGAGTAAATGCAAACATTTTTCTCTAGTGTGTCTTAAGTCACCATCCAAAACATCTGTTATAAAAAGCTATGTTAAAAAATAGAGGTCTGTGAGACTCCGTCTCAAAAAAAAAAAAAAAAAAAAAAAAAAAAAAAAAAAAAAAAAAAAAAATAGAGGTCTACCGTGGTACATATAATTGAATACAGGTAGACTGCAAATATAAATAGTTAAGCATGTCCACAACTTCTGAGTAAGTTCTCTGTTAACAGAAGTAAAAACAGGTAATTTCAGAATGGATAAAAGGTAAAGTTCTGCACCGATTAAAACCAGATTAAAAAAGAAGCTAAATAGGTAGTTATTGTTTCTGTTTTTCTGTCCCATAAAAACCCCTGAATAACTTTTTCCCTCCTACCATTTCCCAAAGGAGAGACATTTATTCCAGGAATGTGCTTCTTGCAGGATGGAGAACTGCATTTTTGTTACAAGTGAATGACACCTAGGAATGAGTGTTTAAATTGTGGAGCAATTTGGAGGTAAATTAGAAAATAAGATTCACATCAGAACAAAATCAAATCATACCAGACAAGTGGGAAAACAAATCCCATCCTGATGTGTTAGTCAGATTTTTACTAAATAATAAAAATGGGAAAATAGCTTTGGAACTTAAATCTCACTTAAATGCAGGCCCATGAAGACTTCATAATTCTAAATGAATGTAATAACTTTAATATTGTATAACCTATATAAGATTTTCATTAGCATGACTTGAAGAATGGGAATTTTCTATTTAAAAGTACAACAGAATGTTAACAAAAAAATAGCTACTTCAGTTAGACATTGAAATTGTTTTTAAAACGTTTTATTATGATTTTTAAAAACCTTCTTGGGAATTACTTACTTAATTTTACAATACTTTCTAAAAAGCACCCTGGCAAACATTTTCTATTAACATTAAAGCAGATTTATGTTGATGCTTTTAAACTTTCACAGGACTTTGGGACATCCTGAGATAATTTTTGATACTTGGGAGTCACAAAACATAGATAGTAAACCTTTTATCTGAAAGAAGATCACAATATAGGCATACCTTGGAGATATTGCAGGTTCAATTCCAGACCACTACAATAAAGTGAAAATCACAATAAAGCGAGTTACACAAACTTTTGGTTTCCCAGTGCATATGAAAGTTATAATTACAGGCCAGGCCTAGTGGCTCACGCCTGTAATCCCAGCACTTTAGGAGTCCTAGCCGGGTGAATCACAAGGTCAGGAGATAGAGACCATCCTGGCTAACACGGTGAAATCCCGTCTCTACTAAAAATATAAAAAGAATTAGCCGGGCATGGTGGTGGCGGGCGCCTGTTGTCCCAGCTGCTCGGGAGGCTGAGGCAGGAGAATGGCGTGAACGTGGGAGGCAGAGCTTGCAGTGAGCCCAGATCGTGCCACTGCAGTGCATCCTGAGGGACAGAGCGATACTCCATCTCAAAAAAAAAAAAAGTGTGATTACACTATATTGTAGTCTGTTAAGTGTACAACATCATTATGTCTGAAAAAAAGACACAGTTTACACCTTCATTTAAAAATACTGATACGGGGAGGCGGGGGAGGATCATAAAATATAACTATTGGGTTTAATACTTGGGTGATGAAATAATCTGTACAACAAACCCCCATGACACACGTTTACCTATATGACAAACCTTCACAAGTACCCCTGAACCTAAAACAAAAGTTAGTAAACAAAAACTTTATTGTTAAATAATACTACTAACAATCTTCTCAGCCTTTGGCAGGTTGTAATTTTTTCCTTCTTTTTTTCTTTTTTTTTGAGATGCAGTCTCACTCTGTCACCAGGCTGGAGTGCAGTGGTGCAATCTCGGCTCACTGCAGCCTCCGTCTCCTGGTTCAAGTGATTCTCCTACCTCAGCTTACTCAGTAGCTACATGTGCCCGCCACCAAGCCCGGCTAATTTTGGTATATTTAGTAGGGACGAGGTTTCCCCCTGTTGGCCAGGATGGTCTTGATCTCTTGACCTCAGATGATCCATCCACCTCAGCCTCCCAAAGTGCTGGGATTACAGACGTGAGCCACCGTGCCCAGCCAGGTTGTAATATTTTTGCTGGTAAAAGGTCTGACCTTATTGATGGCTGCTGGTTGATCAGGGAGTGGTTGCTAAAGGCTAGGGTGGCTGTGGCAATTTCTTAAAATACCGCAACAATGAAGTTTGCTCCATCAATTGATTTTTCCTTTCATGAAATAATTTTCTCTGCAGCATGCTAAAATATTTGACAGCATTTTACCCACAGGAGAACTTCTTTCAAAATTGAAGGGAATCCTCTCAAAACCTGCCACTGCTTTATTAAATACGATTATGTGATGTTCTAAATCCTTTGTTGTCATTTCAACAATGTTTACAGCATCTTACCAAAAGCAGATTCCATCTCAAGAAACTACTTTCTTTGTTCATTCATAGGAAACAACTCCTCATTCATTAAAGTTTGATGATGAGATTGTAGCAACTGAGTCACGTCTTCAGTTCTAGCTTTCCACCACGTATGCAGTGATTTCCACCACATATGCAGTGATTTCCACCCCCTATGCAGTTATTTTCTTCCACTAAGTCTTGAACCTATCAAAGTCATCCAGGAGGTTTAGAATCAACTTCTTCCAAACTTCTGTTAATGTTGATATTTTGACCTCCACCCATGAATCACAGATGTTTTTAATGGTATCTAGAAAGGTGAATCCTTCGCAGGTTTTCTTTTTTGGTTTCTTTTTGACATGGAGTTTTGCTCTGCCAAGCTGGAGTGCAGTGGCACCATCTCAGCTCACTGCAACCTCTGCCTCCCGGGTTCAAGAGATTTTCCTGCCTCAGCCTCCCGAATAGCTGGGACTACAGGCCTGTGCCACCACGCCCGGCTAGTTTTTTGTATTTTTAGTAGAGATGGGGTTTCACCGCGTTAGCCAGGATGATCTCGATCTCCTGACCTTATGATCCACCCACCTCAGCCTCCCAAAGTGCTGGGATTACAGGCATGAACCACCATGCCCGATCCAGAAGGTTTTCAGTTTACTTTGTCCAAATCCATCAGAGAAATCACTGTCTATGGCAGCAATGGCCTTACAACATGTATTTCTTAATAAAATTTGAAAGTCAAAATTTCTCCTTGATCCATGGGCTGCAGAATGGATGTTGTGGTAGCAGGCATGGGCAACATTCATCTCCTTGTACATCTCTTGGATGACTAGGTGCATTGCCAATGAGCAATAATATTTTGAAAGGAATCTTTTTTTCTGAGCAGTAGGTCTCAACAGTGAGCTTAAAATAGTCAATAAACCATACCATAAACAGATGGACCATTTTCCAGACTTCGCTCTTTTATTTATAGAGCACAGGCAAAGTAGATTTAACATCACTCTTAAGGGCCCTAGGATTTTCAGAATGGTAAATGAACATTTATTTCATCGTGAAGTCATCAGCCGCATTAGCCCCTGATAAGAGAGTCAGCCTGTCCTTTGAAGTTTGAAGCCAGATATTGACTTCTTGTCTTTATGAAAATCCTAGATAGCATCTTCTAATATAAGGCTGCATTGTCGTCATTAAAAATCTGTCAGAGTAGCCACCTGTGTTAAGCTGTTCTTGCATTGCTATAAAGGAATACCGGAGGCCGGGCGCGGTGGCTCACGCCTGTAATCCCAGCACTTTGTGAGGCCGAGGCAGGTGGATCACAAGGTCAGGAGATCGAGACCATCCTGGCTAAAACGGTGAAACCCCGTCTCTACTAAAAATACAAAAAATTAGCCAGGCATGGTGGCAAGCACCTGTAGTCCCAGCTATTCGGGAGGCTGAGGTGGGAGAATGGCATGAACCCAGGAGGCGGAGTTTGCAGTGAGCCAAGAGGGTGCCACTGCACTCCAGCCTGGATGACAGAGCGAGACTCCGTCTCAAAAAAAATAAAAAAATAAAAAATAAAAGAAATATCTGAGACCAGGTAATTTATTAAGAAAACAGGTTTAATTGGCTCATGGTTCTGCAGGATATACAGGAAGTATAATGCTGGCATCTGCTTAGCCTCTGAAGAGGCCTCAGGGAGATTTTACTCATAGCAGAAGGTGAAGCAGGAGTGGACACATCACGTTGCTTACGTGGGAGCAAGAGAAAGGATAGCGGGGAGGTGTCACACACTTTTAAACAACCAGATCTCGTGAGAACTCACTGGTTATTGTGAGGACAGCACCAAGTCATGAAGTATCCACCTCCGTGATCCAAACACTTCCCACCATGCCCCACATCCAACATTGGGAGATTACATTTTAACATGAGATTTAGAGGGGACAATATCCAAACCACATCACTACTTTCATCAATTATCTTAGCCAGATCTTCTGGCTAACTTGTAGCTTTTACATGACCACTTGTGACTTTACCTTACACTTTTATGTTATGAAGATACCATTAAGCTGCATGAACAAAACTTGACTAGTTTCAAACTTCTCTGCAGCTTCCTTATCTCTTTTTTTTTTTTTTTTTTTTTTTGATTTATTTATTTTTTTTTTTTAATTTATTTATTATTATTATACTTTAAGTTGTAGGGTACATGTGCATAACGTGCAGGTTTGTTACATATGTATACTTGTGCCATGTTGCTGTGCTGCACCCATCAACTCGTCATTTACATCAGGTATAACTCCCAATGCAATCCCTCCCCCCCCCCCCCCCCTCCCCATGATAGGCCCCGGTGTGTGATGTTCCCCTTCCTGAGTCCGAGTGATCTCATTGTTCAGTTCCCACCTATGAGTGAGAACATGCGGTGTTTGGTTTTCTGTTCTTGTGATAGTTTGCTAAGAATGATGGATTCCAGCTGCATCCAAGTCCCTACAAAGGACTCAAACTCATCCTTTTTTATGGCTGCATAGTATTCCATGGTGTATATGTGCCACATTTTCTTAATCCAATCTGTCACTGATGGACATTTGGGTTGATTCCAAGTCTTTGCTATTGTGAATAGTGCTGCAATAAACATACGTGTGCATGTGTCTTTATAGCAGCATAATTTATAATCCTTTGGGTATATACCCAGTAATGGGATGGCTGGGTCATATGGTACATCTAGTTCTAGATCCTTGAGGAATCGCCATACTGTTTTCCATAATGGTTGAACTAGTTTACAATCCCACCAACAGTGTAAAAGTGTTCCTATTTCTCCACATCCTCTCCAGCACCTGTTGTTTCCTGACTTTTTAATGATTGCCATTCTAACTGGTGTGAGATGGTATCTCATTGTGGTTTTGATTTGCATTTCTCTGATGGCCAGTGATGATGAGCATTTTTTCATGTGTCTGTTGGCTGTATGAATGTCTTCTTTTGAGAAATGTCTGTTCATGTCCTTTGCCCACTTTTTGATGGGGTTGTTTGTTTTTTTCTTGTAAATTTGTTTGAGTTCTTTGTAGGTTCTGGATATTAGCCCTTTGTCAGATGAGTAGATTGCAAAAATTTTCTCCCATTCTGTAGGTTGCCTGTTCACTCTGATGGTAGTGTCTTTTGCTGTGCAGAAGCTCTTTAGTTTAATGAGATCCCATTTGTCAATTTTGGCTTTTGCTGCCGTTGCTTTTGGTGTTTTAGACATGAAATCTTTGCCCATGCCTATGTCCTGAATGGTGCTACCTAGGTTTTCCTCTAGGATTTTTATGGTATTAGGTCTAACATTTAAGTCTCTAATCCATCTTGAATTAATTTTCGTATAAGGAGTAAGGAAAGGATCCAGTTTCAGCTTTCTACTTATGGCTAGCCAATTTTCCCAGCACCATTTATTAAATAGGGAATCCTTTCCCCATTTCTTGTTTCTCTCAGGTTTGTCAAAGATCAAATGGCTGTAGATGTGTGGTATTATTTCTGAGGACTCTGTTCTGTTCCATTGGTCTATATCTCTGTTTTGGTACCAGTACCATGCTGTTTTGGTTACTGTAGCCTTGTAGTATAGTTTGAAGTCAGGTAGCGTGATGCCTCCAGCTTTGTTCTTTTGACTTAGGATTGTCTTGGAGATGCGGGCTCTTTTTTGGTTCCATATGAACTTTAAAGCAGTTTTTTCCAATTCTGTGAAGAAACTCATTGGTAGCTTGATGGGGATGGCATTGAATCTATAAATTACCTTGGGCAGTATGGCCATTTTCACAATATTGATTCTTCCTATCCATGAGCATGGTATGTTCTTCCATTTGTTTGTGTCCTCTTTGATTTCACTGAGCAGTGGTTTGTAGTTCTCCTTGAAGAGGTCCTTTACATCCCTTGTAAGTTGGATTCCTAGGTATTTTATTCTCTTTGAAGCAATTGTGAATGGAAGTTCATTCCTGATTTGGCTCTCTGTTTGTCTGTTACTGGTGTATAAGAATGCTTGTGATTTTTGCACATTAATTTTGTATCCTGAGACTTTGCTGAAGTTGCTTATCAGCTTAAGGAGATTTTGGGCTGAGACAATGGGGTTTTCTAAATATACAATCATGTCATCTGCAAACAGGGACAATTTGACTTCTTCTTTTCCTAACTGAATACCCTTGATTCCTTATCTCTCTTAACCTTCACAGAATTAAAGAGAGTCTGGGCCTTTTTCTGGATTAGGCTTTTGTTTAAAGGAATGTTGTGGCTGGTTTAATCTTCCACCTAGACCACTAAACCTTTCGCCATATCAGCAATAAAGCTGTTTCTCTTTCTTATTATTCATGTGTTTATTGGAGTTGTAGTTTCAATTTCTTGAAGATTTTTTCTCTTGCATTCACTACTTGGCTAACTCTTTGGTGCAAGAGGCCTAGATTTTGGGCTGTCTTAGCTTTCAACATGCCTTCCTCATGAAGCTTAATCATTTCTAGCTTCTGATTTCAAGTGAGAGACCTGTGACTCCTCCTTTCACTTGAACACATAGAATTGTAGTGTTATTAATTGGCCTAATTTCAATATTGTTGTGTCTCAGCAAATACAGATGCCTAAGAAGAGGGAGAGAAACGGCAATAACCAGTCAGAACACACACATTTATGGATGAAGTTCACCATCTTATATGGGCACAGTTTGTGGTGCCCCAAAACAATTACAATAGAAACATCAAAGATCACCATAATAGATATATCAATAATGAAAATGTTTGAAATATTTAGAGAATTACCAACATGTGACACAGAGACACAAACTGAGCACAAGTTTTTGAATACCAATAGACTTGTTCAACTCAAGGTTACCAAAAACCATCAACTTGCAAAAAAAAAAAAAAAAAAAGACACATCTGCAAAGCATAAAGCATAATAAAATGAAGTATGTTCATACTCATCAATTATGAGAAATTTAAAGTACAATGAATAAAGAAAAATCTGCAGCACGAAAAAGTAAGTACATGTAACTAATTTATCTACAGGAAGTCTTTGGACTTGAAAAATGCATATCACTAACTGTTCATAGCTCTTCAAAAAACAAACTCCAGTCAAAACTTAAAGAAGAACAGATGGATAGAAAAGAATGGCAGCAGGCTATGTGAGTTTTGGAAACAGGTTTGTAGGGATAAAGTGGCTCAGAGAGATCATTGCTTTGGGGTTACTCCAAGATTAATGTATAGCTACATTTGCAATAAATGGGGAAATTTTGATCAGAAGTTATTGGAAAAAGCAATCCATGCCAAAGTGTGTGTGTGTGTGTGTGTGTGTGTGTGTGAGTGATTTACATGTTTAAATAACAGGAGACATCTATTTTGAATCCAGTTGAATTCTAATCATTTTCTCTAGGAAGTAGATACAAGATATAAAATATGAATGGAGCTAGTTTTGTTTGTTTGTTTGTTTGTTTTTTGAGACAGGGCCTTACTCTGTTACCCAGGCTGGAATGCATTGGTGTGACCATGGCTCACGGCAGTCTCAACCTCTGAGGCTCAGGTGATCCTCCTACCTCAGCCTCCCGAGTAGCTGGGACTATGCCAAGCTGTTATTTTTGTATTTTTTGTAGTAATGGGGTCTCACCATGTTGCCCAGGCTGGTCTCAAACTCCTGGGCTCAAGTGATCCTCCCAACTCTGCCTCCCAAAGTGCTGGGATTACAGGCATGAGCCACTGCACCTGGCCATGCATTAAATCATGGCCAAGATCTAGTTGAGATCAGTCAAGGGAATAAAAAACAACAGATCGATGCTCTTATTTGGCATAGAATAAGAAAAGAAAATTAACAGAAGCCAAATAATTGAGAAATAAAAAAGAAAAATTATAAAAAGGCAAGCACGTTATAATCACTAGGATTATTGTATTATGACTGTTAAATCATTTTCAGAACTCTTCATGCTGAGTGTAGGGAGAGGGGCAGCAGAGGAAAGAACAGGTAGAAAAGGAGTGGGAGGAAACAGACAGAGGGAAACAGAGAAGAGGAGAAAACTAATGGGAAAGATTGGTTTATTTAAAATAGCACTTTCACGATTTCTTTTCCTTGCACAAGAACTCATATATCTTAGTTAAAAACCTATTTGTGTAGTAGTGATTTTCAGCCTGCTTTAGTGATAGAAGCCATTTTTTAATGTACCCAGGATAACCAACTTCATCAACATGTGGTGGAAATCTAATTACCTTTGAAAAACATTTTTGAGTAATTTCTTGGACTACCACATCCTTTGTAATAGAAAGTCCGATCTCTCTCTCCCCAACTACACATTTCTATTAATATCAGGCCTTATTCAGTCCAAATAGGTTTTCTTTCTTTCTTTTCTTTCTCTCTCTCTCTCCCTTCCTTCCTACCTTCCTTCCTTCCTTCCTTCCTTCCTCTCTTTCTTTCCTTTTCTTTTTTTTTTTTTTTTTTTTTTTGAGGTGGGTTCTCACTGTGTCACCCAGGCTGGAGTGCAATGGCATGATCTCAGCTCACTGCAACCTCTGCCTCCTGGGTTCAAGAGATTCTCCTGCCTTAGCCTCCCCAATAGCTGGGATTACAGGCACGTGCCACCCCACCTGGCTAATTTTTGTATTTTTAGTAGAGACGGGGTTTCACCATGTTGGCCAGGCTGATCTTGAACTCCTGGCCTCAGGTGATCCACCTGCCTCGGCCTCCCAAAGTGCTGGGATTACTGGGATTACAGGCAGGAGCCACCACAACTGGCCAGGCTTTCTTTTTTTCTTTTTTCTTTTTTTGTTTTGAGACGGAGTCTTGCCCTGTCACCCAGGCTGGAGTACAGTGGTGCGATCATGGCTCACTGCAAGCTCCGCCTTCCGGGTCCACGCCATTCTCCTACCTCAGCCTTCCAAGTAGCTGGGACTACTGGCGGCTACCACCACGCCCGGCTAATTTTTTGTTGTTGTTGTATTTTTAGTAGAGATGGGGTTTCACCGTGTTAGCCGGGATGGTTTCAATCTCCTGACCTCGTGATCCGCCCGCCTCGGCCTCCCAAAGTGCTGGGATTACAGGCGTGAGCCACTGCGCCTGGCCCTTTTTTTTTCTTTTTTTTCCCCCAAATTTCCAGTGCAGAGAGAAATTGGAAGACACTAGACTGATATTGCTGATGCTTTTTGCTGCTGCAATGTGTAGATATACAAAACTGACTTTGCACAGACTCATGAATCTGTGATTCCCACAGTGATTACAAACCCTGCATGGGCCACAGTAATCTACTCTGCCTTGCCACCAAATATGTCAGCCATCTTGGTTTACACTCACATGTTCAACCATAGCTACTCAAAGGACCATACCATTCCAAAATGGATGCTTACTAAGGTTCCAACCTTTCTTTGATTTATCTAGCTCTGTAAAAGCTAGTACCTAGTCCTTTCTTTCCCTTGATGGTATCTCTTTTTGGAGAATCCTGGTATCCTTTCTACTTTTGGGCCTTAGTGGATGCCATCATGATCCACTCAGAAAAGTTTTCTGGATTTCGTGTGAGTATGTGTAGTTAATTGCATGTTAAAGTAGCCATAGATGAAGATCATGTTTAGACATAGTTTCTAACCTGAAGATTCCAATCCTTAACTTGCTGGCATTGGCGCCAATAACTGGCATTTACTCGGAGATCCCTTGAAACACGAGTAGAAGTCAACATTTTCACTGCGATTTTTGTCAGTTGTCTGAATCCCAGGTTTTGGTAGAGAAATCTTAAAGGAAAGTAATTCAGTGTGGCATGTATGAGGGTAGTTTTGTTTTGTCAATCCTACTAGCCTTGAAATTACAGGCCTTTATGTCATACTTAGATTGTAGGCTAAAGGCAAACTGAGCGTCTCTGAATCCCCCCTTCCTATCTAGGATTTCTGAGGCTTTTGTCTTAGTCTGAGCTTAGCTTTCTCGATGTAAAGAACAAAAGACAATTAAAATACACTAACGTTTCCTATCATTCGTCCAACTATACATTACGAAGCATGTAGTCTTCAAGACGTAGCAGGCAATAACTTGACTAAATGTTTTGCAACCACATAACATGGTTAACAGTTTTTCACCTCTTAACATCTTCCTCTCCACTCACTTCACTTAGCCAAAGTCATATTTTAGGTTCTGTTTTGCAGCAACCCAATCATAGTCCTAAATTCATTATGACTTGGTTCAACTGCATGTACCGAAAATTCCACAAATAACAGTGGCTTAAACAAGATAGTTTATTTTTCTTGCACATAAAAGGTGTCCACAAGGGGAGTATCCAAGGCAACTATGGTAGCTTTATGGTTCAATGAAGTGCACAGTCCCTTGTCTTTAAGTATCATTCTGCACATGGTTTACATTCTCCAGACCATCATATTCTGGTCCAAGATGGCTGCTGGAGCTACAGACATAATACTCATACTCTAAATAACAAGGAAAAAAAGAGGGCAAGGAAAAACCCTCATATTTTTAAGGAGACTTTCTAGAAAAATTATACCCAACACTTTTACTTAATTGTCTTTGGGCATAACCTAGTCATATGACAACACTTAAATGCAAAGGAGGTTGGGAAATGTCAACTGAGTGGCATTGTGTCAACCTGAAAACGTTAGGATTTTTTTACTAAGGACAAAGGGGGAAATCAATTTGATAAGATGTTTCTCGTAGATGTTTAAGAGTTCTTACAGAATAATTAAATGTATTTTGTGTGTCTATATTTGGCATCAAGCACGTTTATCAATGTACTAATAAGAGATTTCTTTCTCTTTGTCTTAAGTTTTTCAGTTGTGTACAATAGAGAAACATGAAAATTCAGACTGTTCTCAGAGATTAAATGAAATATATATACACACACATATACACACACATACACACAAACATGCATATAATTGACATGGAGCATAATAAATCCTTATCTATGATTTAAAGATTTAAAAAATATCACTACAAGGAATTTGTTGCCATAATTTGCTGTATAAAATAACATTTTATTGTTTAAACAATATTTACCACATTTATAACTAATAGCAAAGGATTATTCCAAAACATATTCATTCCTGAGATGAATTTTTGGTCAAAATTTAAGCTGAACCAAATTTGTAAGTTTGCAAAGAAATCAAGTTACTTTCCCCACACCCATCAACTTCTTAAATTCAGTTAGCACTAGACATAGCATATTACAAGAAAGGCTGTTTGCTTTGCTGTTTACAGCCCAAAAAGTACTGGATATCTCCCAGGAAATTCCAGTCTTAGGAGGATTCCAACAAGCATGAAGAACTGAGTGGTTCAGATTTAAGCACAGATTGGAATCAGAACGTGGACATTATTCCAAGTCCAACGTGTCTGATTTTTGAGATTCAGCATTCATTCATGCAGGTTCCAACAGTGAGACATTTATGAATAAAACCTGGAGATAAAACAGGATTCAATATGCCAACATATAATCTTCATTACTGACATAATAAAAATTCAAATGTACCACTTTCATATAAGCAAAAAGTGATAAATTTTAATTTTTGTTACTTTTTTCTAAGATAGATGGCAGTTACATATAGATTTTTTTTAATTTATGCTGTACCATAATATACAAAGATGCTATAAAAATGCTTAAAAACTTGAGTGAAACCAATGTTGTAAGATTACATATATCCACCAGATATGCACTTTCATTCATGAAATTAGTTGTTCTTATGTATGTTTAAAATAGGCTTTTAGTAATCACTCATTTGTTATTTAACACATTTTTCATTGTAATGCACAATAAATGCATTTATTTACTAAAGGTACTTATGGCTCTCAAAGCAAGTAATGCATATTGAACCGTATATTAGTGGATTATTTCTGTGATATAAAGTTCAGTGTTCATCTAAAATAGATATCTTTCTGTTTTTACTCTATGCGCTTACTCTTCGTAATTTCTTTATCTGGTAAAATATCCTGCACATGGAAGATATTTAATAAATGAGGTTAAGTAATAGGTAGGTCAATGGTAATATTAGAATTACCTTTCTACAAAGAGATGCATTAAGAAGCAATGTAGGTCAGTCCTGCAGAGCCTGACTAACAGGTTCTGACACAGGCAAACAGTGTACTTTGGCTAATCCTCCAGATTGCTTATTACCAACACTTGCAATTTTAACTTATTGGAGTCAATATCAGAAATAAAGATGAGAAAATGATTCAACCCATATTGCTACACTTCAGTCACTGAGTTGAGAGACAAGACGTTTTAAGATTTCCAGAATTTATAAAACCTGTCTCTACCCAATAATTGGAATAACCTGTTAACAAGTAAAAGTTATCACCAACCCAATTTTGTTATCCATTGATGATGTGTGTGAGAAGGGAGATTTAATGGATTTATTGATTTTTTTGATAATTTATATGCATAATTCTAAGGAATCTTTTCTAGCATGAGAAAAATGAACTTGGGACCACTGAGAGTGAGTTCATTAATCTTCCAGTACATAATGTTTTTATCTTTTTCACCAATTTTTAAATTTTTTCCAACCTAGCAGGATACATTTTCCTCGTCTTCAGTATTTAATAGGTATATTTCCAATTTCACTAGTACACTAACAAACAGGAAAAAAAAGAAAGAAAAAAATCATAGATATGTTAGATAAATAGATACATTAAATTTTATGATTTAAGGTAAAAATGTAAATAATTAGCCTGAAAGTAGCAAATATAGAAATGAGGAGAGCAAATTGTCATCCTAGCATTGTCCTTACTTTCTGGGTGACCTTGAATATGGCTGTTACTTTCCTGAGCAATGACTTTCTTGTCTGTAACATAGAATGATCATGCTCATTTCCTCTTTCATGGCATAGTCATAACAATCACATAACACAGTTTATATCAAATAGTTTTAAAGCATAAAGGATTATATAGTAAAATGTTAGCCTTGTTAAAAACCAGTTCAAAATATGAAATGCAATCCTCTTTAAAAAGATAAATTAGAACCTTGGGACATCATTATTGACATTTCAAAATGATTATTTGCTTTTTAAACAAATTTACTGCATGATTAGTATGTTCATTTAAGGGAGAGGATAAAAGAGAAGAAAGAGAAATTTAGAAAATTCTCTCAATCTCTGGGAATAAATGATTACTCAATTTCTTGATTTCTGGTATAAAATGTTTAGTAGAAGACTTCCTTTGAATTATTCAAATTATATTAGGAAGTAAGTCTGAATTTACTACCAATATGAATTTCACACCACAGTATTCAACCAAGAGGCATTTGAGCACCCTCTCACTGTGATTATTGTATTTCAAGCATTATATAGTTCTAGGCGTCATACTTTGCACTGTCGTCTGTGTGAATGGTGACTCTAGAGTTCAGTTCTATTCGGCCTGCACAGCCGTATGAGGCAGCTTTGAGCAAGGAAACTTGAGTCTGTTTCTATTCCATTGGAACTGAGTCAGTGATACCAATACTTTAAGGATACATTACCAAGCTTCCCATAATATATCCCATAATATATGTGAAACTACAAATTCTAAACTCTGAATCTAAAAGAACAGAGCATTTTTTATCTTAAGGCTTTCTAACACATTTATAAATAGAAGCTGCTCATTTAATTATGATAGGACCCGTCAGGAACATAATTACTACATAAAACAAAGATTTCAAATGTTTCTTTCACTTATCTACTTCATATGTCTAATAACTGGGTATTTTCTAAATCATAACCTTAATTTTTGGATGCATTTCACATTGCCACCATTCTAAGCCCTCTGTAATACTAAAAGTATGTTTTTATCAGCCATCTACTTTCAATATTTTAAAATGTTGGTAGCTCTGGGGCATGTGGAAATAGGCATGATTACATGTTTTAAAGGTGTCTTGTGTTTATGTTCTAAGATCACAGACTACTCAGACTTACCTGTTTTAGTTCCTTTCTTTTAGATGTTTAACTCCTTTGCGATAATTTGATGCTGGCTAGAATGAAAAGACAAACATTCCCTTCAAATAGTATGCCATTGCCTAATAATTTTGCAAACTCCAATGAAACCCAAACCACATTCAGAATTTAGATTTTCCTACTGGCTTATGTAATTTTTGTTCATATGGAATAACATCAGGTTCCATCTTTTATTCTCCTTCAGAATATCATTAACAAAGAAAACTTTGAATGTTAGCTGGTGGGATACATTGACACTGTTTACACAGCACTGTTTCCTACTCAGACCTGCACACAAACGTTCGCACACATTTTCATGCACGCACACTCCTGGGGAGGTCAATGAATATTACAATTCTTCTGGAAATAATCCTTAAGAATGAATGAGCAAAAGACACAGTTTTCAACCCTATTTTCTCTTCTGTTTCTTTTTCTTCCCTCTGTTCTCTCTCTCTCTCTCTCTCTTTCTTTCTCTTTACTTTTTTCTTCCTGGAGAGGTTTCTGAAGTTCAACAGTGATTTCTTTAATTAAGAGGAAAAAAAAAACCACACATACACACACTAGAGAACAAGAAGGAATAGTAAACAGTTCCCTCCACTGCTAGAGGGGTTAGTTACAAAATAAACATTTCATAGACTGGACCACATCTCCTATAATGAGACAGCTCTGGCTAGTGAGACTGCAACTAAAGTCCCCCTGTTAAGGGCATTCACTCGAAAAATTAAGCGACCCACTTGTGTTGACTGAAAACATCCTTGCCGAGGGTTTTCGCAATCACCTAGAGCAGTTTTTGACAATCTGCCTTGTGCTTTAACACTGCCTTTCCTGAAGGCTCTCTCTGCTGTGTTTTGTTTTAATGGTTCATTCTCCTCACTGGTGATTCAAAGTCTAAGCTCTCTCTGTTAAGCCTCTGTATAAAATAAAACTCCTTAAGTCAGAGAAAAGGAGAAGTAAGAAGGGCATTCAGTTTGATGTTTTAGTAGGACATACAGATGCAGGAAATTAGTATTCAATTTTTTTCCTTCTCCAAACCAAAACACACTGACCAAAGAAGATTGTTCACATTTGCAAAATTTGCCTTGAGCCCCTCAAAGGAAAGATGCTATATAAAATCTAAAAATAAGCCATGAAAAAAATGCCTCAGAATAAAAAAACAAAAGAGCATTCTAGCAATAACCTCAGAAATGTCAGCATCCATCCAAGAAATGCAGCAGGAAGTCATACTAGGATATTATTTGCAATCCAGTGGCATGTCACATATCAAAATAGATCATGATCTATCAAAATTAGGTCACTGTCTCTAAAGTACTAAATACATCCAAATCATTAATGAACATGACCTTATATTCCTGTTTAAGCAATGAGAAGATGGAAGTAAAGAATTAACCTGGACAAAGTCATTGGAAAAACAACTGAATTTTAGCTCACTATTTTCAAGCAAGAAAAACTCAACAGGGGTCATACTTCATAACATTGCGGATGAAATGAGACAAAAAATCTAAACCACCCATTTATTTGCCTTTCAAGCTACAATTAAGAGCTATTAATTTATGAAGGTGTTTGTTCACTTGTCAACCAGCACAGCACTGCATACTGAAACCTGTAATTCACTTCCAAGTCTCTTCTATCATCTAGAGCTATTTCTTTGACCCACTCACAAAAGGCATTTTTCTAGTATATTAAATCATTGATTTCTGCTCTCTATTGTATCCACTGTATTCAGAATTAAAGAAAAATACACACAAATACATTTGTTTCTACAAAAGGTAAAAACATGTACATGTAAGAACAAATCGTTAGCTAAACACTTTGGGGAGTACCTTGGAAAGCCAGAGACATAGATCACCTTAATTTACTCCAGGCAAGGCTGGGTCTTCACTGTTACTCATTGATGTCTACTCACCTTTGCTTCTTTACTCTCTTCAGCTTTAATAGCTCCCTTGTTCATCTCAACTATTCAAACCCAGTCTAGATTTCACAACCCTGCATGAATAGCATTTTTTCTTCAGACTCTTCTATGAAAAATGTTAGCTTTAAATTGTCCCCCTTCTCTGAATCCTTCTTGTAGCTAGATTTCATATAACCCTATTAAAGACTTGGTTATTTTGCTTTAATGTATGTTAGCTTTGTCATTCATTAATTCATTCCACAAATATTTATGGAATGCCTACTACGTGCCAGGTGTAACTCTAGATGCTGGGTATACAGCAATAAACACAATAGACAAAAATTTGTGCTCTAATTTGTGTTTACATTTTATTGGAATTTGTAGCCAATATACACTATAAATAAGTTATAGTATCAGGTAGTGATAATGCTAAGAAGAAAAGCTAAAGCAGAGAAGGGTGATTAGAAATCTCATAATGGAGACATATGTGTGGAGAGGTGCGTATGTTTGAATAGAGTTCTTATTTATCTCATTTTGCTGAAAGTTTCCTTATAAAACTGGCATAAGAAAAAGCTTTTGCAAACCACTGATATATGGTTCTTAACACAGTAATGGACACAATACAAGTATCAATAAATACTCAGTAATTAATTCTTTTAGCTCTCTGCTACTGCTTTGGCCTATAATTATAAATAAGCTATTTTTACGTTTGACTGTTATTCTCTGATGAAGACAAAAGCAAAGGATCTTAACTCTGCTTCTGCTTAAAAAACAATGAAGTGTTTTGGAGTCTGAAGTCTTGCATTCTGAATTCACCTTTATTATTTATTAACTGTGTGACCTTGGTCAAATCCATTTTTCTCAGCATCTCTTTTGTCATTCGTAAAACAGTAATAACTATATTTGCTTCACAGAATAAGGACCAATGAGGTCAGGCATGTGACAGTATTTGTAAGCTATTCTATGTTATACAAGTGATGGTTATTTATATTATCAATGAGAAGTTGGTAGAAAAAAAATTTCCCGAAAGTCCAGTTAGGAGACATGCATGTAAAGGAATGTGGGGCTGTGGAGAGCTCAGTTAGGACACTAGAGCTTTAGGAATACACTCATCACATTTTACAAGGCAATATTTTAAAACGTGCCCAAGGGCTTCAACCAATAAAAAACTAAAGTTGCTACTTGCTAGAAGAAATAAACCTCCATAAGCTATATAGTATCTGTTCCTTCTAGTTTACTCTTAAATGGAGAAAAGCAATTACATACACACAGAAATACCTAGTCAATCAGCCCTGAAGTAGTTACCAGGAACTTGAGAGCAGCTACATACTTTTGTTTCAATAACTAACTGAACACGTGCTTCACTCAGGTCTGCTCCTAGATACTTTTATGGCTTATAGTTAACTCTGCTGGGTAAAGGTCTTGCTTCTTCCCTGACCTTGGATCTTGATGCCGTTGCAAAACTGCTGCACCAATTCCTACTTCATTCTCAAATCAGCCTTAACCACACTTTCTGTTCTACCCAGCATTTGAGAAAGAGTATGTCCCCAGAAGCTGTGGGAAAAGATCCAGAATGCCTGTTACCATTAACGAGTTGTTAATGGTCTTAACAACTTATATTCTCTTGTATTCAGAACCAAAACTCTTTGTTTTATGTTTAATGAAGAATATAAAAATGCAAAGATGGCCACAGGACATCAAAAAAGTATACTTGAATCCTTCATCCATTTCTGAAAAAGAAAAAAAACACACAGTGTTGAATTGTTTGGATTCCATTCAGAGGCATACAGAGAAATAAAAAGTTGAAACTAAGTTTTCGGATTAAAGAGTCTTTAAAGCGTACAATAAAAAAAAAACTTGTGTTTGCAATAAGGTCCAAAGGAAGGATCTATGTCTTTTCTCACGGCATTAGGGAAACAGGCTCTCACTAGAGCACAATCCACGCAGACCAGCTGTGGAGTCAGAGGGACCTCACCATCACAAATCCTTTTCATATTCTCAGTGATAACTACTCTGAATTAGACTTTTTTTTCCATGGCGGTCTCTTTTCAAGCCAAAATCCTTCTTCAGTGGACCACTGGAATGGTGAGTGTTCAGTGAACCGCACAATTGCCACAGAGATAAGGATTCCAGATGTTGGGAATCAGAGGTTAAACTAGGTTTTGTTTGCATTACTAACAGACACCTTTCTACTTAACTCAGAAAGACTCATGGGCCTACAGGAAGTGACACACAACCTCAGAGGTGTTTACTGTCCATAGTCTGTAACAGCGTCTCACCCCACGCACAGTGGTAACTGCAGAGACGTTCTCGGACATATGTTCCCAGCCCTAAGTAATCTCCATAAACTTAACCATAAATCTAACTACAGCTAAACGTGAGAGTTTCTGTTTTGTTATTATATATCTTAATCCTCCGTGTGGAACATCACTCATTCTACAAGAAAAAGGAGAAGAAAGGCTCTGAACAATAAAATCAGCAATATGTCTCCCCAAATCATGAAACAGTTAAGAATGAGCCCCACTGAAAATACAACCAGAATGTGAAACAAAGCCCCTCTCAAGACCATCATAAAACTGTGGGCTGGTCAAGCTGCCTTTGTTTAGCAGTCAGGTCTTTGGAAGTGAAAAAGCTGTAAATGCATAGGAAAGTTTTGTCCTTGGGTGTGACTGTTAGTAGCTTGCAAACAAGGAAGGAGAGGAGATGATAAAAATATATATCACCCTTTTTTGATACCACTATCTAAAAGTGTTTTTTTTTCTCTCTCTCTGTAAAACCGTATAGATCGATGCCAAGCCCATAATCAACTTTTCTTATCCAGTGTTTGAATATGAAATCATTATAGTAATAGAAACTTAAAATACTCAACCAACTTTGACTTATATAAAAACTGATTAAGTCTGAAGAACATAGAAACAAATTTATTGACCAAATCTGATAAAATTGAAATTAAAATAATTGATTTTATCTTTAAGTCTAGCCTTGGTGTATGTGGATATAAGCTGAACCAAATTAAGACAGAAAAGGAATTCCAGATAAAAGTGGAGGAATGAACACATACCATTTACCACGTTTTTCTTCCAAAATTGGCAGTAAAAGTATTTTAAAAGAAGGAACAAAAGCATGTTTAAGAGACTAATGAAAAAGGGAGAGGAGATAACAGGATTTTTTTTTTAAATAAGAAAATCAGGAAGCAGAGGATGAGTAGTGAATGACACAATAGAAATCCCAGCCTATTCTAAGAAAAACTTAAAATTGAGCCAAATCACACTAGGATTCTGGGGACCCTTGAAACATAAATCATCAAGTACTTATAGAAGTAGAGTATACAGCTAAAAGTCTATAGGTATTAGTTAAAATTCTGTTTAAGAAATAGAGACCTACATCTGACACGCTCAGAGATAGCCCCTTCCCCATCCTTGACAGACTAAAATTTTACTTTCTAACAATACAGAATAACAAAAACCCTGGATGCAAGAAAACCAGGCCCAGATAAGAGCTGTGATTCACTTCTTTAAAAAGGAAGGTTACATGAAGGTCTGTATTCTGAATATTATTCCAGTCTGCTTGTTTGGCAAAGTTCTGGAAAGAACGCTATCAGGCTAATGCCTGCAAGAAGAAGATGGGAAAATTACTAGGGGAGAAAAGCTCTATAAATTCTACCATTTGGGGACCTCCCCCAGTAGACCTCCCCCCAGTCTACCATTTGGGGACCTCCCTCCCAACCCTGTAATTGTACTGGGAAGTCTAGCATTTAACAAGTTCCATCCATAAGTGCAGAGCATCCAGTTAGCTTCTTAGTGTGTCATTAACAAATATGCACAGCAAGCAAAATATTCAAAGACATTTTATGAATGAGACAAAAATAAAGATAATTTAAAAACTTGGAAGACACAAAGGAAAAGAAGAGAGAAATAGATTTACAAAATATATTATCATATTTATAATTAAAAAATACATTAATGCAGTAAGACAATGCTTTTAAAAATCTAAGAACAAAAAGAGCTATTCAAAAATTTAAAATATAAAAATATAAAAATTCAGTAGAGGATTAGAAGATAAATTTGATGAGGCTCCGTAAAATAGAAGAGAAAGAGAGAGATGGAGGACAGGAAATAAATTAATAATAATAATAGAGAATCAGCCAAATAGGTCCAACATCTGGATAATAGAAGTTTTTGAAGAGAAATTGAAGTGAAAAATTACCCAAGAAGTTATTCAAGTAGATTTTTCAAGAATGAAAGGCATGGATTTATAGATTAAAAGGTCCCATCAATGCCCAGCACAATGAATAAAAAAAAGAACTACATCAAGGTAAGCTGTGACATTTTGGATCACCAGGGATATAGTAACAATTCTAAAAAGGTCCATATTTTTAAAAAGTGTTCCATTTTAAATGAACAACAAAACAAATTTGGCAGGAAGAGAATCAGAAAATAGAGTAGCATCAGTTTTCTCAAATGCACTCTTGGAAGGTAAAAATGTCTTTAAAATTTTGAATAAAAATTCTTTTCAATCTAGAATTCTATACCCAGCAAACTATCAAACATGTGTGAAAGTAAAAAGATGTTTTAAGACATGCAAAGTCTCAAAAAATGTAACTCCTGTGTGTCTTTTCTTAGTGAACTAATAGAAAAGGTATAGCAATCAGATGTGTGTGTGAGCTAAGATAAGGAGCATTTGGGATTCAGAAAACAAGAGACCAACCAAAAAAGACCAGAGGCATTCTCTTCAAAAGGATGAAGGGACATTATGGAATAATAATTGAGGTATAGACAGCAAGAAACTGGGTCCAGGTTAAAGCAACAGGATGGAAGATTCCAGAAGGATGTCTCCTAGGGGATGGGGAAGTGGGAGGGGGGCGGATGAAAGCTCACCTGATGCTTTGAATGAACTCTGGCAAAGAATTTTGGAAGAAATCAGTGGTAAGTTCACAGAAAATTAAACTTATTAATTTCAGGTTAACAAAAAGCTGAATGAACAAGAAATGTAGTCATAGTACACTGTATAGTTAACCTATGGATGGTGGTTAACATAGCCATGACAATGTAAGTAATGAGTATTAGTTTAACCTAACTATTGATTGTATCCGGTGAATGGGGAAAACAGTGGAAGGAAGACGGTACTAAGTAAGTGTAAGAGAAATCAAACCTGCATTGTTCAGAATGGGGAATTAAGATCTAAAACGGAAAAATCAAGAAATAGTGTCACAAGCATACCATTTAGACATACAGAGGTAACTAGAAGAAACTACTGAGATCGTAGAAGGTGGCAGTTTTGAAGAAGTCGAAACTGAATGTAGACAAGAGTGAGACAAGGAACTTGTTTCTTGTTTAGCCTTATAGGACCAGTTGATATGAAACATTATGTGTGTACAGTTGATAAAAATAACTTTTAGGCCAGGCACAGTGGCTCACGCCTGTAATCCCAGGACTTTGCGAGGCCGAGGCAGGTGAATCACAAGGTCAAGAGATCGAGACCATCCTGGCTAACATGGTGAAACCCCATCTACTAAAAATACAAAAATTAGCTGGGCGTGGTGGTGCGTGTCTGTAGTCCCAGCTACTTGGGACCCTGAGGCAGGAGAATCACTTGAATCCTGGAGACGGAGGTTGCAGTGAGCCGAGATTGCGCTGCTACACTCCAGCCTGGTGACAGAGCAAGACTCTGTCACAAAACAAAACAAACAATAACAACAACAAAATAACTTTTAACTTTAATTTTAAAAAGAGAATAGCTAGAGAACTAGTGCTATGAAACGGTTTGGTACATCCAGCTACTAACCAACTGGGGAGATTAATACAATAAACTGTTGCTCAGTTGAATTTTTACAGAGAAGTCGTTTACCAACAAGAAATAATTAAAATGGACATTTCTGGCAGACAGTACAGCCCATACAAATATATAGAGACAGGACAGGGGAGGACACACTCAGGAACCTACAGGTAATATGAAACGGTCAGAGCAGGGGAGCACAGATGGTGATAGTGGTCTGAGTTGAAGTAGGTGAGGAATGTGTCCAAATGGACACTGGAATCTTGAAATCCGCACTAAGGAGTTTGAACTTTTTCCCGTAGATAGTCGGGAGCTCTCTGCAGATTTAAGCCAGAGAAATAACAACAGATTTCCATTTGGAAAAGCATATCTGACAGTTTTATGGAGAGTCAATACAGAGGCCTGAGACAGAAGGCAAAGAGTCGATTCAGGGGACTATTACTAAAGTCTAAGCAGAAACAAACAAGTCACTAAACCAAGGCATAGTAAAAGGGATGTAGAAGCATAAGGATGTGGTAGCTACCAGTGTAGGAAACTGGCGCTAAGAAGAGAGATGCAGAAAATCTTCCCAATTACCCAGAGACACATACCATTACCCCGTTTAAGGGAAAACCATGCTGACTTGTCAAGTAACTTGAGAAGAGAACACAACTAGTAAATGATAAAATCGGAATTAAATCTAGGTTCCCATGAATACAAATCTTGTTTTTTAGCTGGATTACATGGAGACAAACCTTTACTTCATACATAAAATGGGAAAGATAATAGGATGTAACTCATGTGATCACTGGGAGGAGAAAATGCGAATGCCCATAAATTTGCTTTTTAACCTAAAAAGAGTTACACAATATTGGTAGTTAAAATAACTTTGCCCTAAGTCCAGCTGTTTCCAAACTTCTGTATTCATCATTTCTACTCCCTTCTGTACACTTACACTAAGATGTGACAAATATTTGATTTTTACATGTACTATAATTTCATGCAGTTGTACATCTGTGATGTAATCCTGCCTTTTTGAAAAATTGCCCATTTGTTCCAACCGAATCTAAGTTCTCTGAAAACCAGGTGGGAACTTTAGACTCTTCACATAGAATATACGTAATGTTTTCTATCTGCTTAAATATATACTGACCCTTTGAATTAAAGTCCTTTTCCAATCCCTCCGAATTTCTGTGCAGTATTAAAATACACCTTTCTTTCCCCACCCACAGGGAGGGCAGACTGAAACACAAAGACGGGGGTTATTTTTTGGTAATAATCATTTGCACTTGTGGGTCGGGTTAATAACAGTCAAGCACACAAAATCTGTCGGAAACAATAACACAAAGGTCTTATCTTTGATATGCTCAGAGGTCTCCAAGTTTTCTATTATTTCTGTTTCAGTGTGACACACATTGTCTGAAGGGAGGAGAGGGAGGGGCTCTGCTGGCAGCTCCATTATCTATGCCTCGTTGTTAGCCTGGGGAGAAGATATCATTTACTCTGCCACCTTTGTGTCTCCTGGAAAATCAGATAACCTACTTAATGCTTTCTAACCAGTTGAGCAATCTGGACCCTACATAGATGCTGTAACTCCTTGGCACTGATGTCTCGGGCTAAATTGCTCAGTCTCTGGACTCTATACTATTTCACAAAAATACTGAAGAAAACAGCCTGGTGAAATAAGGTTTGCTATTTTGTATGGGGGTTGCTATGTTGGTGTTTCTAGGACTTCGTCAGTCTCTCTCTATTTAGGATCATTTGCCTTAATTTTCCTCCATGATTGCACTAGGTTTATTGCTCCAGTATATTTCTGCAGGGGAAGGGAGGGCGGGGAGGTACCTGAATACCCAAGGGATTGCCAGCCCGCCTGATATCACCTGACTGCTCAGACCTTCTATCACAACAAGCGCATTCCTGAGGATTCAGTTGCATTGCTGGTGCTAATCCCAGGCTAGAGACATCAGAGGAAACTAAAAGCGAATGTGCATTTTCTATAACTGCAAGGGTAAGGAGCAAAGACAGAAGTGGGAAGAGGGTAGAGCCACAGCTCAACCAGAAACATTCTTAGGGGAAATAAATGAAAAGCCACACTGTGCTTACACCTCTGCCGGAAACAGTCAAATCCAAGGACATGTCATCAAGCTAAACAGTCGTATTATTACAAGCAAAATTGCATTCTTCACTGGTTTTTTGTTGTTATCCTGACTGTATTATTATGCTTAATTATTCATTCTCAATTTTCTCCATTATTGCTGTTATTGATGATACTGTGTTTTTAAAAACCCTGTAATAAAGCCACTTCCCTTAATCAGTCACTGTTTATTTTCTGTACTTCTGTCTCCATGGTGCAAGAGACATAATTGCTTTTCATTTTCCGCAGGCAGCAAGGGTGGAGAGAGAGGGAAGGTACTGGAAAAGGAAGGCTCTCCCCAAGTGCCTTGCACAGGGTACATGGCAAAGCTACTCTCACGGGCATTATGCTTTCATCTGACTTTCTCAGCACATTTAAAGTCTGGCATGTGTTCCAGGAAGAGGAACTTAACCTGCAGGAGAAGTTAACCTGGTAGGTTACAAGTCCTAGAAAGCCTGTGCCCAATAGTGGGCCACAAAGCCTAAAAGATAAAGTTATTAAATATACATCACTGCCTTGGAAAAGTTTCTGGCCTTCAATTCCTATCTAAACTTAGTTAGCTTGTTATCCCAGGAAAAAAATGTATCTTATAATAACTACCTGGGCAATCTACTGAAAATGTAAACACTACAGCAATCATGTGATTCAAAGTACTCATCCTACAGATGGAAATACTGAGGCTGACAAGAGGTCGAATGACCTCTTGCAAGGTCACACAGCAAATTAGGTGTGGACCCAGGAAAACAAACCGAGGCTGCAGGATCCCGGTCAGGTTCTCTCTCTTCCTTAAACCACAGTCTTCCTCAATATGATTCTCCAGAACTGACAGTGATGAAAAATAACTCACAAGATGACTTACAAATGGTCAGTAAAGCCTATGCTTGCCAATGACCAAAAAAAAAAAAAAAAAAAACACTTTAGTTGAATTGACATTTCTCCCCCCAAAAATCTGATCATCGAATAGAATGTCTGTATAGTGTTATAATTTACTGCTGCATAGTACTGTATACTGTTATAATTTATACACCTCATATTAGCTGTGGTAACTCAGAAATTTATATTATTCTGATTCACATTCTACCATATACTAAAAGCCGACTATGTGTGAGATATTGCATTAGATACTGTGGGGACAAAGGCAGCCCCCTCTTTGGAGTTCAAAATGAATGAGGCTGGGTTTCATCTCCTCTGGGCACCTCTTTAAAACTTCTAGGTAAGTTCCATCTGCTTCTCAGGCAGTCTCACCCCACCCATTGCAGGAATTCAACCCCGTCTCAATTCATTTTTCTCTCTGTGTGAGTCCCTCATTCCATCTGAAATCCCATCCCAAGTCTGCAGCAGGATAAATGGTGGGCAGGCATCTGAGATAAGGCAATTACTGCCTCTGAATCGGTAGTATAGAGTTGCTGTATAGAGTAGTTGAGTTGTATTTTTCAGAATGTATGCTGAAGGCAAGCCTGTCTGTTTCTTACTTGTCTCCTGTTACATGAAAGTCATCTCTTGAGGACAACCATAGGGAAGAAGGGTAAGGGAAGAATGGGAACAGAACCATGAAACCAACTTAGATGATAAGAATCCTTCTGTTCAATTAGCAGTAAATTTAGTGTTCTATTATTGTGGAGTAGATGTGGTAGATGGAATTAGCAGGCCCAATTCTTCACCCTTACATGTGTCCCATTCTTCCGCCATGTAGCTTTGCAGTTCTTCCCAAAAGGAGGTAAGCAATTGCCTGCACTTTGACTTTCGGTTCCTCCCTGTAACTCGATTGGCCCACAGAAATAGGTAACAGCAACAGTGAGCCAATTTCAAGCTTCTGTCATAAGATCTCTTGCGTTTCTGCTAGTTTTCTTGTGTGGATGTCATGGCCATGAGGAGAGCTTTCCCTGAGTAACTGCAGCCCACTCAGCCTGGGCTCTAAGATGAACACATGTGAAGCCAACCAGAGGCCAACACACAGCAAGGAACCACGCTCAGCTAGATTTACAGCTTGAAGAACAGCCCCTGGCGGAGCTCAGCCAACCCGCAGCCAACCTACTGCTGCATGAGAAAGAAATGTTACTGGGGATTTGGTGGCTGTTAATGCAGCCATAGCTAAATGATAAATAAGAGTTTTTTAAAAAATATTTTACAGAAGTTTTAATTATATGCATACATGTTTTTCTAATACTCTATCAACATAATTTTATAGAAATATAAAAATATGAAAAGTCACTCATAATTCCACCAACCAGAAATAGTTACTATTTTCATGTCCATCATATATGTACTTTTTTAAAAAACGAATTTTCTCTCATCAGAACAATCTGATGAATTGGATTGGGCCACATGGGAAGGCAGAGGCACCAGGCTTTGGAGGTTTGCACAGAGCAGCTAACCTCTCTGCCAAGACTTTAGCTGGAAAGTTGGACATAGGAACCCTTGTAAACCTGTGCGCTTTGGAGCCTTGGGGGCCCACACAGTGATTGCGAAGAGTGTTTAAATCCATATATGTATTTATTTGCTCCTTCAGTGAATGTCACAAATGTTGCTAACATTAAAAGTGGTCCTTATGTTGGAAGTTTTAGGAAGCATTTAACTAGAAAAGCTTTTTTTTTCCTTCAACTTTTAAGTTACAGGGTACATGTGCAGGATGTGCATGTTTTTTACGTAGGTAAACATGTGCCATGGTGGTTTGCTGCACAGATCAATCCATCACCTAGGCAATGAGCCCAGCATCCATTAGATATTCTTCTTGATGCTCTCTCTCCCTCATTCCCCAACAGGCTCCAGTGTGTGTTGTTCCCTGCAATGTGTCCATCATCTGGATGGATGTTCTCATCATCCAGTTCCCACTTATAAGTGAGAACATTTGGTGTTTGGTTTTCCTGTTTCTGCATTTGTTTGCTGAAAATAACAGCTTCCAGCTCCATCCATGTCCCTGCAAAGGACATGATCTCATTCCTTTTTATGTTGCATAGTATCCCATGGTGTATATGTATCACATTTTCTTTATCCAGTCTATCATTGATGGGCATTTGGGTTGATTCCACGTCTTTTCTATTGTGAATGGTGCTGTAATGAACATACCCATGCATATGTCTTTATAATAGAATGATTTATATCCCTTTGGGTATATACCCAGTAACAAGATTGCTGGGTTAAATGGTATTTCTGCCCCTAGATGTTTGAGGAATCTCTACATTGTCTTTCAAAATAGTTGACCTAATTGAACACTCCCATCAACAGTGTAAAAGTGTTCCTTTTTCTCTATAGCCTTGCCAGCATCTGTTATTTCTGGACTTGTTAATAATTGCCATTTTGACTGGCATGAGATGGTATCTTATTTATGGTTTTGGTTTACATTTATCTAATGATCAGTGATGTTGGGCTTTTTTTTCATGTTTGTTGGCGACATGAATGTCTTCTTTTGAGAAGTATCTGTTCATGTCCTTTGCTCACTTCTTAATGAAGTTGTTTGTTTTTTTTCTTGTAAATTTGTTTAAATCCTTTGTAGTCTCTGGATATTAGACCCTTGTCAGATGGACAGATTACAAAAAATTTTCTCTCATTCTATAGGTTGCCTGTTCACTCTGATGATAGTTTATTTTTCTACACAGAAGATCTTTAGTTTAATTAGATCCCATTTGTCAATTTTTGCTTTTGTTGCAATTTTTTTTGGCGTTTTCATCATGAAATCTTTGCCTATGCCTATGTCCTGAATGGTATTGCCTAGATTTTCTTCTAGGGTTTTTATAGTTTGGGGTTTTACATTTAAGTCTTTAAACCATGTTGAATTACATTTTGCACATCATGCAAGGAAGGGGTCCAGTTTCAATTTTCTGCATATGGCTAGCCAGTTCTCTGAGCAGCATTTATTAAATAGTGAATCCTTTCCCCATTGCTTGTTTTGTCAGGTTGTTGAAGATCAGATGGTTGTAGGTGTGTGGTCTTATTTCTGAGTTATCTATTTTGCTCCATTGGCCTATGTGTCTGTTCTTGTACCCCAGTAGCATGCTGTTTTATTATTGTAGCCTTGTAGTATAGTTTGAAGTCAGGTAGCATGATGCATCTGGCTGTTCTTTTTGCTTAGGATTGTCTTGGCTATTCGGGCTTAAGAAGAGTTTTGCTGTTGTTTATCTTTTTCTCTTTTGCTTTTTGATCTGGAAGATCAAGGACGGCACTACTTTATCACTTAATGGTTGTTTTCTTATTAACATAAAAGGCTATCAGATGTCCATCTTAGTAATGACTCTTTTTTTTTTTTTTTGAGATGGAGTCTCGCTCTGTTGCCCAAGCTGCAGTGCAGTGGCGCGATCTCGGCTCACTGCAAGCTCGGCTTCCTTGGTTCACGCCATTCTCCTGCCTCAGCCTCCCAAGTAGCTGGAACTACAGGTACCCTCCACCACGCCCTGCTAATTTTTTGTATTTTTAGTAGAGACGGGGTTTCACCATGTTAGCCAGGATGGTCTCGATTTCCTGACCTCGTGATCCACCCGCCTCGGCCTCCCAAAGTGCTGGGATTACAGGCGTGAGCCACTGTGCCCGGCCAGTAATGACTCTTTTAAGTTCTCACTACATGCTATTGGCTCCCAGTCTTTATTTAAGAAAAAAAGGAGGCCGGGTGCAGTGGCTCACACCTGTAATCCCAGCACTTTGTGAGGCTGAGGTGGGAGGATCACAAGGTCAGGAGCTTGAGACCAACCTGGCCAATATGGTGACACCCATCTCTACTAAAAATACAAAAATTAGCCGGGTGTGGTGGTGCACACCTAAATCCCAGCTACTCAGGAGGCTGAGGCAGAAGAATCACTTGAACCTGGGAGGCGGAGGTTGCAGTGAGCCAAGATCACTCCACTGCACTCTAGCCTGGGTGACAGAACAAGACTCCATCTCAAAAAAAAAAAAAAAAAAGAAAAGAAAAAAAGAAAAAAAGGATGCCATATTCTCATAGTTACAGGTTTTTTTGAGAACAGTGGACAATGGGTAGAGCATTATCTTTGGAATATAACATTCTGGTGGGGAGAAAAGGTTTGTAGTAACTAAATCATGCAGATTTTGTAAGTGTCCAATCCAATCTGTCATGTGAGAGGTTATATCATTTATCCATTCCACAAATATGTAACAAGGGCACACCATCAAAAGAATGATCTGGGAAAGGAGACAGACTGGGTTGAAATTTTATCTTGGATTACTGGAAGGATAGGGAAGACAATAATAGAAACACTAAATTGCAAAAGTAAAGAACATTAGCTGCCAAAAAATTTTGATGAGGAAAGGCAATGGCTTAGGAAGAACCTTGAAGTACTGACATATTTAATAGTTTGATAGAGAAGGAGGAGCCTACAAGGGCAACACAGATGGAAGAGACAGATAGATATAAGGAAAACAGAGGAATTGTGGAAGATAAGGGAAGAGAATAATTCAGAAGTCAGGAAGATGCCAACATTGTCCAATGCTGCTGAGAGACCTGGTGAGATGAAAGACAGAGAAGTATTCATTGAGGTTGCAGGTATCAAAATGTACTTACATGAGGGGATAAATAATCAGTCTTTAAGAGGGAGGCTAATACAATTAGAAATATAGAGAAACAAAGTGGAAATACATAAAGAAAAAAGATAGGGTTTTATTGGGGAAGTAAATCATTGATTAATTTTATAAAGGGTAGGTAAGAGCTTGTAATTTCTATACTATACTACACAGCCTTTAGCAGAAATGAGAAAATGAAGATAAACTCAACAAAAACAACTCGAGTGACCAGGATCATGTTATTCAGTCATATTTTGTGTGTTCGAAAAGAGGGGGTACAACGTTGCAAATTAGATGAAAAAGGTGACCCTGGAGAATCCATAGAGAGAATCTTGCTTTCTCTATGGTTGAGGGATTACCTATTATGCATCAGATGCCTTTTTTGGTATTTTATATGTGACTCCATTTAATGTTTACAATGATAGTTAACACATACTACTATGGGGGTAGGCATCTTTCTATGGGCATTATGTGTAACACCTCACTGATAACTTCCATAATGTTGGTAATACTATTCCCCTTTTAAAAATGAGAATAATGAAAGCATTCAGAAAGATTAAGTAGTTTGCTAAGAGTCACAAACTAATAAACAGCACATTTGGATTCAAATTCCTGAGTTCAAAGTCCATGTTACTTTCATTGCATTTATTACTTGGCTCAAAAGAGGAAGAGAAGAGAAACAGAACAAGGAAGTGAAATCAGAGATAAATGTCAAAACGTTTAAATTTAATTAACAAACCAGCTGCATTTGGGGTCAGATATGCCCATACGGTGTCTTGCAAATGCCTTTGTACTAATATTGGCTAAGAGGCAGTAGGTTCTGCTGAAAGCAATACTGTAAGGAAAATGAAAGAGAAAGGCTGTGACAATACAATCATGATCATAAGTGAGAAAAGCCTCCTTCAATTTGCTGAAGGGTGGAGATTATTCAAAGCACTGGAAACACTGGTTCTTACTTTTTTTCTCATCCCTTTCTCCCAGTCCACTGAAACATGTCTGCTTAACTTTCATCCTTAGAAACACTCACTGAATATAAGCTTTTTGCATAAGGAAGAACAGTTGTATGGTCAAAAGACAATGTTAGGGTCTACCTTTTACCAGGTATAACTCACTCACATGTATGTTTTTCTGTTTTGCAGCTAATTTCTACAATGGGTACTTCACAGATCCATGGGGAAATTTCAATAAAACAATGTATATATATAGACTTTATGGAATTTAAAGTGCTATACAAATGGCATGCATCATTATTCTCTGAACATTCAGATTCCAAAAGACTGCCCCATACACCTCAATTTCCTCCAACTTTCTTCTCAGCCTTCTCCATTCCATGTCCACCTCTCACTATGTCCCAGAAAGGACACACTGTATGCTTACCAATGATCCTTGCTGATTGCCAAAGGTTAAGTGGAAACACATTGTGGAGATACGTTATAGATGTTAAAACCTAGGGAATCCAAAAGACCTAGGGTTCTATAATACTGCACTATCACATTCAATCTAAGACGCAGGTATCTCTACATTCTAACAACTCTGAAATATGGATGCATCTTGTAATTAACATGATAAGAAACCGTAATGTCCTGTCGATCAAATCTAGCTGACCACCTGCTTTTGTATGGCTCTAGTGCTAAGATTGGTTTGTACATTTTTTACGGTTACAAAAAAAAAAAAAGAAAAATAGTTTTATAACATGTAAAAGTTACATAAAATTCAAATTTCCATGTCCACAAATAAAGCTTTATTAGAACACAGTCATAGCCATTTGCTTACATATTGCCTATGGTTGCTTTCTTGCTACGATGGCAGGATTCAGCCATTATAATAGAGACCTTGTGGACCTTAAAGCCTAAAATATTTACTATCATCATTTACAGATAAGGCTTGCTGATTCTTATCATACTTTAATTGACAACACTTTATGTTTTTTAGTGGTTTTATTAGAGTTCTCCAGAGGAACAGAAGCAATATGATTGATAGATAGATAGATAGATAGATAGATAGATAGATAGATAGATAGGTAGATAGATAATGGATAGGTAGATAGATAGATGTTGGATAGAGATATCTCTATCCATGTATATCTATATCTATATCTGTATCTATATCTATATATACGGCTCCTGCAATTATGGAACTTGAGAAGTCCCAGGATCTGCCATCTGCAAACTGGAGACTCAGCAAAGCCAGTGGTATAATTGGGTGCAAGTCTGAAGGCTGGAGAACCTGGGCAAGCAATGGTGTAAATCTCAGTCTGAGGACAAAAGACCCATGGCCCGACTCAAGCAGTTGGTCTTCTCTGGTATCTTTTTGAAATAATTGCATTACACAAGTGGTTGGAAAGTAGTCTTCACAAACTCCTAAAACAAAATTCCAGGTTAGCAGCTGGGAATCAAATGTACGCGGGGCAAATCTCTCAGATTTTTTAGAGCCTAAATGGTGATAGTGGGGCTCTGAGAGAAAAAAATATATATATTTCTTATGAAAGAAAGAAATCTGGCATAAGAAACTTATTTATGCAGTGAGTCCTGGAGTTTGGGGAAGAGTATAAATTACAAGATTAGTACATCTACTTAACACATACCAACGCAAGCTAGTTTCCCCTAGTTTACCAAAAGACCTAAAAATATGCTATTAATAAAAGAGTTTTCTCATTAAATGAGGACTTAAGCCGCCCTGCTTTTGGACACCACTCTTTGAGGATAGCTACAGGGGCAGAAAGCGTTTGCCTTTATTGATTGCAAAAATAGGAGAGGAGTCATGACCTCATGATGGACAGCTCAGAAGCTGGGCAGGACTCCTCATGGTTTAGCTCTTTATGTTTGGTTTCATTTTCTCAACTTTCTCTCCTCAAGTACTTCTTGAGGAGTCATGGCATCCAAGTACTTCTCCCCTCGGGCTCAATTAGGAAAATCTAGGGAAAGCCTCTGATTGTCTGGTTTAGGTCACGTTCTCACTTCCTGAACCAATCTGCAGTTTAGTAGGTGAGGTTCTACGTGACTGACTGCAGAGGTGCGTACTTACTCTTAAATCAGTCACTGTTGCTAACCAGGCAGGGTGGGTGGAGGAACTCCCATCTGGCTCTCATGCTTGTGAAATGGAGAGCAGCTGAGGAAGAAAGAATGAAGCTCCTAAAAAGGGAAGGAAGCACAGACGTAGCCATGGGGGAGCTCTGAGTCAGCCAGCCTCCCCGGTTCCTGTGTCCTGCCCTAGGTCTGATGTCAAGGCCAGCCAAGGTTCATGTCCCCAACAACACAATATTTTAAGAATTTATGGAACAACTTCATCAATGACATCATGGTAAAAATGGCAACTATGAAATACCTACTGTGGGAAAAAAACCAGAATCCCCGACCATTAAAAGTGTATTTTACAAATCACAGAAAAAATATTTAATAGAAAACATAATTTGTTATTATTTGATTGTTGCTCATGACTCAGATTCTCTGATGTCCACCATGTTCTTTAGTAGTCTACAATTTCTGTTCACGAGACTTAAGGACTCTGCCTTGAATAAAGAGCAGATCACATTAGTAGGTGACACAAAGAAAAATGAAATATCTTAGGATCAGGGAGAGGAAGCTCAGGAGTGCCTCAGCTCTGTATGTGTGAAGGAGACTTGATTTTTGGCATATCTGGCAGAGTTTAGAGGAGTCTCTTCAGAGTTTGACTTTCTAGCTGTATTAGTCTGTTCTCATGCTGTTGATAAAGACATTCCAGACACTGGGTAATTTATAAAGAAAAAGAGGTTTAATGGACTCACAGTTCCTCATGGCTGGGGAGGCCTCACAATCATAGAAGAAGGTGAAAGGCACATCTTATGTAGTGGCAGACAGGAGAGAATGAGAACCAAGTGAAAGGGGAAACTCCTTATAAAATCATCAATCTCATGAGACTTATTCACTACCATGAGAACAGTATGGGGAAAACTACCCCCATGATTCAATTATCTCCCACCAGGTCCCTCTCACAACACATGGGAATTATGGGAGCTACAATTCAAGATGAGATTTGGGTAACCATATCCTAACCATATCCCTGGCCAAAGAGCAACTTATCCCCATATTCCCTTCCTCCTTGTGCACTTAACTCAGAAAGGATGTTCTCCCAATGTATCTACATTTTAAACAAGACTCATTTCTTAACTGCTCAGAGAAAATTTTTTTCCTTTCTTATTTTCTTCTATAGTTCTCTAATTTCTTCTTAACATATTTGTCTCTAATCCTCTTTATTTTTAGTTTCAATGCCTTAATTTTTTCCTACTTAGTGATTAATTCCTACTAATCCTTAGTTTTATCTATTTTTATATTGAAATTTTTATCTGATGGGTTTAAGTATTTTATCTTATTCTTTAATAATCTATAGTTTTATAATTTTAATGATCCACTTTTATCTTTTAAATCTCATTCTTTTAATCTTAATTTCAAACTCAACATTTTGTTCTACTGGAATTTTAATTCTCTTATACGTACTTTTACTTTATTCTCGTTTCTTTTATTCTAAATTTTTATTTAAAATTTTTTCTCTAAACCTCTACTGCCTTGACTTTTCTTTTTCCTTTCCTCTTTTTTTTTAAGTTTTAAAAATTATGATTGACAAAAGGAGTGTGAAAGTGGTGAAAATGAGAATGGTGATGGAATTGATAATAGTAGTAGCAGAGGGGCCGGGTGCGGTGGCTCACACCTGTAATCCCAGCACTTTGGGGGGCCAAGGTGGGTGGATCACAAGGTCAGGAGATCGAGACCATCCTGGCTAACACGGTGAAACCCCATCTCTACTAAAAATACAAAAAAAATTAGCCGGGCATGGTGGTGGGTGCCTATAGTCCCAGCTACTTGGGAGGCTGAGGCAGGAGAATGGCGTGAACCCAGGAGGCGGAGCTTGCAGTGAGCCGAGATGGAGCCACCGCACTCCAGCCTTGGTGACAGAGCAAGACTCCATCTCAAAAATAAATAAATAAATAAATAAATAATAGTAGCAGAGGAGAGAGGTAGAAGCCCTTCTTTCTTTCTATGGCTCTTAGGGCCTCTGTGTTTGCCCCCGCATAAATTCCTAACTTCCTTACCCTCCACAAAAACCCCCACCTTTGGAAATTTGGGGAAATCTTTAATCAATACCCCCAAGATGACTAATTTCTCTACACAGTAAGAACAACTCATTTATTGAGATATTTTCACTTCTTGAGACCTCACACTATGTTGGTTTTGGCAGTTTGTAGGCTTTGCAGACAGGAGAGAATGGCAGGGAGGCACCTTTCCTGAGGGTCATCTGCTATGCAATAATGCTGGCCTAAGCTCCTTACTGTTGACCAGCACGGAGACTTCTATCACTAGACCCAAACAGACACGCAGCGGATAATCCACAGCTGGGTTTCTTTTTGAACAACAGTCTGCCCTTAGAAATAGTAGTGTTTACCTCATAGACTTTCATAAGAATTCAATGAGTTGATGTTTGTAAAACCCTTAGAACTATGCATGGCATACAGTAACTGCTATACGCTAATTCAATTTAAAATTTCTAAGTTGATTTCTCACATTTATTGGTGTCACAGAAGAATCCTCTTCTGGTTCAGTGAAACTTAGTCCCATTTCCTCACTGGAAAAGCAAAGAAAAAGCTAATGAAAGTGAGACTTATTCAAAAGAGGTTTGTTGTTATTTATTTTACTTTTGTTATGGAATCATCTGGCATCTCTGAAAAATCTTCATAGATGCCAGAAACCATATTGTTCAAATCAGAAAGTCGTCTGTTTTCCATCTTGTTTCTGTTGAGCACAAGAAAGTAATAGAGACTGGTTTCTTTCAGGATCTTTCCATCTTCTTAAGTGACAGATAACTGGGGAAAGTTAGACAGAACTCATGACCCATTAATGACTACTGCACAGGGATGGCAACCTGTAAGATGGAGCTGATTATATTCCTACTTCAAGAAATTTTCCCTCATCAGAGCTCCATCCTTGCAATGCTCCATGTAGAAGAATTTCCTTCCTTTTGATGGCTCTTGTCACATTATTAATGAATGTCCTCCTGCTCAGCCTTTAGGAATTGATACCTCTACCTTTTTTCTGCATTAAAGACTGGACCCTCGGGTCTTCTTCAACCATTGCCCAACACTCTCAGGCAACAAATAATCCTTCCTTCATTGACTCACCAATAAACTCCACCTCAACACATTTTCCCATTTCCAGAAGGTCCTATCTTGTATACATGAATTATCAGGTCTAGGTGAGCCTTCTCCAATTAGGACAGTGGTTTTTAACTGATGATAATTTACCTAGGAAAACGGATAATTATATTTCCTTAGATTCACTAAATTTGCCTGGAATTTTTCCTTCAAAAGCAAGCTGAGCTTAAAAAATCTTTTTTATTTCAATAACTTTAAGGTACAAATGGTTTTTGGTTACATGGATGAGTCATATAGTGGTACAGTCTGGGATTTTAGAGTACCCATTACCCAAATAGTGTACTTTGTGCCCAACAGGCAATTCTTCATCTCTCACCCTCCTTCCCACTCTCCTGAATCTCCAATGTCCATTATACTACTCTGTATGCCCTTACATACCGATATCTTAGTTCTCACTTGTAAGTAAGAACATGTGGTATTTGGTTTTTTATTTCTTAATTACTTCACTTAGGATAGTACTCTCTAGTTCCATCCAAGTTGCTGCAAAAGATATTATTTCATTCTTTTTTATGGGTGAGTAGTATTCCATAGTGTATGTACACACACACACACACACACACTTTCTTAATCCATTCATTGGTTGGGCACTTTGGTTGATTCCATATCTTTGTAATTGTGAATTGTGCTAAAAGCAAACTGTTTCGTTGAGTTACTTTTGTTTCATTTTTCTCATCTTGGATCTCATAGACTTCTGTATTATGGAAAACAATTTCTTTGACAGAGGATTAAATTTTAAAATATCCATCAAGTGATATCCACAATTTTTAGACCATTTATTTTTCTGTGTGTTTTTTTAATATAATACTTGTGTTTATTTTGGTACATACATTTCCTAATCAGGGCTCCCTCTGTGTGGACATTGGGTTGCTGTTTGACATTCATTTATCCCACTGATCTATGACAAATGTAGCCTTTCTTGGACGTAAACACCAAAATTTCTGGTGGCTCACATGGTGAACTACCAGGGTCATTGGAAAGTAGATGGATTGCTTATTCATGGACCACCTTTTAAAGGCCAATATATTTACAAAAAATTTTTTAAACTGCTAAAATTATTCATGAGGTGAATACTGATAGTACTGAGTGGTAACACATGGAATGAAACACATGAAATGAAACCAGAGAGTATTTGACCCATATATATAGCCTTGGTGTGAGGTTCGTAGATAACACTGACAGAGAGTCTTTGTGGGCTGATCGTCATCTCTCAGATCCTATTCTGAACATGGTAAAATGTAATCATTTCCCTACTGTAGTCCCTGGAAGGGCTCTTATGCAGTGTGCCTGCCATCCTGACTGGATTGGGGGAAGCAGGGAGACTCAAACATGAAAACTTTACAGATGAGCAGTTGATCTCCCAGCAATATTTAAAACTATGCATGGGTACCATAAGAGATTTCTTCTCCTATTAATGAATATCTAATAACTTAAACTGTCTATATCCCACTAACAGAGATGATAAAAATATCTTTTACCTTCTGACATATTCATAAGGAAGCAACTGTCTTTAAGAAAATATTTCAGGCCGGGCATGGTGGCTCACACCTGTAATCCCAGCACTTTGGGAAGTTGAGGCAAGTGGATCACTTGAGGTCAGGAGTTCGAGACCAGCCTGGCCAACATGGCAAAACCCTGTCTCTACAAAAAAATAGAAAAATTAGTCAGGAATGATGGCATGTGCCTATAATCCCAGCTAATCAGGAGCCTGAGGCAGAAGAATCGTTTGAACCAGGGAGGCAGAGGTTGCAGTGAGCTGAAATCACGCCACTGCACTCAAGCCTGAGCGACACAGCAAGACCTTGTCAAAGAAAGAAAGAGAGAAGGAAGGAAGGAAGGAAGGAAGGAAGGAAGGAAGGAAGGAAGGAAGGAAGGAAGGAAGGAAGGAAGGAAGGAAGAAAGGAAAGGAAGGAGAAAGAAAGAAAGAAAGAAAGAAAGAAAGAAAGAAAGAAAGAAAGAAAGAAAGAAAGAAAGAAAGAAAGAAAGAAAGAAAGAAAGAAAGAAAGAAAGAAAGAAAGAAAGAAAATATTTTAACACAGCATTTAGGATATCACTTAGGGAACTTGAGAACCTGGGTTCAAGAGTCAATGCATCACATTAAGAGAAAATTGAGAGGATTTTCTTTTTATTCCTGAAAAGTGATGGAACAGAAGAGATAGAAAAAATTGGGGGAGATTAGAGCCTGTCACAGAGGAGGCAGCCAGGGAAAACCTCTGGGGATATATGGTAGCTTGGTGCAAATATCTGTTATAATTGCATCTCCATGACAGCAGGGATGTTTGTCAGTTTTTTTGACTGATAACTCCCAAGCACCATGAGCTGTGCCTGGCACAATGTAAGGATTTAATGTTTTTTATAGAAAAGAGTGAATGAATGAATGAATACATGAATAGAAATTTTTAGTGTTCAATTTGAAATAGCTTGATCTTGGAATGTAAACTCCTCTCAAAAAAACATTACCAACTTGACTATTTTCAAAGTTCTTTGTGTTTGTGAGTTGGTGAATGTTTTGAGAAAAATGAGGCTGAATTTCACATCTGGTAAAATCATGCCAAACAGACAGCATGTGTGGGAGAACATGATGATCCCTCACCCCACCTAATCCAGTGAAGGCAGAAAAGGCCCCAGTACATGTGAAGGGATAATTATGATATTTTTGACTTCCATGGGGGCATAGAATAGGGCTTCAAGTGATTTTCTGTAAATACTACATGACCTGAAATTTCCACCTGATGTTCAGGTTTTGTCCATTCATGTACCACCACATGTGAGACTTTGCCTGCGTGTACTAGATCAGGAATGTAAGGAACAACAGAATAACACAACACACACACACACACACACACACACACACACACACCCCAATTTAAAAAACCCTCTGATAATAATAGTACAGTACTAAAGGAAAAGTTTAGAAGCTGATTACTCCCAAGAAAGCATTGTGTTTAAGCTATACCAATCCAATGAGAATATACTGTGTCTTTTAAAAACGTTATTACAAAAGAGGCTGGGGGCTGAGGAATGAGATTGGAGGTGACAGATGAGGTGGGAGTAGCAGAGGGGAGCACCATCTCACATCTGGTTGCAGCTCTAAAGCCGTGACTCAGGCTGACCCTTTGCTCACCTGGGTTGATGCTGCCGCACACGTAGGCAGCACTATGCTGCAGGCACTATGTTTGCCCATGGGCTGCCGTCCATGCTGTTGCAACATACCGCTGTTCCCATAAACTCTGCCCAAACCATGGATCATTGCCTCATTTGTGGCACTAATTCACCCATGACCTCCAACCCCTTTCAGGATTTAGAGCAAGTCCCTCTGCTGCCACTGCCCATTGTTCTTAGTTTTTCTCATTGTCTCTGATGTTTACCCCTCCAGATGGTGGGAAAACATACTGTTCCTAGGTTTGCACTTTAGCAGAGGTACCACTAGATTGAGGGGCTTTGGGGCCCTAATAATACTGTTTTGATCTACCACTCAACAAACTGGATTGAAGTCTAATTTTACAAAGCTTTGATGTTTTCTCTAGCCCTTTCTTTCCCATAACATGTAAAACTTTCTTCCCAAGGCACACGGATAAGGGAAACTGAGGCTATTTGTTTCCCTTTATACACAATTTATTTGTGAAGAGAATATTTGCCAAACATCATTCGCAGAAAACACAAACTGTACTTCATCCCAGGTTTCATCTCATTTTTATATCCTTATTTTCCTTGGGTCTTTTTCCCTAAAAACTTATTTTCCATTTATGTTATCTAGCTGTATTGAATATATTTGTACATGTTCTTCAGTTATTTCTAGAACAAGATGAAGTAAAATTAAGCAAGCATACTAGGTACATGTATACGCTCATGCCAAATGTGGCAAGACTTTTCACCGAGTCACTAGGGAACTTGAGAGCACCATCATTGCTCCCGTTGTACCACAGGTTCATCATACGATCTTGGCTGACTCTCTTCCCCCTCTGTTTTCATTTACTTTGGCATAAAGGAGTATCATAGCAGTTAACCTATCTCTGGGGTGTGTTCAGGTTTAATGAATAAATGTGTATAATGTCTTCGGAGCACCTCACGTGAGATGTGCTGTAACTGCACATTATTAGAGCTGCTATTACAGCACCACCTCGGGACCCTTAGCCTTTAAGCTAGCTCGAGACGGGAGGTCTCGGAAATAATAACAGCCATTCTCCCAGTGTGCCTTTCTCCTAAAACCTCAGAGATCTTAAAGACATTACCTTATTAATGTAAAACTCAGCAAGAGATGGATGGAAATGACTCCTGAGTATTTCCTGTTTCCAGGTGGGAGACATCAGCAACACTTTTGCACTTACACACATTTCACCTGAAATGTGAGCACTTAACTGACACTGTTCATGTAAGAGAGAGCCCCTAATTCATGGTTTCTCTGCAGAGACATGACACTGGGTGATGCTGCTGCAAAGAGTGGCTCCAGTCTAGTATTACTTACACCTCTCAAGATAGTAATGAAGGAACAAAGCCACATTCGTATACTAATAATCGTAATGGTGATCCTATGTTTTTATCTAGCCATAATTTGGCAGAAGTTTGCTTAAGAAAGCATCCAATTTTTTTTGATAGTAATATCAATGGAATGCACAAGAAGCCTCTATTTGTAGTTATATGGGTTATTGATTACTTTTAAATGGCTGAAACATTGGCTCTTATTTCAAATTATGACACACTTTTCATAGATAAGAAATCACTGGCTGAGAATCAGAGTGTATTTGCCTAGATCCTCATTATTTGAAGAATGAAGAGGCCATTGGCTAAAACAATTATAGTATCAGCCTGCTTAAAAGTAATTCGACTACACTTCTTAAAACTATTCTATAAATCAGACAGCCCTTTCTTACAATTAGTCTTAATTGGGAGGCAATCATTTTATGACATTCAGTCTCAGTATTATGCTGTCCTTGATGCCTAGTATGATATGCCCTGATGAGTCAAACCTTTATCATAATGCTCTTTGGGCTCGTTAGTAACAAAGTCTTTTTGAATTGAGCTCCAAATGGACCTGGTTATACTGAAGTTTTCAAGAGTATAATTACTATTACTCATGGTGCTTTCAATGTTGAACCTGTTTTACCTTAAATTTTCTCCAACATTTTTATAAGTGATTTTTAAAGTTAACTCCATAATTCCACTACGTAACACTGGCATTACATACTGAGATGATGGAGATTTTAGTGAGTTGTCTGCTCACACAAATATGTATTGGAAATACAACGAGCCCCAGGGCTCTCTGTCACTTGGTTAAACCTCGGGCATTTGACTGACATCATTCTTTGGCATTTGCCTCTCTGCTCTCACTCTTTTACCAACGGGTAATGGAAATATGGTTTTCAGCCTCAAATTATCCAAATGTGAGGAACTAACTCCTTATAACATTCTACCTTTCCCATTCAAGCCCCACCCAACTCCACATGGCTCCAGCACCTCTATTCTTCAGCTAGTGGGAAAAGAGCCCAGACAAGCTCAATGTCAGACATTTAGTCTTAGGCCATTGCAGTCACCAATTCCTCATGCTTCATGTAAAGGCAGAAAAAGACATCAATTTACCCAGGCTAGTTTATAATGATGTATGTTATGAAAACAGTTCTCCTAGACACCTGCAGCACGTAGCCTAGGCTTTGAAGCATGAGATTTGATTTCTCCATTTCAGCATGCAGGCATACAAATATTGTTATTGATCATAAAATTATCCCATCCTTTAAAAATACAGCTACACTATTTGATTAAAGTACTTTCCACTGCCATAAATTTCAGACTGACTCCCCTTCAGTGCAGAAATTCCTTTCCACTTGGTTTTTAAGAGTGTCTGCAATTAATTTCCTTGAGCAATTCTTTAGTCCCATGTCAGTGGATGGTTTAAAAAGGAGGAACTGGCAGGTTCATTTTACTGTCAGCTTAGCAGAATACTAAACTGTCCCCTCTAGTAAAATACAAAGTTTTGCTGCTTTCTAACTTTCTGGAGAAAAGTACATCATCCTCTCTACTGGACAAGAGACCTGGAATCGGAGAAAAGCCTGTGGTGATACAGTCTCGGTCTCATCATTCACTCATTCATGTGCGAACATTACTCAGCTCTTCCTGAGTCCTTGTATTCTCTTCTCCCAAGGCAAAGAATCAATTCCCCCACTGGGCTACCAATTGTCTGCATTCAGCAAAAGGGCACCATCACTGTTTGGTGGGAGTCAATCCTAGTATTTGTGTTACAAATCAATTCAAGTTCTAACTCACAGCTTTCTTAAAAGCCAAAGAAAAATACTGGGGCCGGTGTATTACAGAATGAATTTTGAGTTTTCCCAGGAGTTAAACTTGATTTACCACTAACCAAAACAGAACACTGCAGGTTATTTTTAACAACAGTTCTTTTATTGAAACAATTAGAACAATTTCCTAGTAATTTAAGTCCAAAGATAGGACTTTCCTGGGAATATTTTGAAAATTAGTTTTTAGCATCAATTATTAAAGGATAAATTTATGTATTTTCTTCTTCGCTATTTTAGATTTTGCCTTAGGAAATCCTTTGGAAGCTTGCCCTAAAAAAAAAAAAAAAAAAAAAAAAAAAAAAAAAAATCACTTGGAGCCAGCAATCAATCACAATTTCAGAGTGCTTGATTACCAAAAAGACCAAGAAAGAATAACCTCTCATCACTCTTCATGTTAGCGTGTGTCAACTCTGACAGCAATTTCTACCTATGTTGTGGGTTGGTTGAAAAGATAGATTTGGTAACAATAATTTTTTCCATGTTTTGAACACAAAAAAATGGCCTTTGATTTTTGGTCATAGACCTTATTTGATGGACTTGATATTGCTTTCAGTGAAAAAGGAGTAGTTAGTAATAATCAATGTAATTTTAAACCCCAGTGTTTTTATTTATCCCACAGATCAATACCTCTATAGGAGCACTGCTTTCCATCAAAGACACTATGGAGAAACTGTGTTCATCAGCTTAACCATATCCATTTCTCAGCACCAATGATTAAATAACTTCAGCCTGTATGAATTTGTTTGG